>NC_090322.1:264411623-265611623 GCF_040869045.1 Eurosta solidaginis | reverse complement strand
GCAACAGCTCGGTTAGTAAATAAAAACTATGTGAACACAAATTTGGAAATTTCCAGGAAAAAAAGAGTTTCTTAAAACCAAAATAAAGGGATGAATGTGTGGTCGGATAGAAATTCATCCGAGACCCTTTCAACATAGCCTTTGGCAACTTTTTCTTTTGACCAGTCGGCTGTAAAAATTATTAATTCATTAGCAATCCAATTTTTTTTCCAAATTTTTGATTAAATATATTCAAATATCATAACCCAGATGATTAAAAATGTTTAAATTTAAGAACATTTTGTTTTGTTATTTAGATAATTGAAACGAGTTTCTATCATCCCTTGTAGAACTTGCTTTGGAGGCAAACCGACATTGCGCCATCTTCAGTGCTATTTTTTGGCCTGCTCCTATGTGATTTTTCATCATTATTTTGTTCAATCAATTACGCAAGTGCATTTTCTTGTGATGGATTAGGGCCCTGGCAGTAGAGTCTTGTAAGAAATATTAAACTTAATGCAAGTTTGGAAATATCGAACCTACTTGAAATTACTCATTTGAAAGTGCGCATATGCCGCAAATGTAAATGTAGTATTGGAAATCATTTTGATGTTAGAACTTGTAAAACGTTAAAAAATTTAACTTACCCTCTCTGAATTCTAATTTATTGACCCTTTTTAAAATACATTTCAAGACGATATTTGTATATAATGAGATTATATTCAGATTTGTACATAACTTGTAACCGGTAATTAAGTAAGAGATGCCGGTTCTCTTTCTTACACTTAAAAAAAGGTTTCATCTCTAAATAGAAATACGAAATAAAAGACAAACGCAAAAAAAAAACCCTAAACAAGATGAGTGATAGACAGATTTGACAGGTAATACCTAGGGATGGGACATGTGTGAATGTAAAGATTAACTTTTGTGGGTTTATTTTAGATAAATGCAAGTGTAACAAGTAAGGAAGGATAAGTTCGGGTGTAACCGAACATTACATACTCAGTTGAGAGCTATGGTGACAACATAAGGGAAAATAACCATGTAGGAAAATTAACTGAGGGTAACCCTGGAATGTGTTTGTATGACATGTGTATCAAATGAAAGGTATTAAAGAGTATTTTATGAAGGATTGGACCATAGTTCTATAGGTGGACGCCATTTAGGGATATCGCCATAAAGGTGGATCAGGGTTGACTCTAGAATTTGTTTGTACGATATGGGTATCAAATGAAAGGTGTTAATGAGCATTTTAAAAGGGAGTGGGCCTTAGTTCTATAGGTGGTAGCCTTTTCGAGATATCGCCATAAAGCTGGACCAGGGGTGACTCTAGAATGCGTTTGTACAATATGGGTATCAAACGAAAGGTGTTAATGAGTATTTCAAAAGGGCGTGGGGCTTAGTTCTATAGGTGGACGCCTTTTCGAGATATCGCTATAAAAGTGGACCAGGGGTGGCTCTAGAATGCGTTTGTACAATACGGGTATCAAACGAAAGGTGTTAATGAGTATTTCAAAAGGGCGTTGGGCTTAGTTCTATAGTTTGGCGCCTTTTCGAGATATCGCCATAAAGGTGGACCAGGGATGACTCTAGAATATGTTTGTACGATATGGGTATCAAATGAAAGGGGTTAATGAGCATTTTAAAAGGGAGTGGGCCTTGGTTCTATAGGTGGACGCCTTTTCGAGATATCGTCATAAAGGTGGACCAGGGGTGACTCTAGAATGCGTTTGTACAATATGGGTATCAAACGAAAGGTGCTAATGAGTATTTTAAAGGGCGTGGGCCTTAGTTCTATAGGTGGACGCCTTTTCGAGATATCGCCATAAAGGTGGACCAGGGGTGACTCTAGAATGTCTTTGTACAATACGGGTATCAAACGAAAGGTGTTAATGAGTATTTCAAAAGGGCGTGGGGCTTAAGTTGGACGCATTTTCGAGATATCGCCATAAAGGTGGACCAGGTGTACGATATGGGTATCAAATGAAAGTTGTTAATGAATATTTTAAAAGGGCGTGGGGCTTAGTTTAATAGGTGGACATCTTTTCGAGATATCGCCATAAAGGTGGACTGGGGGTGACTCTTTCTTTTCTTCTTTTTCATTTTATTCTACTTAATATGGTAGGTGTCACACCCATTTTACAAAGTTTTTTCTAAATTTTCCAATTACCATGTTTCATCCCTTTTTTCGTATTTGGTATAGAATTATGGCATTTTTTCATTTTTCGTAATTTTCGATATCGAAAAAGTGGGCGTGGTCATAGTCGTATTTTGGCCATTTTGTATACCAATACAAAACGAAGTTCAGATAAGTACGTGAACTGAGTTTAGTAAAGATATATCGATTTTTGCTCAAGTTATCGTGTTAACGGCCGAGCGGAAGGACAGACGGTCGACTGTGTATAAAAACTGGGCGTGGCTTCAACCGATTTCGCCCATTTTCGCAGAAATAAGTTATGGTCCCAGAATCTAAGCCCCAATCAAATTTCACAGGGATTGGTAAATGTTTGTTCGACTTATGGCATTAAAAGTATCCTAGAAAAATTAAATGAAAAAGGGCGGAGCCACGCCCATTTTGAAATTTTCTTTTATTTTTGCATTTTGTTGCACCATATCATTACTGGAGTTGAATGTTTACACAATTTACTTATATACTGTAAAGATATAAATTTTTTTGTTAAAATTTGACTTAAAAAAAAATTTTTTTAAAAGTGGGCGTGGTCGTTTTCCGATTTTGCTAATTTTTATTAAGTATACATATAGTAATAGGAGTAACGTTCCTGCCAAATTTCATCATGATATCTTCAACGACTGCCAAATTACAGCTTGCAAAAGTTTTAAATTACCTTCTTTTAAAAGTACTAATTTTCTATTCTGCGTCATAAGTTCAACTCACCTACCAAGTTTCATCGCTTTATCCGTCTTTTTCGGTTTTTCGAAATTTTCGATATCGAAAAAGTGGGCGTGGTTATAGTCCGATATTGTTCATTTTAAATAGCGATCTGAGATGAGTGCTCAGGAACCTACATACCAAATTTCATCAAGATACCTTAAAATTTACTCAAGTTATCGTGTTAACGGACGGACGGCCGGACGGACGGACATGGCTCAATCAATTTTTTTTGATCCAGATGATTATGATATATGGAAGTCTATATCTATCTCGATTCCTTTATACCTGTACAACCAACCGTTATCCAATCAAAGTTAATATACTATGTGAGCTCTGCTCAACTGAGTATAAAAATGCTCTAAACTTTTTTATAACCGATTTAAAAAACAGAAGAAAAGGTAAGTGAGCTTTAAAACATTCAAGGTGGCTGAGACAGTTGGATTAAACTCCTCTTACTTGAGTTTTTATATTTATCTCATTGCTGAATGCTCCTGAGATATGGACGAAGACTAAAATGGATGAGATAGTCGAGTGATAGTCATGAGAGAGGCAATCTGTTTTTTTCATAAAATCGTACATGCAATATTCCAAATGTTTTCTTTAATTATTATCTTTCAAAGGTGACCCTTTATCACAAAATTTTCCTAGATCCTAGGCACTGTAAGGAGCTAAATTCTCAGTTCTATTTTAAAGTCGACTTTCATAATAAAACTCAAAAGTAATAGCCAAAACTTGACTTTTATTATAAAAATAGTCTCGAATCAATGTAGTAAACAGTCCCGAAAAAGCTCCGAAGTTATCCAGAAATAGTCCGGATAAAGTCCAGAGATAGTCTCAAAACTACTCTTATACGATACCAAAAAACTATGTATATTATAATCTCAAAATTATTCCGGAATAACCCTGGGCTAATCAAGAAATAATAGTCCGGAAGTTATCGGAAATTTATCCTAAAAACAATCGCATAACTATCAGTAAAGAGATACCACAACTTTTCCAAATAGGGCGTATTCGTATCGGTAATGACATTTTTATTACCCTATGGGAGACAGTATTTCTGTGAACATGTTTCGTGGGTGCTGAGCTTCCTCGTCTTTCGATTTCTAGCTTTCTTCAATTATAAAAATAGTCAAAAAACCAATTTTAATATTAATAAAAATCAAATTTAAAAATTTTTTTCTCAAATTTTATAAAAATATCGATTACTAATTATTATTTGAGACTTTTATAATAAAAGTAATTTGAGATATACATATATCAAATAGCGCAAGTCCTCCTATCTGACTTTTTGATTTGAAAATAGAAAAATAATTATAAAAAACGTTCCCTGGTTCTCAGAGGTATTACCATGGTTCAATTATATGGTTGGGTCATCTTATCAGCTGATTTTATTTATTTCCTTGCATGGTCGATGGGATTGTCAAAAGGAGATGGCAAACTCAAAATGAAATCAACACATTGGCAACATTTTCTTACACATACAAAAACTGCTAATTTTTATGTTTCAATTCCATACCATTCGCACCAACATTAATACACAGTTTTTGACAATTTGAACAGACATATTTTGCTATTGTACAGATGAGCCAACCATATAGTCGAGCCATGGGTATTACATATATCGATGAATATTATTCTGCTAGTAACAATGTTGAACAGGGACGGAAAATAATAATTATTTTTTTTTTCGGAGTTGAAAAAGTCCTGTTCAAAAAATTTTCCTAGGTGAAAATGTTTGAGTTCCCAGGTATCACTATAGCAATATCATGTCGAATCATGCATCCTTTTTATTTTTCGAACTTTTTCCATAAAAGTCCACATATAAAAGTAAAATCTGTATTTTTATTTTTTTAGTCCGATAGAACTAGTTAAAATCGGACTTTTAAAAATTAAAGTCCGGAAATAAAAGTTAAATCCGGACTTTTATTTTTTAAGGCCAAAATAAAAGTCCCGTTTGATAACAAAGAAACGGCTTATCCGACTAAAAAAATTTTGTTTTCAAAATGCTATAACTTTTTCAAAAACTGACCGTTTGGGATATGTTTTTTTTTTAAATTTGTTTTTAAATGTACTTTTCAGAAAAAATACCAAAAAATTTTTAAAGTTTTTTTAAAAATTTTTCAGTTTTTCGAGATTTTTCGAATTTCGCCATTTTTTTTTCTCATAAAAAACTTCAATCAATTCTGCAATCATCCCCACTAATCCCGGAGTGGGCCGATTTTTTTTTATATTTTTTTTTAATTGAAAAAAAATTTTTCAAAAATAAAAATTTTTTTTTATCAATTTTATTTATATAACAAAAAACTGTAAGAAAATGATTTTTAAGTATTCTTTTCTTTATATATTATTGTAATCTACGATTAAAATGACACGCTTTCGCTGTCCAGCATTAATCCTGGTTAAAGAAAAGAATACTTAAAAATCATTTCCTTACATTTTTTTGTTATATAAATAAAATTGATTAAAAAAAAAATTTTTATTTTTGAAAATTTTGTTTTCAATTAAATAAAAAAAAAAAAATATAAAAAAAAAATCGGGCCACTCCGGGATTAGTGGGGATGATTGCAGAATTGATTGAAGTTTGTTATGAGAAAAAAAAAGCGAAATTCAAAAAATCTCGAAAAACTGAAAAATTAAAAAAAAAAAGATTAAACATTTTTTTGTATTTTTTCCGAAAAGTACATTTAAAAACAAATTTAAAAAAAAAAGATCCCAAACGGTCAATTTTTGAAAAAGTTATAGCATTTTGAAAACAAAAACGGTGTTTTTTTTTTAAATTCATAACTTTTTTTGAGTTGGATGAAAAAATTTGAAAAAATTCTGAAAAACGTGTTTCGCAAGCTAGAAAAAGAAGAAAAACTTTCAGCCAATTCTAAAGGGGTCGGGTTCAAAATTGGTCGAAATGGGACGGAATACCCCATATGTATTAAGAGTCCAAAATTAATAGTTTTGCAAGGAATTATATTATAAAAGGTATAACAGTTCCGGTCCCTGATGTTGAAAACAATCGCTTTATACAAATTGACTCATTTCAGGTTCCGCTTTCTTCACAAGTAATCACTTGGAACTTTTTTTTTCCCCCCAACGTGTATGAAGTCAGCTTAAGTTCCTTTTTTTGGTAAAACCAAACTATACTTATTTTTATACTAACAAATCAACTTACATCCGACATCTTAATACACGTGCTGTTTGAAATAAAAAATTTCAGCGTTTTTCATTTCCTTTCCATAATTTTTTAGTGTCCACAGAGTTGGAGCATTTGTGCCATGTGTACATATACATGTATATATGTACGTATTTAAGTTATTCAAATTTTTTTTTTTTTAATTATTTGAAAAAATATCGTTTATAAATACATATGTCCTTATTTATTGTGTACTAGAGCTGGAAAAAATATTGACGGACTATCGATATTATCGATAACTTCAGACATAATCGATACTTGACCGCCACGAGGGTTACAAATTGGGCGTTCCAAAGAGCTTTCCAGCTCTGGATAGCGATTAAATCTCACCGGAACATCCGGATCCATTCTACGGGAGACGTCAGCGCTCAACTCATGTTGACACATGGTAAGGTTACTGTTATTTACACACTTTTTTCCCGAGCCTCCCCTAAAATTTAATTTTCAAGTTCAAAACAAATTTTCAAACTAATGCGTTATATATTCTATGTAATATTATGTGGGGTTTTGCATAAAAAAAGAAAACTAATACTTAACAACCGCGATCGGTAGTTAAAACACGTCCATAAAACCTTGGGGGAAGTATCAAAAGGCGCGTTTGTGTTCTAGAAATAATCGTTTGCAGGCTGATATAAACAAATTTATTTCCGTCAGGAATAATGTGCAAAGATTCTTTGGGATTTGCATTTTGCATATTCTGTTTTAGATATGTAGGCAAAATACAAATGTACCGTTTTTCTAGCATGGTATAAACTGAATGTAATGTAATTACTTTATACCTGGTTAATTTGTTCTAAGATGTAAAGTCAAAATTTAGGAGGTGTCAAGCGAAACAATTTGGTAAATATCGGCCACTCTGCAAGGACTATCAAGCAAAAAGGATGAGCGGTCAAAACTCTACTACAAAAAACGTAATCAACAAAAAATGTATTCAACACAGATACCTGTGGATCCGAAATCGAAACGGATTAATTTTAGAATCACAAAGTTGTTGTGGCATTTGCAAGTTAAATCTTTTTCGGGATCTATATCAGTACTCATTGGAACTCAGCTATTGTTAGAATTCGTTAGTACCATCGATGGTTGCGATCGTTTTTAATAATACCCAATACGATCGATAGTGCGAATATCGATAGTTTTTCAATTCTATTACATACACATCTGAATCAAAAACAACTTCAAACATCTATTTAGATTTCCCCTTAATGCTTATCCAGAGGCTAGAGGGGAGATGCTAGTTAAAATGCCAAACAACCACGTTCAAAAACAAGGCATTAAAAACAATTTTGAAATTTAAAGCGTGCTTTGTATTAAAGTTGAGGAGACTAAGCACAAAAAAATGTGAAACGACAAAAATATATATGTAAGTACGTAAATGCATTATTCCAAAAATATGTATTCTTTTGTTGTTATTATTGTGCAATAGAAAATAAATATAATTAAATAAAGAAAATTAAAAATTTGATTCCAGTTGCTTGAGGGAAGTCGACGCGAAAACGCGCAAATTAAATAATAAATACAAGTCGATTTTGGGAAACGTGAATTAAAACAAAAGTAATTTTTTATTATCTCAATATAAATAATTATCAAAGTGTTCTGTAAATAAATAACTATGTAATATCAGGGAGTAATTTAAGTACCTTTATTGTATGCATTTTATTTTCTAATGTATAATAACTTATAACCCGTTCAGAGTCCGCAAACGCATTGCGTGTAATTTCATTTCACTTCGAAAGCCATTTAAAAAAAATTGTGTTTGTATTAATATAACTATACATACATACAATCATATGTACAATGTATGTGAGGTGAAAGATGATAAGTGGTGTAATAAAAATTACAGCAACGAATTTCAAAAAGTTGTTCTGTGTATTTTGTGTGTGTATTTATTTGAAGCCTTGACGTTTCTGTACTCAATTCCGCAATTGTGAAGAAAAGATTGGTTGTGCGATTAATTGATTGTACATAATTTTGATAAATCACTCTCCATATTACTCAACTAATAGCCTAATTATACTCAGCGTGATTTGCACACAGAGTATATTAACCTTGATTGGATAACGGTTGGTTGTACGGGTATAAAGGAATCGAGATAGATATAGACTTCCATATATCAAAATCATCAGTATCAAAAAAAATTTGATTGAGCCATGTCCGTCCGTCCGTCCATCCGTTAACACAATAAATAAATAAATGTAAGGTGCGATAACCTCCGAAGAGATTTTTAGGCCGAGCTTCTCTTCCAATTTGCGTCGTGCCCCTTTTTTTAATTTTTCCTACAAATTGGCGGGACGGGACCTACTTGTTTTTATGCCGATTCCGCACGAGTTTTCACTGAGAGCTTTTCATGGCAGAAATATACTCGGAGTGCTTGCCAAACACTGCCGAGGGGCGACCCAGCTTAGAAAAATTTTCTTCTAATTGAAAAACCTTATTTCTAAAATTTTGATGTTGCTTTGCCCGGGGTGTGAACCCAGGGCATTCGGTGTGGTAGGCGGAGCACGCTACCATGACACCACGGTAACACGATTACTTGAGTAAATATTGAGATATCTTCACCGAATTTGGTACACGAGTTTATCTGGACCCAGAATAGATTGGTATTGAAAATGAGCGAAATCGGATGATAACCACGCCCACTTTTTATATATATAACATTTTGGAAAACACAAAAAACCTGATTATTTAGTAATTAATACACCTGTTGAAATTTGACGTGTGAACTGATATTGAGCCTCTTGATAAAAATTCAAATGGGCGTGGCACCGGCCACTTGTGATAAAATCAATTTTACAAATATTATTAATCATAAATCAAAAACCGTTAAACCTATCGTAACTAAATTCGGCAGAGAGGTTGCCTTTACTATAAGGAATGCTTTGAAGAAAAATTAACGAAATCGGTTAAGGACCACGCCCACTTTTATATAAAAGATTTATATCAATGGCACTTCATTTCCCAAGTGGATTTATAACAGTAAATAGGAAAAACTTCAAATTAAAAAAAATGGGCGTGGCACCGCCCCTTTTATGACTAAGCAATTTTCTATGTTTCGGGAGCCATAACTCGAAGAAAAATTAACGGATCGTAATAAAATTGGGTGCACAAATTTTCCCTATAGCGGGAAATATTTCTAGAAAAAATGAACGAGATCGGTTAAAGACCACGCCCACTTTTATATAAAAGACTTTTAAAAAGGTCGTAGACGAAAATAATAGGCTATATCTTAGCGAAAAAGAGCTTTGTATCAATAGAATTTTACTTTCTAACATATAACATTAAATTGGAAATCACTAAAATTTTTAAAATGGGTGTGGCACCGCTCCTTTTATGACTAAGCAATTTTCTATGTTTCGGGAGCCATAACTCGAAGAAAAATTAACGGATCGTAATAAAATTGGGTACACAAATTTTCTCTATAGTAGAAAATATTTCTAGAAAAAATAGTTGAAAACCACAGCAACTTAGATATAAAACAAGTTTCAAAGGGTCGTAGACTAGAATAATAAGCTATAATCTAGCAAAAAATAGTTTTGAATTATCTGAAATGAAATGTACAATTGAAGCTCACGCTGAGTATATAATGTTCGGTTACATCCGAACTTAGACAACTTTACTTGTTTTTATTTGCGATTAATCATAAAGGAAGTTTTCTAGAGTAATTGGTTTAGTGAATAATCAAAAAGGAGATTAATAAAGTAATGGCCTTTTTGAATAAATTCATAATTAATAAAGTGACTAACTAATGTTATTCTATCAACAAGGTCTAATAATAATAACCTGGGCAAAAAACAATTTACGATTAACCATTTTTAATACTATACAAGTAGTGTTCCCTTTTAATTAATCAAAACTTTGATCAATTAATCGATAAAATCATCAATCGATTATTTAATTTACACGATTACTCAAATAAAGGCCAACCGTAATATTGAGACATATTTTTTAAACGCAATTTGTTAATTTGATGCCGTATGAGATGATTCGGAACTAAAATATATACGCACAGGCAACTGCTGACATCGAAGGCAGAATAGTTTGGTTTCAAATGGCTTGGAAAGGTCCATCACTATCCTTAGGAAGCTGATCTTCATCAGAACTTAGATTTAGACATAGCAGCATAAAGAAACTAAATTTCGCGGTATAAAAAGCAGCTTTGAAGTCGACAAGAACGATGGTTTACGCCAATTCTCTTATCGTGAGTCTTCTCCAGTGACTCACCAGATCAGAAAGCGCACTGAAAGACATCAATCAGTTTGTCGACGTATGCCAGTCTTTTGCAATTAATTAGGGCGACCTGCAAGGTAAATTTTTTCATGAATTGGATAGAGCACACTAAAACTTTTATCAGAAGGCATGTGCTCGTCGCAAGATATTTTACAAAAGAGTTGATGCAATCAGCCAACCTTATACTTTCGCGTTTGACCCGCTCGCAGAAGCAAGGTTATTAAGCAGTAACAACATTTTCATCAAAAAATAATGTTCCGCCCGAAAACCAAATCACTCTCTATCCCATCTTCTACGATTTTATCTTCTAATTTTCTTCTTATTATTTGTCTTCCTCCCCATCCCAAACCCATTCCCACTCCCACTTCAAAGACCGATTTCAATCAGAAGGTATGAAACGCGAATGAAGTATTCAACAGATATCTGTTGTGATAGCAGCTTCTCAATCTCAAACATTCCTTGGGTCACTGCGTGCACTTTATTCTCTGCAGAGAGGAGTGTGCGTATCTTGGCTGCCGCAAAGTAGAGCTGGATTCGATTCAATTTTTTTAAGAATCGATTTTTTCGATTCGATTCAAGAAAAAAATCGATTTAATCGATTAAATCGAATCAAACAAAGTTTATTTAAATTTTGCTTATTCTTTGTAACAGAGTACTTGCTTACGTAATTAAACATTTACACAATTTTCCCGACAAATAAAGCTGGAGAGTTTCTCTCTCGTTTCGTTGCCTGCCGACAAAATTGGAAGCATCAATAAATGCCACATGGATCTTGATCCTTTCCTCCGAGTGAGATAATTAGTATAGTTTTTACCGAGATGTCATACTTTTTGTGTTTTTTTGCATCTTTTACTTAAAGGGTAGGGAACCCAACCTTGGAAACAGTAACCAATACACTTTCTTCTTTAATACTTATTATTACAATATGTATGATGTTCTCGCTTCGTTTACGGCATTAGAATCCATCTATGTTCAGCGTCATATAAAAAGGAAGTATACGTTTGCAGCTTTTTAATCAATGAGGCATACGAAACTTTCAATTGACAACATACGGCAATTTGTGTCATGGTTTGCGTAGTTTCAATTAAAAACTTTATGGAAGTATTTTCTTAGCTTATTGAAAATAAAAAAGAATAAGGAACTTAATTGAGGAGATTTCATAAAAATTGCCACTTCTGTTTTAGTGTTTGCTGCTGTCTATGTCATAAAAAGTATTGATTTTATATACTTGTTAAAAGTGTGCTTCTTAATGTTACTCGTGAAGACAAAACGTACCGAGGATCCAAGCATTGTGTAAAAGATCCGTTATCTTCGACAATCCTAAAGGGTTGCATATTCTAAAGGAGCTGTTGATGAAGACATTTCCATCAACGTTGGATGTGACCGCTTCAAGCGATTTAACAAATTGGTTGTATTTCCACCTGTTTTGCAATTTTTTCCGCACGATTTGCATTTCGCAGAATCGCCCTGCACTTGACTAAAGTAATTCCCATATATGTAAAACTCCTATATTGCTACAAAAAGCTAGGTACATTGCCAAACATCAGAGCTCCGATATATTGCTGTTTAAACGTTTTGGTTTTTGTATTCAATAATCGAATGTACATAAATTTAAGTTTTTCCTTGTCATACTTATGCTGCTACAATCACAAAAATTTTATAGGCTGTCTTGTTTTGATTTCGTATTCAAAACACATTGCGAGCATTCTCTATTAGCAATATAGGAGTATTACATATATGGTACTTCCAGACAACAGATCTGCGAATCTTTGGATTACTTATAAGATTGAATTCCCTTTCAGGGTCACTTTCAATTGGCTTACTAGAATCTAAAAATATGGTATTAATTAGTTTTCATTTCGTATTGAACACAATATCATAACACAAAATAGATATGATGAAATAGATAGGGATTCAAGGGGTTGTGTAGCGCAATATATAGCTTCTCGAACCCAATTGTCAACCTCACCTTCGAGCGGCGAATCCCGTTTCACTAACAGACGAGGCTCTGGCGACCCCAAGCTCCTCATGGAACTTGGGGGTGGGGAGGGAGGAATGGCCTGAAGGTTTAATGTGGCCATATAAATCGTTCCCGAGATGGTCGGGCCAGCACCTTAATGGTGCTGTGTTACCGGAGCGTATCGGATCTGTATCCGACAAAGGACCATCACATCGATAACACTCCCCAAAGCCTTCGGGGAGTAACCTAATCGCTACAACAACAACAACAACAACAACAACAAAATAGATAAACACATGCTCAATATATTGCTTGCCAGAAGTGCGAAGAAATTTCTTCATCTTTCTCCTTTCTCTCGAAGAAACCAACACAATAAAGCTAAATTTATAAAAAAAATACAGAATATGTATTTCCTCAAGCGTCCGTAAAGTATATAGTGATGAAAACTTCTATGCCTAAAGAATCGAACGATTTAAAAAAAAAATCGATTCTACATTTCTAAAAAAAAGACCGATTAAGATTCGAATCGAAATCCAGCTCTACCGCAAAGTCGCCGAGGCCTGAATTTCATAAAATAAATAAATAAATAGAAAACGAATAGTACTCCAAAGAGATTTTGGCCGAGCTTTGTTTTGCAATGGTTGAGGTCAAAAGCTTGAGATCGATGAGTCCTTCCTTTCTGTGGTAGTACATATGTGCAATGTAGTTCATCATAAACACAGTGTCACATAGTTATAGTTAAAACAAACGAGGTTCTAACCTTAGTTGCGGATTTTTTGACAAATAGTTCATATTTTTTTTTTTTAATATTTCAGGTTGCCATAAAGTCCTGGAAACCACTTGAGTGCCATCGAAGGTCACAACATAATGAAGAAACACATGCTCGTGTTCTGCTTATTAATTGCACTAGGAGCTGATATGCCAGTACCTAAACATCACAGCATTTTGCACAGTGGGATGGGTCCCTTCAAATTAGTCCTACAGTTTCGAGCTAATTGTCAAAACAAAACAACTTCACAATCTTATGCCAGATATCTTTCTTCCCAACAGAATGGTTATAAGAAACCAACAACAACAACGAAAAAACCTACAGAAAGTAATTCCAGCATATATCAACCACCTTACAACGAACCTCTTAAGGGCGAATCAATGACTTTAGGAAATAATACTGATTATTACGATCCACCAAAATATACGACATTGAGTAAACCAACGACAGAAGAAGTATTTTCTAGCACTGAGCTGAGTACAACAATTACAAGTACATTAGAAGATATTAATTTATCTACAACCTTTGAAAGTAGTAGCTCATCCGATACATCCCCAAGTACAGAAGTAAGAACAACCGCAGAAAAATCTTCATCTTCAACATCTGAAAGTAGCACATCTTTCGACCCATTCTCAAGTACTGAGGGAAGTACAACAGAAGAAAGCTCTTCATTTTCAACCAGTGAAAGTAGTAGCTCATCTGAATCATCATCCAGTACAGAGGAAATTTCAGCAGAAGAAAGCTTTCTATCTTCGAACTCCGAAAGTAGTACCACAGACGGAAGCTCATCAGATTCAACCTCCGCCAGTAGTAGCTCATCTGAATCATCCTCTAGTACCGGCGCAAATATAACAGAAAAAAGTTCTTCAATATCTGAAAGAACCACATCAATCGACCCATCTAGAAATGAGGGTATCACAACAGACAGAAGCTCTTCATCTCCAACCTCCGAAAATAGCAGCTCATCTGAATCAACCTCTAGAACTGAACAAAGTACAATCGAAGGAAGCTCTTCATCGTTCAGCTCTGAAAATAGCACATCATCCGACCCAGCCTCTAGTACCGATGGAATAACAACAGACAGAAGCTCTTCATCTCCAACCTCCGAAAGCAGTAGCTCCTCTGATGCATCCTCTAGTACCGAGGAATTTACAACAGAAGAAAGTTCTGCATCCTCATCTCCAACTTCCGACAGCAGTAGCTCATTTCAATCATCCTCTAGTACCGAGGAAAGCACAACAGACAGAACCTCTTCATCTCCGACCTCCGAAAGTAGTACTGAGGAAAGTACAACAACCGAAAGTTCTTCATCTTCAACTTCTGAAAGTAGCGCATCATCTGACCCATCCTTTAGTACAGCCGCCGAAAGCAATAGCTCAGCTGCATCATCCTCTAGTATTGGGGAAAATGCAACCGAAGAAAATTCTTCCTCATCATCTTCTGAAAGTAGCACATTATCCGACCTATCCTCTACCACTGAGGAGAGTACAACAGGCAGAAGCTCTTCATCTCCGACCTCCGAAAGTAGAAGCTCATCTGAATCTACCTCTAGTACTGAGGAAAGTACAACAGAGGAAAGTTCTTCATCTTCAATTTCTGAAAGCAGCACATCATCAGAACCATCCTCTAGTACCGATGGGATCACAACAGACAGAAGCTCTTCATCTCCAACCTCAGAAAGCAGTACCTCCTCTGATGCATCCTCTAGTACCGAGGAATTTACAACAGAAGAAAGTTCTGTATCCTCATCTCCAACTTCGGACCGTAGTAGCTCACTTGAATCATCCTCTAGTACCGAGGAAAGCACAACAGACAGAAACTCTTCATCTTCGACCTCCGAAAGTAGTACTGAGGAAAGTACAACAGCCGAAAGTTCTTCATCTCCAACTTCTGAAAGTAGCACATCATCTGCATCATCCTCTACTATCAGGGAAAGTACAACCGAAGAAATTTCTTCCTCATCATCTTCTGAAAGCAGCACATTATCCGAACCATCCTCTAGTACCGGTGGAATCACAACAGACAGAAGCTCTTCATCTCCAACCTCCGAAAGCAGTAGCTCCTCGGATGCATCCTCTAGTACCGAGGAATTTACAACAGAAGAAAGTTCTGCATCCTCATCTCCAACTTCCGACCGTAGTAGCTCACTTGAATCATCCTCTAGTACCGAGGAAAGCACAACAGACAGTAACTCTTCATCTTCGACCTCCGAAAGTAGTACTGAGGAAAGTACAACAGCCGAAAGTTCTTCATCTCCAACTTCTGAAAGTAGCACATCATCTGCATCATCCTCTAGTATCAGGGAAAGTACAACCGAAGAAATTTCTTCCTCATCACCTTCTGAAAGCAGCACATCATCCGAACCATCCTCTAGTACCGGTGGAATCACAACAGACAGAAGCTCTTCATCTCCAACCTCCGAAAGCAGTAGCTCCTCTGCTGCATCCTCTAGTACCGAGGAATTTACAACAGAAGAAAGTTCTGTATCCTCATCTCCAACTTCCGACCGTAGTAGCTCACTTGAATCATCCTCTAGTACCGAGGAAAGCACAACAGACAGAACCTCTTCATCTCCGACCTCCGAAAGTAGTACTGAGGAAAGTACAACAGCCGAAAGTTCTTCATCTTCAACTTCTGAAAGTAGCTCATCATCTGCATCATCCTCTACTATCAGCGAAAGTACAACCGAAGAAATTTCTTCCTCATCTTCTGAAAGCAGCACATCATCCGAACCATCCTCTAGTACCGATGGAATCATAACAGACAGAAGCTCTTCATCTCCAACCTCCGAAAGCAGTAGCTCCTCTGCTGCATCCTCTAGTACCGAGGAATTTACAACAGAAGAAAGTTCTGTATCCTCATCTCCAACTTCCGACCGTAGTAGCTCACTTGAATCATCCTCTAGTACCGAGGAAAGCACAACAGACAGAACCTCTTCATCTCCGACCTCCGAAAGTAGTACTGAGGAAAGTACAACAGCCGAAAGTTCTTCATCTCCAACTTCTGAAAGTAGCACATCATCTGCAGCATCCTCTAGTATCGAGGAAAGTACAACCGAAGAAATTTCTTCCTCATCATCTTCTGAAAGCAGCACATCATCCGAACCATCCTCTAGTACTGATGGAATCACAACAGACAGAAACTCTTCATCTCCAACCTCCGAAAGCAGTAGCTCCTCTGATGCATCCTCTAGTGCCGATGAATTTGCAACAGAAGAAAGTTCTGCATCCTCATCTCCAACTTCCGACAGTAGTAGCTCATTTGAATCATCCTCTAGTACCGTGGAAAGCACAATAGACAGAAACTCTTCATCTTCGACCTCCGAAAGTAGTACTGAAGAAAGTACAACAGCCGAAAGTTCTTCATCTCCAACTTTTGAAAGTAGCACATCATCTGCATCATCCTCTAGTATAGGGGAAAATACAACCGAAGAAATTTCTTCCTCATCATCTTCTGAAGGTAGCACCTCATCTGAACTATCCTCTACCACCGAGGAGAGTACAACAGGCAGAAGCTCTTCATCTCCGACCTCCGAAAGTAGAAGGTCATCTGAATCAACCTCTATTACTGAGGAAAGTACAACAGACGGAAGTTCTTCATCTTCAATTTCTGAAAGCAGCACATCATCTGCATCATCCTCTAGTATCGAGGAAAGTACAACCGAAGAAATTTCTTCCTCATCATCTTCTGAAAGCAGCACATCATCCGAACCATCCTCTAGTACTGATGGAATCACAACAGACAGAACCTCTTCATCTCCGACCTCCGAAAGTAGTACTGAGGAAAGTACAACAGCCGAAAGTTCTTCATCTTCAACTTCTGAAAGTAGCTCATCATCTGCATCATCCTCTACTATCAGCGAAAGTACAACCGAAGAAATTTCTTCCTCATCTTCTGAAAGCAGCACATCATCCGAACCATCCTCTAGTACCGATGGAATCATAACAGACAGAAGCTCTTCATCTCCAACCTCCGAAAGCAGTAGCTCCTCTGATGCATCCTCTAGTGCCGATGAATTTGCAACAGAAGAAAGTTCTGCATCCTCATCTCCAACTTCCGACAGTAGTAGCTCATTTGAATCATCCTCTAGTACCGTGGAAAGCACAATAGACAGAAACTCTTCATCTTCGACCTCCGAAAGTAGTACTGAAGAAAGTACAACAGCCGAAAGTTCTTCATCTCCAACTTTTGAAAGGAGCACATCATCTGCATCATCCTCTAGTATAGGGGAAAATACAACCGAAGAAATTTCTTCCTCATCATCTTCTGAAGGTAGCACCTCATCTGAGCTATCCTCTACCACCGAGGAGAGTACAACAGGCAGAAGCTCTTCATCTCCGACCTCCGAAAGTAGAAGCTCATCTGAATCAACCTCTATTACTGAGGAAAGTACAACAGACGGAAGTTCTTCATCTTCAATTTCTGAAAGCAGCACATCATCTGCATCATCCTCTAGTAGCGGGGGCAGCACAACAGGAAGAAGCATTTCATCACCAATCTTCGAAAGTAGTAGCTCGTCGGAATCGTCCTCTAGTACCCAAGAAAGTTCAACAGAAAAAAATTCGTCATTTTCAAATTCTGGAAGTACCGAGGAAAGTACAACAGAGGAAAGTTCTTCATCACTTTCTGAAAGAAGCACATCATCTGATCCGCCCTCTAGTACCGAAGGAAGTACAACAGAAAGTAGCCCTTCATCTTCAACGTCCGAAAGTAGTAGCTCCTCTGAATTATCCTCTAGTACAGAGCAAAGTACGACAACTGAAGGCTCTTCATCTTCAACCTCTGAAATCAGTACGTCATCGGTTGCATCAACTAGTACCGAAGGAAGTACTATGGGAGGAAGTTCGTCATCTTCAACCTTTAAAAGTAGCACATCATTCGAGCCTTCCTCGAGTAGCGAGCTAAGCACCACAAACGCCAGCTCTTCGTCTTCTACGCTTGAAACTAGCACAGCAACAGACAATTCTTCGACTTTTGAAAGCAGTACTCCAAGTGAATCAGCTACCAGTGCTGAGGAAAATACCACAGAAGAAACCTCTACAACCCCTGAAAGTAGCACATCATCGGATCTATCTTCATCTTCAACCTCTGAAAGTGATACATCATCCGACCCGTCCTTTAGTACCAGAGAAAGTTCAACAGAAGAAGTATCTTCAACCTCTGAATACCCTGAGATCAGCACAACTTCTGAAGTCTCTTACAGTACGGAGGGACTTCCAGCGCTGGGTGCTTACTATACCCCAGAAGAACCGTATTATCATAATTTTTGCAATTTTTTTGTTGTTCTGTCGATTTTAAACCAAGGCAGTTACGGTGAGAATTCTACTTTTATTGATTAATACATTTTATTGTATTAATACATTATGCACATTTATTTCATGTTAACTAGTCTGAGGGGCTCAATACAATGAGCTATTTGGATTAAGGCGTGCGATAAATTTTAAGGTCCGGTTAAAAAAATAATAATAAATAAAATAACAAAAAATGTTGCTGTTCATCTCAGCTTAAGCAGCCGAAGTGGCAGGGTTGAACTCTGGCCAATTTTAACTGGAGTTAAAATTCGCACCGAAAAACAGGACCTAAGACAGTTTTGTACACTATATGTAAATATCTATGTATGTATATGTTCCTTATTCGCATCCGAAAAAAAGATTAAAAGAAAAAACGATAATATTAAAACCCGTGCGCATATTTTTTTACTAAACATGGGGTTAGGTTAGGTTGAACTGGGCTGTCAATAAAGACCTTACATAGACTGACACAGTGTTAACAGAATATGTTTGATTACCAAAGGGAAGAACCCCAATCCGGGGCCAGGACATATGCTATAGAATAACTCCGTCCTCTTGGCGAATACTAGAAGTTTTCTAGGGCCTAGCTTAATTGCTGCCTAAAGATCTGGCAACTCTGCCGCCCTTAATAGCTGGAGCCTAGACCTGGCGAGCGCAGGATTGAACACAGAACGTGGTAAACCTGCAGCTCACACTTCCTACACTTGCTGTTACTGACTAGGCCTAACTTATAGGCATGTAACGCCAGAAGGCAGTGTCCAGTCAGTATGCCCATCGTGAGCCTTAATCTTCTATCTTCAGAGATATGAGCCACTTTTATAATATCGTAGGCTTTGCACATGATCACAGAAATTTGCAGCCCCACGCTTTTTTCCACGCCTTTCCTGCTTGATGGATCATATGCAACTCCTGTCTCCTTTTGATTTATCCCAAACGGATTGGGCCATCTATCGTGGACTCAGCAAGTGTTGCACCCTCCTTTGCCAACTCATCCGCCTTTTCCTTAGCTTCTATCCCTTTATGACCGGTAACCCAGTAAAGATGTATAGTCCGGCCTGAGCGAAGTTTTTCCATTGCTTCTTTGCATTCCTCAACACTTCTTGATGAAGTACTGTGTGAGATTATTGCTTTAATCTCAGCCTGGCTATCAATATATAAATTGACGCGACTGCAGCTTAAGCACGCTTCCTCCAGATTATCTGCTGCTTTCTTCACTGCTATCGTTTCTGCTTGAAAAACGCTGCAATAATCTGGCAGCCTGTAGGATCTACTAAATTCTGGCTCGACACAGTAAACAGCAGACGCAACCCCTTCCATTAATTTGGAACCATCCGTATAGACGTGTATAGCATGTTATGCCATTTCTGCACCCCGGCACCAACCCTCCGGCTAAAAAAAAAAATATTTCTTTCGAAGCTCAGACACGGGACCCTATATTCCGTTTGCCCGATATTAGATGGCGCTATACTGCTGTGGCCATAAGGCCTGAACTCAAGCTGCCTACAGGTATTAAGCCTTGTTGGGCGTTAGGTCTGCAAGCGGGATGTGTAGAATGGCATGCAACGCTGCTGTCGGGGTAGTTTTTAAGGCTCCCGTTATGCCAATCATTGATACTCCCCATACACTCTCAAGTTTTTTGGTATACGTACTTTTTTGTGTGGCTGTCCACCAAACAAGAACCCCATAGTAAAGTATGGGTTTGACAGTCTCCGTAAATACCCAATGAGGGAGTTTGGGTGATAGGCCCCACGTGCAACCTAGCATCCTTTTGCATGCATAGAGGGCCGCGGGGGCTTTCTTCGCTATTTATTCCACATGGAGTTTCCACGACAACTTATTATCTAGTATAACTCCAAGATACTTTGTGCTATATCTTTCCTGTAGAGTGACCCCTCCAAGCTTAGACTACATCTGGTTTTTCCGCGTTGGCGGTTAACCATACTCCAGATGCCGAGGCATGTACATCCCGAAGTGCCTGATCCATCAGAGAGCTGAGATTTGTTAGGCATCTGTCGCTTATGATGGCAGAAACGTAATCTGCATATGACATAAGCTTGACTGGTCCTTCGTCGAACCGAATAAGCAATTGGTTTATAACCAGCGTCCACAGCATTGGTGATACATGGGGTGATAATGGGAAGAAAGATTATAAACCACTCTGGAAGAAGTAAGGAATATTGAATTCCAAATTTTTTGTAACAAGCCTGAAATCCAGCCAACTAGCATCAAAAATCTCTGCTATCAATTGTAAAATCAAAAAGAGACAAAAAGAGATATGTTCGATACATACGTAGAGGCTGCTAAAAAGTTTTAAAAGACCAGTGAGTCTATAAGAGTTCGCTTGCAATCCCTTGACTCTCAAGGTTCGGCAGTACAACTATCAGCTAGAGACAAATTCCGCACGGAAGCTTTTCTTCCTGTTATTGATGAATTGACAAGTGCACTTGGAGACAAAATTGCTTCTGGTACATTTCATTGGTCAAGTAATGCTCATGGAAGAAGATGAAATTGATTTAAAGGCTAAAAAGCTTGTAGAAACATATTCGAGAGATTTGGAGATTTTTGTTTTGATAGACCCTGTATCTTACCAAAGTAAGACCTTGTGATTATACGCCCGATTACAAGCTAATTTAGTACCAACGGTTTGGCTTGGGCATGGAACATGGAGCTGTTTCGTTGGTCCGCTGATCACGCAATTAGAACCGCGGTACAGGTACTCACTTTAATCACTTATATTAGAACTGTCCAAAGTACAAACTTCAAATAAAACAACCAAAAAACTGAAGCTCAAATTACATATGTAACTTAATTTATTTATCCCCGGAGTATAATCTTATATTCGTAAATAATAAAAATATATGTGCAAAAGTTATAACAATGATTATTAGTAACAATTTTTTAATAATTTAGATACACTCGGTAATAACTATTCTAATTTACAAATGTACTATCAATCGCATTATCATTATCGCCTTCTACACTCTCTTCACTGTGGTAATCGTAAACAGCATCTTTCCAATCGCATAATGATGGATATTTTTCACTTACTTTATAAATACATTTACTAGCCGCAGGTCCTTTTTGATATATTGGCTCACCTAGCACATTTGTAAAATCATAGTTACAAGTCATCAATAGTTTCATGTCGTTGATTTGTTGGGGCTCGCGATAGCGTACGGCGGCACAACCCACACGGTGCGCTCGATCCGATACCAACATTGTGAAATGACCAATTTTTTTACTATAAAATAAAGAAAATTGAAAATATGTATTTAATCACAGCACTTCTAAAGGATGCATGCGTGTAGGTTACAGAATTAAGTTTTTTATAGATCGCCAATTAGTACATACTGCATACTTAAAAAAATGTTTATATTGTAACCAATATTACCATCACTAAGCTGTTACTAAGTAAATGCACAACAAAAAAAACATTAAAGCAAGCTACATGAACACATTAATCATCAATTACCAAATACATACAAGGCAACGAAGAGATAACTCACACACAGATGTAGTCATCAGTCGAAGTAGTTCTCACATAAACACACGCATATGGGTATGCGAGAGACTATAAACTACAAATAAACACGCATATAGCTGGTAACCAAGTAGAAATGCTAGAAGAAGAAACATCTAGACATTCGGGTCAGAGAGTGTAAAAGCAGCAGAAGCTGAGTAGTCAGTAATCAGTTTTGATTTAAGCACGCTATTGGTTGTGAAGTATAAGTGTAATTGTGAAGTACTTTCAAAGTAGTCTAATAAATACCATTTTGTATTATTGAATATTGGAGTTATTTATTCAACAGTTTAGCTATTCGAACGTTAGCAGAAGGTTTGGAATAAGCGGAATTTCCCTAAATTTGTTACAATATTTAACAATGGTTTATTAGAGCGTGGTAAAAATTCAAATGTTTAATACGTCTACTAATATGAAGTAAAAGGTTTGAAAAAGCTGTAGTAAAATGGGGAGCCAAAGCTTGGTACGCCTCTGGCGTATGCTTGTATAGTACACCAATGGGTGCAAAATTTCTGTTTCCTCGGGCCGTTTTTCAATCATGCAATCACCAAATGTGCAGAAATTAACTTGTAAAGTGGCTAATAAGCGGCAGTCAGGTTACACTTAAGGTACTCCCTTCATGTTATGATAAATTTTTAGGTTAGATAAGGTAGAACTGGCCGGACAGACAATAGTGATAGCAAAAGTTTGCTGAACGACTAAACTGAAAGACAATAACGGAAACCAGGACCTATGTTACAAAATAACTCGATCCTGTAGGCGAATACTAGAATGTTTGTAGGACTGATACCTGCGTCACGCCTAACAGCTGGAGCCTTAACCGGGTTAGTGTAGAGCGGTGCAGAAAATGTGCTTAATCGTTTCCGATTTGCTATCGAAAAGTTATCAATTTTCCATCGAAAAATATAGGCTTGATAGCATAATGTTAACGATCAATGCTCGATCAAAAGTCAATAATCAAAAAGTTATCGATTTTTTATTGAAAAAAATATGGGGCTATCGATTAATTTTTTCGGCAACATCGAACCGATATTCTTCCTACAACAAATCGACAGCTTTTCTATAACAAATAGATAGTTTTGCGATAACAAATCGATATGTAGTCGATAACCTATCGATAAAATTTTTATAAAAATTGATACTTTTCAATAGCAAATCAATAGTTTTTCGATAACAACTAATAGCACGTCAACAACTCACTGATAATATATCGAAATCATTTTATTCAGTTGTTATGTTTAACAAGCCTTTAACTTATTGATGATAAACCAACAATGTACCGATTACAAGCCAATAATAACAGCCCGATGATTTTTCGTATTCATAAATTAATTTTTTGGAACCTTGCCAAATGATTCCGAAACAGTACCAAAATGATCTCAAAATAGTCACCAAATGGCTTCGGTATGATCCCAAGATGATTCTATAACGATCTCAAAATAGTCCCGAAATAATCGTGCAAATAGTCCCGAAATGTTCCCAAGAACATATGGAAATTGATTTGGCAGTAGTAACTAAAACAACCATGAAGTGGTCTCAAATACAGTCTCGAAGTGATACCAAAATGAACACCGAATAGTCCAGAAGTCATCTAAAAATGGTCCAGAAAATAGTTTCTGCATGACACCAAAAGTATACGATCGGGACGTAATATGATTTGTCTGGTTTAAATTTTGTAGAATAATAATTATTTGCAAACCCTTATTATAACCCCCTGTTAAGTTTACGAAATGTAAATTCTGACTGAGTGGACGAGAGATTTACCCTTCCCGAAACCTATTTTGATCACCAAAAAACAGTTAAAAAAACCTTAGGCAATAAATCACACTAAACGATCTGAGTGATAAAAAAAAGCATTAGAAAATAAAAATCATTAAGAGAGACCGAAAAAATTCAAATATACATATCGTTAGCTTAATGTGAAAATGTGCTAAGTCAACTTTTACGAATTTTACAGGAGGCGAAAAAAAATGAATAACTTTTGAAATAACCTTCTTTTTTCAAAACTGTTAATTGTCTGATCAACGCCATAGATTGATAAGGAGTGTGATGACTAGTACCTAGGACCTACCTAATTATTTTCTAGCTTTTCGTATTATTATTACTTCATGTAAGTATTGTTTTCAATAAAACCGTTTAACTTAAAAAAAATTTTTTTAATTATTTTATTTTCAAGTTTTTAGTCTTTATTTAATTGCCTATTATTTCTCATTCTTTTTAGTTCATTTAGTGACTCATTATTACAAAGACTCTTTCCTGACAATTTGTTACAACCTAAGTCCTCAATACATAATCCTTCCATAGACTTTACTCGACTCTGCGCCACGTATGCTTGTCCCTCCTCCAACTCCAAAATATTTTGATGTCACTTCTACCGAACTGTATGCAATATTTGTTCCAAATATGAGCCAAATCGGGCATCATAGGTCGCTTTCTATTCATGTATCTATGTATTATGTGTTCCAAATATGGGCAAAATCGTACCACAGATATGATTTTTGTGAATATCTCGATCCTTCCGCCACCTAGCGGCGATTTTTTTTTGATAGGTCGCTTTCAATTCTTGTATGTATTAAGTGTTCCAAATATGAGCCAAATCGGGACACAAATACGATTTTTGTGAATATCTCGATCCATGCGCCACCTAGCGGCGATTTTTTTCTTATTATTGCATTGTCATCGGGTTCTGAACTATATTCCATGTTTCATGCTTTTAGCTTATCGGGAAGTTACTTAAATTTCAATTACAAGATTCGTTCACAACGGCCGTGCAGCCGTGCATGCGGCCATGCGGCCTGTAAACTCAAGCTAAATAAAACCGTTTAATAAAATGCGCGCACAAAGAAATGACTAGTAATTCAGATTGATATTATTGACTGGTTGACTTAGCACATTCTTTTTGAACAGTTGACGACTTAGCACATTTACACATCATTGCAAACAGCACGTAAAAATTAAAAATTAAAATATTTTTTTCTTGTGATCGATGTATTATGAATTCAGTTTTAAAACTACATAAACATACAATTTTTCAAAAAAGTGACTTAGCAAATTTTCACATTAAGCTAACGATATATCTCACTGAGAAAGCTGTTTTTTGTTCTTGGATATCGGCTGTTATCCGTAACAAACCGAATCGCTTTTTCTGGTTAACAGTTAAATGTGTCTGTAATCGCATATGCATATGATAAAAAATGGGTAATAGAAGAAAATTATTTACCTCAATGATACATGGATATATAACATTTTCAAATTTAAAAATATAAACCATCAATATCTGAGCCACGATATTTGGCCAGACGGTCAAGAAGACATGGTAAAGATTAAAAATGAAATTAACTATATTTGGGTCAAAAGTTGAGTTACAACTGTTTACCTCTCAGCTATAGATTCGTGGTTTTATATAACGTATTGTTAGAAAGAGCGGAGCCTATGGTAAAAAAACTGATTGGATCTTATCAGATCGGTACCTGTTCACAATACAGAATTGATCGCGCACTTCTTCCATAAATTCAGCATAAAATAAAGTTTCTTGCTTTCGGTTCCCTCCAAAACAAGACTCACCCTTCTGGATGCGATGCATATTTATCGATAAATGTTTGATTTGCATCCCTGTACTCCTTGAACCAATTCAATATAAACGATTTTATGCGTTTGGCATGTGATTTGAATTCACGACCAATCCAAAAGTAACCAATATTTTGACCACTCCATTGGTAACGCGGCGTATTGCGACATTGATCATGTCCAAATTGACAGCGTTTCACATGCAACGTCGCTAAATATTCCAGTTCATCATCCCATTTAAGCATTGGCATATGAACAGCCGAACGTTAGCCCTCCAGTTGACCGGAAGCAATACGTTCACGTGCCAAATTATGCATATCCAAGATAAACTGACGTCGTCGTTGACTCATATAGAGCAGATGCGGTTTAATGCCGCAGGCTGGACCAAAAGCACCAATTTTGTTGTTCTTGTTGTTGCAGCCGATGTGTTGAACTTGCAATATATGACTGCCATTGTACAGTTCACAAAGTGATGGCATGCAATATACGTTCGCAACAGCGGTATTCGCTGCCGTAATGCGGCCTGCTGGAGGAACTGTAGGAAGGCTGCTTTTTGTATTTGTTAAAGCATTGGCTGGTGCTTCTGTGGTTAATCCTTTTGTTATTTCTTTACTAGGAACAATTGGTGGTGCCGCTGTTACAGGAATTGTTTTTATTGCTTTATGTTCTATTGGTATTTTACTAGTTGTTTTTGTTGTTGTTTCTGCGTTTGCAAACGAACGATGCGCTAGTAATAAAGTAAAGACCGTAGGAAACAAAAACTTGCCGCGAAGCATTTTAAGAGCTTATTTCTATTTCTCCGTTTTTGTAAATTTCGTAACGTTCTGAGCCGCAAATACAACACGACTGAATCGGGGTTATTCAATTGTTAACATTTTTAGAAAACAATATTCTTCCAAAGCTGATGATAAGTGGCCGCCAGCATCTGATCTTTGTAGATATGTAGATTTGTTATGATGCTGTTTAGGCAAGTGATGCACGGAACAGGGGAATTGGACGCGTAAAAACCGGTACATTGACAAATCGAACAGCACTGTTCTTACAAGAACCAAGAAGGACAGCGCATCCGGTTTCTAAACCGGGACCAATGGATCCCAGTTTTGTTTCCAAAGTACCCCAGAGCGTGTAACGTAAACAACACTTATTTCCAAAGGCAGGAAAACAGGAGCCGAAAATATAACGGGCTCTAATCCAGTGTGATATGCATGCCTATGGGATGATTTTCAACCATTGGATGCTCCATGATCCCACGACCCCTCGGTAAGTAACGGTGGTCTTCCCACAGCCCTGTCGAGCATAAGAATCTCTCTGAAATTTATAACGAAGTTAACCAGAAGTGACGATTTAAAGGGGAAGAGTAATGACGTGGAATGTCAATGAGCTTGTCGAGGGAGCGGTAGGAATGAGAGAGAACAAGAGTACAAACGGATGCACAGCAGAGAGAGTAAGATATCTCTTAAGGTGATAAAGTTGGTGTCCGTAAGGCACCTAAATAACTCCATTTGCTGGATCCCGGGGAACAGCGTTATTGAAGGGAATGAATTTGCAGATGAGGCGTCCAGGAAAAGTTTCGAAATGAACATAAGCGAGGCGGACAGTTTCGGACCACTGTCCTGAGGAAAATCCAGGAATATGAGTTTGGGGCAACGGACTCTGCTGTGGATCAAGCGGGATGAGTCCTTATGGCCATGTTTGGATAAGAAAGGATCTATCTTCCATCTCAGGGTACATAAATCGGCAGAGAAGGTTCTTACGCGTCTCATCACAGGTCATTGCGATTTGCAGCAATGCACCGACAGGAACATGAGTCGATTCATCCGTTTCTCTGCCGATGTCAGGACTGAAAGCAAGATGACTCAGAACTCTAGGAGTACGATTTTTTGACAGTCTGGCAGAGGTTTGAAAGGCGGATCTTTCACTCTTGCTTGAGTTCATCAGAGAAAGAAAGTGTTTTGTAGGGGACCACTAGGAATTAGCTGGGTTGGACGAATGTGTAATTGAGTGGAGAACGCCCGCTCTCTTAATCTAACCCAACCTAAGACATCCCTGTTTATTAGTGGGCAGCTTTACATATTGTCCAGCCTACGAGGCAGCTCAAAGATAGTACGTTGTCAGAAATTTTGCAGAGAGAAGCAATCGATATAGTAACTGGTACGAGGAGGAAGAATATTCAGACGGAAACAAGAAGTAATCATCGGCTGAAGGCTATAGGAAGCCTGTCCGAATCTGTAAGATATCTACGTGCAAACCTGGAAGACAAAGGAACCCGCATGGAAGAAGCTGGAAATAGTGGTGATAAGTACGCTACAGCGATCGCGGATGGAGAGGAAAATAATTTGCACGATTTAAAAATATGTTTCAACAACCAACCCGAATATACCAACACAAGATTGAGCGGCACATCGCGTATCTCAGCTCACCGAGCGGGGTATGCACTACGTTCTCTAAATAAAACAAAGAAGTTGAAAATATTCTGAACGCAGAGCTTTGGTAAATGTCTTGAAGAATGGGCAGTATTTAGCTGCTCTTCAGGAAACGAAGTGTCTATTCGACAAGTATGATTTCAACAAAATAAAAAAATATTGGCGAGAGAGTGAAATTAAGCTATCGTACACCTTCATCCAACAACTCAGAACCGCTTGGTGTTCTAAAATACTCGGATCAGCACATTGTTAGTCTACACGCACCAGTCACTTTCTGTTGTCTAATTGATGACAATCTCAAAAACAATTCAAATGCGATATCAATTCATTGTGAGAATGTTGTGGTTCATTAATTTTATTTACGAGCATATATAATTTTTATACTCAGCTGTGCAGAGCTCACAGAGTATATTAATTTTTTTCGCATAACGGTAACCAGTAACTGCATAAACTAATCGAGATAGATTTAGACTTCTATATATCAAAATCATCTGGGCGAAAAAAGATATTCATTTAGCCCTGTTCGTCCGTCTGTCCGTCTAATCGTGAAAACTTGAGTAAATTTTGAGGTAAATGAACAAAATCGGATTATGGCAACGCCCAGTTTTTCGATATCGAAAATTTCGAAAAACCGAAAAAGTGCGACAATTCATTACCAAAGACGGATAAAGCGATGAAACTTGGTAGGCGGGTTGACCTTATGAATGTTAGTAAAATTTTGGACAATGAGCGTGGCACCGTCCACTTTTAAAAGACGGTAATTTAAAAGTTTTGCAGGCAGTAATTTGGCATTCGTTGAAGATATCATGATGAAATTTTGCAGGAACATTACTCCTATTATGCATGTGTTCTTAATAAAAACAAGTAAGGAAGGTTAAGTTCGGGTGTAACCGAACATTACATACTCAGTTCAGAGCTATGGTGACAACATAAGGGAAAATAACCATGTAGGAAAATGAACCGAGGGTAACCATGGAATGTGTATGACATGTGTATAAAATGAAAGGTACTAAAGAGTATTTTATGAGGGAGTGGGCCATAGTTCTATAGGTGGACGCCATTTAGGGATATAGCCATAAAGGTGGATCGGGGTTGACTCTAGAATTTATTTGTACGATATGGGTATCAAATGAAAGGGGTTAACGAACATTTTAAAAGGGAGTGGGCCTTAGTTCTATAGGTGGACGCCGTTTCGAGATATCGCCATAAATGTGGGCCAGCGGTGACCCTAGAATTTGTTTGTACGATATGGGTATCAAACGAAAGGTGTTAATGAGTATTTCAAAAGGCGTGGGGTTTAGTTCTATAGGTGGACACCTTTTCGAGATATCGCCATAAAGGTGGACCAGAGGTGACTCTAGAATGTGTTTGTACGATATGGGTATCAAATTAAAGGCATTAATGAGGCTATTAGTTGTATATGTGAAGGCGTTTTACAGATATCGACCAAAATGTGAACCAGGGTGACCCAGAACATCATCTGTTGGATACCGCTAATTTATTTATATATATAATACCAAGGGTTTTTTATTTCGCCCTGGAAAACTTTTGCATTGCATTCTACTTAATATGGTAGGTGTCACACCCATTTTACAAAGTTTTTTTCTAAAGTTATATTTTGCGTCAATTAAGCAATCCAATTACCATGTTTCATCCCTTTTTTTGTATTTGGTATAGAATTATGGAATTTTATTCATTTTTCGTAATATTCGATATCGAAAAAGTGGGCGTGGTCATAGTCGGATTTCGACCATTTTTTATACCAATACAAAGTGAGTTCAGATAAGTACGTGAACTGAGTTTAGTAAAGATATATCGATGTTTGCTCAAGTTATCGTGTTAACGGCCGAGAAGAAGGACAGACGGTCGACTGTGTATAAAAACTGGGCGTGGCTTCAACCGATCTCGCCCTTTTTCACAGAAATAAGTTACCGTCCCAGAATCTAAGCCCCTACCAAATTTCACAAGGATTGGTAAATTTTTGTTCGACTTATGGCATTAAAAGTATCCTAGACAAATTAAATGAAAAAGGGCCGAGCCACTCCCATTTTGAAATTTTCTTTTATTTTTGAATTTTGTTGCACCATATCATTACTGGAGTTGAATGTTGACATAATTTATTATATTATATTTTATGTACTGTAAAGATATTAAATTTTTTGTTATAATTTGAATAAAAAAAATTTTTTTTTTTAAAGTGGCCGTAGTCCTACTCCGATTTTGCTAATTTTTATTAAGCAAACATTCAGTAATAGGAGTAACGTTCCTGCCAAATTTGATCATGATATCTTCAACGACTGCCAAATTACAGCTTGCAAAAGTTTTAAATTACCTTCTTTTAAAAATGGGCGGTGCCACGCCCATTGTACAAAATTTTACTAATTTTCTATTCTGCGTCATAAGTTCAACTCACCTACCAAGTTTCATCGCTTTATCCGTCTTTGGTAATGAATTATCGCACTTTTTCGGTTTTTCGAAATTTTCGATATCGAAAAAGTGGGCGTGGTTATAGCCCGATATTGTTCATTTTAAATAGCGATCTGAGATGAGTGCTCAGGAACCGTTATACCAAATTTCATCGAGATACCTCAAAATTTACTCAAGTTATCGTGTTAACGGCGGACGGACGGACGGACATGGCTCAATAAAATTTTTTTTCGATCCTGATGATTTTGATATATGGAAGTCTATAGCTATCTCGATTCCTTTATACTTGTACAACCAACCGTTATTCAATCAAAGTTAATATACTCTGTGAGCTCTGCTCAACTAAGTATAATTAGCAAAATCGGCTGAAGTACACGCCCACTTAAAAAAAATTTAAGTCAAATTTTAACAAAAAATTGAATTGAATATCTACAGCATATAAGTAAATTATGTCAACTCCTGTAACGATATGGTGCGAGAAAATACAAAAATAATAGAAAATTTTAGGGCGTGGCTCCGGCCTTTTTAATTTAATTTGTCAAGAATACTTTTAATGCCATAAGTCGAACAAAAATTTACCAATCCTTGTAAGGGTATATCTTCTGTGAAAATGGGCGAAATCGGTTAAAGCCACTCCCAGTTTTTGTACACCGTCGACCGTCTGTCCTTCCGCTCGGCTGTTAGCACGACAACTTGAGCAAAAATCGATATATATTGTGACAAATACTAGCAACACTATGGGGTACTATCAACTCTAAGCCGATACTAAGCAGTGACTCGTATGCACATCAACAAATCAAACATTATGTCTACCCAGATGTCCATACGAGCAGCGGAGAAGAGACGCATAAACACATGCATATATCCTATCTGAGATGCTTCCAAAAGTTGGCAATTATCTGTGGAAGTGTCACTCACATATACACGCGCATATGAGAAGCTATACACGTGCATCTGTAGTTATAATTGTATAGCAGTAACTAAGTAAATTCTGGAAGCGCCTAGAAGTATGCGAACGAGAAATCACAGAGTATAAAAGGCAGCAACAGTAGAGGCACGACAATCAGTTTGGTTTAAGCAAGATATTAGTTGCGAAGTATAAGTGTTATTGTGAAGTACTTTAATAAAGGCCATTTTTCCATTATTCAATATTGGAGTTATGTATTCAACAATTTAGCGATTGGAACGTTAGCAGAGGATTTGGAATAAGCGGAATTTCAGTAAATTCGTTACAATATATATCACGTACTTATCTGAACTCACTTTCTCTTGGTATTAAAAATGGACGAAATCCGATTATGACCAGGCCCACTTCTTCGATATCGAAAATTTCGAAAAACCGAAAAAATGATATAATTCTATACCAAATACGAGGAAAGGGATGAAACAGAGTGATTCGATTGGTTTTTTGACGTAAAATATAACTATAGAAAAAACTTTGTAAAATGGGTGTAACACCTACCATATTAAGTAGAAGAAAATGAAAAAGTTCCGCAGGGCGAAATCAAAAGCCCTTGGAATCATGGCAGGAATACTGTTCGTGGTATTACATATATAAATAAATTAGCGGTACCCGGTATATGATGTTCTGGGTCACTCTGGTCCACCTTTATGGCGATGTCTCGAAAAGGCGTCCACCTATAGAACTAAGGCACATTTCCTTTTAAAAAACTCTTTAATACATTTCATTCGATACCCATGCAAATACATTCCAGGGTTACCCTACACGGCGATATTCCCTTATTTGACAAAGGATGAAGGAAAATCGTTCCAAAAAACGTCACCCTTGGTCTGCAATTTGGTCGATATTGAAAGCTGAATATAGATAGCAAAGGCAAGTTGCTCCACTTTTTAGTATTACCATTTGTATGTATCCACAGCTCTCAGCTGAGTATGTAATGTTCGGTTACACCCGAACTTAGCCTTCCTTACTTGTTTTTTTTTTTAATACTGCATTAAAATTCGCTGTAGTAAGCAAAAGTTTGTACGAGCTTATTAATATGCTATGTTTGATAAAATGCTAGTAGTGGTGTAAAGCTGATTATCTAGCATGCAAATCGATATCAATGTTAAAATCAATGTTAAAATAATAATACGAACAATATTTTTTTAAAATTACTTAAGGTACAGTGGGATATTTGGATATACATATATTTGAACAGGGATTTAACGAAAGTAAGAAACTGTAAAGAAATTACTATAACTCAGCAGAAGAAGTAGAAGTGCGTCAGTGAATAGGATGAAACATAACGAAAGAGACAAGGAAAGGAAATGTAAACGCGTGGAATTCGGCATCATTGTACAGGTTTACAAGTATGATATGTATGAGAGGGAAACAATTTCTTTCCCTTTCTAAAACACGGCAGTTTGACACTTCGTTCAGTGTCAAACTAGCGTGGAACCCAGTGGAACCTGCGTGGAACATGAGTTTTGACACTGACCGGGGTTGCTTCGTCGAAAGCGACACAGGGAAGCAAAAAAGGGATCGGAATATCAGATATGGGTTGCTGTGATGGTAAATTTTTTGAACGAATTTAGTAGGAAATTTTAAGTGCACCCATATGGGTCCTTCAGAAAATTATAAAAAAGTCTGCAATTGGGGTATCTGAGGACGCGTAGTTATTTCAGTATTAAGAATACAAACACGGGAGTTAAGTTTTTCTACCCGTTCAAAAGTTCTCCGCGAAAAACAGTTTGAAACCGAGGTCGACTACAATAACCCGGCCAAAAAAGCGGAAAGAAAAATGAAAAGACGCGTTTTGCCCTGTTATCAATAGTCCAAAGGCGGAAAAGTATTCGAATTATTGGAACCGAGGCAAAAACGCGTCTATTAATACTTCCCTCAACGATTTTGGCCATGTTTTAGCAATCGTCCCCAGTAATAAAGTATCACAATTTGTTAATTAAAATTGTCCAAAATTTTGCAATAATAATTTTACACAGTTTTCGTTAGCAGCTACTAAATTTTCTTGGACCTAAGAAGTACAACACTGCCAAATAGCATCCACACAAAAAACGAACAAGAACAAGCAATTTATCAGGTGAGCGTGGCTGTGTATGTGCGTGCTGCTACATATCCTATTTGTAGACCTGTACAATGATTCGGCATAGCGCACCTGAATGCTGGGATGTATTTACTCTGCAGAAAAAATTATCCACTGCTAAAAAGGCTGATTATTTTACTGGATTTCGGAAAGTAACTCACTTCTAGTTAACTTCAAAAAGTAAGGTAGTAACTGGTTGGAAAGACATACAACGTTGTCATGGCAACAGGGCTCTTGTTTGCAATCGACTATTCGGCTGATCGAGTATTCGATTAGTCCAGTCGGCTAACTGTCAGTATTTGCATACTGACTCATAAACTAGATTTGTTGTCATTATAAAGTTAAATTTCAAGAATAAAATGTTTCGTCACAAAAATTTTAAAAAATAATTGTGAGCTGCAAACAAAGTTGGGAAGTAGGTGGGTGTGGAGTTTCTTTTCCAGTTCTGAGCATACAAAAGATGGTTTCTTTAACTTCACAATATCCTTGCAAGTCGTAGAACTCAATAAATTACAAAACAAAAAATTAAATCGAGTAGTAGAATCTGTCACTTATCGAATGCAAACAGCTTGTCGACTAGTGATAATCGATTATTTTACTTAACAACTATTACTAATTGTCTAATCGATTTTTGAAGAAGAGCTCTTGTTTTCTTGTCTTTCGATTTGTTCCACAAAATATTCACAATTATCGATTTAACTGGGGGTTTGACTCTCTGTGTTGGCGCCAACGAGGTTATCTAAAGGATTGGTATTCTCCTGTTATTTTCAACAACCTAATCGCCTAGAATATAGCATCAGCAAATGCAATAAGGCGTAAGGCCTCGGCTTGAATGCATACCGTTTTGCTTTGAAAGAGACCTTGGGGCCACAAAAGAGGCGGAGGGTTGGCCCAAGCTTGCGGAAATCGCAGAACATACTATAGACGTGTATACCGATGGTTCCAAATTAATGGAAAGGGTCGGGCCTGCTGTTCACTTAGTTGATCCAGAAATAAGTAGATCCTACAGGGTGCCAGCTGACTGCTGTGTCCTTCAGGCGGAAATTGTAGCAGTGAAGAGAGCAGCAGAAATTGTCGAGAAAGCGTACATATGGGGCAGTCTTGTCAATATATATATTAATAGTCAGGCGGCGATTAAGGCAATAATCTCACACCGCAGTTCTTAAATAAGTACCCTGGGATGCGAAAAAGCATGGGGGAGAGACTTTGATCAGGCCGGACCGTACATCTATACCGCTGTTCATAGCGAAAAGGCAGTGAAGTGTAAAAAGTGAAATTAGAGAAAATTTAATTTTTATTTGGGAAATTCAAGATTTTTTATGTATACACCATATTTGAAACTTTGTTTTATCTTTGAATATAAATAGTATTTGAGTATTTTAGTTATTATATAAAATATATTTCTGGTCATAAGGGGAGAGAAGGCCGATGAGTTGCCAGAATTCGAGGCAGCTATAAAGCTAGATCCTAGAAACCTTTTGATATTTGCCAAAAGTGCGGAGTTATTTTATAACACAAATCCTGTAACCATATTTGGGGCTTTCTTTTTGGTCGTCGAATTCTGGTAACACTATGAACACACTCAGTCTATGTGAGGTCTTGATTAATCCAGCCAGTTCAACCTAACTTAACCTACATATATTCTTTACATACCAGGAAACGATTGAAAAAAAAACAACGATTCGTTTATCAAAGTCAGTGACAGATTGACGTATTTTGGAAATTATACACTTTTTGCTTTTGTATCAATTTTATTTCCTCTGGCAAAGAGTTGGTTTATGACTTTATGTATTCCTAGCCCAATTGTGTTCTCATTGCGTATACGAAAGGGCAATCACTTTCAGTTTTTGGATACCCATTCTTTACATACTGCAACAGTGGGGGCTGCGAGCAAATTAAATTTTTAGTTTATTACTACGGCTACCTAAAATTAAGCACTGTATTGAAAAATTGCTAAAAATACATATATGTATGTATTTAAAATTTCTTTGAAATAATATGTATGTGATAAAGAACTGGATAAACCCTTCGAGAAGCCAAACAAACACAAATTTTGAAAAATAAATATAAGGAAGTAATTAGAAGACAAATTCCACAATAATTGGCTCAATTAAGGCGTTAGCGTTGATTAATTTGTACACTGTTTTAAAGCAATTTTGCAACAGAGCAGGGCTATTTTTTTTTTTTTGAAGCCGGAACCTTAGAGATCAATTTTACTGAACAAACCATTTAAAATTTTAATGTTTTGGAAAATTATCTTTACCAAAGTTTCGTGTATTCAATTTAGTAGAAACCAAATTTTTACTACATATTACTAACCAGTTAATAACCTATTAACAGCTTATAAATGAATCATACTTCAATAATTATAATTTTAAAAAATTTGAGGTGTACGTGATCGTTGGTTGATTTTATTATTCACTAAGATGGCGTACGACACATAGAAGTGGCTTATTAAGTAATTTACAAAAAAAAAATTAGCAATATTTTACAGCTGGGGGTAATAAATAACCTTAAGAATAAAAGATCAAATAGAAATCTTCAATCGAAATGCAGATGTATGGTTTTTATGTTTTGTAAAATTGTTTATGATAGATAATCGCATAAATTTTATGCACACATACAAATATAAACATTTACATACATTCCCAGCAAAAAATTGCATAAGCGATAGTAAGAAATAAGGTAGGTCTTACAACCTTAGACTAACAAAGTTGCTTCTATCATTAAAAAGAGAGGACTGTAGACTCATGACGGGTATTCTGACTAAACACTGCCTTCTGGCGTCACATGACTTTAAATTAGGCTTGGTGAGTGATAGCAGATGTAGGAAGTGCGGGTTGGAGGAGGAAACGATCGAGCACGTTCTGTGTTCGTGCCCTGCACTTGCCAGGCTAAGACTCCAGCTATTAGGAGTGATACAGCTGTCAGATCTAGAAGCAGCAAGTGGCTTAAGCCCTAGGAAGCTTCTAGTATTTGCCAAGAGGACGGAGTTATTTTATAACATAGGTCCTGGTTTTTGATAGGGTTTTTCAGTTTGGTCGTTAAAACAAACTTCTGGTAACACTACGGACTCAATCAGTCTATGTGAGGTCTTCATGGACCGGCCAGTTCAACCTAACCTAACCTAAGAAATATGGCGATAGCGCTGTTTGCTTTGATGATCGAGACACTGTACCAATATTTATACTTTTAATGAAAATAATACAATATATATAGGTTTGTCCGAATCCCAAATTTGTAAATTCTTAAAGGAGAAGAGATTGATTCGCCAATTAGTATACCGAAATGATCAGAGGACAAGCTGGGTTGATTTAGCAATGTCCTCGGTGCACGCAAACTAGTCGCACAATTTTTTAGATATCTTGATGAAATGATCGGGTATATTTTGGGGTTCGATTTTAGAGTTTTGTAGAAACCGAACGGATCGGACCACTATAGCATATATTCCCCATCCAACCGATTTTTCAGAAAACAAGGTTCTTTGCCATACTTATCTTCCTCAAATTATCAGAAAGAAGCTTCAAACTGCAACAAATGCTAACATTTATGACACATGAGGAGTTTCAAACCAAAACGCAAGAAGTGAACCCGTAATACTTTTGGAGATTTGGATGGGATTTCGCTTAACTTTCTTAAACCTGTAAAATAATCTTAATGAGAAATAAAAATAGAAAACTTTGATATTTTGGAACATTCCAAAAATTACGTTTTATAGCAAAACGCTTTGATTTCATAAAATTTTTAGATGTTTTGAGTTAAAATTTTTTTATGTTTATGGGTACAAAATCATGGAAGTGGAAAATTAAGACTGGAAAGGGTCTCTCGCGGCATGGTATGGATAATATGTCAACACTTTTTTCAGATTTTGATTAAGGAGCCTTCTTGAAAATTATTTGGTGCCTTAAGTGACATCGAGGTTGAAATCATAAGTTGTTCTTAGTACAAAAAGAAAAAAAAAAAGAGTAGTCACGACTACTATACCTAACTAAAGAAAAAACTGATTTTATATCACACCGAGGACAAAATTGTACTAAACATGGCAAAATCGTCATTTCGGCACGTCGTTTTGGGAACGTTTCCGCAATGATTAGCTTCATAACATGACGATTAAAAGGATTTCTGCAACTTTTGACCTTGTTTATACGAGTATCTACTGATGGCAGAAGCCTTTCCAATTAATTGTATTATTTTTTGAAAGTTGGAAAACTTTGTTTTTTGCATTACTTTTCGCGATAAATCGAAAAGTATGCTACTTTGTGCCAAAGCGAATCCATACTAGGTGGTGGCAAGTCGAATTCAACCAATTCAGCGTGCAGAAGAATGTCAAGTCAAAGTTAAATTTTCATTGATCCGATTAATTGACATCAAGGCGAATTCATTACCAGGCGTTGTTATCCCAACAGCTGATTGCTTCTTCTTAATTATTTTCCATATGGCGCCTTGTACTTTAATATGTCAGTTAATCAAAATCCATTAAATTTTTCTTTTGACTTGACATTCTTCGGCACGGCGAATTGGTTGAATTCGCTTTGCCACCACTTGGTATGGATTAGCCTTGACTGACATATTGTAGTACAAGGCGTTGTATGGAAAATAATGAAGAAGAAGCAATCAGCTGTTGGGATAACAACACCTGGTAATGAATTCGCCTTGATGTCAATTAATCGGAATCAATAAAAATGTAACTTTGACTTGACATTCTTCTGCACGCTGAATTGGTTGAATTCGACTTGCCACCACCTAGTATGGATTCGCTTTGGCACAAAGTAGCATACTTTTCGATTTATCGCGAAAAGTAATGCAAAAAACAAAGTTTTCCAACTTCCAAGTTCGTCCTGATGTTGAGTTGTTTCAATATTTTCCCAAACATTTAATATAACAAATTTTAAATAATTGCTTGGGTTGACCCGTACAACATTAAAGTCACAAAAAAAAAAAACAAAAACAAAAAAAAAATTTTTTTTGCAATCAGTGCAACTTATAGCATGCTCTTACCTACATTTGTATATTAAATAGAAAGAAATGTAAGACGCGATAGCCTCCGAAGAGATTTTAGGCCGAGCTTCTCTTCCATTTTATGTCGTGCTCCTTTTGAATTTTTCCTACAAATTGGCAGGACTGGACCTACATGTTTTATGCCGACTCCGAACGGTATCTGCAAGGCAGATGAGTTTTCACTGAAAAGCTTTTCATGGCAGAAATACACTCGGAGTGTTTGCCAAATCGTTGCCGAGGGGCGAACCGGCTTAGAAAAACTTTCTATTGAAAAAACTTACAATAAGTAGTAAAAAAAAAAGTAAAACCGTGGTTCAAAGTTACTCTCTCAATGCTCTCATTTTTCACGTATTGAGTAATTTTATATGCTCATTTCCGAGGTTTCTTATTTATCCATGCTATAACTCTGCAACGGGGTGAATCGCCCTACAAGCAATTTTTTGAGGTGCACATTTTTTGATGGGTTTCTACTATGCACATACTTGCCTACACATTCCTACATGTAGTTTGTAACTACACATGTTTTTTTTACATATTTTGCATAATTCAATTAAAGTATTGAAGCAGACAAAAAATGAAAAATATTTATTAAATTACAAGTTAATTAACGACATTAACTGCATTGCACACAACATTTGCGTACTGATAACACATTACACCCGATTGAAAATACAACACAAACAATTTACATATTTGCCAGCATGTTTCTCCTATTTCATTAGTCTCAGGTTTGTCTAGTTTTTATACTCAGTTGAGCAGAGCTCACAGAGTATATTAAGTTTGATTGGATAACGGTTGGTTGTACAGGTATAAAGGAATCGAGATAGATATAGACTTCCATATATCAAAATAATCAGGATCGAAAAAAAATTTGATTGAGCCATGTCCGTCCGTCCGTCCGTTAACACGATAACTTGAGTAAATTTTGAGGTAAATTGATGAAATTTGGTATGTAGGTTCCTGAGCACTCATCTCAGGTCGCGAAATCGGACCATAACCACGCCCACTTTTTCGATATCGAAAATTTCGTAAAACCGAAAAAGTGCGATAATTCATTACCAAAGAAAGCTAAAACGATGGATCTTGGTAGATGGGTTGACCTTATGACACAGAATAGAAAACTAGTAAAATTTTGGACTATGGGCATGGCACCGCCCACTTTTAAAAGAAGGTAATTTAAAACTTTTGCAAGCTGTAATTTGGCAGTCGTTGAAGATATCATGAAGAAATTTGGCAGGAACGTTACTCCTATTACTATACGTACGCTTAATAAAAATTTGCAAAATCGGAGAAGGACCACGCCCACTTTTAAAAAAAAATTTTTTTAAAGTAAAATTTTAACAAAAAATTTAATATCTTTACAGTATATAAGTAAATTATGTCAACATTCAACTCCAGTAATGATATGGTGCAACAAAATACAAAAATAAAAGAAAATTTCAAAATGGGCGTGGCTCCGCCCTTTTTCATTTAATTTGTCTAGGATACTTTTAATGCCATAAGTCGAACAAAAATTAACCAATCCTTTTGAAATTTGGTAGGGGCATAGATATTATGACGTTAACTGTCTTCTGTGAAAATGGGCGAAATCGGTTGAAGCCACGCCCAGTTTTTATACACAGTCGTCCGTCTGTCCTTCCGCATGGCCGTTAACATGATAACTTGAGCAAAAATCGACGTATCTTTACTGAACTTAGTTCACGTACTTATCTGAACTCACTTTATCTTGGTATAAAAAATGAACGAAATCCGACTATGACCACGGCCACTTTTTCGATATCGAAAATTACGAAAAATGAAAAAAATGCCATAGTTCTATACCAAATACGAAAAGAGGGATGAAACATGGTAATTGGATTGGTTTATTGACGCGAAATATAACTTTAGAAAAAACTTTGTAAAATGGTTGTGACACCTACCATATTAAGTAGAAGAAAATGAAAAAGTTCTGCAGGGCGAAATAAAGAACCCTTGAAATCTTGGCAATCCAACAGTCGATATCTGGAAAGCGCCTTCACATATACAACTATCACCACTCCCTTTTAAAGCTCTCATTAATACCTTTAATTTGATACCAATATCGTACAAACACATTCTAGAGTCACCCCTGGTCCACCTTTATGGCGATATCTCGAAAAGGCGTCCACCTATAGAACTAAGCCCCACGCCCTTTTAAAATACTCATTAACACCTTTCATTTGATACCCATATCGTACAAACATATTCTAGAGTCACCCCTGGTCCACCTTTATGGCTATATCTCGAAAAGGCGACCACCTATAAAACGAGGGCCCACTCCCTTTTAAAAATACTCATTAACACCTTTCATTTGATACCCATATCGTACAAACAAAGTCTAGAGTCACCCCTGGTCCACCTTTATTGCGATACCTCGAAAAGGCGTCCACCTATAGAACTAAGGCCCACTCCCTTTTAAAATACTCATTAACACCTTTAGTTTGATACCCATATTATACAAACGTATTCTAGAGTCACCTCTGGTCCACCTTAATGGCGATATCTCGAAAAGGCGACCTATACAACTACCACCACTCACTTTTAAACCCCTCATTAATACCTTAAATTTGATACCCATATCGTACAAACACATTCTAGAGTCACCCATGGTCCACCTTTATGGCGATATTTCGAGACGGCGTCCACCTATAGAACTAAGGCCCCCTCCCTTTTAAAATACTCATTAACACCTTTCGTTTGATACCCATATCGTACAAACAAATTCTAGAGTCAACCCTGATCCACCTTTATGGCGATATCACCAAATGGCGTCCACCTATAGAACTATGGTCCACTCCCTCATAAAATACTCTTTAATGCCTATCATTTGATACACATGTCATACAAACACATTCCAGGGTTTCCCTCGGTTCATTTTCCTACATGGTTATTTTCCCTTATGTTGTCACCATAGCTCTCAACTGAGTATGTAATGTTCGGGTACACCCGAACTTAACCTTCCTTACTTGTTATTTACTGCTGTCATTTAGAAATGTGATGCAATTAAAAAATACGAATAGTTTAAATAAAAAAAGGGAAACGCACAACAAACAAAAATTCAACAAAATGTTATAAACAAAAGCAAGTTAGGAACGTTCGTATGAAATGTAACATAATATACTCAGCTGCGCCGGTTTGTATAAAGTTCATATTGTAACGAATTTTGGGAAATTCCGCTTATTCTAAACCTTCTGTAAAGTTCGAATCGCTAAACTGTTGAATAAATCAATCCAATATTCAATATTGCAGTATGGTCTTTATTTAGGTTACTTGGGTGTAGTACAATTAAACTTCAATATCAAGTACTTCACAACAGCGTGTTTAAATCAAACTGATTAGTCATTCCTCAGCTCGTGCTGCTTTCATACTCTCTGTTGCCTTGTCCGCATATTTCTCCAAAGGTCTAGACGTTTCACCTTCTACTCTCCCGCTTGATTACCAGAGTTATACATGTATATTTGTAGTTTATGCATTCCTCATAGTCATATGCGTGTGTATGAGTGAGCAATTACTCCAGCTGATGACCACAATCGTGTGTGAGTTATGTTGTTGTTGTTGTGGCGATAAGGTTGCTCCCCGAAGGCTTTGGGAAGTATTATCGATGTGATGATCCTTTGACGGATACAGATCCGGTACGCTCCGGTACACAGCACCACTATGTTGCTAGCCCGACCATCTCGGGAACGTTTATGTGGCCACATTAAACCTTCAGACCATTCCCTCCCTCCCCACCCCCAAGTTCCATGAGGAGCTTTAAATTAAGTAGTAGGAGGAGTAATTAAATTAAGTATCTCTTTTGTAAAAAATTTGTTAGTTCAGTTACAAACTTTTTAACCGCGCTCCTGAGATACGATTTTATTAACGAATTCGTTGAGATACGCAGTTTTTAACAAAACTTTTAAGTTACGGCATTTCTATTAGGATAGGTCGATATGCAGGTGGCGTTATCCTTTCAGTATGATTTTTTTGTTAATAACTTCTATTTGCAATTCCTGACAAAAGAAATTAGTATTACTTTTTAATCTGCAAAATAATGAATAATACATATTTACAATATGCATATTTCAGGCTCAACGGCAACTTTCTCTTATCATCATGTCAAAATAGAGTGACTTTATTCCCAACTTAGTTTATTTAAATAGTTAAATCGCTCTCTTTTAAAACTGTATTTTTTTATTTCTTTGTTGATAAGTAAGTTAATTAGGTCAAATTCTATCCTGCTCAGTGTGAAATGTGACTGATTTGATTGATTTCTTGAATGAAATTCGCTGAAGTTAAAAATTACTTTGCTGTGTATAGCTTTGTTCTTAAAAGTATCACTCTTATGTGTAGGAGTAAGGGATATTCAATAATTGGTTTATACCTTGGTTATTGGCTTGCTGATGCTTTTTTAAAACAAATGGTTCTTTAGACATTCAATTATGGTATACTGAAAATAATGGTATAAAATTTATTTACTAAGAGTTTTTAAGCATTAACTTAATATATTGTAAGTGAGCCGCTGTCAGTTGTAGGTTGTCCACGCTTGTCATGTTAAACAATAAAACATTTAGCACTACTAAAACAAACATATGTACATACATACTACATGATTATGTAAAAAACGAATTAAAAAATAATAATACAACACGAACTAAAATATCATAACAAACGGGTTCAGGTGTTTGTGGACGTTTTCGTTTTATTGTCACGATCAAGCGAGCATTTATTTTGTCAATGACGCCGATGAGCCTAACAGCGAAGCTTACTCATATTTGTGTGGGGAATTTAAAGAATTTTATTAGGAAGGGGGTGGTTTATATTAAACTAGCAGACCCGGCGGCCGTGGTTCTGCCCTTACTATGGTCTATCTGCATAACCTTAAGGAAGTTTTTACCTCTTAATCTATCTCCCCCTCTTTCTTACCTTTTTATTCGATTCTCCCTCTGTCCTTCTATTTTTTGCGCCTCCTTCTCCCTCTTCGTCTTTTCCATCACTTCTTTTCAGCTCCATCTATCCCTATCTATCTATCTTCGTCTTCTACCTCCATATTTTCTATTCTCTTATCTTCGCTCTACTTCTCCCAATTTTCCTCCAACCCTTATTACCAATCAGAGCCACAGCCCATGTACAAGTCCCAGTTCTAGTCCCAATCTCAGTCCCGGTCTCTGTATCAGTCTCAGTGTTAGTGTCAGTCTCAGTCTCGGTCTCAGTCCCAGTCAAACCCTGTTCCACCTCCTGTAAAAAAAATATCGAAACTATTATTCTAGCCAAAGGGCTACCTACATATATACCGAATTTCAGGAACATCGATCCGTGAATAGATTTAGTTCGGTCCCTGGTCCACTTCCCGGAAAAACACTTAACAGGAACACTTTTTGGGTTGTTGTAAAGCTATCCTGCAAAATTGGAGGAGTGGTTTCGGAGTCCAAAAGCTGCAAACAAACATACATACTTCTTTATATACAGTGAATAAAAGAAGAAGAAAAAGAACTTTAACCATTATAATGCATTAACTTGGTAACACTCAAACGTATGTACATATGTCAAGATGATATGAAATGAAAAGACATACATATATATATCCATATACATGTACCAATAAATGTATTTCCGAAGTGAAATAACGCTAGAGCATGCTGAAAAATTTTTCACCATTCGATCTAATTCAACATGTCTGTATGTGACGCATAATGTGATGTGGTCATAGTCCCACTCAAAGCAAGTTTGATCGTACAGTTCACAGCGAACAAACAAACGAACTGCTAAATAAGAATGCGTCTGCTTTGCGATACCTATACACTTGTAGACATGTAGCAAATAGAGAAAAGAGCGCTTATTTGCTTCTATCACACCAATGCTATTATGTGTTCGAACGTGTGTGCATTGATATGTAAGGAGACAACACAGTAAGGGAATCCAAGCGACATTATTGGTGTGTGTGTGTTTATATAGGGTTTTAAAGCCCTGTAACTGCTTTCCTGTCCGGTAAAGCCGTTCGACAGTTTTGCGCGGTCACCTTTTTGGTGCTTAATTTTATAATAATAATAGATATACAAATTCAGAATTTAGATTGCGGCTACTGACAATCGTCATAGCCCAATTCGAGGAAGAATATATGTTTATAGTAAATTAAACTGATAATTAACTCATTGGAAAATTTTCTATTTGGGATTTTTATCTTAAATTGGATTTTTATTGTGATAATATTCTGAAACTTTATCGTGAAAAACGGGCTGCAATAATTGAATGCAATTAAGTTGAACTTCTGAATCAAAAAATATATTTTTTTCTTGGAAACCTTCTTCTAGATTGGACATCCCCAAAAAGTATTTTTATTCATTACGGTGGCGTTTATGGAAAAAACATGCTGTTGTTGTAGTGATAAGGACACTCCCTGAAGGTTTTGATAACTGGTATCGAGTTCGATGTTCCTTTGCCGGATATAGATACGGTAAGTTCCGGTAACAAGCACCATAAAGGTACTAGCCTGACCATCTCATGAAAGATTTAATATGACTACATGGCACCTTCAAGGCCACCGGTCGCTAGAGCCTCTGCTACTAAAGAAACAGCATTCGCCACGGGTAGGTGAGGTTGACAATTGGATTGGAGATGCTATAAATTGTTCTGGCAACCTCTTGAATCATTGGGGTATTTTATAGCCTCTTAAGACAGGCATATCTGCCGCAGGTATATTCTAAGCCCCCTAACCCGCTGCGGACTATTTATTACTCTGACCAAAAAGCTGGCACAGAATTTAGTGATTTAGAGTCTAGACTGTTCGGGTTATATTTCGAGCGGGCTCATGAAATAATCTACTTTTTATTTCAAAGCAAGAAAGATCAGCTCAATAAACTAAACTTATATTTATAATAGGGGTATTTTCTCTGTCCAAAAACCATAGAAACCGTATAAAGTCTTCAATTTTGACGTCGAAAGTTTCCTGCACTCAACCACAAACTACATTTGTCAAAAATGTTCTTCATTCTCTATACTCAAACCCAAGTCGATTTAAATGGAAAATTTATGAATTTGACAAAAATATTTTTACTGAATTTTTTAAATTTTTTGAAAGCATAAAATATACATTTTATGTTAAACTTTTGGCGGCTCCTTAGAAAACTGTTGCGCTTTATAAGAAAAAAAAAATAGTTTGTGATCGTTAAAAAGTTTTCATGTTTTTATTTTTGACAGCAACTAAGTACGTTTCTTAAAAATAATAAGAAGTATCTAAACGTCATAAAGCTAGGAAAAAGTTATAACTATTAATATTTGCCTAATAACATTCGCAAATTAAATATTTTATTGTTTTTAAACACGTAAGAAGAAAAGAGAAGTGTAGCAAAAATAGGCAAACTCAGCCGACGCTACCACGAGTTATAAAAAAGTTAAATTTCGTAATACTGTCGAATATGGTTAGGTTAGGTTGAACTGGCCGGTCCATGAGGACCTCAAATAGACTGAACGAGTCCGTAGTGTTACCAGAAGTTTATTTAAAGAACAAACTGAAAAACCCTATCAAAAACCAGGACCTTTGTTATAAAATAACTCCGTTCTCTTGGCAAATACTAGAAGCTTCCTAGGACTTAAGCCACTTGCTGCTTCTAGATCTACTCCGAATCGAGTATGGTAGTTTTTACACGCTTTTATTAGCTTGGCCAGTATGTAACGGAATCTTTGAGCTTACTTTTCACCGGTTTCTAGAAGTCTGATGAATTTGAAACTTTGCATTCGAATCAGGGACCGATGACAATGCATTAATGTGATGGTGCGGTGACATAAGGTCAACGGCCATAAGGTCAATTGGCCTTATTACCACTTTGAATGGCCATAAGTTTGATTGAAACTTTGCACACGTATCAAGGCTCGATAACAATGCATTCATGTGATGGTGTGATGACATAAGGTCAACGGCCATAAGGTCAATTGGCCTTATTACCACTTGAATGGCCATAAGTTTGATTGAAACTTTGCACACGTATCAAGGCTCGATGACAATGCAATAATGTGATGGTGGGGTGACATAAGATTAACGGACATAAGGTCAATTGAACTTATGACCACCCCAAATGACCATATATTTGAAACCTTGCACATAATGCGAAAAACGCATTCCTTTATTAATGATAGAAGTGGATGCATGGCACATCTACGAAAGAGCATACTAGAGCCCTTTTTAACACGCTTTTATTAGCTTGGCCTGTATCTATCTATATATCTATGTATCCATGTATGTATGTAACGGAATCTGGAGTGGAGCCGAGAGCCCCGGTAATGTAGAGCTCCGAACTCCGTTGCACCTTTTGAAGCATTTTAAGATAGGTGCTTTTAGCTAGTACAGGCCACCAGACCAAGGCACCATAAAGAAGAATCGGGCGCACAATGGCTGTGTAAATCCAGTAGGTCACCTTAGGGGAGAACCCCGAGGAGGTGGCAATTGCCCTCTTGCAGGTGAACAGCTCTGCTGCTGCCGTCTTGGATCGCTCCACTATATGGTCACTCCATAATAGCTTCCTATCCAGAATGACTTCCAAATATTTGACTTGAACGCTAAGAACGTACCCCCAATTCTTGGCGGTGTAAGATTTGGTACTTTGTACCTTCTCGTGAAGAGGACAAGCTCGGTTTTATCCGGGTTGACTTCCAAACCTGTGGCGGGTTGTACTCCTGGAGCAGGTCCAGGATGTCAGCTGGGTCCGTTGGCGTCGCTGGAACCCAGGCTCTAGCCCTTGGTCGTGAGGGGATATCACGCGCCTCCACTACCTTGAGGCGCGCCCGGATATACCAGCCCTATCAGCGTGACGGCGGCCCTATAGAGGTTTACCGACGTGGCGTCGTCACAGGCAATTAGCTTGACATTGCCCTGGAACCACCCTGCATCGGTTAAGATGGCGGTGGACCAGGGTTGTCTTTTTTAACCTTAACGGCCACCGTAGCGAGCGCGGCCTCGATCCACTTCCACTGTTGTTTCGGGATCCTGCCATCTTCGCTGATCTCGTCTATAATGCCAATGATCTGCCGACCCTTGGCAATTTCGGCGAAAGAACGCGTCCAGCCTCCCTGCGTTTTGGTCCTTTTCGGTACCGTGGGGTTGGATTCATCCATGTACCGCTGGCGTTTCGAGGTTTCATCGCTCTCGACTAAAACTTTTAAAATACTTGAACTAAGAAATTAAAAATAAATAATAGTTAAAAAAAACTAAAAAAACACGCTTTTATAGCTAACCGAACTAAAGAATAGAAAATAATTTTCAATTAAAAAGAGTTTATATAACAGTAGTAGAAGGTCAAACAATCAATTATAGTTAATCACCTCAAAATAAAATTATAATAAAATTTAAGTTATTAACAGAATAATTTATTTCACAGTAAAAAGCGTGGGTGCTTGATATTGAATGTTACAATCATTCTATTGGCAACTATCTGAGAGGAAAGATATGAAATGTAGTCAAATGCACCCCACGCTTTTTACTTTGAATTAAATTATTCTGTTAATAACTTAAATTTTATTATAATTTTGTTTTGAGGTGATTAACTACCAATGATTGTTTGACCTTCTACTACTGTTATACAAACTCTTTTTAATTGAAAATTATTTTCTATTTTTTAGTTCGGCTTGCTATAAAAGCGTGTTTTTTAGTTTTTTTAAACTATTATTTATTTTATTTATGTCAACCCAAAAATTATAAAAACCCACAAAAAATCGACCATTAGGATATTTCACCTAGAATCAGATCGAAAGTTATTTTTTGTATAAGTGTTGTGTTTTCTGATTGCTGTATATTTGGTATAAAAAACATGGAATATTTTCCACGTTTACTACGCTTCCTAGACTGAGAGCCTTATTGCTACTGGGTATACATTTATTATACGAGCTCAACTTTCGATTGCGGCCTCTTTGCTTCGTTTACAGAAATTCCGTGAACGCTACGTAAAACAGACATATTGAGCGAAAAGGTATTTCTCCGAAATTTACAAACACGTATTCTAAGATTATTTAAAGTCTATTTATGTGCATTATTTAAGACGTTACTATTCTGCTAATTCTGCATGTTAAATCGGTTTACTTAAATCACTTCAGGTACCTTAGATGCACGTGCATAGTAGCGATGTTGCGAATATTCGCTATATTACAAACTTGTTAGTCTTAAGTACCGTCCTCCCATAGATTGTGCTAGGAATATACCTGTCATGGCGTAACGATACAAGGTGGCAGCATGGAGACATACCTACAAACATAAATAAAAATTTAATGTACTTTGTTTTTGTAAATTCGATGGACAAATGTCAAAATCGTACTGCGCCGGAAGTTGATGTACCAAATCAAATAAAAAAAGTTTATAATCAGCTGTCCCATGCTGCCACCTTGTATCGTTGCGCCATGATACCTGCGATAAGCTAAATTTACATCTCCGGAGGTTTATGGTTGAAAAAATCTAAATTGGTAACATCATCGAAAAATAGTTTTATTTTCTTATAAATTGGCATACAATTTTGTGGGCATTCTGCGAAACGGAATTCAGATATGATAAATTCGAAACTGAAACCGTTATCGAAAAATTGTTATCAGTTTCAGGCAATTTACTTAAAATGTTGTAGGTGTTCAAGATAAGGAGGCTTTAGGGTGATAATCGAAAAATTTTTCTTAGTTTTCTAGAAATTGACACAAAATTTGTGCTATGTTCGAGCTAATAGCGCTTTACATTTTACAAAAATCGAAATTGAATGCGTAATCGGAAGACTGCAATACGGATTTAGCGATTCATTGAATATTCTATTGATTTTCGTAAAGAGATTCGAGAAAGGTCGAAATTGAAATCGTAATTCAAAAGTTTGTACGTCTTTCAGCCAGGAGGTGTTCGAGCCAAAAGTGATTTAAATTCAATTTTAGTTTTTTATTCAAAGTTTTGGCTGTCTTCGAATAAAAGTCTCTCGATTCGAGAAAAACCTGAAATTTACTCGAAATTTTCGGCAATTCAAGCTGAACAAACCTCAGATGTTTGAAAGCCCAAGAACTGAAAAAGAATCAACTTCTTGTGTCTTATTTTTTTTACTTAATTTCAAAAAAAAAAAAAACAAAAAAAAAAAACAAACAAACAAGTAAAGAAGTCTAAGTTCGGGTGAAACCGAACATTACATACCCAGCTGTGCACTTGAAATGCTGTTGTTGTTTGTTTTGTGTGCTTAATAGTGTTATAAGGCTGCGCAATAATACATTTACATATGGTTCTAATCTGAACTAATTTTTCTTCGAGTTATGGCTTCCGAAACATAGTAAATTGCTTAGTCATAAAAGGGGCGGTGCCACGCCCATTTTTTAAAATTCGAAGTTTTTCCTATTTATTTTTATAAATCCACTTGGGAATTGAAATACCATTGACATAAAGCTCTTTTTGCAAAGATAGAGCTTATTTTATTCACCCCGACCCTTTTAGAAATCTTTTATATAAAAGTGGGCGTGGTCCTTAACCGATTTCGTAAATTTTTCCTGAAAGCATTCCTTATAGTAAAGGCAAACTCTCTGCCGAATTTTGTTACGATAGGTTTAACGATTTTTGATTTATGATTATTAATATTTGTAAAATTGATTTTATAACACGTGGGCAGTGCCACGCCAATTTAAAAAAAAATTTTCAAATTTTCATCAATAGTCTCCATATCAGTTCACGTGCCACATTTCAACATTCTAGGTGTATTATTTACTAAATAAATAGGTTTTTTGTGTTTTCCAAAATGTTATATATATAAAAAGCGGGCGTGGTTATCATCCGAGTTTGCTAATTTTCAATACCAAACTATTCTGGGTCGAGATAAGCTTGTGTATCGTGTTAACGGACAGACGGACGGACGGACATGGCTCAATCAAATTTTTTTTCGATACTGATGATTTTGATATATGGAAGGATATCGCACACTAACTACAAAAGAGTCAAAACTTAAAATTTTTCAAAATCGGTTTTTTTCCATAAACCAATTCACAGTACACATCTCTAACTGCCCCTTAAATTTCGTTGTCATTATTTTCTTCTTTAACTGGAAAATTAGCGTTATGCCAGTTTTGGTGTTAATTGCATCGCTTTCGCTCTGTCAACTAAAGAGTACTATTTTTAGTTGTGTCAATGTGCTTAAGAAGAAGTGAACACTTTTTTTACGCATAAAGTGTATTATTTTAAATTCTGACGATTTTGTTGCAAAAACTTTTAACTTTGTTGTGTATTAATTAAAATTGTGTCTTTTTATACGTAAACAGTGAGTAAAGTTGCTTGTATTATTGTGAAATATGCCTTTTTTGATGAAATAATTATGAATGTACGAGTAGTAAGTTTTCTTAGAAATAGTCATAATTCAAAATTGCTATATATTTTGTCCGTAAACAAATAATTACAATAAAATTTCGTCAACTCATTTTATAATGAAGGTATCCTCCTTTTTAAACTGGATTTCAGTATAACATTACAGGCGTTTTCACATAAACCGTTTTTCTTCTCTCCTGAACATTTAAATTTTTTCAAGTTGTGACCCTTTTGTAGTTAGTGTGCGATATATTTATCTCGATTCCTTTATACCTGTACAACCAATCAAAGTTATAATATCCTGTGTACCAGTACAGCTGGGTATAAAAAAAAATTACAAGATTAATATTCGATTTACCTTGCTGAATGCTGCTTCTAAAAACTCGTATGCCTATTATTGAGCGCTTTTAGTAAAAATAACTGTTGATCAACTGTTGATTGATATTTTTCTCAACGCAACGTTGAGTATTTTTGATCCACTTAGAGGTTCGGGGTTTACGTCAAACTACAGATCAATCACTTTTTTAGCTACATTCACTCAAGTGGTTTATTCGGCTATCTGGCCGTTTTTTGATACTAATTTAAAGAGTTGGTTATGAATTAAAATTTCGCTTATTATTGTAGTAAATTATTTTCGTAATTATTTCGTTCGGCGGTTGGCGCTCATTTACATTCGTATTCGGCTAAGTCAAATGTAAGTATGTCAAATCTGATATTCGCCCGATCGCTAGCGTGGAGGTGTTCCGTGCAAACAAGCAGCGAGAGCACAGCGTTTGATTTTTCTCAAACACGAAATTAATCTCAAGGTTAACTCTTGGCTACAATTCTCTTGCTGTAACTAAATTGTATTCAAGGACATTGCAAAAAAAAAAATTAAATGACAAATACGTATTTGTGTGCCTTGATTACCTGAGTAGTTACAGTTTTAGGTTTAAAATCCCATATATTTATGAGTAAACGCTTGGATAGGACAAACACATTTTTCATTTCCACTGTTTGCTGTTTAGTTTTTCTTTTGTTTGAAAACGCATATGCACCTTAACAGTTATAATACTTACACACTTAACCACTGCACCTAAAAGTTTTACTTTTAGATTTTCAATTAAAGTTTCAATTCAATTTACCTGCCCTAATATAAATACGCAGGCCAATTCCTTCCACGGCACAGTTTATGAGCGAACTCAACATAGCTAAGATGACTACGAAGTGTCATTTGAGGATTATATCCGGCGGGTATAAATTTATACGGAAGAAAAATTTGTGCGAAATATTTAAAGAGCGTACGAATAAAGATGATGATGACGGAGCAGATGATGCAGACAGCGAAGACGATAAGAACGAACCCAACCACGGCGGCTTAAAAAACTTAGCGGTTAAAATGTAAATACAAATGTACAGTTGTAGATCTAAACGGAAGCTGACAAAAGTGTGCAAGCAAACGAAATCTATCTTCTCGGCTATAAACAGAAAAAGGAAGAACCACTGTGAAAGGAAATTTACTCTTCATGCCTTAGTTTGTACCAGTAATTTGTATATATTTGTATTTGTTTCTGTATATATGTAGATGATACCCATAAAAAGTGCGCATCAAATTTGTAGCAACGCAGGGACTTCTATTAGTGTTGTTAGTTAGCAACAGAAAAGCTCATACATATGAGTTTAGCTAATTACTCACACAATAGTTGTTTAAACAAAAAAAAAAAATTAAAAAAAAAAAAAAATTTGCTTAGATTCATTGTTTGTAAACCATGTAGTTTATAGGTTTTAAATTAATTATTTTGTGTTTTTGAAAATATGTGTTTGTTGTTACGGAAAAATTACGCCCCTTGAAACTGATGCCAGAAAGATACGTTGCGCCCAGATGTGAAAAAATGTAGTAGTTGTTGTTGTTGTTGTTGCTGCTGAAAAAGAAAGCTCCTCGAGAGTGATACCATAAAGACAATTTGTGCAAAAAAAAAAAAAATACCCTGATTTAACGCTGTAAATATGTATATAGTAAATTTGTACTATTATTTAGAAAATTCAAAAAACATGTAACAAATTGTAGTTAATATTTTTATACATACATATGTACGTTTGCAAATAATATAAAAACTGTTCAATAAAAATTGTAAATAAAACTTTCTAAACAAACTTTATTACATATTTTATGGGCGGTGTTGATTACAGATTTCGTCGGATGAGCGAATTGGTTATAGATTATATCAGTCTCCATACGAAATAGAACAGTTGTAAAGGACCACTACTGACATTTAAAGGATCAGATGTTCAGGCTGATTTTTGTATTTTTACTAAATACAGTACACTGCGGAAAATTGATGGATAGTATAGGACAAACAAATAAAACCCAAATAAATGTACCTGTAGGAAAAAGATTAGAATTGACACAAATAAATGGACGCGTCCCGAAAAGGTGAGAACTTCTTCAAAAGAATGCAAGGATGGTTCCACGCCAGGACGCACTTATGTTCTGCAGTATAAAATCGAAACTGATGATGCAAGGCCAATCCGTCAGGCTTTTCCAGTGTTCCATTGGCCAAGGCAAAGAATAATCGAGAACTCTCGAAATTCGCTACAAAAACGTTTTTTGTTTTGTTTGTTTAAGTGTCTATGTTAGGGCTGCTCAATCCCTGTACACTTGTAGCACTTTCGTTTTTGTTTTGCTCTGAATCATAGGCACAGATACAAATTCACACTTTAACTTCAACTTTTTTTTTATAATAAGCTATGTAAACTTGAAGTTTTGTATACTAACAGTCTGTAAACACCTTGTTTGTTGATTAAATAAATAAAATATTTGTCGCACTACGATATGCCCTCACATATAATTTCGAATCATATGAAAATGCTCGAATTTCTTATCAAAGTGCCAAGAAAAGGCAATACTATTTTGTTAGTAGCTAGATTTGCAGTTATAAAATCGTCAGTTTGGATTTTTATATTTCATATTTAACATTTATTTAACAATAGGCCACCAATAGAAAAACTGCTACCAGCTTTAACGAGCTACGACTACATATGAGTATGCCCTTTTTTCAACACTATTCCACCAAGCCGGAGCTATCGAAAAAGGCGATAATATCATACTAGAAGCAACATGTAGAATTTCGCTCCGGTTCGGGGCCAACGAAATATTACTAAGAAAGAGCTATCAGCTGTAAAATTTTACACTAGTTCGTAACTATCCAAAAAGTGCCAATAAAGAACTAGTTCCAAAGTGGAAATTTGTATATTTCGAAAGTTATCAAACTCAATTTCCAAAGCAATATTCTCAGAAATCTCCACATTCACTTTTAGTATGATTATTGAAAAATCCCACGATATATATAAAATATGTTCCTACAAAAACTGAGACTATAGGCCAATGTAATTTTCAGAATTAAATTTATCGGCTCTTGTATATTGATGATATAACTATTTACGCAATATTTTAAGCAAACATTTTGTCACTTGAAACCAAATCTTCAACTTTTCTCAACCTCAGACAATTAAAATTTTTTAAATTTATTTTTTTTAAATACAAAAAAATTAGTGCACATACAATTTTGTACATGCATTGAGATTTGCACTGCCATATAAAAAATTTTGAGTAGCACTGGTTTATGTCAATGGACTTCAAAGATTTATTTAGCAAATATCTACATTTTTACAATACCTGCATCAAATGCATAGCTAAAAAATAAATAACTTGAATTTCACAAAATTTGCTTATGATGGACTTAAGCGAGTTTGATATGTATCGACTCAATTATGAGTGACTCAAAATCGTAAGAACAATTTAACATTATTATTCTCAGGCTTTAATTCTGATATAAATTTTTTTGTTTTATGCCCCTATTACCGTTTATAACTCAACTCTGTTTCAGTTGAAATTTTGCAATTTGGTATTACGGATTACAACTCAACCTGTCAAAAAAAATGTCGGTCTTACAACTTTTGTGGCATTACCGTTTACAACTTAGTTGTCAAAGACATCAAAATCTGACAACTCATTACGACTAGTTGTCTCAGAAAATTTTGAAGTTGTTTGGAAAATTGATATTAGAGAAAAATTGTAAGTTTACAAACGGCGATGGTTACTAGGACATGTTTTTGAATTTCACTTCTTCATCAGCTAGATTTTCGTTGTTTGGAAAAAATATTATAAGAAATGGAAAGCGGGTAATTAAACCTTTTAAAATTAATTTAAACAAATTTTATAATCGACAATTTTATATACATCCCGAAGATGGACGAGGCAAGCCGCAGTTCGGATGTAACCAAAATAGGTGAAATTATCCGAACGTGAGTCCCATCGATACTACCCACTACTCCTGGGTATCCAGGGGCCGAATACGATCCGTCATCGAATGCGGTTTTTTAAATCACTATAGCTGCGAAATGGTGCATTGGATTAATGAAATATGTGAACAAGGGACAACGCGTACTTATTAAATCCATAATATATTATTATTTTTTTAAAAAGTTGGATAGCCTTATTTTAATCGCTTGTGTGAAAACCGTTTTCGATCCGTGATCGTATGTTACGATTCCATAGCTGTTTTGGAGTAAAATGCGATTTTTGAAGCGCTTTGCTCCTCTGCAGTCAGTTAGAACTAAGTTGAGTTGTAAACCGTAATAAGGGCATTAAAATAGTTTGCAGACTAGGGCTGACATTGCAGTTCTTAACGACAATGATGCAAAATAGTTTTCAAACATGTCATGGTATGCTATCGTAAAGCATGTGCTTACTCAATTCACGCTCTTTTTAAAGAGGATGTCTTTAAGATTAATAATCGCGTGCTTAGAAGGAATTTATTTAAGCCGTCATTCAGTCAGCAAGTCTACAATTAGCAAGCTTGCTCACGCTAATGCTAGTCTCGATGTCAATTATATACAAATAAACGCTACGAAACACGAACGTGTGTCAGCGTGAAAATTTTTTGCATAGAGGTGATGAATCGCTAGACAATTAAATGGTAAATAGTGAGTTATGTTAGATCTGAAATTGTGCTTTTATTACTTTTTGCTTGTTTGTTTTTGTATTTTACTACTATGTTCGAGTTCAGTGCAAAATTCGGGAACTTTGAGCTTGATTTTAAAATAATTTCCAGATGAAATTCGTACCATGGCTTAGAACCTAAAGGAAATGCATTTTAAGAAAATAAAACTCCACTAGAAATAGAAAAAGGAAATTAAGAACATATAAAAAAATTGTATTGTACTACATGGTTAAATGTTTGGGTCTGAATCTGAAACCTTTTTGTACTACACATATGACAAATGCAATGATTTCAAATATAGATTAAAGGGTGCACAGAACTGGGTTCAATTTTGAGACTAGAGAGTTCGGGGTGACACGTACCCTGGTAACCTGCTCTACCTAACGAGCTATCAGGAAACATATCATAACTCTTTATTTGTATAACCAAATGTTTTGAAAAAGGATCTATGATTTGCAACGTTTTTCCCAAACGAAATTGAAAATGAAAATATTTTGGTTTGGTTTTAAAACAATTTCAATAATTTAAACTAATTCTTCTGTTAAGTTTTAAATTAAAATCGAATGATATTAAAAGAAAAGGTAATAAATTGTGAAGTTTCCAATATTGTAGAATAATGTTCCAAAAACTGCTTAAACTATATAATGGCTTAAAATTTCTAATTGTGTACCTTTGTAAATAAATGTAACAAAAATCCTACTCTTTTAAGACTTATTAATATTAAGGCCCGGTTTTCCAGTACAAGCTCAACTCAGTTTGTCAGTTAAACTACGCTTAAGCTTATTCTGCAGTTTTTCAGTCTACTCTAACTGAAGTTTAAGCTGAGCTTAAGCGGCCGATTTGGCAGCGTTAAACCCTAGTTAATCCATCAGTTATTTGCGCTCGTTCGAAATGGCGTCGAACAACAAGCATTTGGGCTTGAGTACCATTAGAGCTACTTCTAAAATCTCTAGAGCAGTTTCGAAACATTGGCTGAACTCCGGAATCATAGCGTACTCAGCAAAAGAGGGAATTTTTTATAAAGCAAAAAATGCTATTACTTCAATTGAAAAAATTTAATTAACCACTTGTGGTTCTCTAACTGGACTCAAATGTAAGATTCCATACTATAGTATTTCACGAAAATAAAATGAAATATATGTATTTTAAAAAATAAATAAATATGACGCGATAACCTCCGAAGAGATTTTAGGCCAAGATTCTCCTTCAATTTGCGTCGTGCTGCTTTTAATTTTGATTACAATTTGGCGGGATGGGACCTACTTGTTTTATGCGGACTCCCAACGGCATCTGAAAGGCAGATGAGTTTTTACGGAGAGCGTTTCATGGCAGAAATACACTCGGAGTGCTTGCCAAACACTGCCGAGGGGCGACCCGCTTAGAACAATTTTCTACTAATTGAAAAACCTTGTTTCTAAAAGTTTGATGTTGTTTTGCCCGGGCCATGAGCTCAGGATGTTCGGTATGGTAGGCGGAGCACGCTGCCATCAAACCACGGCGGCCGCCTATATAATTAATTTTTTATTAATTACGCGTCAGTACTGCTATCAACCAGGTGTTCATTTCTAACAATAAACAGCTGCTGGTTTTGGTGGTACCACCTTTTTTTCAACTCCAACTCAACTCGATATGCAATGTAGGATATCAACTGGAGAAATGTGTTGAATATTCATTTCAGAACTGTACATTTCTCAAAATCTTTCGAAATAATTGGAAAATATTAATGTCGTGGGAGATCAACTCGAAAACTTTTAATTTTACAAAATTTCTCAAAGGGTGGATAGTGATTGGAGAATGAAATTGGGTATAAACTCGAGAACTATCTGGTTCAAGAATAATTAAATAAGGATGTTAGATAACACTTCCGGAACTAGGGTATATATTTCGCTGGAGAAGTTGTGTTCATGTTTTTTGGGTAAACAAAATAAAGCTGTTGCCGTATCTACAAATTATCTAGATATTAAAAAAGGCCACACAAAAGAGCATACCCCAAAGGCGGCCTTTAACTGTGACTGAAAAACTGCTCAGTAGTTTAACTGGAGTTTAAATTTGACTAGAGTTTAAGCAAACTTAGTTTAAGCTTAGCTTAGCCAACTACTGCAAAACCTAAGTACACCTTTGACCATGTTGTGTGATTTTCAGTGCATTTATATAAAGTTGGTCTTATTTATTTGTGTGTTTGTTTTGTTATCGTAAAGTGATTTGTAAGCCATCGTACTAATCATAATTTTGTATTGATTACTAAGAAGCGCATAGTCAGATGTTTATCTTTATTTAACTACTTGTCTAACAACAAAACATTTGCAATTTGTCTTATCTTCATTTATTCATTTGTCTTTCATCGATCATTAGCATATTAAAAGCTTTGTTGATTTGCTAGCGAACTTAACGTTATTAATGCTTTGTTGCCAGTATGTAGATTCGATATCGCTAGATAATGTTGTTCAATTGCAGGTATGATTGAGCCTGTTTGCATGAGCTGACTATAAAACAATACTTTTGATTTTAGGGTATATGCTTACAATAACATATGTAGTTGTATCAGTTGTATCATAGTTGTTCAGAACTAGACATTTACCCAACAGGGTATGGGTAAATATATAGTTCTGAATTGGTGCCGTTCTATGCATTCGGAACCATTACAAGTTCGCACTTAAGATTATAACTCTCACTCAAATACATTTGTTATGTTGGGCTCCCTTTTTTCCATAAAAAAGACTGTTGTTATCTCTCTTAATCCTTAATGCTGTATATGTTTGTTTCTATTCTATTTATTTAGTTTTGCCCTCAGCTGATGATATTTCTTCTGTAGCTCAACGCTTGACAAAGCTAGTTATTATTTAGCTCTTATGGTTAAGCACTGAACCAGAAATTTTTGTAACCAGTTACTAACTTTTCTATAGGGTAAATATGGCAAATATAGTGCTTTCTTTGTTGTTGTATTTGATTTTATGTTTTGTTTGATAACTGTCAATATTATTCTTATTAACGTGGAAATATAAAATTTGTTATATTGTGAAATGCAGGTCATAATGGCCGTTGTTTTTTTTACTTCATATACATCTGCGTTTGCGACTAAAAAAAAATACTCATCGGCAATTACACATCGTCGTGGTGTATGGTGAAATAGTGGTAACACAAGCCTTTACAAAAATAGTGGAGACACAGACTTTTTATACTCAGTTGAGCAGAGCTCACAGAGTATATTAAGTTTGATTGGATAACGGTTGGTTGTACATATATAAAGGAATCGAGATAGATATAGACTTCCATATATCAAGATAATCAGGATCGAAAACAAATTTGATTGAGCCATGTCCGTCCGTCCGTCCGTCCGTCCGTTAACACGATAACTTGAGTAAATTTTGAGGTATCTTGATGAAATTTGGTATGTAGGTTCCTGAGCACTCATCTCAGATCGCTATTTAAAATGAACGATATCGGACTATAACCACGCCCACTTTTTCGATATCGATAATTTCGAAAAACCGAAAAAGTGCGATAATTCATTACAAAGACCGATAAAGCGACGAAGCTTGGTAGATGAGTTGAACTTATGACGCAAAATAGAAAATTAGTAAAATTTTGGACAATGAGCGTGGCACCGCCCACTTTTAAAAGAATGTAATTTAGAAGTTTTGCAAGCTGTAATTTGGCAGTCGTTGAAGATATCATGATGAAATTTGGCACAAACGTTACTCTTATTACTGTATGTACGCTTAATAAAAATTAGCAAAATCGGAGAACGACCACGCCCACTTTTTAAAAAAAATTTTTTTAAGTCAAATTTTAAAAGAAAAGTTAATATCTTTACAGTATATAAGTAAATTATGTCAACATTCAACTCCAGTAATGATATGATGCAACAAAATATAAAAATAAAAGAAAATTTCAAAATGGGCGTGGCTCCGCCCTTTTTCATTTAATTTGTTTAGGATACTTTTAATGCCACAAGTCGAACAAAAATTAACCAATCCTTTTGAAATTTGGTAGGGGCATAGATTTTATGGCGTTAACTGTTTTCTGTGAAAATGGGCGAAATCGGTTGATGTCACGCCCAGTTTTTATACACAGTCGTCCGTCTGTCCTTCCGCATGGCCGCTAACACGATAACTTGAACAAAAATCGATATATCTTTACTAAACTCAGTTCACGTACTTATCTGAACTCACTTTATCTTGGTATGAAAAATGAACGAAATCCGACTATGACCACGAATACTTTTTCGATATCGAAAATTACGAAAAATGAAAAAAATGCCATAATTCTATACCACATTCGAAAAAAGGGATGAAATATGGTAAGGTAATTGGATTGTTTTATTGACGCGAAATATAACTTTAGAAAAAACTTTATAAAATGGTTGTGACACATACCATATTAAGTAGAAGAAAATGAAAAAGTTCTGCAGGGCGAAATAAAAAACCCTTAAAATCTTGGCAGGTATTACATATATAAATAAATTAGCGGTATCCAACAGATGATGTTCTGGGTCACCCTGGTCTACATTTTGGTCGATATCTGGAAAACGCCTTCACATATACAACTACCACCACTCCCTTTTAAAACTCTCATTAATACCTTTAATTTGATACCCATATCGTACAAACTCATTCTAGAGTCACCCCTGGTCCACCTATAGAACTTAGGTCCACGCCCTTTTAAAATACTCATTAATACCTTTCATTTGATACCCATATCGTACAAACAAATTCTAGAGTCAACCCTGATCCACCTTTATGGCTATATCCCTAAATGGCGTCCACCTATAGAACTATGGCCCACTCCCTCATAAAATACTCTTTAATGCCTTTCATTTGATACACATGTCATACAAACACATTCCAGGGTTTCCCTCGGTTCATTTTCCTACATTTCACCATAGCTCTCAACTGAGTATGTAATGTTCGGTTACACCCGAACTTAACCTTCCTTACTTGTTAATACTTATTTTAAGTGCAAAAATTTCAAACGCAGTTAAAGTTATGCACTTGACAAACCATACAAAGTTGAAGTGCACGTGTATATGCACGTAAAAGACAAAGCTAATATTTCGGAAAATTTAGAAATTACATCGCACGGTGGGATATTTGATCAAACTAGCTGGCCAAAATTAAAACAGCAGCTGTTTCTGTTCAAAAAGTGGTTGTCTCACTTACCTGTTATGACAGGAAATAAGTGATAGTAAATTCACGGTGTTCCGCGCAGAATTACTATGGACCGGACCCCGGTTTCGGATGGACCCAGGGTAATTTTTTGGCATTACATGAGATATGACAATATGGGTATCAAACGAAAAGTATTTTACTCCGCATTTCTATTAACATTTTTAAGAAGGGTTGTCACTAAGGGTTGCCACCTCACCTTCTTTTTTATATTTCTTTGTATATCCACTACCATCTCGGAAACGGGCTAACCGATTTGAATAAAATTTGGTACATCCTTATAGTATTACATTTTAAGGCTAGGTGTTGCCACTGAGGATGTTTTAACAAGGTTGATACCTTTTTCCAATAAGGGTATCAGTTTCTTACAAAATTGATCCCCACTCGAAAAATCGCCGGTAGCGCAGCCGCTTTTGTTATTAAACTTTGGAACAAACACAAGCTTATATATTGCCAATAATTGTTAAAAAATAAGTTACCAAGCTGGAGAAATATGATGTTATGGTATTTTGATCCGTTCTTAGGAACATGAGTTTTAAAACGCTATCATATCGATACTTTTGTTATTTGATAACGATAATTTAGACTCAATAGTTTAGGTTAGGTTAGGTGGTAGCTACCCTGATAAGGATAGCTCAGTTGGACAACAGAAAGGTCCGTTGGATACCACATACACCAAAAATAACAGTGACTTAGATTTAGCTACTTAGAGAATCGTGGTAAAGTCGCGACCGAAGTACTTTCGCCTAGTTCTGGCAAAAGCTGGGCAATCAAGCATAAAGTGATTTGGCGATTCTACCTCATCATCCTCCATACAGCTGGAGCAGGATGACGTTTCCAGTATATTGAGATCAAAACCCCAATGACCATTGATAGATGAGCCTTAGTGAATCCAATTATTTCAGCAGACCTCCTGCCATCCACTTTCGACCAGAAAAATCTTGCTACCCTGCAAGACGTGGTATCCGCCCAACGTTTGCTGAGCTGATTCGAGGCCCAGCTATGGAGGAGCAATTCACAGGTGACCAGCGGGATCCCGAAATCCCTACAGCCATCTTCATCCGGTTCAGTTGTACCGATGCGGGCTAAGAGATCCGCTTGACAGTTACCCGGGATTTCACTATGGCCCGGGACCCAGATAATCATAATTGTAAAATAATTCGATGTAATCGCAAGCGAGGTCAGGCAATCCCAAACCACCCTTGATCGCACTGTAGTTGAGCTCAAGGCCTTGATAGCCGCTTGGCTATCAGAGTAGATGTTAAATTCCCTAACCGTAGTAGCACTGGATAGCAGTTCATCCAACACATCCTCAATCGCAGCAACTTCCGCTTGGAATACACCGCAGTAATCAGCCAACTTAAACTTGCGGCTTACATTTAGCTCTCGACAATTCCATTTGGTTTTACGGATTACAAAGAGTATGCAGAATTTTATCAGAACACGTTTTCCTTGACCTAAAATCACCCGACGTTCCCTTTTTCTTGTTTGTTAAAACAAGTATTGGCTTAGCATAAAATACCATATTTTTTTCCCACGTTAAAAAGGATGATATTCAATTCTATTCTTGTTCCAGCCGTCTGAAACTTATATACCTACATTTTAAAGTAAAGTTACGGAGTTCGCGACCCGGACAAATCAACATCAAAATTTTAGAAGCAGGTTTATTCAATTAGATGAAAATTTTTCTAAGCGGGGTCGCCCCTAGGATATGATTTGGCAAACACTCCCGAGTGTATTTCTGTCATGAAAAACTCTCAATGAAAACTCATCTGCCTTGCAGATGCCGTTCGGATTCGGCATAAAACAAGTAGTTCCATTCCCGCCAATTTGCGGTAAAAATTAAAAAGGAGTACGACGCAAATTGGAAGAAAAGCTAGGCCTAAAATCTCTTCGGAGGTTATCGCGCCTTACATACAGAGACAATTTTTGGTGTATTATTCATAGCGAAGTTAAACAAAGTCATGTTAGACATCCCTGTTTTGCTTAGAAAGATTAGGTTTAACGTACCATTGAGACCATCTATACATTTTCAATCACTTTTCTTAAGCACGTGCAGACCGAATTTTTAAATACACGAGCTATTCCGTTGCGATAAAAATATCGTTTTCATACCCTAGCCTCACCTTTCCAAATTTAAAAGCGAATACTTGTTGCTTTAAATAATTAAGCGCAAAAATTCGGGAGAGTGGTGTTGCTCGAAAGCAACGCCATTCCGGCAACATTACTAATCAAATAAATCTGATTCAGTGTTGCTCGACATTGCGTTCATTCCAATAACATATTCAATAGTTTACTAACGATTATAAAAAAGAAATTGCAAGTTGATTTTAGTCATCTATGCCACTTGAGAATTCTCAACTACGTGAAAGGGATGACAGATTGAAAAGTAATCATTTAGAACCTGTCAACAAACTCCCACTATGGTGCTTGGAATCTCGTACATCTTGACACTGAACTGCGTAGTCTTTTAGAACTTAATCTACCATGGCCAACTTGCAGAACGGTAAGATAAATGTTTAACTCAGAGTTAACCTGACAGGAAGGGTTAAACTCATACATTTTTGAAAATTAGTAAAATTAAGTTTAAACTAAAAAAATAGCCTCCCGTTCTGCAAGCGGGCCTAATTCTGTAAACATGTTCGCGTTTTATATATATTAATCTGTTATTGGATATCTTTATATAATTGTACATCTAGTCCGTAAGATTTGATCAGTCTGTAATATAAAAATAAGTCGGGTTTTCCTTCCTGGCGCTATAATTCCAGAACGCACGAAACGGTGATTCAGGATCGCCACACAGGGTCTCGAGATATAAGCCAAAACGTGGACCCGGGTACCCCTAGAATGTATTTATAGAATATGGATAACAAATGAAAGCTGTTGATGAGTGCTTTAGTAGAGGCTAATTTCCATACCGCTGGGTGACTAGGGTCTCGAGATATAGGCCAAAACGTGGACGCGGGTACCCGTGGAATGTGTTTATAGAATATGGATAACAAATGAAAGCTGTTGATGAGTGCTTTAGTAGAGGGTAATTTCCATACCCCTGGGTGACTAGGGTCTCGAGATATAGGCCCAAACGTGGGCCCGTGAACGCCTAGATAATGTTTTTACGTTATGGATATAAAATGGCAGCTGTTGATGTGTATTTTAGTACAGAGTAAGTTTTATGCCGCTGGGTGACTAGGGTCTCGAGATATAGGCCAAAACGTGGACCCGGATACCCCTACAAAGTTTGTGTAATATGGATATCAAATGAAAGCTGTTGCTGAGAGCTTTAAAGTAATTTTCATTGTGATATTCGATTTAGTCGCATCAACCTGGCAAAACTGATAAATATGCATGCGAAGCCGAAATAAAGACATGAAATAATAATACCCACATACCTATTTACATACGTCCTTTTCGATTTGCCTAACATTTGGTATATAAATTTGCCTATATTAATATTTACGATGCTTTTTCCCGGGAAGTAGACCACAGATAGACTGGGCCTGGGATTGAGACTGAGACTCGGAATGGGACTGCAACAAAATTAGAATGAGAATGAGAAAAACTTGAGAGAAGAGAAAAGAGAGAAGGAGACTTAGAAAGAGATAGAATGAGACGAAGATGGAGATAGATGAAGCGAAAAATACGGAGGGAGGAGTGAATACAAAGATTAGGAAAAAGTGTAGAGGGGCGAGAGCAGAGTTAGACGGAAAAAGCTTATTAAAATGTATGCAGATAGACCAAATTTAGAGCAGAACAACGTCTGCCGGGTCTGCTAGTTTGCATATCGATCACAAACAATAGCGAATGAATTTGGAAAAAATATTAATTATGTAAAAAAACGTCATTAAGATAGATTGTAATGCACATTACTGTTATTTACTTCTAGAAAAGTTTTTTTGACAAAACAAAATAGACGCCACTCTCTATCGCATGCCAAAAATAGAACTAGGTTACTTTAACGACAGCGTGGTTGTTTGTCTTACTGTTCTGTCGCGCCGAAAATAACGACCCACAAAGAGAGGACTGTAGATGCATGACACATGCCTTTAAATTAGGCTTGGTTAGTGATAGCAGATGCAGGAAGTGCGGGTTGGAGGCGGAAACGATCGAACACGTTTTGTGCTCGTGCCCTGTGCTTACAAGGCTAAGACTCCAGCTATTAGGAGTGATACAGCTGTCAGATCTAGAAGCAGCAAGTGGCATAGGACCAAGAAGGTTTCTAGTATTTGCCAAGAGGACGGAGTTATTTTATAACAAAGGTCTTTATTATTGATAGGGTTTTTCAATTTGGTCGTCAAACAAACTAACCTCAAAGGAATATGACTAAAAATAAATTGACAGATGTCGCTTTGTCGTCGCCATCATGAATGTATTCAGGGCTAGTTTGAACAGAATTTAATGTATACAACGTTATTCGCAACAATCTTTCAATAATCACTACAACAACTATTCCACAAAGCGTTATATATTGCTTTGTTTTTATTTGTGGGTGCATGTATCCACCAAAAAAAAAAAATTGCTAAATTGAAGCTAATTAAATTCAGGCACACAAATTTTCTCAATTAAAACTTTGCAAACAAAACCAAAATAGTTTGCGGTGTGCAGCGAAAAAGCTGAGAAACATAACACTAAGTAAAAAAAGTAAGATTAAAAATATACAAACAAAAATATTGAAGTATATAAAAACATTAAAAAAATTAAAAATATTTGAAACGTGATACAATGATACATCCATAGTTGTATACACATCTACGTTTGTATACATGCAAATTCATTGAAAAACTTTACCGGAAAGAATGAATGACATGAGAATTTTGTTTTTTTGGCTTTAAAACGTGACTGGGACGAAGTGCAGCGTAAATCTAATAATGTAATAAAATCATTCGTGAAAGCACGGTGGATGAACGTAATTAATTGTACCCAACGCATATATCTCAACTTACAGATAATAAGCTTTTTTACTGCGAATATTCTTCACAATATAGTCCATGACCATAAAATTGCGAATATGTCAGCATGCAAGGCCGAAACAAACACCCCAAGGAAAAAGTGGAGTCGCCACCTAATATTAATGGTTTGGGATATCAACGTAAAATAATACCCCCAGTAAAGTCGATGTCCGAAAAGCTGCAGCAGGGAGTCAAAAATTATTTGGATCTCGATCTCTGTCTATATCTCACTTACTAAAAATTATAAATCAAGGTGACCAGTGGAAACAACAATCCCAAAAATATTCTTGTAATAGTGCCGATATAATCGCAAAAACAATACAGAAATAACGTGAAATGATCCATAAATATTTGCACAATGATAACGAAAAAATTTCCGAATTGTTCCGGATTTAATCAAAAAATAATCCGGAGTTAGTTCCAAAATAGTCGCGAAATGGTCAAAAAACTGTACCGAAAAGGTCGCTTATACTATTTCAAAATAAATTTGAACAAGTAAGGAAGGCTAAGTTCGGATGTAACCGAACATTACATAATCAGCTGCGAGCTATGGAGACAAAATAAGGGAAAATCACCATGTAGGAAAATGAACTTTGGGTAACCCTGGATTGTGTTTGTATGACATGTGTATCTAATGGAAGGTATTAAAGAGTATTTTAAGAAGGAGTAGGCCATAGTTCTATGGGTGGACGCCATTTAGGGATATCGCCATAAAGGTGGACCAGAGGTGACTCTAGAATTTGTTTGTACAATATGGGTATCAAATGAAAGGTGTTAATGAGTATTTTAAAAGGGAGTGGTGGTAGTTGTATATGTGAAGGCGTTTTCGAGATATTGACCAAAATGTGGACCAGGGTGACCCAGAACATCATCTGTCGGGTACCGCTAATTTATTTATATTTATTATGTAATACCACGAACAGTATTCCTGCCAAGATTCCAAGGGCTTTTGATTTCGCCCTGCAGAACTTTTTCATTTTCTTCTACTTAATATGGTAGGTGTCACACCCATTTTGCAAATTTTTTTCTAAATTTATATTTTGCGTCAATAAACAAATCGCGTTAATGGCCGAGCGGAAGGACATACGGTGGACTGTGTATAAAAACTGGGCGTGGCTTTAACCGATTTCGCCCTTTTTACAGACAACAGTTATCGTCCTAGAATCTAAGCCTCTACCAAATTTCAAAAAGATTGGTAAATTTTTGTTCGACTTATGACATTAAAAGTATCCTAGACAAATTAAATGAAAAAGGGCGGAGCCACGCCTATTTTGAAATTTTCTTTTATTTTAGTATTTTGTTGTACCATAATCATTACTGGAGTCGAATTTTGACATAATTTACTTATATACTGTAAAGATATTAAATTTTTTGTTAAGGTGTGACTTTAAAAATATGTTTTTTTTTTAAAGTGGGCGTGGTCGTTCTCCGATTTTGCTAATTTTTATTAAGCATGCATGTAGTAGTATGAGTACCGTTGCTTCCAAATTTCATCATGATATCTTCAACGACTGCCAAATTACAAAATTTACTCAAGTTATCGTGTTAACGGGCGGACGGACAGACGGACGGACGGACGGAGATTGCTCAATCAAATTTTTTTTCGATACTGATGATTTTAATATATGGAAGTCTATACCTATCTCGATTCCTTTATACCTGTACAACCAACCGTTATCCAATCAAAGTTAATATACTCTGTGAGCTCTGCTTAACTGCTCAAAAAATTCTAAAACTCTCCCGAAATAGTTATAATTTAATTTGAAAAACTGCTTAAGTATTCCCAAAAAATCCCAAAAACAATATAGAAGTAGTCCCAAGATTATCATTGCAACAAACAAAATTATTCGTATTTCCGAAATAATAATTAAATCAATCGTGAAATATTTCAGAAATGGTCACAAATGAAATCCTGAAATTACCTGTTTATATTCCTTTAATATTGTAATTAGTCATTATTTGGAAACAAACCCTGAAAAAGTCCCAAAAATATACCCATTTTTTAAAGTCAGCCTCAGAATGACCCCGAAATCATCCCGAAGTAAACTTGAAACAGCTCCGAAAGTAGTACCGCAAAGAACCCGGGAACAACCTTGAAACTATTCGTAAAAAATGGTCAAGAAAGAATCCTCAATTTGACCCGAAATGATCCCGAAAACAATCTTGAAACTGTTCCGAAGTATTCTTCATGTGTCCTAGAAGTATTGTGGTCAAGAAATTGTCATGAAAAAAGCCCAAGACCATCTCAAAGTAGTTTCAAAATGATTCCGAAATAATTCTGAAACTATTCTGGAACAGAAACGCAATGATCTCGAAAGCAACCACGAAATGTGCCTAAACAATCATAAAATAGTTCCAAATTGATGCCCGAAACTATCGTGAATTGCCTAAACAATCCCTAAATAGTACCGAAAGGTACCGAAATATTCCCAAAATAGTTTTAAAATGAATGGTAAGTTTTTGGTCTATATGATCATTATTTCCATTTCCTTAACTGACCTCGATCTATTTGATTCAGATTCCAAATATTGTGGATAAAGATCATATAGACTTAGAGTTATACCTTTTAAAAAGTGTTCCCAGTATAGACAGTATATTTTTTTGGATTATTAGTTATCTTTTTTGCAAAATTCCATCCAAACCTGTTCAAATGTTCTGACGTGATCGATTCATGAAGATAAATATCTAGACGTCCTGATATATAATTAAAATAAATTTGATTATTTCTGCCATGAAAAGCGTTCAGTGAAAATTTATCTGCCTTGCAGATGCTGTTCGGATTCGGCATAAAACATGTAGGTCCGTCCCGCCCATTTGTAGGGAATATTAAAAGGATCACGATGCAAATTAGAAGAGACGCTCGGCCTAAATCTGCTTGGAGGTAAAATGCGCTAAGTATTTATTTTTATATCAAACTAGCTTATTCCCGTGGGTTCCACCCCACGTTTCTATAAAAATATGCAAAATAAATAACAAAAATTTTAAAGTTATTTTAGGGAGGTGTATTTGCGAATTTAGGTACTGCTGAAACCATAGGATATACAATAATTTTATAATTTATTTCGTGTATAAACAAAAAGATTTTTTGATGAGCCAACTCTGGAGTAGGCTACCTTTAATTGGCCATGGGTGAAACATGAGTTGGTAAGATTGACTCCTACTACAGCTAATGACTGCCCTTGAGCTTTATTGATAGACTTTGCGAAAGCCAACCTAATAGGAAATTTGAGGTGTTTGAAATTTAAAGGCATATCTGTCGGTATTAATTGAATCCTTGGTATGAAAACTTTGTTGTTTTCGAAATTTCCATTGTTTCAGTGACATTGGAAGTTATGTGATGATAAGCCTTGTCGCATTACATAAGCGCGGAGGATTCAAATTACGAAGCATAATATTATGGACACTTTTTTAAGGATCAATCGATGAGGAGGAATTCCTGGTGGCTCCAAGGAGTTAAGAAACTCAACCGGACAATGCACAGCTTGCGATTTTTCCACGACTGTGTCAATGGACTGATAAGTAGTATCGGTTATTTGAATTTTATATAGATATAGAAGATGCAGACAGACTGAAATTAACAGATTACTAAATATCCAAACGGCATAAAAGCCAAACTCAAGTCTGTTGTTAAACTTTAGCTGTTAAAATAACCTAAGTTTGTACGGCAGCCATATTTCTAAAAAATCCCATTTGTAGGGAAGGTGCCACGCCTGCTTTTCCCCAATTCCACATTTTAATGGAGGTGTTAGGACTTAACGTCATATAGCTCCTTAACAGTTTTTATTATCCGTCCATTACTACATCCAGAGATATAAGGTATGATATGTTCAATTTGTATGGGAGGTGCCACGCCACCGCAACCAAAAAAGGCAAAAGAGCATACATGAGGTAAGTTCATGTGTGTATATAAAGAGCGATTTTTTTTTTTCAATACAAAACACAGACCAGTTTCTGACCGAAAAAAAATCGTGTGAGTGTTCAGATTTAAAAGCAATGCTGAACGAGTAGAACGAGTGTCGCTTGTGAATAATGTCTGTCGAAGAAGAATTTAGCGAGGTTTTTCAAATATATTTCCGTGAAAACGAAGAGAATGATGATGATTCTTTCTATGATGTTGGTATCAAATACGAGGACGAATCACAAGCATTGTTTCAAGCTGAAGGTCAAATGGAAGTGGATGAAAATATCATCTCCAGAACACTTCTAAGCAAGTTAGGACTTTCTAGTTTTAACCACGTGAAAGAGCGTCTCAAAAACTATCGAAACCAGAAAAAATAATGCAAAAATTTTTTTTGAGTCATAAGCCACCTTATCATAGGCCGGGTCACATACATAGATATTTGCATTGGAAAACGTAAAATTTTTCACTTTAGCTAAAAAATTTATTAAAAAACAAGTAAGGAAGGCTAAGTTCGGGTGTGACCGAACTTTACATACTCAGTTGAGAGCTATGGAGACAAAATAAGGAAAATCACCATGTAGGAAAATGAACCTAGGGTAACCCTGGAATGTGGTTGTATGACATGTGTATCAAATGGAAGGTATTAAAGAGTATTTAAGAGAGAGTAGGCCATAGATCTATGGATGGACGCCATTTAGGGATGTCGCCATAAAAGTGGACCAGGGCTGACTCAAGAATTTGTTTGTACGATATGGGTATCAAATGAAAGGTGTTACTGAGCATTTTAAGAGGGAGCGGGCCTTAGGTCTATCGGTGGACGCCTTTTCGAGATATCGCCATTAAGGTGGGCCAGGGGTGACTCTAGAATGTGTTTGTACGATATGGGTATCAAATGAAAGGTGGTAATGAGTATTTTAAAAGGGAATGGGCTTTAGTTCTATAGGTGAACACCTTTTCGCGAAATCGCCATAAAGGTGGACCAGGGGTGACTCTAGAATATGTTTGTACGATATGGGTATCAAATGAAAGGTGTTAATGAGTATTTTCAAAGGGAGTGATCCTTAGTTCCATAGGTGGACACAGTTTCGAGATATCGCCATAAAGGTGAACCAGGGGCGACACTAGAATGTGTTTGTACGATATGGGAATCAAATGAAAGGTGTTACTGAGCATTTTAAGAGGGAGTGGGCATTAGGTCTATAGGTGGACGCCTTTTCGAGATGTCGCCATTAGGGTGGGACAGGGGTGACTCTAGAATCTTTGTACGATATGGGTATCAAACGAAAGGTGTTACTGAGCATTTTAAAAGGGAGTTGGCATTAGGTCTATAGGTGGACGCCTTTTCGAAATATCGCCATTAGGGTGGGCCAGGGGTGACTCTAGAATGTTTGTACGATATGGGTATCAAACGAAGGGTGTTACTGAGCACTTTAAGAGGGAGTGGGCATTAGGTCTATAGGTGGACGCCTTTTCGAGATATCGCCATTAGGGTGGGCCAGGGGTGACTCTAGAATGTGTTTGTACGATATGGGTATCAAACGAAAGTTGTTACTGAGCACTTTAAGAGGGAGTGGGCATTAGGTCTATAGGTGGACGCCTTTTCGAGATATCGCCGTTAGGGTGGGCCAGGGGTGACTCTAGAATGTTTGTACGATATGGGTATCAAACGAAGGGTGTTACTGAGCATTTTAAGAGGGAGTGGGCATTAGGTCTATAAGTGGACGCCTTTTCGAGATATCGCCATTAGGGTGGGCCAGGGTGACTCTAGAATGTGTCTGTACGATATGGGTATCAAACGAAAGGTGTTACTGAGCACTTTAAGAGGGAGTGGGCATTAGGTCTATAGGTGGACGCCTTTTCGAGATATCGCCATTAGGGTGGGCCAGGGGTGACTCTAGAATGTTTGTACGATATGGGTATCAAACGAAGGGTGTTACTGAGCATTTTAAGAGGGAGTGGGCATTAGGTCTATAAGTGGATGCCTTTTCGAGATATCGCCATTAGGGTGGGCCAGGGTGACTCTAGAATGTGTTTGTACGATATGGGTATCAAATGAAAGGTGGTAATGAGTATTTTAAAAGGGAGTAATCCTTAGTTCTATAGGTGGACGCCTTTTCGAGATATCGCCATAAAGGTGGACCAAGGGTGGCTCTAGAATCTTTGTACGATATGGGTATCAAACGAAAGGTGTTACTGAACATTTTAAGAGGGAGTGGGCATTAGGTCTATAGGTGGACGCCTTTTCGAGATATCGCCATTAGGGTGGGCCAGGGGTGACTCTAGAATGTGTTTGTACGATATGGGTATCAAACGAAAGGTGTTACTGAGCACTTTAAGAGGGAGTTGGCATTAGGTCTATAGGTGGAAGCCTTTTCGAGATATCGCCATTAGGGTGGGCCAGGGGTGACTCTATAATGTTTGTACGATATGGGTATCAAACGAAGGGTGTTACTGAGCATTTTAAGAGGGAGTGGGCATTTGGTCTATAAGTGGACGCCTTTTCGAGATATCGCCATTAGGGTGGGCCAGCGGTGACTCTAGAATGTTTGTACGATATGGGTATCAAACGAAGGGTGTTACTGAGCATTTTAAGAGGGAGTGGGCATTAGGTCTATAAGTGAACGCCTTTTCGAGATATCGACATTAGGGTGGGCCAGGGTGACTCTAGAATGTGTTTGTACGATATGGGTATCAAATGAAAGGTGGTAATGAGTATTTTAAAAGGGAATAATCCTTAGGTCGATAGGTGGACGCCTTTTCGAGATATCGCCATAAAGGTGGACCAAGGGTGACTCTAGAATCTTTGTACGATATGGGTATCAAACGAAAGGTGTTACTGAGCATTTTAAGAGGGAGTGGGCATTAGGTCTATAGGCGGACACCTTTTCGAGATATCGCCATTAGGGTGGGCCAGGGGTGACTCTAGAATGTTTGTACGATATGGGTATCATACGAAAGGTGTTACTGAGCATTTTAGGAGGGAGTGGGCATTAGGTCTATAGGTGGACGCCTTTTCGAGATATCGCCTTAGGGTGGGCCAGGGGTGACTCTAGAATGTTTGTACGATATGGGTATCAAACGAAAGGTGTTACTGAACATTTTAAGAGGGAGTGGGCATTAGGTCTATAGGTGGACGCCTTTTTGAGATATCGCCATTAGGGTGGGCCAGGGGTGACTCTAGAATGTTTGTACGATATGGGTAAATAACGAAAGGTGTTACTGAGCATTTTAAGAGGGAGTGGGCATTAGGTCTATAGGTGGACGCCTTTTCGAGATATCGCCATTAGGGTGGGCCAGGGGTGACTCTAGAATGTGTTTGTACGATATGGATATCAAATTAAAGGTATTAATGAGGGTTTTAAAAGCGAGTGGTCCTTAGAAGTATATGTGAAGGCGTTTTCACGATATCGACCAAAATGTGGACCAGGTGATCCAGAAAATCATCTGTCGGGTACTGCTAATTTATTTATATATGCAATACCACTAACAGTATAACTGCCCAGATTCCAAACGCTGTTGATTTCGCCTTGTAGAACTTTTTCATTTTCTTCTACCTAATATGGTAGGTGTCACACCCATTTTACAAAGTTTTTTCCAAAGTTATATTTTGCGTCAATAAACCAATCCAATTACCATGTTTCATCCCTTTTTTCGTGTTTGGTATAGAATTATGGCATTTTTTTCATTTTTCGTAATTTTCGATATCGATAAAGTGGGCGTGGTTATGGTCGGATTTCGGCCATTTTTTATACCAATATAAAGTGAGTTCAGATAAGTGCGTGGACTAAGTTTAGTAAAGATATATCGGTTTCTGCTCAATTTATTGTGTTAACGGCCGAGAGGAAGGCCAGACGGTGGACTGTGTATAAAAATTGGGCGTGTCTTGCACCGATTTCGCCCATTTTCACAGAAAACAGTTACCGTCATAGAGTCTATGCCTCTACCAAATTTAAGAAGGATTGGTAAATTTTTGTTCGACTTATGGCATTAAAAGTATTCTAGACAAACTAAATGAAAATGGGCGGAGCCACGCCCATTTTGAAATTTTCTTTTATTTTTGTATTTTGTTGCATCATATCATTACTGGAGTTGAATTCTGACTTAATATACTTATATACAGTAAGGATATTAAATTTTTTGTTAAAATTTGAATTTAAAAAAAATTTTTTTTAAAAAGTGGGCGTGTTCTTCATCCAATTTTGCTAATTTTTATTTAGCACATATATAGTAATAGTAGTAACGTTCCTGCCAAATTTCATCATGATATCTTCAACGACTGCCAAATTACAGCTTGCAAAACTTTTAAATTACCTTCTTGTAAAAGTGGGCGGTGCCACGCCCATTGTCCAAAATCTTACTAATTTTCTATTCTACGTCATAACATAAATCCACCTACCAAGTTTCATCGCTTTATCCGCCTTTGGCAATGAATTATCGCATTTTTTCGGTTTTTCCAAATTTTCGATATCGAAAAAATGGGCGTGGTTATAGTCCGATATCGTTCATTTTAAATAGCGATCTGAGATGAGTGCCCAGGAATCTACATACCAAATTTCATCAAGATACCTCAAAATTTACTCAAGTTATCGTGTTAACGGACGGACGGACGGACGGACGGACGGACGGACGGACATGGCTCAATCAAATTTTTTTTCGATCCTGATTATTTTGATATATGGAAGTCTATATCTATCTCGATTCCTTTATATATGTACAACCAACCGTTATCCAATCAAACTTAATATACTCTGTGAGCTCTGCTCAACTGAGTATAAAAAAATGAATAAAATAAAAAATTGGTATAAAAGTTACAACAAAATATTTCCATTCAAGGCACAAATCTAATTAAAGCTAATTTGCTAACAAGTAAGGATGTTTAAGTTCGGGTGAAACCGAACATTACATACCCAGCTGTACACTTGAAATGCTGTTGTTGTTTGTTTTGTGTGCTTAATAGTGTTACAAGGCTGCACAATAATACATATACATATGGTTCTATTCTGAACTTATTTTTCTTCGCGTTATGGCTCCCGAAACGTAGAAAATTGCTTAGTCATAAAGGGGCGGTGCCACGCCTATTTTTTAAGTTTGAAGTTGCTCCTATTTATTGTTATAAATCAACTTGGGAAATGAAATACCATTGATACAAAGCTCTTTTTTGCACAGATATAGCTTATTTTATTCGTCCACGACCCTTTTAAAAATCTTTTATATAAAAGTGGGCGTGGTCCTTAATCGATTTCGTTAATTTTTCTTCAAAGCATTCCTTATAGGAAAGGCAAACCCTCTGCCGAATTTTATTACGATAGGTTTAACGATTTTTGATTTATGACTAATAATATTTGTAAAAGTGGGCGGTGTCACGCCCATTTAAAATTTTTTTTTGTGTCTAGTTAGAATACCCGTCATGAGTATACAGTCCTCTCTTTTTAATGATAGAAGCAACTTTGTTAGTCTAAGGTTGTAAGACCTACACATAATCTGCGACACTTTACAGCCCGCGCTTGAACCCACGCCTATCCCGCTTGGCCGATCATGTGCACCTCTAGCTTTCGCTTAATCTCGCCCAGTCTAATTGGGACGTCTACGGAGCAAGCTCCAAGGGATGCGCCCTTTTTAGCTAGTTCGTCCGCTTTTTGATTCCCATCTATTCCCATAATCCCTGGGAACCAATATAGATGTATGCTTCTCCCTGTCTCGATTCTCTCCAGAGACTGCTTACACTCTAACATGCATTTAGATACCAAACTATTCTGGGTCCAGATAACCTCGTGTACCAAATTTGGTGAAATATCTCAATATTTACTCAAGTTATCGTGTTAACGGACAGACGGACGGAAATGGCTCAATCAAATTTTTTTTCGATACTGATGATTTTGATATATGGAAGTCTATATCTATCTCGATTCCTTTATACCTGTACAACCAACCCTTATCCAATCAAAGTTATAATACCATGTGTACAAGTACAGCTGGGTATAAAAAAAACAAGAAAATCTCTTACAAAGCGCACCTCATTACAAATGCCAAAAAGCATGAAATCTAATTCGAGAATAGTAAAGAATATATAAATCAGAAAATTTAAAATATTATTTGGATTTGAGTCACAATTCAACATGAATATAAAAAAAAGTAAGGACGGGACTGTCTTCGGCTGTGATGAAGACTTCACACCCTTCATGAATGGAGGTGATCATTAACCCTGCAAAAAATCGTTGGATCATGTGGTCCACTGGAGTACTTACCATTACACTCCACTGTAATGATGCAATGGACCAACTCATGTTTCTACACTAACATATCGTAAGCCGATCATTGATCGTATTTAACGATTGTTATCACTAGACGATGTTTATTGGACTGTGGGTACTCCATGGATTACTCTGATGTAATGCGGAGCTGGAATATATGGTCCAGTCCTAGGAAATCGCAATGTTAATTGGACCATATTTTTTGTATGAATTGTGGTTAATTTTGGAGCACTCGGTTGGTCCATAGCGAGTACTCTATACATGCATGCATGGAGTAATCGCGATTTTTGCAGGGAATTTTACCTCATTCGTAATATTTGTATAATATTTGTAATATATAAGGACTAGATGTACATACTGAAGCAACATTTTCGATAAATATAAAATAAAAAATAGATCCGTACTTTCTGTGAGGATACAAAGTTTCACGTTTCTTGTGATCTCCATGAGACAGCTATGGCCATGAATCACTTATCAATATATGAGGTATAAGTAAGTTTTTCATGAAATTTGAAACTTCTAGCTGTTAAAATTTGTCAGAACCGCCGAAAAGCTCCTTATCTGAACAATCGGTTTGTATGGGGTGTATACTATATATCAGACCGATCTCTACGATTTTTGCAGATACCATAAAATTTGAGGGACTTGTTTGGGTTAAAACTGACAGATGGACACAGCTAAGTCAACTCAGGTCATCCTCTTTGCTTTGGTACACTTATTTGTGGGTCTATCTCTTTTCCTTTAAGTACATAAAATTTTTTAGACTCGTGAAAAAATTAATATAAAATTTAATTTTCCTGTAAGGTATAATTGCACAGAAGTGCAAGGCGCAAAGAAAAATTTAAATTTGCTACGAATTTTAATTTTAACTGCATAGCGAAATATGATATGAAAAACAGCAACAACAAAAAAGGACATATGTGCAAAACTGTGTAGGTGTTTGTATATTTAAAGTTGTGCATAAAAATGAAATGCAGTAGCAATAAATTTTGGAATTTGCTCTAGAGTCACACGCGGAAAAACGTAATTGAAAATGTAATAAAAATGTAAGTAATTTTTTTTAAACAAACATAGAGATAGTCATATACAGGCACGCGTATTATATTCCTAAGTTCATATTTAGGTAGATTACTTGGTTAACGTTTAAATTGTGTAAATTCCCGAGCACAAACGCTGTTAATGCCAAACGTAGTAGCTATAGATAATTTTGGATTATTCGGGGCAAAACTCAATTCTGATTCGAATGCGCTAACAACAGCACCCAAACGAAAAGTAACAACTAACGAAAACCAACTAACAATATTTTAAGTGGGAACATCCCTGCATATCCGCAGACAGACACGATAAGTAGTTACGAGGGTTGCTACATAAAGCCTTGACATCGCTTCAGTATGGCCGTGCAAGTGACCCCAACTGAATTTCATATTGTAACGAATTTACTGCAATTCCTCTTATTTGCAACCTTCTACTAACGTTCGTATCGCTAAACTGTTGAATAAATAACTCCAATATTTAATAATGCAAAATGGCCTTTATTAAAGTACTTCACAATAACACTGATACTTCACAACCAATAGCTTGCTTAAATGAAACTGATTGTCGCGCCTCTACTATTGCTGCCTTTTATACTCTGTGATTTCTTCGTTCGCATCTTCTTGGCGCTTCCATTTCCAGAATCTACTTTTGGCCATCAGCTATAAAATTACTACGTTTATAGCTTCTCATACGCGCGTGTATTTGTGAGCGACATTTCCACAATTATAATTGCATACTTTTGGGAGCATCTCAGATAAGATATCTGCATGTGTTTGTATGTGTGAGCGACACTTGCACAACCATTGCATACTTTTGCGAGTATCTCAGATTATGCATGTGGTTGTGTTGTGCGTTGCTTCTCCGCTGCGTGTATGTACATATGTGTAGACATAATGATTGAATTATTGATGTGCATACAAGTCACTGCTTAGCATCGGCTTAGAGATGATAGTATCTCTTAGTGCTGCTAATATTCGTTACAATATCTTCAGAGAATGATAAAAAGAGACATGATATGAGATCAACTTCCCTATCGCGAGTATTGATAGGAATAGAATCGATTATTTGTTAATGGCCAAATCTTTGGAATATTATAAACAGTTATTTTATACGAAACAGATTTTGATATCTTTTTAATATTTCGATAGATATAACAATATTTGTATCCGTTATAAGGACAATAGATTAACACTCAGCGGTCGACACGGAGGCGAGTGTATTGCTGCTACTACGATTCCCGATATATATCAAGAAATAAAGCCCCCTTGGCTTTTAGAAATAGCTTAGATAAACCATTGAAAGTTTTACTGTTAGTTTTCTACCTTCTTATTCTGATGTTAAATCAAAGGCTACTATATTAAAACTGTAATGGTTATTCTGTCGCATATTTCTTATAACTTTGGAAGCAAGAATGAATGAATGCAAAATGAATTAAAACTCATTTAAAATTATGTTTATGAAGAAGATGGTATGTTGTACGCAAATATTCCGAATTGTCATAGTGGCAGCCCTCGTGGCAGGTAAGCTGGTTAAGTGCATGGATATAGCCATTTATATTGAATTGGAAGCAATTCCAAATACCCAAGCTTTTAAGAATTCGGTGTTAGTTATTTATTTAATTTTTTTTATATCGTCGTTCTCATGGAAGACTAACCCTTTTCTGTTCTTCAACTCGTTGTTCGCTTGGAATACTAGCATAGTTTGTTCGAACACAGCTCGTTGTTCGTTAGTAGTCTTCCTTCCTGTATTGGGTTTTCATGCGAAAATGAACCGTATTAGTCTTCCATGGGAATTTGAAATGTGCTAGCCTTTCATTGTACCGATGATATAATATTTTTGCTTAAAATTAATTGAAAATAATGTACAGAATTTGTTACTACAAGCCGCAACTTACTGGACAGTATTCTAAACTCCCTTCTCCCCTTGCTTTCCTTGTGTGAACTTTGTAGCTTGTTGATGATGCTGTCGGAAAGGACGATATTCCGAGCAATATAATTTGTATATCGATTTATTTTAATGTTTTTATTTTAAGTATTATTAATGCTGCTGTCAGAGTGGACTAGACACCAAGCAACATATAACCATCATTTTATATTTTTATTTATCCCTTTCTGCAGCCGAAAGCCTCCGTTGCTAGCGCTGTATTTAGTAATAGTTTATATATTAATTTTATTATACTCAGTTGAGCAGAGCTCACAGAGTATATTAACTTTGATTGGATATGGCTCTACAATTATTTTCAGCAGGTTTTTGTTTACATAAATTAATTAGAACAAGTAAGGACGGGACTGTCTTCGGCTGTGCCGAAGACTACATACCTTTCATGATTGGGGCTGAACAATAATCTTATCCCGTTCGTAATCTCCAGATAGTCGGATGTATAAGATAAGAAATATATAGTGAACAGATGTACATACCTAAACGATTTTTAAGATAAATATAAAATAAAAAATAGGTAGGTACTTTGTATGAGGATGCAAAGTTTCAGGTTTTTTATGGTCTGCGTGTAAAAACTATGACTACGAATCACATATTTCAAAAACATATCACGTAAACGTAACTATTTGATGAAATTTGATAAATTTTGAAGCTTCTAGCCGTAAAAAAGGGGCAAAATTGAAAGTTTATATGGGGTATATAATATATGTATATACCACCGATCTCAGTGATTTGTTCAGACCACAATATATGATATATACGTAAGCATTTGGTGAAATTTGAAGCTTCTAGCTTTTAAAACGGGGCAGAAATTGCGCAAAGTTTCTTATCTGAACAATCGGTTGTATGAGATATATACTATGTATACCACCGATCTCTATGATTTTTTCAGACAACAATATATGCTATATGCGTAAGCATTCGGTGAAATTTGAAGCTTCTAGCTGTTAAAATGGGGCTGAAATTTCAAAAAAATATATATATACTATATATACCATCATATATATTATATATGCCACCGATCTCTATGATTTTTTTACGCAACAATATATACTATATACGTAAGCAATCGGTGAAATTTGAAGCTCCTAGCTGTTAAAATTGGGCTGAAATTGCGAAAAAAAAATATATATATACTATATATACCATCATATATATTATATATGCCACCGATCTTTATGGTTTTTTCAGACAACAATATATGCTATATACGTAAGCATACATTGAAATTTGAAGCCTCTAGCTCTTAAAATAGGACAGTAATTACGAAAAGTTTCTTATCTGAACAATCGGTTGTGGGGGATATGTACTATATATACGACCGATCTCATAAATTTTTTCAGACAAAAATATGTGCAATATACAAAAATATATGGTGAAGTTTGAAGCTTCAATCTGTTAAATTGAGGAAGATATGACAAAAATCATCTTTTTCTTAAAAATCGGTTGTATGGAGGATATATGCTATAGTGGTCCGATCCGGCCGGTTCCGACAAATGTCTAATCGGACACCCAAATACACCCGATCACCAAATTTTATCAAGATATCTCAAAAATTGAGGGACTAGTTTGCATACAAACAGACAGACGGTCAGACGGACAGGCGGACATGGCTAAATCAACTCAGCTCTTCATCCTGATTATTTCGGTATACTTAATGGTGGGTCTATCTATTTTCTATTAAGGACTTACAATTTTTGGTTTCGTGACGAAATTAATATACCATTTCATTTTCATGAAATGTATAAAAAGGAGAATTAATTTCCTTTGAAATTTGCCAGTGTCGTACACTTTGCGTTAAAAAGAACTGTGCGAAGGAAGAAATATTCAAAAATCAATCTCAATCTAGCTATGTATTTTGAATCTCAAAAACTTTCATTAAAAAAATTTATGCAATGATTTCTTATGGAAAATTGTAAAAGGTGTTACAGTGCTAGAAACGTTTCAAGCTTGTAAAATATATGAAAATAAAAAACCCTTCTCGCCTAGCATAGGCTATAATGCGCAGTCTGCCGTCAGGTTTATGGTTTGTTTCCCATTTCAACATTATAATATCTCAGTTCGAATATATATACATATGTAAATACTTCCAATTCAGAACATCTTTCTATTCAGAACATCTTATTTGTAGTGTAGTTTGACTGGAAAATTTTTAAGTTTTATTTTTGTAGCTGAATTTTTGAACTTATGTTTTTTTTTGCAAATATCTCGAGATTTTAAGGCGTTTTTCGCAAATCTGAAAAAAAAAATTGGTGCTAGCGTCCCGAAAAAGATGTAGGTACGTACTTTGCTTTTTAGTGTGCCGTTGTTATTGTTCATTATATGTGTTTCCAATAAGCTGAAGCCTACTGTAAACAAACGCGTTCTATTTTCAACTATTCGCTCGCATAAATTTTTGGCTAAACTAAGCCACACGTTTGTATTTTGCTGCACTTTAAGGCAGCGATTTAAAAGATTTTTCTGCGCGTTGCGTTTCAATCGTAATTTTAATCGCTTTTCAAGTAACATTTGCTTACGTTATCTGTTTCTTTGTAATATTTCTATTGGTGCTTGCATTGATGATTTTTATTAAGATATTTAATTGGAGGATTCAGTGGCAAAAGAAAGAACTTTGTGTGATATACATATACATGCCGGCCGTTTAAAATTGATTCAGTTCCCTACGCTACGGAGTCGTAGGGAGACGTTAGGTGTGTTATTTTTTAGTAAAACTTATTAGAGGGATGGTAAATAGCCCAGGAATTGGTAAGGCGCATGCATCAGCTTCTGCGCAAAATATGGGCGGACGAGTGCATGCCCGACGATTGGAACCTAAGCGTTCTTTGCTCAGTCCACAAGAAGGGTAATATTGCAAACTGCACCAACTATCGGGGAATCGGCCTTCTTAATATCGCATATAAGGTCCTGTCAATTGTATTGTGCGAAAGATTGAAGGCCGCCGTGAATTAACTGATTGGACCTTATCAGTGCGGCTTGAGACCTGGTGGATCTACCAACGACCAGATTTTCACAATGCGCCAAATCTTTGTAAAAAACCCGCGAAAAAAGAATCGACATATGTACATCACCTCTTCGTCGATTTTAAAGCCGCCTTCGACAGCATGAAAAGGAGCTGCCTATATGCCGCTATGTCTGAATTTGGTTTCCCCGCAAAACTTATACGGCTGTGCAAATGACGTTGAGCAACACCATCAGCTCAGTCAGAATTGGGAAGGACCTCTCCGAGCCGTTCGAAACTAAACATGGTTTCAGAAAGGGTGACCCCCTATCGTGCGATTTCTTTAATTTGATGCTGGAGAAAATTATACTATCTGCAGAACTTAACCGCTCTGGAATAATATTCTATAAACGCATGTAATTACTGGCGTATGCTGATGACATTGATATAATCGGCCTAAACACCCGCGCCGTTAATTATGCTTACTCGAAACTGGAAAAGGAAGCGATAAAGATGGGTTTGATGGTGAATGAGGACAAAACGAAGTACCTGCTGTCATCGAGCAAAGAGTCAGTGCATATGCGCCTTGGCAACCACGCTACTGTTGGCAGACATAATTTCGAAATAGTAAAAGACTTCGTTTATTTGGGAACTAGCATCAATACTAGCAACAACATCAACTCTCAAACCACTCTTGCCACTAAATGTTACTTTGGACAAGTTAGGCAATTGAAAATTAAAGTCGTCTCTCGTCAAATGAAAATCATACTCTAAAAGTCACTTAGAAAAGTTCTTCGAAAAATGTATGTACCTCTACGCGTTGGCGATGGCGAGTACCGAAGAAGATTTAACGATGAGCTGCACGCAGACATCAACATAGTCCAGCGAAATAAAACGCAGCGGCTGCGCTGGCTAGGCCATGTTATGCGAATGAAAAACGACGCTCCGGCCAAGAAAGTGTTTCTATCGGAACCCGCCAATGGAAGCACAGGTAGAGGGCGGCCCCCACTCCGTTGGAAGGACCAGGTGGAAAACGATTTAAACTCCCTTGATGTGAACAATTAGCGCCGGTTGGCAGAGAGGAGTGACTGGCGCGCCTTGGTGGACGGCCATAACCGTTTAAACGGTTAAGCGCCAACTAAGTTAGTAAGTAAATAGCCCATTTCTCCTTGGTGAAATTTTATTTAATATTCCCTTTAGACCATCAAGACATTTTCAACCGCGTCATGCAGGTCGAATTTTGAAATGCACGAACCTCTTCGCTGTCTGTGTACTGATTTCAATAAGCACTGCAAAAACGTTGACACGTGTGACTCACTCCGCGCAATAAAAAATATCTACGACAACTGATTTAATAATAATGTGACGAACATTAGCAACACTAAGGCATACTATCATCTCTAAGCCGATACTAAGCAGTCACTTGTATCTACATAAAGAAATCAATCATTATGTCTACACATATGTACATACAAGAAGCGAGATATGCACAAACACATGCATATATCTGAGATACTCACAAAAGTATGGAATCATCGGTGGAAGTATTACGCACATATACACGCGCATATTGCTATGCGAGAGGCTATAAACTGGCATCTGTAGTTTATAGCTAGTAATTTTATAGCTTGTAACTAAGTAGTAAATTCAAGAAGAAGAAACGCCTAGAAGTATGCGAACGAGACAGCAGAGAGTATAAAAGGAGCGAAAGCTGAGTAAGCAGCAATCAGTTTGATTTAAGCACGCTAACAGTTGCGAAGTATAAGTGTTATTGTGAAGTATTTTCAAAGTAGTCTAATAAAGACCATTTTGCACTATTTAATATTGGAGTTATTTATTCAACAATTTAGCGATACGAACATTGGTAGAAGGTGTACAATAAGCGGAGTCTGCATAAATTCGTTATTAATGCCAGAAGAGGAATTGTTGAATAAATTCCAGAGTTGCAGAGTACAACAAGGACATGGCGAAGTTAAGTGAATTAAGGATCCAGCAACTGAAAAAGGAGTTGGAGAGCCGTGGATTGAATACAACCAGCAATAAGATCGAACTTCAAGCACGGCTACGACAGTTTATGGAGTCGGAAGGAATCAATGTGGAGGAGTATGTCTTTCAACCTGATGGGGAAATGATAACAACAAAATTTGAAGAGAAAAATGAAACATCGCAGACAGTTACGAGCACAGACTTGAACATGATATATGCTGCAATATCTGAACAACCGTCGACAGTAACTTCCAAGATGGAACCTCAACTGGAAGAACAGAAGAGATATACGGAATCCCAACTGGAAGAATAGAAGACATGTATGGCATCCCAATTGGAATCGTAAGAGACACGCATAACATCCAAGATGGAATCACAAGAAGCGCGCATTTCTGAAATGTCGACACAGATAACATCCAAGATGGAAGCACAAGAGGAGCGCTTATCACTGCAGGTGGCACAAATGTCTTCGCAGTTAGAAGCACAGGAAGCAAGGGTAACATCAAAGCTGGAAGCACAGGATACAAAAATCGAGGACAAAATTGATGCCGAGATAGAAGCTTTGAGAGGTCGTATACAGGAGTTGCAAATAAATCGCCCTGCAGTTTCAGCGAGTAATCCAGAGGTAAAGACACCATTCTTTGACGGTTCTGTTCCTTTTCAGGTGTTTAAGCTACAATTTGAGAAGACGTTAGCTGGATGATAAAGTTGCTGCATTCGTGGCATTGAAAGGGCCTGCAGCTGAAGTCTTACAGACTATTCCAGAGTACGAACCGAACAGTTATGAAGTATTGATGGCCGGTATCCCATGCACTGACTCAGACTGGGTAGACACAATTTTGGAAGCTTTTAAAGGAGCGCAGCAGAAAAACGATGGTACCGTCAAATGTTTTAAATGTGGTAAGCCAGGGCACATTGCACGTTATTGCAGTACCAACCCTAATAGTTGCAACAATGTGGGTGGCCGTAAACGCAGAGCTGAAGGAGATGAGCAAATTTCCAAGTCCACCCAATCGTTAAACTAAAGCGAGTCAGCCGTAAGGGGCGACAGCTGGCTCCCGCAATTGAATGCCCCATAATCTCTATATCGCAAATTGGAAGAAGGTCAAACTATTACTGTCGGATGGAAAGGAACGTTTACTGACTGTAGATACGGGTGCATCTCATTCCATCATTCGATCAGATTTAGTCAAAAAGAAGATAAGACCATTGCTTGGAGCAAGATTACGTACAGCTACGGGAGAGGATACCCAGGTAATTGGAGAAGTAGCATGTGAAGTAGAAATTGGGAACGTCACGGTACTACACAATTTTATAGTGGCAGAGATTGTTGATGAAATCATAATTGGAGTGGACTTCTTAATCTGTCTGCCTTGTCAAACTCGGTGATATATATTTTATATATCATAGAAGATTTTCTGAAAAAATCACTTTGATCGGGGCTATATATAGTATATATCCCTTACAACCGATCGTTCAGATAGAAAGATTTTTAGCCATTTCTCCCTTAATTTCCAATATAAAAACGTTAAATTTGGTGATATTTATTATAATATATCATAGAAGATTTCCTGAAAAACTCACTTTCATCGGAGCTATATGTATATATTATATACCTATCCCATACAACCGATCGTTCAGACAGAAAGATTTTTGGCCATCCTTAGTTTCCAATATAAAAACGTGAAACTGGGTGATATATATTCTAATATATCATAGAAGATTTCCTGTAAAAATCACTTCGATCGGAGCTATATATAATATATATCCCATACAACCGATCGTTCAGATAAGGGGGTTTTTTGCCATTTTTTATTTTATATTTATCTTAAAAATCATTTAGGTGTGTACATCTGTTCACTTTTCATTTCTTATTTTACACATCCGATTATTTGGAGATTACGAACGGGATAAGATTACTGTTCAGCCCCATTCATGAAAGGTATGAAATCTTCGGCACAGTACCTTCCTTACTTGTTTTGCTCTCACTTTGCTATAAAGAGCATTTCGTTTGGAGTTTTTTTTATTCTGTTGTTCGTTCTGCTCTGAAACACGATATAGGTCGTAGAAATGACATAACTTTTTTATGCTACGGCTCTGCTCCATGCTCTGCTTTTGTTCAGAGCAATACAAAAAAAAAAACAAGTAAAGGTGTCTAAGTTCGGGTGGAAACGAACATTATATACTCAGCGTGAGCTTCAATTGCACATTTCATTTCAGATAAATTACTTTTCTACATAACACGTGGCACTGTCCGTTTAAAAAAAATTTCTCCCCATTTCCTCTTACAATAAAATTTGATAAGTGAAATATCATTGATTCAAAACTATTTTTTGCTAAGTTATAGCTTATTATTCTAGTCTACGACCCTTTTAAACTTGTTCTATATCTAAGTTGCCGTGGTCTTTAACCGATCCCGCCAATTTTTATTAGAAATATTTTCTACTATAGGGGAAGTTTGTGTACCCAATTTTATTACGATCTGTTAATTTTTCTTTCTGTTATGGCTCCCGAAACATAGAAAATTGCTTAGTCATAAAATGGGTGGTGCCGCACCCATTTTTTAAAATTTGAAGTTTTTCCTATTTACTGTTATAAATCCACTTGGGAAATGAAATACCATTGATATAAAGCTATTTTTTTGCAAAGATATAGCTTATTTTATTCGTCCACGACCCTTTTAAAAATCTTTTATATAAAAGTGGCCGTGGTCCTTAAGCGATTTCGTTAATTTTTCTTCAAAGTATTCTCTATAGTAAAGGCAACCTCTCAGCCGAATTTTGTTACGATAGGTTTAACGGTTTTTGATTTATGATTAATAATATTTGTAAAATTGATTTTATCACATGTGGGTGGTGCCACGCCCATTTAAATTTTTTTTTTCAAATTTTTTTCAAGAGTTTCAACATCAGTTCACACGGCAAATTTCAACGTTCTAGGTGTATTATTTACTAAATAATCAGGTTTTTTGTGTTTGCCAAAATGTTATATATATAAAAGGTGGGCGTGGTTATCATCCGATTTCGCTCATTTTCAATACCAATCTATTCTAGATCCAGATAAGCTCGTGTACCAAATTTGGTGCAGATATCTCAATATTTATTCAAGTTATCGTGTTAACGGGCAGACGGACGGACGGACATGGCTCAATAAAATTTTTTTTCGATACTGATGATTTTGAAGTCTATATCCATCTCAATTCCTTTATACATGTCCAACCAACCGTTATCAAATCAAAGGTAATATACTCTGTGTGCAAAGCACAGAAAAGCTCACAGAAATCAACCTTGCTGAAAACTCCAGGTTACTCGAGATGTGGAGATCTGTCTATAATGGAAGACCGTTTTTGCTAGGCTGACCTCCATTGAGCAGTGACTGTCTGAGATGGTCGTCTGGCATATACTTCGGCCGATATATAATGTGTTCTTGGGGGAACTCGAGTAAAAAAAAAGTTGAGATTTAGCATCAAAGAGGCCATATTGAAAATTTCTCAGCACCTAGAGAAAATTATCGACGCCAACAAGCTTCTGGAGGAGTTCAACCTATCGACACAAGGAGACCGCAAACCGAGGCTAGAGTGGAGTATCAAAGCGGTGGAAGCTTAACGTTCACCTAGGCGTAAAAGCCCAAACTCGCGGAGAGGTAAAAAATCAACAAAATTGATAACCGGCAAATAGATGATCCTGCCGCGAGATAGCAGCGAGTCCTGTTTTTATTTAATAATACACCAGTATATGTAACAAAGCAAACTCCATAAGCGGGCAGGACCTACATGTTTATGCCGACTCCCAACGGCAGCTACAAGGAAGATGCATTTTCACTGAGAATCTACTCGTGGCAGAAATACACTCGGAGTATTTGTCAAACCACTGCCGAGGGTAGACGGAGAACGCTACTACTAAACCAAGACGTCCGCCCATATTTTCTCTAAAATATGAGCGATTATTTTTGATGCTGATGGCCGCCATTGTGTGTTGGAAGCCTACTCCGCCTAGCTCACCGAAAGTCCTGGGTTCACGATTCAGGAGAAGCAAAATAAAAATCTTTAGAAGAAAGTATTTTTAATTAGAACAAAATTTTGTTAGTGGGGTTGCCCCTTGGCAGTGGTTTGGCGCACACTCCGAGTGTATTCCTGTCATGCAAAGTTTCTCACTGAAAACTTTAACCGTTAGGTGTCCGGGGTATGATTTAAAATAAGCCAAACAAAGGCTTTTGCTCAATCACCTGAGAACAAAACTTATTCCCAAATTTCAAACAAATCATCTCAAATTACCGTTGTTAACGTCCTTAACCCCTAAAGGCACACCTCCTCATATTTCTCAAATTAAGCAGATTCATTTTCTAGAATCATCGCGTTTGAGACTGGAATAAAATGAAATCGGGAGAGAGGGTGATTTATGAGAACATATTAGCTTTTTAGGGAGATATACTCCTAGTAAACGTTTTTGTTTGATTTAAGTTTGAGAAATGCTTGAGAATGAATAGTATTCTGAAATCTTAAATGTTTGTTCTTTAATTATTCTCAAATAACCGTTAATGGCGGTCTCCAAATAATGTTTATTTTTTTATAGCCCGTTTTCTTTAACTATCAAGCAGAAAAATGCATATTTTCAAGCCCCTCTCTGGTCTTCGCAAATTTTACTCAACCTAATGAGCTGAAAACGAAAGATGTACTTCAAATTCTTCTTGATTAAATTTTAGCCGATTTGATGAATTCTTGAGTGGTAACTTTTTTGATTAAAAAAAAAAAGAAATTGCTTCTTGCGTGGAAACTGGGGCACTCTAATAAATATAAATAGCTAGGCATTATACATAGCACGCACACACTTACAAAAAAAAATACACAATAGATATCATCCATTCTCTTTATTTGTCCATTCTATTGGGTGACTGGTGACTGGCATTGTTTGTGGTGAAATTGGAATGTGTAAAGGTTCTGCGGCCTTGAGGTAGATAAAATCATTTCTTGCCTACAACAGTTTCTATTTTCATTCCGAAGGAAGAATGTTGATCGAAGAATTGATGATTTGCCGCTGGTGCAATCCTTTGCTAGTGTTTAAGTGAAAACTCAAGTAGTGGCAGTTGTGGTTTTTGCTCATTTGCTGCTGTCGTAATAAAATAGTCTGTACAAACTTTTAGTGCAGTGTCTTCTGTTGTTTCCTTCAGCTCATATCGTAACAGCTTTTGTTTGCAATATTTTTTTCTGTATTTAATTTCTTATATTTTTTCTGACCTTCCAAGTATGTTTGTGTAGCTATGTATAAAATATTATTTAACAGCTGTTCCAAAATCGATATCCGCTATATTCAATTGTACGACACGGACGGATATTATGGCATTTGTTTCCCCCAGCGGGTTATGGGGTCAGAATATATCCGCGGTAGGTATGCCTGTCGTAAGAGGCGACTAAAATATCAGATTCAAGGCCTTCGGGGAGTGTCCGTATCGCTACAACCACAACAACAACAACAACAACAACAACAACAACAACAACAACAACAACGACATTGGTTGACTTTCAAGTACAGAAACAAATTATCATTCGATTTAAAAAATAAAGGAGGGATAACACGCAGTGGGAAAGGGAACTCGCCTGGGCTGTACTCGAAGCCTCTGCGGATCATCCTTCAGTCTTGCTGACTTTCTGAATATGACACAGCAATATCCAGGCGGAGGAGAAGAAAGCAATCTATGACCTGCTCAAGGGTGTAACAGTCTCGGGTACAGCTAAATTATCTGAAATTGCTGACTGCCTGAGTGTCTTAGAGGCATCAAACTCCAATTAGATGAAATGGTATGGAAGTGTCAAGTTCTGTCGGTGCCAATGGTACATCCCAATGTCCCATTTTGCTGGTCCCGGGCAAGCAAGAGATTTTGAGGTTTTACTGTCATGTTATTGCTGTTGTTGTAAGCCCGAAAATATTTCTCGTAGGTTAAGGAGAGTGTCATCGATATAGTTTATTTTTTCAGGATATGAATCCGAGATGCTTCGTAATAAACACTCCTTGTCTAAGCCTTAATTACGCGGAAACGATTTTAGTTGGCGGTCCTTCATCGGCATGTAAAGCTGCAGAAATATTTAAAGTCCCTTAGCCCGGTGCAGACCATCAATTAGGATCTTCATGGTCATGCAAGGTAGAGGTTTACGCCGATCACTTTATCGGCGGCGGCGGCGTAGGCGGCGCGCCGGCGTACGCCGGTGTTCTTACTTTAAAAGCTTGATTTTTCTATTTAAAAAAATAATATTTAGGAAAGGTTTTGTTTATATGTATTTAATGAAATGAACGTGTTGGCCAATTTGGAAAGATCCGTGGTTTTTGCCTCAAGATCTCGCAGACCGTTCAAAAATTTTCAGGAGTAGCTCCTTGCGGAGGGATTGTCCCTCGTTCACTTACTCCAGAGAGGCTTCAAACCTATCCCCGGTCTTTGGAATTGGTACTGCTGCGTCAGCTGAAAAGAAATATAGATACATAAAATAGCCACAATTTTGTCTGCATATCCCGTGCAAAGCGTAGTTTCACCTAGGGTTAAATCCTAATAATCGTCGCGAACACAATTTCTTTAAATCATTTGTGGCTCCTTGGCGGTCACGCACAAAGGCGACTTAGGGTTGCTATAAATGGTCTATTAATACTCATGACTATCGTGGCACAGGGTGCCTCCAGTTTTTTCGGCTGTTTTTAAGAGTTAAAATTTCCGATGTGCGAACAGTAGGAATCCCTACTACCAGTCGCTACCACGCCTCCTGAGCCTCACACCATATGCCAGTACAGAAGCTATAGGACTGCGACTTCGAACTCATACCTTCGTCGAGGTCACTTTCCTAGAAGCTCTAGGTGTAGCTCCGAAGACTTTCCAACGGATGCTTTTGTCGTGCTATGCTGCCGAGCTACACTTTGAAACGTTAGGGAGTGACTATTCGGCCAAAGATGCCGCCCTCGAAATCATAAGCAGTCTAAGTGGATGTCATTGCGTCATGGGTGAAAATCCGTATAATCCTCGGCGCATCTACATAATTAAAATTTTACAAGGACCCTGGATAAAATTTTTAAAATGTAGACCAAATATTGAAGACGTTTGTGTTCACAACTTTGATTTTAATAGTCTTCGTTAAATCAAATTTAGAATGAAAGTCGACGGATTTTAAGTTGAAAGTTGTTAACTACTGTTTTCCGGCCTTACGATATAGGATCTCATTATGGATGACCGCGTAGCTTCAGTTTTCAGACAAGTTCGACTGTCGGCTACGTTAGGGTAATATCACACACGGTCATTAGTTCCACTGTCTTGGGAAAGATTTTGCTTCACCACTTTGAGTGTTCTTGCGAAGGGCAAAGCCTCACCTGGTAGATATATGTGCCTACGTATTCACAATTGTAAAAGGAGCCGTCACGTGTAGGGGATATTTAAACTTGGTTGATAGGATATAATCAATGTACAATTGTGGTGTGTCGCAAACTCGGCAACGGAGTGGAGGCACCACAATTGAGTTAGGATTATATTTAAAAAGAAAGAAAGAAAGGCGAGAGATATTTCTCGTTATAATAATTTCTTTATTATAGTGAAAGTTAAATTAGAACAATAATTTACCTTTTATAAGAATGTGTGGCCAGGCTCCTCGGACGGTGGTAGCTGTGGTTCGCTCAACGATCGCTGGAAAAGTAGACGGTTGCCTTGTCGAGGACAACCGTTGAACCGCGGAAAAAATCTCCGGTTTTAAGGGGAAGCTTCCCCACATAGTTGTACCGGCATGCATGTATATGTGTACGGACAACATAACCCTACCTATGAATGTACACATATACATGCATGTGGGCGAACTAGTGGTCGATAAAGAGGTGCTATTAGGGTGGCGCGAGTTGATATGAATTTAGGCTTCGGGCCTAAACATGCCGGCCCCCTTGCGTGGGGTCGTCACCGTCTTGCTCTGTCCATATTTGCCTCTAAATCTAATAAAACAGCCGGTTTCGCCGGCGGCGGTGGTTGTCGGCAGTGCTAACTCTCGCGCCAGCCTGCGGTCGATCGTTGTGCGGGGGGAACATGCATCAATGAGTGCACGGATGAGATGTAGACACCCCCCGGCTTCCACCTTCACGACCGCAGTCGGCGCCAAAGTAGCCATTGGGCGAAGGGTCCGGCCGGCTATAGTGCGGGCCGGAATGACTCCGTTCCGGAAGGAACTGATGTGAGGTAGCTGGCGCGGCCGAGTGGCCAGTCTACCGTCTCGGTTTTCTTCGTAGAGATTTCGTACAGCGCGTAGCTGGCGCGGCCGAGGGGCCAGTCTACGCTCGCGCTTCTTTTGGTTTATTCGTGGGCGTCGTTTCGTTGGTGGGCGGAAAGACCGTGATTCCGCTCCACTCTTCTCTCGTCGCTCGTGGGCTAGTAGGGGTCGGAACGGCCGTGAGTCCGATCCCCTACTGTCTGGTTGGGCTATATGGGTGCCCGCTCCACTCCCGGATGGTAAAAGTTGATCGTCGGTAAAGGCCGACTCGGACTAGTGGAGAGACAGCGCCTCATCCATCGTCCCGTCGTCCACCTCTTGCATAGTGGGCATCCGCTCATACCCTGCTTCCTCTTCTTCCATGACCAGCTGGTTCCAGCTCTTCGGCGGCTTTGGCTCGGGCGACAAGTCCTCCATCGACAGGTGCAGCGTGGTATGATGGATGCTACCACATCTTCGGCACCTGCCCTGACTCGTGCAGTCTCGGGCGCGATGTACCATCGAAAGGAAATTTTGGGAGTACTTGGCCTTTATAATTTCGCGCAGTCGTTGCAGCGGGGACTTTGCGCGGTATATCGGGCATGACCTGATGGGATGTTTCGCGCCGCACAAAAGGCACGGCTTTGGGTAACGAGCGGCCTGGCGCTCGGTCCTCTTTCGTAGCGAAGCGTAACGAGTCATTCTATTTAGAGAAGATGGTATAAAAATAAAGGGAACTTGTTGATTTATTATGACTATGTTACGCGTTCGGCGGCGAGTAAGCCCCAATTCTATTATCGGCGCTTTTGAAATTTCGCGCGTGAGTAGGGTGAAAACATGTCTAAATGCCTACGAGAATATATTCATCTCGCGTACGTTATATGCGTTGCTTCTTTCCCCGCACGTTATGTGCCTGGGTCATTAGTGCCTTATTCTGTTTATTTTTGTGTCATCCGGTAGCGCTTCAGCTAGTCAGGCATACTAGTGCTGCAGAAAAATGGACATTTAAGTTGCTTGGTACTCACATTTTGGTACCGAACCGGGTAGAGAGTGTATAATGTGGGATCTTGCGAGTCGTTGTTATTTGTGTTGTTGGTGCTAAAAACCAACAACTTTCCTGCCCGCCACAGAAAAAAAATGTTTGGTCAGCCAAATTGTATGCTATAAATATAAAGATATTTCACGGTTAATTTTAAGATTCATAAAAGACGGGAAGGGGCTATATTGTCTTTTAACTTTGGACATGGGGATAGTTTCCAAGTCCTTTCACTTTCACTCAACCTATGATACGCAAACCATGAATTTAGTTTGGAAATATGGATCGTCAATGATTATTCAAAAAAACCTCACATTTACGGTGCATTTACTTTTGAGGCGTGACATTTAAAATATTTTCTTTGCGCTCAAAATTAATGAGCTATGAAGCTGAAGGCTTAGATTTTTTTTTAAATTATTTGTTTTCGTTCGAATTTTTGAGTAGTCAAGTGCTGTCCGGGAATATTCGGATTGACTTCATTAAAATTTCTAAAAGTATAAGGAATTTAACCCTGCTAATATCTGGGCAGATGAGTTTTCTTATCCGCGGTAGGCTTGCGATGTGCCACGTTGCGCGGCCACGAGTGCAGCTGTTTTCTGTGGCAGAGCGGTTCGCCCTTCTGCGGTAGGCTTTTCTGTTGTCCTCGTTATGGGATAGCGAGTGAATTTGGGTTTGGTTTGAAAATTGTAAATAAAATAGGACGAAGGCCTTTATGTTCTGTGGCAGATAGCGGACCTGCATTAGGGCTGTTCTGGTATGCTCGTTATGGAATGACGAGTGAGTGGTATGGTGTCCTCGTTCGGGGGAGCGAGTCGATTGTGGGTTATTTTCTGGTGTCCTCGCTCTGGGTAAGCGAGTGAATTTGGGTTCGTTTTGGGTCTCGACAGGAAGGTGGAGTTCGGAAGGGAGTGAGGGAGAGGAACGGATGGATTGTTATGAGGAGCTATTGGCCTTCTCGCAATCCATCTCCTCCGTTGGAAGAAGGATCAGTTTGACCAAAGGTCGTCTGACTTGACCCTTCTCTGTTATGAAGTCGACTACGCGAACTCGGTTATCTTCCCCGGGGCGTACGTTGACGACTCTACCTAGCCTCCACTCGTTGGGAGATAAGTTGTCTTCTTTGAAGACAGCGAGATCTCCCACTTTTATATTTTCCTTGGGATGCTTCCACTTCACTCGTTTTTGAAGTTCGGATAAATATTCGGTTTTCCATCGCCGGCAGAAGGTTTGATGGAGGGCTTTGAGCTTCTGCCATCTATTTAGCATGGAGGCAGGGCTTTCGTCCGCATACGGTTCTGGCGGCGCCAGAAGATGGCTGCCCGTGATGAAATGTCCTGGGGTTAGTGGCTCCAGGTTCGTTGGGTCATTGGACGCCGGGCTGAGAGGCCGTGAATTTAGGCATGCCTCGATCCGGCACAAAAGGGTTTGGAATTCCTCCATGGTATATTTATGGAAAGAAGCGACCTTTTTGAAGTGGCTTTTGAAGCTCTTCACTCCCGCTTCCCAGAGGCCGCCCATATGTGGAGCGCCGGCGGGAATAAAATGCCAAGTTAATGCTTGATGGCTATACTTGGAGACTGTTTTGTCTCGGCTTTCTGCCAGGAAGGCTTTTAATTCCGATCGTAGAGATCTGCAAGCTTCGACAAAGTTCGTACCATTGTCGGAGTAGATGTTTTTTGGCCATCCTCTTCTCGCGATAAAACGCGAAAAGGCTGCGAGGAAGCATGGGGTGGTTAGGTCACTAGTGGCTTATAGGTGGATGGCATTAGTGGAGAAGCAGACAAATAGGCATACGTAGCCTTTGGACAGTCGACATCCCCTACCGCGGTAGCTTTTGATGTCGAAAGGCCTCGCGAAATCTACCCCGGTATTAGTGAACGCGCGGGTAAAAGTAGAACGTTCGCAGGGAAGGGTACCATAAGTTGGGACTGCGTCTGCTTCCTGTGAATAATGCAAGTTTTGCAATTGTGGATGATGGCTCTTATCATTGTCTTGATATTCGGAATCCAATACTGGGTTCGAATAAGGCGGAGCATGAGCTGGTTCTCGCCATGAAGGGAATCATGATGAATCATCGTGACTGTAAGGCGAGACAGCCTACAATTGTAAGGCAATAAGATCGAGTGCCGCTCGTTGTATGACATGTCTTTTGAAGCCCCTACACGCCCTCCTGTTCTAATAATATCATCTTTTTCGATGTATGGGTTGAGCGACAGTATTTCACTCTTTCGATCAGTAGGTTCCCTATTTTTCAATTTTAAATATTCGGTACCATAAAATTGTTTCTGGCAGACTCATATTATTGCTTGAGTCGTTGCCTTAATCTCATCGGCTGAGATTATGCACGACTTTTCTTGGAACACTGCTTTGGTTTTAGGATGCGTTCTTTTATAGAATCTTCTAACATAAGATAGGACTTTCAAAGCTCGTGGCAAATCTGAAAATCGTTCAAGAATATCTATATGATCTACCCTTGTCGTGGCATACGTGACGTGTTGCAATCGGCGTCTTGTGCTGGCCAGTGAGAATTGTCTTCTTGTAGCCAAGAAGGACCCTGCCACCACAACGAATTGTTGACCAAATCTGACGCTAGCTGCTTCCTAAATCCGCTGGATTAGATTCCGAGTCCACGTGAAGCCAGTCCTTGTTACCGACCATGTCGATGATCTTGGTGATTCGATGTGCGACGAAGGTTGACCAAGTACAGGGCGGCTTGCGTATCCATGCGAGTACGATCCGTCCAGAGGTGAACTTTTGCTGGTCCCAAGTGAATGTTTCGGAATATTGGTTCCATGAGTTCTGCGAGCAAGACGGCGCCGCAGAGTTCTAAACGTGGTAGCGAGATGATTTTCACTGGGGCTACTCTGGTTTTTGCTAGTAGAAAATGGATGAAAAACTGATTGTCTCTTTTTACGCGCATGTATACCGCTGCAGCATAGGCTTTCTCGGCAGCGTCACAGAAGCCGTGGATTTCTATGTCGTCTTCCGGTGAAAAATTTACCCACCGCGGTATCCTTATGTTATCGATGGGTGAAGTTTTTCAACCGTTCTAATGTATTTGGTGAGACAGACTCATCCCATCCGGTGCCTTCTAACCAAATATTCTGCATTAATATTTTCGCCACTATGACCATTGGGGCGGGCCACTCTAATGGGTCGAACAGCTTGGCGATGGCTGACAATATTTCTCGCTTAGTTAGATTTTCTGGATCCTCCAGTGGTCCTGCTTTAAAATAAAAGAGATCGGAGTGCGCATTCCATCTTATGCCCAATGCCTTCACGGTGCTGGTGTCTTCGAATGCCAGAAAGTCTTCGCATAGTCGATCAGTTTTCGGGATGTCTTTTAGAACTGCCTCCGAGTTTGATGTCCATTTACGAAGTGGAAAACCAGCTGACTGAAGTACCTGTCGGATTTCATCCCTTGCCTTAATGGTCGATGCAATGGTGTGTCCTCCTGCTAATACGTCGTCTACATACATGCATTCTCGCAGGATTCTCGATGCTGTTGGATGGGAATTTTCAACATCGTCAGCTAGCTGTAGAAGCGTCTGATGGCCAGGTATGGAGCGCAGTTAACTCCGAACGTTACAGTCTTTAACTCGTAGAGGCCTATTGGTTCACTAATGTCCTTTCGGAAAACAATCCTCTGAAATTTGGTATGCTTGGCATCCATCCAAATTTGTCGATACATTTTTTCTATTTTTTCTGGCGGCCACCGTGGTGTGATGGTAGCGTACTCCGCCTATCACACCGTATGCCCTGGGTTCAACTCCCGGGCAAAGCAACATCAAAATTTTAGAAATAAGATTTTTCAATTAGAAGAAAATTTTTCTAAGCGGGGTCGCCCCTCGGCAGTGTCTGGCAAGCGCTCCGATTGTATTTCTGCCATGAAAAGCTCTCAGTGAAAACTCATCTGCCTTGCAGATGCCGTTCGGAGTCGGCATAAAACATGTAGGTCCCGTCCGGCCAATTTGTAGGGAAAAATCAAGAGGAGCACGACGCAAATTGGAAGAGAAGCTCGGCCTTAGATCTCTTCGGAGGTTATCGCGCCTTACATTTATTTATTTTTTTATTTTTTCTATATCACTAGTGAAGACATATCGATTGAGTCTACAACGTAGAATAAGAATTGGGAGATCTGCTTGTAGTACTGGACCAGGTAGGAGAATGTCGTTTAGACTGGTGCCATTAGCCGTCGGGCTTGAGGCATTGAAAACGACTCGGACTTTCGTCGTTATACTTTCTGCTTTGACAACGGCATGGTGTGGCAGAAAGTAATTATTTGTTTTATCTGCCGCGACGACACTGCTGATTTTTTCCATATGTCCAAGAGTCTCGTATTCTGAGAGTACCCTAATATATTCTTTCCCTAAGTCCGGATTTTTTATTAACCGGGACTCGTTTCGATAATGTTGTGAGAATGCGCGCTTAAGGGATCCTCCTAAACTCAACTCTTCTGAGTAGCCTTGCTTGAATGGGAGGGATACTATATACCTCACATCTTCGTTTCTTCTTGTTGTTTCTTTATACAGCTGTTCGCAATATGCGTCATCTGCATTAATGCTTTTGCCCTATGGCAAATTTTCTAACTCCCAGAATGCTTTTAGTTGGTTGTCCAGCGCGACTTCGTTGTAAAACGACACTATGTTCTTTGTTGGATTCGGTGCTTCAATACGACCGGTTAGTATCCAACCGAACACTGTCTCTTGGGCCAGAAGTGTATTTAGTACATTCTTTTTTAGACTACTTAGTATAATTTGGGGATATATGTCTCCACCAAGTATGAGGTCTACATCTTCATTGACGTAGAACCTCTTGTCTGCCAAAACAAAGTCTGTGAATGCCTGCATAGTTATTGTTTCGATATGGCAGGATGGCAGATTCCCAGTTAGTTTGGCTAAAATTAGAACAGGAGTAGTCAAGCTAAAGCATGGGTCCACTGGTGAACGTAGCTCGATGGTGGATGCCTCTTTAACTTGAGCAGATACTGCGTTGGTGATGCCTGAAACTTGGGCATGCATTTTCCTTGCCGGCAAATTGATTATGCGTTTTAGTCTTTCTGTCATGAAAGAGCATTCAGACACTGAATCAATTAGTGCCCGCGCGGAAAAGTCGGTACCATTATGATGAATGTGTACGCGAGCAGTTCCTAATAGCACGCCTGTGCTGGAATTAGCATGACAGGATTTTACATTCTGGTTCGCAGAAGAATTTGGTTGCCCCGATTCCTGTCTTCTTTGTGCTTGTGCTGAAGTTGACGGGATATTATCCGCGTCTTTAAAAGGATTGCGCCTCGTAGTTTGCTGAACTGTATCCGCATGCAGGAGCGTGTGGTGACGAGAGTGGCATTTAGCACAGTTGTACGAACTGGTGCACCTCGTCACTGTGTGTCCTGGGGATAAGCAGTTCAGGCATCCCCCCGTGGACTTGATGAAGTTGATTCTCTCCACTGGGGTCAGATCACAGAATCGGGGACAATTCCGTAACCTGTGTTCAGCTTTGCACATTTTACAAAAAAACCTAGATGTTGATTTTGAAGTAGGTTTTGATACCTTCGTTTGGAAGGCACCAAGTCTTTTTATAGGGGTTTCGGTTGGATGCCGAGTATTTTATGGCTTATGTCCCTTTTGGGCGTTAGTGCCAGTGAAGCTAGACACTGTTTCCAGTGTCTGAAAACTATTTGATAGAAATTTGTCCATATCTTCCCATTTAGATATGTCCATTTTATGGTCTATGCTTTGTTCCCATAGAGCCAGGGTACTTTCCGGTAACTTTGTCGAACACAAATATGTTAGTATTGCATCCCAATTGGATGTGTCGATTTTGTGACACTTGAGGGACGATATACAATTGTTTATATCGCTGTGTAATTTCTTTAACGCGCTCCCACACTCACTCTCTACCTTCTTTAAATTAAAAAGAATTTGCAATTGCGTGTTGACTAATATACGCTTGTTTTCATACCTTTCGCACAGGTTTTTCCAGGCCACATCGAACCCATCATTTGTTAGAGGGCATTTTTTTACAATATCTTTGGCCTCGCCCTGTGTCTTGTTGTTCAGATGGAATAGTTTTTCCACCCCCCGTAGGTCGGAATTATTTATGTATATGGGAGTAAATAGGTCACGAAAGGTTGGCCATGATAAATAATCACCTTTGAAAATCTCCGTATCGCAAGGAGGGGGGCGGATCTTATGCCCGTGAGGTGCGGCTGGGGGTGCTTGCTCAGGGATAGCACTATTTTCTACTTTTTTAAATTTCTCTGCCTCAGCAGATATTGTGGATGAGCATCGCATATATATTGAGTAGGTAGTCATATGCTTTTTCCGGATGGCCACCACATCATTTGCGTCGACATCGTCTGATCCCATCAGTGAGTCAAACACAGACTTAACCTGCTTCCATAAGGAGCGCAACTCCTCTTGTTGTATCGCAAGAGTGTGCTTATTATGATTTTCCTCTGGAATAAGGCTGTACTGTTTCTCAAACTCTGTGATTACCTCAGCTGATCGGACATAATTTTCCATTTTCTCAACAAATTATTCCTACCCAACTAAAAAACAAACTAATCCTTTGAACAAAAATGGAGACAATGTTTTAGAAGATCGCTTTTATTTATTTAGGTAGGCCAGACTTGGCAGACTCGTCTGATTTTTTAGGACAAACAAAATTTTCAAAGATCTACTCGCCACCCAAACGTATATGTATTTATGTGTATGTATAATGACTTTGTGTTAGTTACGGTGTTCTAGTAGATTGTGCGCGATTTATGTGGTTTGGGTCAGACTTGGCCGAATCGTCTGATTTTTTCCCAGGGAAGAATAAAACACCCGTGTGGCTTACTCGCCACCCGCACGCAAATTTATATATGTATATATTGTTATATGTGGTAATTTATTTGTGAGGGGGTTGTATGCCGAGGACAAAGTGCAAAGTGTGCGATATATCAAAGAATGTTTTGAATTAGTGAAAATTATCAGTGCTAAAGTTTGTGAAAAAGAAATTATTGTGCGCGTGAGTGGATATATTCCTGCAGACTCACTGTGATTGCTTTCACAGAAAATATTTGGTGCCTTCAAAAAAGTGGGGTTATGGTACTTTTGTGTATTAACTTGCCGTGGTCTTGGAATACTCCGGATCGACACACGGTAGGGGAAAGCAATTGCACAAAACAAAAATTGAGGCACTATATCGCACAGACTGGTCACTGATAATTTTCACTTTCCACTGTTTAGTGGTTCGGAGCACTCGCGGCACTTTTTAATTAAAAAACTAACCACAAAACTAACCAAAAACAAGTAAGAACGGGACTGTCTTCGGCTGTGCCGAAGACTTCATACCTTTCATGAATGGGGCTGAACAATAATCTTATCCCGTTCGTAATCTCCGAATAATCGGATGTATAAGATAAGAAATATATAGTGAACAGATCTACATACCTTAACGATTTTTAAGATAAATATAAAATAAACAAGTAAGGAAGGCTAAGTTCGGGTGTAACCGAACATTACATACTCAGTTGAGAGCTATGGAGACAAAATAAGGCAAATCACCATGTAGGAAAATGGACCTAGGGTAACCCTGGAATGTGGTTGTATGACATGTGTATCAAATGGAAGGTATTAAAGAGTATTTTAAGAGAGAGTAGGCCATAGTTCTATTGATGGACGCCATTTAGGGATATCGCCATAAAGGTGGACCAGGGCTGACTCTAGAATTTGTTTGTACGATATGGGTATCAAATGAAAGGTGTTACTGAGCATTTTAAGAGGGAGTGGGCCTTAGGTCTATCGGTGGACGCCTTTTCGAGATATCGCCATTAAGGTGGACTAGGGGTGACTCTAGAATGTGTTTGTACGATATGGGTATCAAATGAAAGGTGGTAATGAGTATTTTAAAAGGGAATGGGCTTTAGTTCCATAGGTGAACGCCTTTTCGAGAAATCGCCATAAAGGTGGACCAGGGGTGACTCTAGAATATGTTTGTACGATATGGGTATCGAATGAAAGCTGTTACTGAACATTTTAAGAGGGAGTGGGCATTAGGTCTATAGGTGGACGCCTTTTCGAGATATCGCCATTAGGGTGGGCCAGAGGTGACTCTAGAATGTGTTTGTACGATATGGGTATCAAATGAAAGGTGGTAATGAGTATTTTAAAAGGGAGTAATCCTTAGTTCAATAGGTGGACGCCTTTTCGAGATATCGCCATAAAGGTGGACCAAGGGTGACTCTAGAATGATGAATAATGAGTATTTTGAAAAGGAGTGATCCTTAGTTCCATAGGTCGACGCCGTTTCGAGATATCGCCATATCAAACGAAAGGTGCTACTGAGCATTTTAAGAGGGAGTGGGCAAGAGGTCTATAGGTGGACGCCTTTTCGAGATATCGTCATTAGGGTGGGCAGGGGTGACTCTAGAATGTGTTTGTACGATATGAGTATCAAACGAAAGGTGTTACTGAGCATTTTAAGAGGGAGTGGGCATTAGGTCTATAGGTGGACGCCTTTTCGAGAAATCGCCATTAGGGTGGGCCAGGGGTGACTCTAGAATGTTTGCACGATATGGGTATCAAACGAAAGGTGTTACTGAGCATTTTAAGAGGGAGTGGGCATTAGGTCTATAGGTGGACGCCTTTTCGAGATATCGCCATTAGGGTGGGCCAGAGGTGACTCTAGAATGTGTTTGTACGATATGGGTATCAAATGAAAGGTGGTAATGAGTATTTTAAAAGGGAGTAAACCTTAGTTCAATAGGTGGACGCCTTTTCGAGATATCGCCATAAAGGTGGACCAAGGGTGACTCTAGAATGTTTGTACGATATGGGTATCAAACGAAAGGTGTTACTGAGCATTTCAAGAGAGAGTGGGCATTAGGTCTATAGGTGGACGCCTTTTCGAGATATCGCCATTAGGGTGGGCCAGGGGTGACTCTAGAATGTTTGTACGATATGGGTATGAAACGAAAGGTGTTACTGAGCATTTTAAGAGGGAGTGGACATTAGGTCTATAGGTGGACGCCTTTTCGAGATATCGCCATTAGGGTGGGCCAGGGGTGACTATAGAATGTTTGTACGATATGGGTATCAAACGAAAGGTGTTACTGAGCATTTTAAGAGGGAGTGGACATTAGGTCTATAGGTGGACGCCTTTTCGAGATACCGCCATTAGGGTGGGCCAGGGGTGACTCTAGAATGTTTGTACGATATGGGTATCAAACGAAAGGTGTTACTGAGCATTTTAATAGGGAGTGGGCATTAGGTATATAGGTGGACGCCTTTTCGAGATATCGCCATTAGGGTGGGCCAGGGGTGACTCTAGAATGTGTTTGTACGATATGGATATCAAATTAAAGGTATTAATGAGGGTTTTAAAAGCGAGTGGCCCTTAGATGTATATGTGAAGGCGTTCTCGGGATATCGACCAAAATGTGGACCAGGTGATCCAGAAAATCATCTGTCGGGTACTGCTAATTTATTTATATATGGAATACCACTAACAGTATTCCTGCCAAGATTCCAAGGGCTGTTGATTTCGCCTTGTAGAACTTTTTCATTTTCTTCTACTTAATATGGTAGGTGTCACACACATTTTACAAAGTTTTTTCCAAAGTTATATTTTGCGTCAATAAACCAATCCAGTTACAATGTTTCATCCCTTTTTTCGTATTTGGTATAGAATTATGGCATTTTTTTATTTTTCGTAATTTTCGATATCGATAAAGTGGGCGTGGTTATGGTCGGATTTCGGCCATTTTTTATATCGAGATAAAGTGAGTTCAGATAAGTACGTGTGCTAAGTTAAGTAAAGATATATCGATTTTTGCTCAAGTTATTGTGTTAACGGCCGAGCGGAAGGACAGACGGTGGACTGTGTATAAAAACTGGGCGTGGCTTCAACCGATTTCGCCCTTTTTCACAGAAAACAGTTATCGTCCTAGGAGCCAAGCCTCTACCAAATTTCACAAGGATTGGTTAATTTTTGTTCGACTTACGGCATTAAAAGCATCCTAGACAAATTAAATGAAAAAGGGCGGAGCCACGCCCATTTTGAAATTTTCTTTTATTTTTGTAATTTGTTGCACCACATCATTACTGGAGTTGAATGTTGGCATAATTTACTTATATGCTGTAAAGATATTAACTCTTCTTTTAAAATTTGAATTTAAAAAAAATTTTTTTTAAAAAGTGGGCGTGGTCGTTCTCCGATTTTGCTAATTTTTATGAAGCAGACATAAAGTAATAAGGGTAATGTTCCTGCCAAATTTCATCATGATATCTTTAACGACTGCCAAATTACAGCTTGCAAAACTTCTAAATTACCTTCATTTAAAAGTGGGCGGTGCCACGCCCAATGGCCAAAATTTTACTAGTTTTCTATTCTGCGTCATAAGCTCAACTCACCTACCAAGTTTCATCGCTTAATGCGTATTTGGTAATGAATTATCGCACTTTCTTGATTTTTCGAAATTTTCGATATCGAAAAATTGGGCGTGGTTATTGTCCGATATCGTTCATTTTAAATAGCGATCTGTGATGAGTGCCCAGGAACATATATACCAAATTTCATGAAGATACCTCAAAATTTACTCAAGTTATCGTGTTAAGGGACAGACGGACGGACGGACGAACGACTGTGTATAAAAACTGGGCGTGGCATCAACCGATTTCGCCCATTTTCACAGAAAACAGTTAACGTCGTAAAATCTACTCCCCTACCAAATTTCAAAAGGATTGGTTAATTTTTGTTCGACTTATGGCGTTAAAAGTATCCTAGACAAATTAAATGAAAAAGGGCGGAGCCAAGGCCATTTTGAAATTTTCTTTTATTTTTGTATTTTGTTGCACCATATCATTACTGGAGTTGAATGTTGACAGAATTTACTTATATACTGTAAAGATATTAAATTTTTTGTAAAAATTTTACTTTAAAAAAATTTTTTTTTAAAAGTGGGCGTGGTCCTTCCCCGATTTTGGTAATTTTTATTAAGCGTACATACAGTAATAGTAGTAACGTTCCTGACAAATTTCATCATGATATCTTCAACGACTGCCAAATTACACCTTGCAAAATTTTAAATTACCTTCTTTTAAAAGTGGGCGGTGCCACGCCCATTGTCCAAAATTTTACTAATTTTCTATTCTGCGTCATAAGTTCAACTCATCTACCAAGTTTCGTCGCTTTATCGCTCTTTTGTAATGAATTATCGCACTTTTTCGGTTTTTCGAAATTTTCGATATCGAAAAAGTGGGCGTGGTTATAGTCCGATATCGTTCATTTTAAATAGCGATCTGAGATGAGTGCTCAGGAACCTACATACCAAATTTCATCAAGATACCTCAAAATTTACTCAAGTTATCGTGTTAACGGACGGACGGACGGACGGACGGACATGGCTCAATCAAATTTTTTTTCGATCCTGATTATTTTGATATATGGAAGTCTATATCTATCTCGATTCCTTTATATATGTACAACCAACCGTTATCCAATCAAACTTAATATACTCTGTGAGCTCTGCTCAACTGAGTATAAAAACAGGTAGGTAATTTGTGTGAGGATGCAAAGTTTCAGGTTTTTTGTGGTCTGCGTGTAAAAACTATGACTACGAATCACGTATTTCAACAATATATGACGTAAACGTAACTATTTGATGAAATTTGATGAATTTTGAAGCTTCTAGCCGTTAGAGTTTATATGGGGTATATAATATATACCACCGATCTCTATGATTTTTTCAGACAACAATATATGCTATACACGTAAGCATATGGTGAAATTTGAAGCGTCTAGCTGTTAAAAAGGGGCAGAAATTGCGCAAAGTTTCTTAACTGAACAATCGGTTGTATGAGATATATATTATATATACCACCGATCTCAACGATTTTTTCAGACAACAATATATGCTATACACGTAAGCATTTGGTGAAATTTGAAGCTTCTAGCTATTAAAATGGGGAAGAAATTGCGCAAAGTTTCTTATCTGAACAATCGGTTGTATGGGATATATACTATATATACCACCGGTATCTATGATTTTCTCATACAACAATATATGCTATATACGTAAGCATTTTGTGAAATTTGAAGCTTCTAGCTTTTAAAACGGGGCAGAAATTGCGCAAAGTTTCTTATCTGAACAATCGGTTGTATGAGATATATACTATGTATACCACCGATCTCAATGATTTTTTCAGAAATCAATATATGCTATACACGTAAGCATTTGGTGAAATTTGAAGCTTCTAGCTGTTAAAATGGGGCCGAAATCGTAAAAAAAATATATATATACTATATATATATACTATATATACCATCATATATATATTATATATATCACCGATCTCTATGATTTTTTTGAAAAAAAAATACATACTATATACGTAATCAATCGGTGAAATTTGAAGCTTATAGCTGTTAAAATGGGGTAGAAATTGCGAAAAGTTTCTTATCTGAACAATCGGTTGTATGAGATATATACTATATATACAACCGATGTCTATGATTTTTTCAGACAACAATATATGCTATATACGTAAGCAATCAGTGAAATTTGAAGCTTATAGCTGTTAAAATGGGGTAAAAATTGCGAAAAGTTTTTTATCTGAACAATCGGCTGTATGAGATATATACTATATATACAACCGATCTCTATGATTTTTTCAGACAACAATATATGCTATATACGTAAGTATTCGGTGAAATGTGAAGCTTCTAGCTGTTAAAATGGGGCTAAAATTTGCGAAAATATATATATATATACTATATATACTACCATATATATACTATATATACCACCGCTCTTTATGATTTTTTCAGACAACAATATATGCTATATATGTAAGCATTCGTTGAAATTTGAAGCCTCTAGCTCTTAAAATAGGGCAGTAATTACGAAAAGTTCCTTATCTGAACAATCGGTTGTGGGGGATATATACTATATATACGACCGATCTCATAAATTTTTTCAGGCAACAATATGTGCAATATACGAAAGTATATGGTGAAGTTTGAAGCTTCAATCTGTTAAATTGGGTAAGATATTACAAAATCCTTTTTTTCTGAAAAATCGGTTGTATGGAGGATATATGCTATAGTGGTCCGATCCGGTCGGTTCCGACAAATGTCTAATCGGACACCCAAATACACCCGCTCACCAAATTTTATCAAGATATCTCAAAAATTGAGGGACTAGTTTGCATACAAACAGACAGACGGACATGGCTAAATCAACTCAGCTCTTCAACCTAATTATTTCGGTATACTTAATGGTGGGTCTATCTATTTTCCTTTAAGGACTTACAATTTTCGGTTTCGTGACGAAATTAATATACCATTTCATTTTCATGAAAGATATAAAAACAAGTGACAAGTAATATATACACTTACGTACGTAGCTGCGTGTAGTTTGTAGTGATTTGCATTGCACGAGTATACCAAGTGTTGTGTATATGTGGACGACGTAAAGTACCACCAGTAATGTATCACCAGATGATTTTTGAAAATTGTTGAATAACGTTGATAACGCGTATCACCAAAAAACTGCACCAATACCACCAAGAGTGTATATCACCAATAAAAATGTTGAGTGTATCACCACGAAATAAAAACTGGTATCACCTCTTTGTATGACTTTCCGCTTAATTTGGAAGGCGCGTATCACCAAGATTATCCAAAAATATCAGCAAAAAATGCGTATTAAGTGTAAAATTTAATGGATGTGGACTGTATCTGTGTATTGGCGTTGGTTCTTTTTTCGGGGAGAATGGACCATGTACAATTGTGGTGTGTCGCAAAATCGGCAACGGAGTTAGGATTATATTTAAAAAGAAAGAAAGAAAGGCGAGAGATATTTCTCGTTATAATAATTTCTTTATTATAGTGAAAGTTAAATTAGAACAATAATTTACCTTTTATAAGAATGTGTGGCCGGGCTCCTCGGACGGTGGTAGCTGTGGTTCGCTCAACGATCGCTGGTAAAGTAGACGGTTGCCTTGTCGAGGACAACCGTTGAACCGCGGAAAAAGTCTCCGGTTTTAAGGGGAAGCTTCCCCACATAGTTGTACCGGCATGCATGTATATGTGTACGGACAACATAACCCTACCTATGAATGTACACATATACATGCATGTGGGCGAACTAGTGGTCGATAAAGAGGTGCTATTAGGGTGGCGCGAGTTGATATGAATTTAGGCTTCGGGCCTAAACAATTAATGTGATTCACTCCAAGGGACTAGTTTTGGATAGGGCCGCCAACTTTAGGAAATGTCAAACCGGGAGACTTGAGTGTTGAAGGATGAAGTGTGAAAATCAAAATTAACATTTCAGATGCTATTGTATAGCTTCGCAAATAAACAACAGATGTTTGAATGTAAGCCCAAGTGATTATTCAAACCCTTCTCATACGTACATATATCCTCAACTTAAGTATGAGGTAAGAATAATTTCAAAGGAGTGTTTATGCCCCTAGAACCTACTAAAGGATTTTGCATCACTGATTTCGCTTATTCTTGAGGACAGTTTAAAAACATGTTCGCCTTGGGTCATTTTATTTGAATTAATTGTTCATTATTAATTTTTCAAAAATGCAAAGTCAGCATATAAATTTATTATATAACTTTTCTTTTAGTATTTTGTTTTAATAACTTGGTGAATTGGGTGATGGAAAGTCCGTGTTAAGCTGACATCGAAAGCGCCTGTTATTTTAAATAACTTTTGAATAGTTATAGAGTTGAATTTCGCAATTAGTTTCTTATAACTGGCAGTTATGCGCATCCGTTGATACCACTTTTGACCATATCCGAACAATTTTCGACATGAACAATAAATGGCCTAAACAGTCTTAAACGAGTAGAAAATATAGTAACGCGCCGGACGCCGCGCCGCCACGCCGATATTTTTGACATTCGGCGGCGGCGGCGGCGTATATCTCTAATGCAAGGAATGTTTTTCCTTCTCAAATCAAAAGCAGTCCTGGTGAGGCGGAGGAGGGGTCAACTCTTCACTTTTTCTCTGCCGATATAAGAGACTGCTTGAATATCTACTCACGGAACTCTGTCAAATATCAATCTTACATATTCTGTTTATTTAGCAGGCGAGGCTCTGGCGACCCCAAGTTCCTCATCTAAAGAGGGGGGGCTTATTAACTTAGAATGTTACACTTGGTCATATCAAATAGTTTCCGCGATGGTCGGAATAGTACCTTAATGATGCTATTTGCCAGATTGTACCAGATTAATATTCTAGGACCATCAACAACGATAAAGCTCTTTCTCGCTACAAGGAGGATAAAAGGGAGCGTAGTAAGTACTCTTTTTATTTAAAATTAAAACAAATAATTTTTCTTTTTCACAAATCTTTCATCTTATTTTCCATACAAACATCACACATTACAAGTTGGTTTGTCGTTTTTGAGAGACTTAGTAATCATTAGGGTTAACCTCCTCTTCGGTTGAACATAAGAATTTATATTTCGGATTCATGCCACTTTTACAGTTTGAGCCAGGTTCAGGGCCTGAACGGAATATTGGCTTATTGCATAACAAACGACGGGCATAATTACATGTGAAGAGTACATTGACACCAAAATCATTTACGAAAAGAGAAGCACCGCAGCCGAGACGATTATTACGATCCATAACCATTTTGCCAAAATCTTTAATTCGTCTATAGGAAAAAAGTAAAAATCAAATTAAAATTTAATAAATTAAAATAATTTTTTTTTAAGGAGCTTTTCCGCTGAAAAATTGGAGATTAAAAACTGAAGTCTTTTCAACTCTTGGAGCGTTTTATTTAGCACACCGTCATAAGGGAGTCTCATAGCACCTCCATTTAACATCGTAATGATTTTTCACATTTTCATCATGAAGTCTCAATTATTTTTGCATAGAGCTCGGTCTTTTTATGATCTTAATTAGGGCTGTTTTATTTGTATATAAAATTATTATTTTTTCATAAAACCTGTTTTGACGTTTTTTCCGACCTTAACCAGTGAGTTTTATTTATATATATATAATACGGGTTTATATGCATTTTTCACCAGGAATTCACCCACTTGTTTTTACATAAAACTCGTTTCGACGCATGATGTCTTTTCACTTTACTTCTTCAGCAAAACCTATTTATTTGTACATAATGCGCGTTTCGATGCTTTTTCAAATCTTCATCATGGAATCTGATTTTATTGTACATAACTCACTGTAGCAGATGTGAAAAACTTTTTTAACCATATAGGACTTATTGTTTTATAACTCAAATGTATTGTACGAAAACCCTTTTAAAAACCATTCAAATTATTCACTGGCTTTAAATTAGCGATACAAAATTACCACTTTTTTTTATAAAAAAAAGTATTCAGATTTACATATCTCACTTACTTTTCTGGTGGATGATACAAATCGACTTCAGCTTGTGCACAATCACGATATTGTTCATACCAGTAAATGCGTATATGATTCTTAATATCATTATAAATTGTAGAGCAATCGGGTTTCGATTTATAAAACAACAAACCAATATTTTGATCGAGCGCCTCGTAACGTGCTGTCTTAAAACACCCTTCATCTTCATTAATTATTTGACATCGCTTTACATTAAATTCGGCGAAATATGCCAATTCATCATCCCATTCCAAGGTAGCCATAGCTGCTGCTGGTTTGAGATCTTTTGAGCCCCCTGCAGTCTCATTGCGATATTTATTATGTTCATCTAAGAAAAGTTGTTTGAATTTCTTGGTCATTTTAATTATTCTAGCATTTACTGGGCAATGGCCATGGAAATCCTTTGTTGTTTGGAATATAAAATTTTTTTGTATTTTTATGTTTCTTAAATACATAGAAAACTTACGCCATTATTATTGCAAGCCAAAACATGCTTTTCCCTTTGTCCCTTGCACGTATAGGCATCGCTGCAGAAGTCTACATCAGCAAAGTTCCCGTTCACAATCGCTGAAAAAATGCATAGCAAAGCGGGAATTAAGATATGTTTTAAATTCATTTTTCACCCAATTCTATGTAACGTTGCACTTGAATGATGAACCATTCAATACGAATATGAGAAAAAATTTGCTTATGATACAATTTAGCCTAATTTTGTATATAGCTCGTGCGCTCAGTAGTACACGTAAGAAAGTTCCCTACAGCTGTATAAACAAAAATTTGTTTTTCGTTTACCGTTAATTAGTACTTAGTTTATCTTCAACAAATACCTTTACTTAAGCGCCAAATACACGACACGAACATTTCCGCGAACATTCCGCAATCTTGTTCGCAGCTTTGGCCATACACCATACGAACTTTTGGCCGAACATTAGTCCTCTTTCAGACAGCGATGAATACGGACAACAATTGTGCTAAAAAAAGTCGCATAATCATTATTCTTTTTAATTCTATTACAATAATCTTTGCTTTTTACTTGCCACAATGATGGCAAAGATTTACACATTTCAATAAATTCACTCAGAAATTTTTTATTGTCCATTTTGCTTTTCCGCGCACGTCTGTTCCGTTCAGAAATTACTACGATTATGAGCTATTTCGCCATACACGCATGAACAGTTCGCGCAAATGTTCGCCAAAAATTAAAATATTTTGATTTTTGGCGAACATTTGCGCGAACTGGCAAACACCACCATACACGACAGAAAAGGTCGCAGAAACATGACATAACGGGAATGTTCGCGGAAATGTTCGTGTCGTGTATTTGGCGCTTTAGTAAATATTTGATATTTGTGATATATTTTACTTGCAGTGATGCAATCCGGTATTGAACCGGTTCGGATATCCACTGTTGTCACTTATTAGTGAAATTGATGAAGAAATTTCTAACTAGAAGAACTATCTACGACATGCTTCCAGGGCCACTCCCAAAGGAGGTGTACTATCCCCTCCACTTTGAAGCGGTGAATATCTTATAATTTTATTTATTTATTTGTTTAAGTCTATGCATTTTAATCCTTACAGACTATGATACAAGGAAAATTTAAAAAATACTTATGCCTAAAAGTAATCGGTTTACTTAGAAAGCAGACTTCAAAATATTCATAAATTCAGCTCTTTGTATAGAAAAATCAAGAGCAACGGAATTACTTATTGAGTTAAGCTCCCGAATAGCACGCGTAATGGGAGCATTACCAGCGTAATTCGTTCTGAAATAATCGTAATAAAATGGAAAGGAATTTCTGAGAGATCTTTGGGGAACATTAAATGGAATCCTTTCCAGCAAATAAGGGCAATCAATGTAGCCATTAATAACATTATACATGAATGACAAGCACAGTATAGATCTACGATTTTCCAAAGACTTGAGGCTTAAAAGTAAAAGACGTGCAGAGTAGGAAGGAATCGGCTCCGAAAAGTTTAACGGGCGAAGGGCATATTTAAGAAAAATTTTTTGAATTCTCTCAATTCTACAAATGGCCGTTTGGTTGCTTGGTCTCCAAATGACGTTAGAAACAAGCGGGTGTAAAGTTATCGCTAATTCGAATGACATTGCAATAACAGCAACCGGGAAATATCTTCAGACTCTAGACGAGCAGCTACAGACCGCACTATACTCGTAGAGGCTGATCCCGTTCAAACAGCCTCAAAGTTAACCCTGAGAAGACGGAAATGATTCTATTCACCAGACGATAAAAAATACTACCTTTCAAATTACCGCACTTATACGGGGCTCGAACTTTCATCAGAAGCCAAATACCTCGGAGTAATTTAAACAATAAACTGAACAAAACAACATGGCGAGAGCAGATCCAGGAAGGTCATAACTGGCCGAAATGCCTCTAACGCAGTCGTTGGTTGGTTGTACACCACGTTCGTTAGACATAGTGCAGCGATCAGCTGCATTGCTTATATCACAGATACTAGCCCTCCATATCTTCAACCTTTCCTCATTGGACCTGTATAGTAAGCTCCAGGCGAGATGTAATGCGGTTAGACTAAATACAGTCCTGTCTTGGGGTGACATCAGAGTTGATCATACTATAATACTGGGAAGCATCACGGATATATTTCGTCAACTAGATTATATTACTACGACCCTTCCTTTAGACGAAAAATTCCCTACTGGAGCCCCAGAGCAAAACAGCAGTAACTATAAGCTAAACCTACTTAAAGACGAGATGAGAGAACACATATATGGAGCCGGAATCATGAAAAATTGAGTTTATAATAATTTATTGATAAGGTTTAACCTGATACGCGAAAAAATCAATGCTTGGCGTGCTTTATCTTCGAAGAGATTTAGACTGAGCTTCTTTCACAATTTGCATCGTGCTCCTTTAAATTTTCTCTACGAATTGACGGAATGGGATCTACTCTATTAATTTTGGGCGATGGTTAAAAGTTTTCTGGCAGGATACAGGTCGTGTATAAGCGCGGCCCTCAGTAAGGCAACAAATCAAGACTACTTTTTTATTTTGTAAGGCAGACTTATCTAAATAAATTGTTGTTCTAATTTTGTGAGGGTAAATACTTTTTCGGCATAAAAAGTTTCCGCTAGAAGTAGACTCTGGATACTTCTTTGCCTAAGTTTCATATCCTTCTACCACTCAGATTTCCTGAGTTGGAAAGACGGAAGCAAATTTTAAATGAGATGCCAGTCCACAGCTCTATAGCATAAACTGGAAAAAGCTGGCCCATTTTCTTCCAATTTACCCTATAGTACGCCGCTGGGCAAGGGGAATACAACTTATGCCCATATATAACATTTATCCAAGACATTTCAACCGCTAAACCCAATTTTGTTGATTCGTCGGTGTGGTTCACAGCTTGTTTTTGTTTTGTATTCATAGTGAGTGTATTTACTTTGTTTCACTTCCTGCTTTATATTGATACAGATTTTTCAGTCGCCGCAGATATGTTTTGAATTAAAGTATTTCCATTGAAGGTTTCACTTCGATGGTCACGAATACAGCGAACCCTGAGTCTCCAGCAGCGCTCCCTCTAGCAGAAACATTGGTTAAGAAGCTAGTTGTAGTCCCACAAAAAAGTCTATTTTTGTGTATAGATTTGACAAAGACACCTCTGTTGATGACATTAAGTCCCGTGTTGCCTCAAAAATAAAGGCTGACACATGGCGATAAGAAAATTCAAGTTTAATTATGAAAGAAATATTTTCTCGTTTAGAATTGATGTTTATTCAAAAGATTTCTAAATCCTTTTAAATAGCTCTTCTTATCCACCGGGGGCTTTTGTTCGCGAGTTCCTTCAATTCAAACGAGAATATCGCCCAATTTTCTCGTCAAAGATCTGATCCAAAAAACTGAATTCAAAATCTACCTTCAGTATATATTACCAGAATGTTGGAGGTTTAAACTCAAAGTTAACCGATTTGTATTTAAAATATTTTCACTGTAATTACAATATTATTGCTTTTACTGAAACTTGGTTAAAACTACATGTTTTTAATTCCAAAATTTTTTGTGACGAGTATCAGTCTTATAGAAATTATCGCTTAAACAGAACCGGGGGTGGTGTTTTGCTGGCTGTACATTCTTCAATAGCAATTGAAGAGGTTAATTTATAAGCTACTGAAGACATTGAATTTAAATGCGTCCGAATCCTGCTAGACAGAGGACGGATTTTCTTAGTGGTTTGCTACATTCCTCCCTCATCTGATCAATCAGTGTATACGCAGCATGTTTCACTGATAACAACTGCTTATTCGATGATGAAGCCATGTGACTCAATGCTTGTCTTTAGCGATTTTAACTTGCCGCATGTATAATCGAACACCTATGATCATAATATTATACCAATCTCTTCTAAGACGTGCAAAAACGACTTTTTGTATGATATATCCGACATTTGTCTTAACCAGATCAATATTTTTCCAAATAAGCACGGAAAGTTTTTAGATTTAGCCTTTGTGGATGACGTATCAAAATTCTCGTCGTTTTGATTTTTCGAGAGCCAATTTAAAAAACTTAAATGAACAACTTTCTAAAATAACTTGGCCTCAACATAATGCGGACATGGATCAGAACGTTTTTTATTTTTATAGTATCATTTATACCTTATTTGAAAAGTATATGGCAGAATGTATTTGTTCATATGATCAACCAATGCAAGCCTGGATCACTAAAGAACTAAAATCTTTGAAAAACAAAAATTCACGCTACTTCAAATTATATAAGAAGACTGGTTTACATTCTAATAACGTTCGTTATGCTATTTTGCCTCATAAGTAAAAATTGCTATAGGGCTTACGTCTGTAAAATTAAGAAGAAAATTATTTGCAACCCGAGGTCGTTTTATGGTTTCGTGAATTCTAAACGTGGGGTAAAGGGGTTTCCTTCCGCTATGAAGTTAAATGGTAACATTTCTAACGACAATCAAGATATTGCAAATTTCTTTGCTCAATTTTTCAAATCTAATTATTCCGGCGAGATTGATTTTCCACCTGGGAAATATCCGTATGAACTGCCTTCAAGTAATTCAATCTCTGCTCCATATTTATTACCTGAAGATGTTTTTTCGTACCTAAAGACCCTAAAAGAATCTTTTACATAGATTTTCTCTGAAGCCGTTTGAAAGTGAGTTGTGAACTCAAGTAAATTAGTTATGGTTGATTTGCCCTTACAAAACCCATGCTGAGAACTTGCAATTAATGTTGAAATCGAAAATGTTAGGCGATTTGTAACGATTACTTCGCACAAATTTGGAATAGCGTTCAGTGTAGCTATGCCATGATAGTTTTCAATGGACGACTTAATGCCACTTTTATGGGGGGGGGGGGGGGGGGGGGGGCAATTCCGTACTTCAAAGATAGGTTAAACAGATCAGTAAGAGGTTAGTAGATGTATTCTGCATATTTTTTAAGAAAGCATGTGAGCTTTTTTTTAGTGGAGTTATTGATGGGCAGTGGTTTGTCAAGCGTCGAGACCTAAAACTACTCAGCTACAGAAGAAATTTCATCAGCTCAGGATAAAACTAAATTAATAGAATAGAAGCAAATATATGAAAGAGATAAGAACAGTCTTTTTTTATAGAAAAAAGAGAGTCACACGTATCAAATGTGTTTGAGTGAGAGTTATAATCTTGGTTAAGTTCGAAATTCGAAAAAAAAAAAATTATAAATAATAAAATTAATAAATAAAAGAAACAAGTAAAGGTGTCTAAGTTCGGGTGTAACCAAACATTATATACTCAGCGTGAGCTTTAAGTGCACATCTCATTTCAGATAAATTATTTTTCTACATAACACGTGGCACCGCCCGTTAAAAAAAATGTATCCCCATTTCCTTTTACAATAAAACTTGATAAGTGAAATATCATTGATTCAAAACTATTTTGTGCAAACTTATAGCTTATTATTCTAGTCTACGAGCCTTTTGAAATTTTAAAAATTTGTTTTATATCTAATATGCCGTGGTCTTTAGCCGATCCCTTCCATTTTTACTAGACATATTTTCTGCTATAAGGAAAATATGTGTACCCAATTTTGTTACGATAAGTAAATTTTTCCTCGAGTTATGGCTCCCGTAACATTGAAAATTGCTTAGACAAAAAAGGGGCGGTGTCACACCAATTTTTTTCAAATTTAAGTATTTTCCAATTTAATGTCATATTTCAATTTAGAAAGTAATATTCTATTGATACAAAACTCTTTTTCGCTAAGATATAGCTTATTTTATTCGTCCACGACCCTTTTAAAAATCTTTTATATAAAAGTGGGCGTGGTCCTTAACCGATTTCGTTAATTTTTCTTCAAATAATTCCTTATAGTAAAGGCAACCTCTCTGCCGAATTTTGTTACGATAGGTTTAACGGTTTTTGATTTATGATTAATAATACTTGTAAAATTGATTTTATCCAAAGTGGGCGGTGCCCCTATCTTAAAATTTGTTTTCAAATTTTTGTCAAGAGTCTCAATATTAGTCCACATGTCGAATTTCAGCATTCTAGGTATATTATTTACTAAATAACCAGGTTGTATGTGTTTTCCAAAATGTTATATATATAAAAAGTGGGCGTGGTTATCATCCGATCTCGCTCGTTTTCAATACCAATCTATTCTGGGTCCAGATGTACCAAATTTGGTGAAGATATTTACTCAAGTTATCGTGTTAACGGACAGACGGACGGACGGACATAGCTCAATCAAATTTTTTTTCGATACTGATGATTTTGATATATGGAAGTCTATATCTACCTCGATTCCTTTATACCTGTACAACCAACCGTTATCCAAACAAAGTTAATATACTCTGTGTGCAAACCACGCTGAGTATACAAATTATGAACAGGATTAGCCTTGTGTCATTGGGCCACTTGAGGGTACTGGGCAGCCATAACGTCCAATTATTATTATTATCAAACTTTGCAGCACTTGCAGTTACACTATGCGTAAAAATAGACATTTCATAAAATTTTGGAAACGGTTGAGAATAAAGCTTAACACTCTGCAGCAGCCATCTTACTTTATTGATAGCGTTGATAAAGTTTATAAGCACTGTTCAAACACATTCAAGCTCTCAGTCTTCTCTCAATACTTTTTTTATTTGGAAGCCTGAGCATGTAAGGAAGAGGAGTTATTTCTATCGAAATATTTGTTTTACATTAACTCAAATGAATCAGGACTGATACACCGCGGCGCATGAGGAACTTTTCCCAATTTAATAGAGAAAGCTGCGCTATTCTTCGGCATGTGGTATCGTTTCAAACAACTATTATGAATAAAACAATTTTGTTGTTGATTTTTGAGATTATGGGTACGAATCAAGCATTATGGCATCATTGCCATAAAAATAGGTCCAAGACTCACAAGGTTCCTTCGACAGATGTCGCAGCGATATAAAAATCAATTAACAAGAAACAGAAAAGAAATAGGAATTATGAGTACAAACGAATCACCGATTTGAAGACAGGGGGGCTAGAAGCAGCTTCCGAAATGGATCTACACAACGACCTATTGCACTTGTCTCCAAATTTTTTTGCTCTATTCGGAATTAAAAAAAATTTCAATTAAGTAATAGTGACTAGAAAAATTATTGCTAAAGCCTCGAGTTCGATTCAGAACCAAGATGGGGGGATTATTTTTTTAATTCAGGAGAGTCTTTAGTTGTTCCATGTGCAAATTTTAAGCCGAATTTCAAAAGCAACAAATATTGATAACGATTTTTTGCCTGGACAATGAGGAGACAATAAAAACATCAAACAAAAATGTATATTTACATGAATCCGAAATCGTAAAGTTTTCGTGGTGACACTGATGAAGGTTCATCTTCAAAAAGTTTTCCGACAATACCACCAACTCTGTATCAAAGTCCAGATTATTTAAACGACTTCGATATCGGTACCGTGAATAATAAGTTTTTGCGATCTGAAGAAGTCAACGAAATAATTCGTCGAGGTCATCAAAAGTGTCATGTTATTTTTCCACGTGATTGTCTTGACGAGGCATTTCGTACCTCGTTGTTAAACAGAATCGTGCCAAATGGAGAGAAAGTGGAGCGTGACTGGTTAGTGTGGAGTGCCAGTAGCAATGCTTCTTATTGCCTACCCTACATGGTTTAAATGGTCCTAAAATTTGTTGTCTTGGCGGATATTCGAAATAAACTGCCAGCACACGAAAATACTCAAGATCGCATTAAATGTTATATCCAATGGCGATCTTTATGAAATCTAGTTCAAAAGTAGCCTACAATTGATACACTTGTCAATGAACAGCTAATCACTGAAACTCAAAAGTGGAAAGAAATTTTATATAGAATTTTGGATATTATTTTATTTTTGGGTGAAAGAGGCCTAGCTTTCAAAGGCGAAAGTATATATCTCGGCGAACGAAACAATGGACATTTTTTGGCATCTAAGATCTCAAAAGCCATTATGATCCGATATTTAGAGATCATTTGGAGGAAGTTAGGATTTCACAACGGCAGCACAAACATTTAAAAATTCACTATCTTTCCCCAGACATTCAGAATGAGTTATTAGAAATTTGTGCAAAGCACGTGAGGGCAACTATATTAGATCCAGGCAAGAAAGCCAAGTATTTTGTTATTATCGTTGATGCTATGCCTGATGCTAGTCACGTTGACTACGTTCATTTTGCGCTAACTCCATTTCAATTCGAAAGCAACAAATTTTACAATTCAAGAACAGTTTTGGGCTTTCGTGAATTGTAACCAAAAAACTGGTCAGAAAATCGTTGATCTAATTTGCTATATTCCAGGTAAACATAAAATCAAATTAAAATATTGCCGTGCACAAGGTACGATAACGGCGCCAATATGAAAGGAGCTTGCAACGCAGCACTACGTCACATTCTCGACAAAAACTCGAATGCTGATTACTCGCCTTGTGCAACCCACAGTCCCAATTTATGTGGTGTTGATGCTGCAGAATGTTGTACGGCTGCATTTTACTTTCTTCGGAGTTGAACGAAATTGTTTTACTATTCTCAGCAGCACTTCACAACGCTGGGACATCCTCATAATCTCTTCATAGTCTTCATAGTCTTTCAGACAAAAGCCAAATTTGACTGCGCCAGCATACGGAGATGTTAACGGCATTCTCAAGTACGTCAACAAGTTCGAATGTATCTTGATGTCCTCAATTTGGTACAAAATACTGACTACCATTAATGAAAGAAATGTCTTACTCTAAGCTAGAGACGCCACCAAAGATTTTGAGGTCCGACATCTAGATGCCTTATTAGCTGATTTGAAGTTGATCAGGACCCAATGGGAACAACTTTTAAACAAATGCAAAACAGTTGCTATTCATTTGAACATCTCGCCAAAGTTTCCGGACATTCGAAAGAGAAAACCCAAAAGACGTTTTGAAGATAATGGAAATGAGATGATTACGGATGATCCAGAGTCTGATTTTAAAAACAATACATTCTTGGTGATCGTTGGTTCGGTAATCACTGGCATTACTGAACGATTTGCAGCTATGAGAAATTTTAACGAAACGTTTTTGTGGCAATTTGAAAACAAGGATGAAACTACGGTTCGGGGAGCGTAGTAAAATTAGTCGAAAAATACAAGTCGGACGTTTCTCAAAGCTTAGAATGCGAAATAATTCACTTGAAACACATTTACAAAGCAAATTTTGATAAAGGTCTGTCACCATTGGAATTGCTAAATGCCATCTATGTTCAAAATCTGTATACAATTTTCCACAACATTTGTGTTGTTTTACGTACCTTTTGCACTATACCTTTCACTATAGCTAGTGCAGAACGTTCTTTTAGTGTCCTTTCAAGAATTAAAAACTTTCATAAATCGTGTTCAGCGAGTTTCAGGACTTGCCACGCTTTGCGTTGAATCCGTTTTGGCAAGACAGTTAAATTTTGATATTATTATAAAAAATTTTGCAGCGAAAAAAGCAAGAAAAGCCGCTCTTTGATAACCGAGCCTTCTATATTGAATAATTAGAAATTATAATCATCATTATATTTATCAGAAATGTACTAAAATGTTACCAAATAACTAAAAAAGCTTGTTTAAATAATACGTGGCTATTAAAAGAGACTTTTTTTTCTACGTTACAATAAAATAGTATAAATAGTAAATATTCTGTGTTAATTTTATTTTAAGATCTTAGTCCAAAAATCATTTAGTTGATGTCGCAAAAATTTTTTTTGACACAATCCATCAATTTCATGAATGAGACGTCATTAATTCAAATTAATCAAATGTATTAGTGGATTTTTTGTAGGGGGTCTGTAAATTGTTTAGTCCCGGGTCCGGATTTTTTCGCTACGGCCCTACTGCTAGCACTCAAACTACGAAAGCCTCCACAAGCGCATCTACATCACAAGCGTTTCATACAAATATACAATCCTCTTCATCGCATAGTAGTTTACCGTCGAAGGAAGAAAATTTTAAATCGTCAAATTTGTCTTCAGCTCTACTTGGAACCGCGGTGGTTCTTATTTGCCACTTAGGGCCAACATATGTAGCTCGGGCTTTAATTGATTCACCTGCCGAAGCATCGTTCATCGCACAGCGACTTCTGAAACTTTTGAAGATGCCGTGCTCAAAAACTAACGCGGTTATTTCGAGAATAAATCAAAAAGTTTGCAACACTACTTCGAAAAGTTGCTCGTTCGTTTTGGGTTCACCCCGTGATCCAAATATTTTCATAGAAGCCAATGCGTTCGTTTTACCAAACATCACTGGCAACTTAGCCTCCACCTCAATAGATGAAACGATATTAGATCAACTGCCTAAATTACCTTTAGCAGATTCGAATTTCCTTCAAAGTGGTCCGATAGATGTTTTTATAGGAGGAGACTTATATCCTAAAGTCATGTTAGATGGCGTAAAGCCCAGTTTGCATAAAAAATGTCTGTCCCAAGAGACCACTGCACAGATCTCTTGCTTTACTACTAAAGTCTCAATCGGGGAGGACATCTCGTTAGATTGCCAACTGCGCAAAGATGCCGGTCAAGGCCATCATACGAACCCGAAATGGAAGACTTCACAGTCAGGGCCAAAGGGATACAGGCATATACCTCACTCGTATCTAGTTATGAGGACCCCTGAAATATTTTCGTCGCTTCCACGAGCGCTTAGGGTTTTAGAATATGTCTTTCGATTCTTCAGTGACACTAGCAAGCACACTCGTTAATTTCATTCGTACCCCTCGGAAGCAATCTAGAAAATGCTTACTCGACTAATAATCATTTTCCGGAGGAGCATAAGAATTTCAAGTTAAAACTCCCCATACACCCAAAAAGCAAAATCCTGACTTTGAATACGTTCTTAGATAACCACGTTACAATTCGCGTCAATGATCGACTGACTAACTCGCTCATGTTATCCCATAATGAAAAATGCCCAATTCTTTTGCCCTATAGTTGTACGTTCTCAACGTTGTTAGTCCCATTCATTCACAACATTTATCTGCACGGTGGTAATCAGCTGATGTTACGTTTGCTTCGCCAAACAGTATTGGATTCCGAAGGTCAAGAATCTGACAAAAACCATAATTCATAACTGCAAACCATGTGTCCTACTCAAAAAACGAGATCAGTGCCAAATTATGGCTGCTCTCCCAGAGGAACGGTCGGTACTTTATAGGCCCTTTGAAAATGCAGGTGTAGATTTTGCGGAACCATTCGACATTAAGAGTTTTTCGGGAAGATCTTATAAGATGGCGAAAGGATATGTTTGCGTTTTTGTATGCTTTTCTACGAAAGCAATTCATTTAGAAGCTACTGCCGATTTTTCAACAGAAACCTTTCTAGGCGCGTTTTCAGGATTCATTGCTAGAAGAAGCTGCCCAAAAAATATCTTTTCGGATAATGGAACAAATTTCGTGGGCGCATCAACCATTCTTAAGAACGATTTCAAAAAGTTCATCCTCGGCACTCAGGAGTCGGTGTGCAATTTGTATAGTCAGCCAGAAGTCTCCTGATATTTTATTCCTTCTGGCTCTCCGCATATGGGTGGCCTCTGGTATGTTGGAGTTAAGAGCTTCAAATTGTATTCTCATCGCACTGCTGCGTCTCAAAAATTCAGCTTTGAAGAATTCCAAACGCTTCTTTGTCATATCGAAGCCTGCTTGATTTCGAGACCGATATCGCCGAACTCTAACCACCCAATCGATTGCGCAGCCCTCACCCCTGGTCACTTTCTAACTGGATGTCTATTACTGGCTCCGCCGGAACCGTCAATCGAAAAAAACTCGCTTCGTTGGAAGGAAGAGTATTTGAAAGAACTTCATAAACGCCATAAATGGAAATTTCCCAAGAAGGAGATTGCAATCAACGACCTGGTCGCGGTTCGACATGAAAATCTTCCAGGAAATGAGTGGCGCTTGGGCAAGGTTACCAACATACACCATGAAACCGACAAAAGGGTTCGCGTAGCCGACATTCACATCCAAAAGGGAACGATAACGCGCCCCATTGTAAAGTTAGTGGGTTTTCCAAACTATATCCATAATTCTTTCTATTTGTTTTCCATTTAGCTTTAATAATGGGCACACCAATCATCTAATTTTCGCCATCCGCCTCTCCCATTGCAGCGACATCAGCAGAGACATCGTTCAACACGGAGCTGGCAGCAACGGGCTTGTCAGCACCACCAAAAATCGCCAAGCGAAGCGACACAAAGAGCGTAGTTTGCGATCGGTCACATCCCCTCCGGTTCTGCAAAAAGTTTATAGACGCGAAGTTCGCGCGCCGACTACGCCTGGTGCTTCTGCATCGCTATTGCTCGCGATGCTTGGCACACTACGAAAGCATGCAGAATCACTGGGACATGTCAGTTTTGTGTGGCCAAGCATCACTCGCTTCAGCATTCACACAATAGCCCAAATCCCCAACGCGAACTCCCTCCCATATTAACGCAGCTTTCCGGAACTATCACGATACTGCGTACAGTTGCCGTTTATGTGCATGACGTCTGCTTGACGCTTGTTCGCCAACGAGAAAGATTTGCAATTCGCTCGTACGTCGTTTTCGGTTACCAACTGTGCCAGTTGCACATATCACCATGTGCGAACTGCTTATTAGCTCGTCAAACGATGCACACGTCCGCTCTCGTTGTCGGCTCGAATCATAGCAGAGCTCGGGTTGAAAAAGCCGGCTTGCCATTTAGATGAATATACGCACGAAAGGTTTATAAATATGAGTTGGCCGATCCCGGATCCCATACGTCCTCCGCGGTAGCAATGATTTTAGGAAGGGATGTGTACCACACGGTTATAAAACCAGAAATTGTTAACTTTCCTGGGTATCCTGTTGCCCAAAATTCCGAGTTCGGTTGAGTCCTTTCTGACCATGTTTCCTTTAAGGCCCAGCGACCCCCTCATAGGTTCCGTTCGACCGATCTTCGATCTCATGGCCCACTAATGGGTATTAGTTGTAAGTTGTTATGGCCCCCTAATGGGCGTAGTTGTTAAGTCTATATAAGTATTGAATTAATAATGCATTCTGTAAACCATGAAATCGATCAATTAAAACACTATCAATACATGGGAGAGCTCAACAATTGATCATTATTACACGCATGTTAGGCTAGAGATTAACACATTCTTACAGTTGAAATCTTGTAACTAATATTTTCTTAAGGAAGCTTCTTTTCTAGTAACTGCAATTCCTCAGTATTGCAAGGCCGGTGGCAATGTTGAAGCCAAAAGGCTTGCAATATTTGATAATCGCTGGTGTTCCCCCCATGCGACCGTTCTCCATAAAGCGACACTATTATTGGAAAATCACCGGTGAAGATTTGCATGCTAGGATGGAAGTAGCTGATGATTGGATGGAACGAGCAGTCTTTTGATAACCATCAACAGCAGTGTATCGAGCCATCATCGCATCCTACAGGTAACCTAAGTAATTACAAGTTTTTCTATAGTGATAAACTTGGTATTGTATATATCTTCCTACATCCTTACCTACTTACTTATTTTGAAATACATACAGTCCTATTATTATCTACTAATTCGCTTTATTTTATTTCATTTGTGCTAATCTGTCGTGAGTTCGTACTGGCCGGTCCATTGCTCGATTTCCCCCCTGATCACTATTTTTGTATGAACTTTCAGCCAACAAATATACAGTCTGAAACTGAAATCACAATTTTCAGTCTGTATAAATGTAGAAACGAAAATTTATTTCTCACAGCTCAGATGGAGAAACTAGTAACACCAAAAAAATTTATCAATTTCTGCACAGTGTAACTGATTAAAATGATCGTTGAACATTAAAAACCAGATATCTGTTCGCTTAATTTATACTAATAAACAAAATTTATTGAAAAAAACTAGCAAATTTTTTTAAAATTATTAAAGGCATTTTAAAAATCAACCACTGTGGGTAGGTATTATTTAACATATAGAATATCCTTTTTTGGAATGGAGACCATGGACTGATCTATGCCAAACAAATATTTATGATCCTAGTTGAAAGAAATGTTAGAGAAAAACGGGAAAGAAGAACAAGTAAGGAAGGGTAAGTTCGGGTGTAACCGAACATTACATACTCAGCTGAGAGCTTTGAAGACAAAATAAGGGAAAATCACCAAGTAGGAAAATGAACCTAGGGTAACCCTGGAATGTGTTTGTATGACATTTGTATCAAATGGCAGGTGGTAATGAGTATTTTAAAAGGGAATGGGCCTTAGTTCTATAGGTGGACGCCTTTTCGAGATATCGCCATAAAGGTGGACCAGGGGTGACTCTAGAATGTGTTTGTACGATATGTGAATCAAATGAAAGGTGTTAATGAGTATTTTAAAAGGGAATGGGCCTTAGTTCTATAGGTGGACGCCATTTCGAGATATCGCCATAAAGGTGGACCAGGGATGACTCTAGAATGTATTTGTACGATATGGGTATCAAATGAAAGGTGTTAAAAGGGAGAGGGCCTTAGTTCTATAGGTGGACGCCTTTTCGAGATAACGCCATAAAGGTGTACCAGGGGTGACTCTATAATGAGTTTGTACGATATGGGTATCAAATTAAAGGTATTAATGAGGGCTTTAGTTGTATATGTGAAGGCGTTTTCGAGATATCGACCAAAATGTGGACCAGGGTGACCCAGAACATCATCTGTCGGGTACGGCTAATTTATTTATATATGTAATACCACGAACACTATTCCTGCCAAGATTCCAAGGGCTTTTGATTTCGCCCTGCAGAACTTTTTCATTTTCTTCTACTTAATATGGTAGGTGTCACACACATTTTACAAATTTGTTTCTAAAATTATATTTAGTGTCAATAAACCAATCAAATTACCATGTTTCATCCCTTTTTTCGTATTTGGTATAAAATTATGATATTTTTTTCATTTTTCGTAATTTTCGATATTGAAAAAGTGGGCGTGGTTATAGTCGGATTTCGGTCATTTTTTATACCAAGATAAAGTGAGTTCAGATAAGTACGTGGACTGAGTTTAGTAAAGATATATTGGTTTTTGCTCAAGTTATCGTGTTAAGGGACGAGCGGAAGGACCGACGGTCGACTGTGTTAAAAATTGGGCGTGGCTTCAATCGATTTCGCCCGTTTTCACAGAAAATAGTTACCGTAATAGAATCTATACCCCTACAAAATTTCAGAAGGAGTGGTAAATTTTTGTTCGACTTATGGCATTAAAAGTATTCTAGGCAAACTAAATGAAAAAGTGCGGAGCCACGCCCATTTTGAAAATGTCTTTTATTTTTGTATTTTGTTGCACCATATCATTATTGGAGTTGAATATTGACATAATTTACTTATATACAGTAAGGATATTAAATTTTTTGTTAAAATTTGACTTAAAAAATGTTTTTTTTTAAAGTGAACGTGTTCTTAATCCGATTTTGCTAATTTTTATTTAGCACATATACAGTAATAGTAGCAACGTTCCTGCCAAATCTCATCATGATATCTTCAACGACTGCTAAATTACAGCTTGCAAAACGGTGCGGTGCCATGCCCGTTGTCCAAGATTTTACCAATTTTCTATTCTGCGTCATAAGGTCAACCCACCTACCAAGTTTCATCGCTTTATACGTCTTTTGCAATGAATTATCGCATTTTTTCGGTTTTTCGAAATTTTCGATTTCGAAAAAGTGGGCGTGGTTATTATAGTCCAATATCGTCCATTTTAAATAGCGATCTGAGATGAGTGCCCAGGAACCTACATACCAAATTTCATCAAGATACCTCAAAATTTACTCAAGTTATCGTGTTTACGGACGGACGGACAGACGCACGGACGGACGGGCATGGCTAAATGAATTTCTTTTTTCGCCCACATCATTTTGATATATAGAAGTCTATATCTATCTCGATTAGTTTATGCCGTTACGGATTACCGTTATGCGAACAAAGTTAATATACTCTGTGAGCTCTGCTCAGCTGAGTATAAAAATTTTGCAGAGAAAAAAGCAAGAAAAGCCGCTCTTTGATAACCGAACCTTCTATATTGAATAATTAGAAATTATAATCATCATTATATTTATCAGAAATGTACTAAAATGTTACCAGATAACTAAAAAAGCTTGTTTAAATAATACTTGGCTATTAAAAGAGAATTTTTTTTCTACGTTACAATAAAATAGTATAAATAGTAAATATTCTGTGTTAATTTTATTTTCAGATCTTAGCCCAAAAATCATTTAGTTGATGTTGCAAAAAATTTTGTTTGATGTAATCCATCAATTTCATGAATGAGACGCCATTAATTCAAATTAATCAAGTGTATTAGTGGATTTTTTGTAGGGGGTCTGTAAATTGTTTAGTCCCGGGCCCGGATTTTTTCGCTACGGCCCTACTGCTAGCACTCAAACTACGAAAGCCTCCACAAGCGCATCTACATCACAAGCGTTTCATACAAATATACAATCCTCTTCATCGCATAGTAGTTTACCGTCGAAGGAAGAAAATTTGAAATCGTAAAATTTGTCTTCAGCTCTGCTTGGAACCGCGATGGTTCTTATTTGCCACTTAGAGCCAACATATGTAGCTCGGGCTTTAATTGATTCAGCAGCCGAAGCATCGTTCATCTCAGAGCGACTTGGCAAACTTTTGAAGATGCCGTCCTCAAAAACTAAATAGAAGCCAATGCGTTCGTGTTACCAAACATCACTGGCAACTTACCCTCAACCTTAATAGCTGAAACGATATTAGATCAACTACCTAAAGTACCTTTAGAAGATTCGAATTTCCTTCGAAGCGGTCCGATAGATGTTTTGATAGGAGGACTTATATCCTAAAGTCAAGTTAGATGGCGTAAGGTGCAGTTTGCGTACAAATTTTCTGTCCCAAGAGACCGTGTTCGGGGGGATCATCACTGGAGCATTTCTCAATCGGGGAGGACATCTCGTTAGATTGCCAACTGCGCAAATTCTGGGAGCTAGATGAAGTTCCTAAATGAAACCTTCAATCCTCAGAGGACTCATTTCGCGAGGAACTATATTTGAAGACCACCACTCGGTACTCGGACGGGAGATATATCGTGTCCTTGCCCTTCAAGAGTTTTTATCTTAAAGACTTAAAGCTAGGAGTATCTCGAAACATTGCATTGCGTCAATTCTATCATAATGAATCTCGACTCTTGAAAGATGTGCAGGTAAAAGAAGACTATGATAAAGTCGTAAACGAGTATTTGGTTTTGGGGCACTGGATAGAACGGATCCTCCACATTTTGAACATTCGTCCCGCCATTTTTACCTCCATCATTTTTTACCTCCTGAAGCCTGAAAGTAGTTCGACCAAATTACCGGTGATTTTTAATGCATCAAGCAATACGTCCAACGGAGTATCGCAAAATGATATTTTACGTGCAGGTCCCGCTCTTCAAGCAGACCTAACGCTCTTAATAATTCGATGGCGAATGTATAAATTCGTTCTTAACAACGATATCAAAAAATTTACCGTCAGATAATAGCCAACCCTGCGCACAGGCTTTATCAAAGGATTCTCTTTAGAGACGACCCTCAGAGTAACACATAAGACTTTCAATTAAAAACGGTAACCTTCGGGGTTAATTGCGCACCATATATAGCAATTAGGACTCTTCTACAACTGGCCCAAGATAGCCGGGATGTACATCTATTAGCAGCTCAAATTCTGCGAAAATCAATGTATGTAGATAACGTATTGGCTGGGTTCCATGACATATCTAATGCCCTTCAGGCAAAAGATGAACTTATTGCGACATTGGACAGTGCAGGTTTTTCGTTGAGAAAGTGGTCGTCCAATTCGAAAGAAATCTTAGCAGATCTTCCACAAGATCACTTGCTCGATAGGGAATTCCTAGAGTAAGAGGAAGCCAGCGCCACGAAGACGTTAGGTATGGGATGGAACGTGAAGTCCGAGCATTTTTTTAAGGTCCAAAAATATGTATTGAAAGATAGCTACACCAAGCGTGAAGCGCTCTCGCTCATAGCAAAACTTTTTGACCCCGTGGGATGGCTAGAACCGGTAGTAAGGCTAGCAAAAATGATCATGCAACATATTTGCTCAGACGGTACTTTGTGAGATCAGACCTTATCACCGCACACCCCCTCCCGATGGACGACGCTTTTAGAAAATTATAGCCAGGTCGAAGAAATTCCGCGGTGGATGAGATAAACCGACCAGTCCTCATACCAAATGTATGCCTTTGCGATGCGTCGGAAAAGGCATATGCGGGGGTGATATATTTAATAGTGGAAAACTCTGAAATCGCGCATTCTCACCTTTTAATCTCAAAAACGAAGTTTGCCCCATTCAAAACTATCTCGCTCCCTCGCTTGGAGTTATGTGGTACAGTAGTTGTACTCGAGATGCTTTGATCTCTTGTAAGCGAACTTTCATTTAAGGTGGAAAATATCCGTTGCTGGACCGACTCCACAATTGTTTTAGCTTGGCTTAACAAACGACATAGCTCTTGGACTACCTTGTCGCTAATCGAGTGACAAAGGTACAGCAATTCGTAGGTTTCAGGCATTGGAATCACGTCGATTTAAAGGATAATCCTGCCGATCTTGGCAGCAGAGGGGCATATCCTCAAGACATGAGCTCGAATTATTTATAATGACACGGGCCCCCTTGGTTAGTGATAGATGCCGGTCAATAGCCATCATACGAACCCGAAACGGAAGAAGTCACAGTCGAGGCCAAAGGGATACAGGTACACACCTCACTTGTATCTACTTATGAGACCCCTTTGAAGGATTTTCTTCGCTTCCACGAGCGCTTAAGGGTTTAGCAATTCTTCAATGGGACTAGCAAGCACACTCGTCAATTTCATTCGTACCCCTCGCTGGCCATCTCGGGCCAGGAAATCTCGAAAATGCGTACTCGACTAATAATTATTTCGCAAATGGATCATTTTCTGGAGGAGCATAAGAATCTCACGTCAAAACTCCCCATACACCCAAAAAGCAAAATTCTGACTTTGAATTCGTTCTTAGATAACCACGGTAAAATTCGCGCCAATGGTCGTCTGACTAACTCGCTCAGGCTATCCTTAACGAAAAATTCCCGATTCTTTTGCCCTACAGTTGTACATTCTCAAAGTTGTTGGTCCCATTCATTCACAACATTTCTCTGCATCGTGGTAATCAGCTGATGTTACGTTTACTTCGCCAACAGTATTGGATTGCGAAGGCGAAGAATCTGATACAAACCATAATGCATAGCTGCACAAAAAACGAGATCAGAGCCAAATTATGGCTGCTCTTTCAGAGGAGCGGACGGTACTTTACATACCCTTTGAACATACAGGTGTAGATTTCGCGGGTCCGTTCGAAATTAAGAGTTTTTCGGGAAGATATTATAACATGACGAAAGGATATTATTGCATTTTTGTATGCCTTTCTACGAAAGCAATTCATTTAGAAGCTACTACCGATTTTTCAACAGAAACCTTTCTAGGCGCGTTTTCAGGATTCACTGCTAGAAGAAGCTGCCCAAAATATATCTTTTCGGATAATGGAACAAATTTTGTGGGCGCATCAACAATTCTTAAGAGAGATTTCAAAAAGTTCATCCTCACCACTCAGGATTCGGTTTGCAATTTGTATAGTCAGCAAGAAATCTCCTGGTATTTTATTCCGCATATGGGTGGCCTCTGGGAAGCTGGAGTTAAGAGCTTCAAATTTAATTTTCGTCGCACTGCTGCGTCTCAAAAATTCAGTTTTGAATAGTTCCAAACGCTTCCGTATCGTATCGAACCCTGCTTGAATTCGAGACCTATTTCGCCGAACTCTAACCACCCAACCGAATGCGCAGCCCTCACCTCTGGTCACTTTCTAACTGGATGTCTATTACTGGCTTCGCCGGAACCCTCATTTGAAAAAAACTCGCTTCGTTGGAAGGAAGAGTATTTGAAAGTCTCCTCAGAAGGATATTGCAATCAACGATCTGGTCGTGGTTTGACATGAAAATCTTCCACCAAATGAGTGGCGCCTGGGCGGCTTCACCAATATACACCATGGAACCAACAAAATGGTTCGCGTAGCCGACATTCTCACCCAAGAGGGAACGCTAACGCGTCCCATCGTAAAGTTAGTGGTTTTGCCATACTAAATCCATAATTCTTTCTATTTGATTTCCCTTTAGCTTTAATAATGGACACACCACTCATCCAATTTTCGCCATCCGCCTCTTCCATTGCAGCAACATCAGCAGAGACATCGTCCAACACGGAGCTGGTACCAACGGGCTCGTCAGCACCACAAAAAATCGCCAAGCGAAGCGATACAAAGTGCAGAGTTTGCGATCTGTCACATCCCCTCCGGTTCTGCAAAAAATTTATAGACGCGAAGTTCAAGTGTCGACTACGCCTAGTGCTTCTGCATCGCTATTGTTCGCGATGCTTAGCACACTCGCACACAGCGAAATCATGCAGAAGCACTGGGATATGTCACTTTTGTGGGGGCAAGCATCACTCGCTTCTGCATTCGCACAATAGCCCAAGTCCCCAACGCAAACTCCCTCCCGTATTAACGCAGCTTTCCGGAACTATCACGAAACTGCCTACAGTTGCCGTTTATATGCATGTAGGTCAGCTGAGGACGTTAACCCGGGCTCTGCTTGACGCTTATTCGCCAACGAGCAAGATTTGCAATTCGCTCGTGCACCGTTTTCGGTTACCAGCTGTGCCAGTTGCACATATCACCATATGCGAACTGCTTATTAGCTCGTTAAACGATACACACGTCCGCTTCTCGTTGTCGGCTAGAGTCATACCAGAGTTCGGGTTGAAAACGCCTGCTCGCCATTTAGATGAATCTATGCGCGAAAGGTTTGTAAATATGATGTTGGCCGATCCCGGATTCCATACGTCCTCTGCGGTAGCAATGATTTTAGGAATGGATGTGTACCATAGGGTCATAAATCCAGAAATTGTTAAGTTTCCCGGGTATCCTGTTGCCCAAAATTCCGCGTTCGGTTGAGTCCTTTCTGGCCATGTGTCCTTTAAGGCACAGTGACCGCCTAATGGGTTCCGTTCGACCGATCTTCGATCTCATGGCCCCCTAATGGGCATTAGTTGTAAGTTGTTATGGCCCCCTAATGGGCATTAGTTGTAAGTTATTATGGCCCCCTAATGGGCATAGTTGTTAAGTCTATATAAGTATTGAATTAATAATGCATTCTGTAAGCCATGAAATCAGGGGCGGTGCGAAGGTTCCGATCGTGGGGGTGAATCTTACTGGTATGCCGTGTAGCTATGTATAAAGTATTCTTTAACAGCTGTTCCAAAATCGATGTCCGCTTTATTCAATTGTATGACACGGACGGATATTACGGCATTTGTTGACTTTCAGGTACAGAAACAAGGTATTAATCGATTTAAAAAATAGAGGAGGGATAACACGTAGTGGAAAAGGGAACTCGGCTGGGCTGTACTCGAAGCATCTGCGGATCATCATTCAGTCTTGCCGACTTTCTGAATATTGCAGTGTCTTCCAGGCGGAGGAGAAGACAGCAATGTATGGCCTGCTCAAGGATGTTACAGTCTCGGGCACAGCTAAATTATCCTTGCTGACAGCCTGATTGTTAGAGGCATCAAAATCCAATTTGATGAAATGTTATAGAAGTGTCAAGTTCTGTCGGTCTCAATGGGACATCTCAATGTCCCCCCTTCGCTGCGTCCCGGGCAAGCCAATGATTTTGAGGTTTCACTGTCATGTTATTGCTGTTGTAAGCCCAAACATATTTCTCGTAGGTTAAGGGGAGTGCCATAGATATGGTTTATTTTTCCCGGATTTTGAATCCGATAAGCTCCGCAATAAACACTTCGGCGTGTCTAGCCGCAGAAATAGTTAATATCCCTTAACCCCCTGGGGGTCATCAATTGGGGTCTTCATAGTCATGCAAGGAACGAGTTTCCTTCTCAAACCAAAGGAGTCCGGGTGAGGCGGATGAGGGGTACATCATCACTTTCTCTGCCGATGTAAAACACTGCTTGAATATCTAATCACGGAACTCTGTCCAATAATTAGTTCACTGACCCAGATGATTTGAGGGGGGATGTGTAACACAAGCCTTTCAAGGGATTGCCAGTGCAATTTATAGCTTTTCCAACCCACTTATCAATCTTACCTATTCTGTTTATTTATCAGGCGAGGCTTTGGCGACCCAACGTTCCTCATGTAAAGAGGGGGCTAATTAACCTAGAATGTTACACTTGGTGATATCAAATCGTTTCCGCGATGGTCGGAGTAGTGCCTTAATGATGCTATTTTCCAGATCGTACCAGATTAATATCCCAGGATTATCCACAACGATAAAGCTCTTTCTCGCCACAAAGAGGATAAAATAAAGCTTAGTACTCTTTATTTAAAACTAAAACAAATAATTTTTCTTTTTGACAAATCTTTCATCTTATTTTCCATACAAACATCACACATTACAAGTTGTTTCATCAAGTGTAATTATTAGGGTCGACATTCTCTTTGGTTGAACATAAGTTTGGATATTTCGGATTCTTGCCACTTTTACATGTTGAGCCAGCTGTTTTGCCTGAACGGTATATTGGCTTATTGGGGATCAAACGACGAGCATAATTACATGTGAAGGGCACAGTGACAGCAGAACCATAGTTCAAGATAGCAGCAGCGCAGCCGATACGGTTATTACGATCCATAACCATTCTGCCAAATTTTTCAATTGGAATACTATAGGAAAAAAGTAAAAATCAAATTTTAGTTTAAAACAATTTTTTAAGGAGCTTTTCCGCTGATATATTGGAGACTAAAAACTAAATGATTTTTAACTCTTGGCGCATTTTATTTAGCACACCGTCATCAGTTAGTCTGATCGCACCTCCATTTAACACGTCCTGATGCTTTTCAAATCTCATTTATTTGTGCATAGAGCGCGTGCTTTTTATGATCTTAATCGGGACAGCTATTTTATTTGTATATAAAATTATTATTTTTTCATAAAACCTGTTTTGAGGTTTTTTCAGACCTTCACCAGCGAGTTTTATTTATATGTGTATAATACGGGTTTATACGCTTTTTCACCAGGAATTCACCCATTTGTTTTTACATAAAACGCGTTTCGGTGCTTTTCACATTTTCCACAGGCAGTCCGATTTGGTTAAATATAAAATTTGTATCTTCGTTAAACGCGTATTGCCTTTTCAAATTTTCATCAGGGAGTTTGATTTTATTGTACATAACTTCCTGTAGCAGATGTGAAAAACTTATTTAAACATATGGGACTTATTATTTTATGACTCAAATGCATCCTACGAAAAACCCTTTAAAAGACTATTCAAATTATTCACTGGATTCAAACTAGCAATAAAAATATTAGCACTGTTTTATAAAAGTATGCAGATTTGCATATTTCACTTACTCTTCACTATATCTATCGATTGCACCTTGATCACAATGAAGTTGTTCGTTATACCAGTAACGTTCTATATGATCCTCAATTTCCTTATAAATTTTAGACGTACCAGGTGTGTCACTTCCGCAGTGCAACCAATCAGTATTTTGATCGAGCATGTTGTAGCATGCTGTCTTAAAACACCCATAACCTTCATAAATGTTTTGACATCGCTTTATATTAAGTTCGGCGAAATATGCCAATTCATCATCCCATTCCAAGGTAGCCATAGCTGCTGCTGGTTGGAAATCTGAGCCCCCTCCTGCAATCTTATTGCGATAGTTATTATGTACATCTAAGAAAAGTTGTTTGAATTCCTCGGTCATTGGTACCATGTCAGCAATTCGAGGGCAAAACTGAGGATCGAATTTCTTTGTTGTTTGGAATATAAAATTTTTTTTTAGTTTTTTTTTGTTTCTTAAATATATAAAAAACTTACGCCTTTATTATTGCATGCCAAAACATGCTTTTCCCTTTGTCCCTTGCACATATAGGCACCGCTGCAGTAGTCTACCTCATTACGTATAAGGCCGTTCACAATTGCTGGAAAAATGCATAGCAAGGCGGGAATTAAGAAGTATTTTAGATACATTTTTCACCCAATTCTATTTAATGTTACACTTGACTGATGAACTAAATACGAATATAACAAAAAATGTGCTTACACTCATTTATATAGCTCATGACCTTCGGTAGTACACGTCAGAAACATTAAAAAAAGTTCCATACAACTGTACAAACAAAAATTTGTTTTTCTTTTCTTTTAGTTAGTACTTAATTCATCTACAACAAATACCTTTACTTAGTAAAATTGGGTTGATTTTTGTGATATTTTTTATTTGCAGTAATGCAAACCGGTTTTGAACCGGTTCGGATATCCACTGTTGTCTGTCATTAATGAAATTGATGAAGAAATTTCTAACTATAAGAACTATCTACGACACGCTTTCAGGGCCACTCCCTAAGGAGGTGTACTATCCCCTCCACTTTGGAGCGGTGAATATTTTATTATTGACGTTAGAAAGAAGCGGGTGTGAAGTTATCGCTAATTTGAATGACATTGCAATAACAGCAACCGGGAAATATCTTCAGACTCTAGACGAGCAGCTACAGACCGCACTATACTCGTAGAGGCTGATCCCGTTCAAACAGCCTCAAAGTTAACCCTGAGAAGACGGAAATGATTCTATACACCAGACGCTCGAACTATCATCAGACGCCAAATCACTCGGAATAATTTAAACAATAAACTGAACAAAACAATATGTCGAGAGCAGATCCAGGAAGGTCATAACTGCCCGCAATGCCTCTAACGCAGCCGTTGGTTGGTTGTACACCACCTTCGTTAGACACAGTGCAGCGATCAGCCGCAATCCTTATATCACAGATACTAGCCCTCCATATCTTCAACCTTTCCCCATTGGACCTTTATAGTAAGCTCCAGGCGAGTTGTAATGCGGTTAGACTAAATACAGTCCTGTCTTGGGGTGACATCACAGTTGACCATACTACAATACTGAGAAGCATTTCGAATATCTTTTGTCAACTAAATTATATTACTACGACCCTTCATTTAGACGAAAAGGTCCCTATTGGAATCCCAGAGCTAAACCGCATCCACTATAGCTAACCCAACCTAAAGACGAGATGAGAGAACAACAAAAGCTCGTAAAATATGGAGCCGGAATCATGAAAAATTGAATTGATAATAATTGATTTATAAGGTTTAACCTGATACGAGAAAAAATCAATTCTGGTGTGCTTTATCTTCGAAGAGATTTAGACTGAGCTTCTTTCACAATTTGCATAGTGCTCCTCTTTTTTCCCTACGATTTGGCGGAATGGGACCTACATATTTTATGCCGACCTCAAACGATAGCTGCAAGCCAAACGAATTTTCAATGAACAGCTTTTCATAGCAGAAAGAAACTGAGATACAGAAAGACACTACTTTTCTAATTGAACACAGAACCTTTGGTATTTTGCCGAAGCAATAAAATCAGAAGTTTTTTGGAACGAAATTTAGTATTGATATTAAACCAACCACGAAAGAAAGTCTGTCTGCGAAATTGGGGCCTTATTATTTACCTTATTAACTTTGGGCGATGGTTAAAAGTGTGCTGCAGGATACAGGTCGTTTCGGCATTAAAAGTTTCTGCTAGAAGTAGACTCTGAAGTATCCAGCCTAAGCTTCATATCCTTCTACCACGCAGATTTCCTGAGTTGCGAAGACGGAATCAAACTTTAAATGGGATGCCAGTCCACAGCTCTATAGGGTAAACTGGAAAAAGCTGGCCCATTTTTTTCCAATTTACCCTTTAGTACGCCGTTGGGCATGGGGAATACAGCTTATGCCCAGATATAACATATATCCAAAACATTTCAACCGCTAAACCCAATTTTGTTGATTCGTCGGTGTGGTTCACAGCTTGTTTTTTAGTTTTTGTATTCATAGCGAGTGTATTTGCTTTGTTTCACTTCCTGCTTTATATTGATACAGACTTATCAGTCGCCGTAGATATGTTTTGAATTAAAGTATTTCCATAGAATTTTTCAAGTTTATCAAACTTTCCAGAACTTATAGTTACACTATGCATAAAAATAGACATTTCATAAAATTTTGGAAACGGTTGAGAATGAAGCTTAGCACTCTGCAGCAGCCATCTCACTTTATTGATAGCTTTGATAAAGTTTATAAGCACTGTTCAAAAACATTGAAGCACTCAGTCTTTTCTCTCAATACTTTTTTTATTTGGAAGCCTGATCATGTAAAGAAGAGGAGTTCTTTCTATCGAAATATTTGTTTTACATCAACTCAAGTGTATCAGGACTGATACACCGCTGCGTAAGAGCAACTTTTTTCCATTAAATAGAGAAAGTTGCGCAATTATTGGACATGCGGTATCATTTCAAACAACTATTATGAATAAAACAATTTTGTTTCTGATTTTTGAGATTATGGGTACGAATCAAGCATTATGGCATCATTGCCATAAAAATAGGCCCAAGACTCACAAGGTTCCTTCGACAGATGTCGCAGCGATATAAAAATCAATTAACAAGAAACAGAAAAGAAATAGGAATTATGAGTACAAACGAATCACCGATTTGAAGACAGGGAGGCTAGAAGCAGCTTCCGAAATAGATCCATACAACGAGCTATTGCAGTTGTCTTCAAATTTTTTTTTGCTCTACAGAGAATAAAAAAAAATTTCAATTAAGAAAAAACAGTAATAATGACAAGAGAAATTATTGCTAAAGCCTTGAGTTCGATTCAGACCCATGATCTTATATACTCAGCGTACTTTGCACACAGAGTATATTAACTTTGATTGGATAACGGTTGGTTGTACAGGTATAAAGGAATCGAGATAGATATAGATTTCCATACATCAAAATCATCAGTGTCGAAAAAAAATTTGATTGAGCCATGTCCGTCCGTTCGTCTGTCCTTTAACATGATAACCTCGATGACATTTGGTATGTAGGCTCCTGGACACTCATCTCAGATCGCTATTTAAAACGAACGATATTGGACTATAACCACGCCCACTTTTTCGATATCGAAAATTTCGAAAAATTTAAAAAGCGCGATAATTCAATACCAAAGTCGGATAAAGCGATGAAACTTGATAGGTGGGTTGAACATTTGCAAGCTGTAATTTGGCAGTCGTTGAAGATATCATGATGAGTATATAAGAAATTATGTCAACATTCAACTGCAGTTATGATATGGTGCAACAAAATACAAAAATAAAAGAAATTTTCAAATTGGGCGTGGCTACGCCCTTTTTCATTTGATTTGTCTAGAATACTTTTAATGCCATAAGTCGAACAAAAATTTACCAATCCTTGTGAAAATTGGTAGGGGTATAGATTCTATAACGATAACTGTTTTTTGTGAAAATGGGTGAAATCGGTTGAAGCCACACCCAGTTTTTATACACAGTCTGCAGTCTGACCTCCGCTCGGCCGTTACCACGATAACTTGAGCAAAAATCGATGTATCTTTGCTAAACTTATTTCACGTACTTATCTGAACTCACTTTATTTTGGTGTTAAAAATGGGCGAAATCCGACAATAATTACGCCCACTTTTTCGATATCGAAAATTTCAAAAAATTAAAAAAATGCCATAATTCTATACCAAATACGAAAAAAGGGATGAAACATGGTGATTGGATTGGTTTTTTGACGCACAATATAACTTTAGAAAAAAACTTTGCAAAATGGGTGTGACACCTACCCAGGGATGCACCTTAGCGTTAAGCTAATCGTTTATCAAAAAATTTCCACCGTTTCCGTTGAAACACTTCGAAATATTATCGATAAAGAAATTAGCAAGATAAATTGTATCTCGTTTTTAACCGAAACGAAAAGCTTTCTCGTTAACGTTAAAAACGTTAACAAAAACGTGATAATTTATGTTTGAATTGTGCTGGCAATGCTATAGCCATGGTGAAGCCGTAAGGTGGTAACAGCGAGCGGACATACACACACAAACTCCATGTAGTTTGTTTGTGTAATTCGTTGGTGGTAATGTCAAAAATACTCTGAGAAATGTTCGTACTGTCAAAATTCATGAGAAAAGTTGCAATCAGCTTGGCTAATGCTTTCACCTTTAATGACTCCGCCATGAATCAGCTTTGCCAGCATAGTTTGAAATTAATAATCAACATAAACGATTTGATTTCGTTTTGATATGGCAGAAAACGAAACGAAATCATTTCGTTAATTTGACGTTCTTAACGTTAATAAACGAAACGAAATGACTTTGTTTCGTTTATTAACGTTAATCGTTCGTTGGTTAAGCATGCCTGCACCTACCATATTAAGTAGAAGAAAATGAAAAAGTTCTGCAGGACGAAATCAAAAGCCCTTGGAATCTTGGCAAAAATACTGTTCGTGGTATGACATATATGAATAAATTAGCGGCACCAGACAGGTGATGTTCTGGGTCACCCTGTTCCACATTTTGGTCGATGGAGCCGGGCCCAAGTAGCGCTCTAGGCGCCATTTTGATGCACTTTCTCCTGGAACCAATTATGTGTTGGCTGATGTACCCTTCGTATTGCTTTACTCAAACCACTTGGTTAAAACTATAAATTTAATGATGTCCTTGATGCGGCAGTTTGACACCGTTCATAAGTCGGGAAACACATAGTTACCTAGAGTTCGGGGCCGAAAGTTCGCGAGGGCTGGGCACTCGCAGAGCAATTGGGTAACCGATTCTTCGGCACCCTCCTGTCTACAGCTCCTACACCATTGTAGGGGATACCCATTGTACTCGCGTGAGGGCCAAACGGTCAGTACCCTGTAATATTGGCCGTGATTCTGTATATTTCCTGCCTATACCTATTTATTGGATCATCGGTTCTTTTCTGGTTGTACTCTGGCCAGATTAGTTTGGTGGTTCTACAGGTGTCCGTAGAGTACCAATCACGGATTGCTATTTTTCTAAGATAGGTGAGAATGTCTCTTTCAATTGATGTGAGTGGTCGATGCACCGCGACTGCTTCTGTGATGTCTAACGATGCTCCCGCTTTTGCTATTTCTTCCGCTTTTTCGTTGCCGTCAACGTTCCTGTGGCCGGGTACCCAGCTGAGTATGATAGCTGTCTGGTTAGCTGCTTCACGTAGCACCCTCTTATAGTTATCGACGGCTTTTGAGGATGTGTACGGTGATTCTAGCGCTTTTAGAGAGGATTGACTGTCGGAGTATATGACTACCTCACCGTCTATCCGGTTCTGCAGCAAGAAGATGCAGGCCCTCTCTATTCCTTGCAGTTCTGCTTCGAAGATGCTAGCTGTGTTTGGAAGGTGGATGGGGATTGCGACATTTAGTTAGTTGGAGAAAACACCTGCGCCGACGCCGCAGTCCATTTTGGATCCGTCAGTGTAGAGTGAGGTGACCCCTCCCTGCCAACTCTGCACCTTGCAATTTCTGTCGAAGATCAGTGTTTGTGAGAGGTAATCTGTTGTCGAATCGACATCGGCGAGCCTTGTTAGGATGTCACTGTGGCCATATCATTTCTCTGTCCAGCATCCAGACTCCCTTAGCCTGATGGCTGTGCTGATCGCTGTATATCTGGTGTGGAGGGCCAGTGGCAGCAGGTTAAGTATAACATTTAGTGCGTCTGTCGGGCACGATATAAATGCACCTGTTACCCCTGCGCATGCTGCCTTTGTATTTTGTCTAGTTTTTTAGTGTTGTATTGCTTGTTCAAGGCAGGCCACCATGCTATGGCTCCGTACGTCAGGATGGGCCTCATGACCGCCGTATAGAGCCACATCATGGGTTTTGGCTTTAGCCCCGAATTTCTGCTGAATATTCTCTTGCACGAGTAGTATGCGATATTCGCCTTCTCTACCCTTTTTTCGATATTGGTTTTCCAATTTAACTTGTTGTATATTACGACGCCTAGGTACTTAACTCTAGTTGAGAGCGAGATTTCCGTACCATCTAGTGAAGGAAGTCGAAATGTTGGTATTTTCGTTCTGTTACTGAACAGTATCAGTTCTGTTTTGCTAGGGTTATGTTGAGGCCGCACGATGTCGCCCAGGTATGTAGCCTGCTTAGCGCATCCTGAAGGATGCCGCTTAGCGTGGAGGGAAAAGCCCCCGAGACTGCAATGACCACGTCGTCTGCGTATGCTACTGCCTTAACACCATTCTTGTCGAGTTCGAGTAGTATCTCGTTTAGTGCAATGACCCAGAGTAGTGGCGAGAGGACCCCGCCCTAGGGTGTACCTCTACCAACTTTGCGGGTCATTGTCACTGAGCCCATATCCGCTTGTATGGTTCTGTTTTCCAGCATTGATTGAGTCCATCCACAAATGTGGTTGTCAACTCCGGCCCTTTGCAGGGCTTTCACAATTGTGCCGGTTTCGACGTTGTTGAACGCGCCTTCTATATCTAGGAAAGCTGCTGGTGTGAATGGTTTGTAGTGTAGTGATCTTTCCACAAAGCCCGTTAGTTCATGGAGGGCGGTCTCCGTAGATCTTCCCTTCATGTAGGCGTGCTGTGCCTTTGACAGGTTTGGTCTTGTTACCATACCACTACTGAGGTAGAATATCAGTCAAATGTAGTTAAATACCATAGAGTTATTGCAAACTTTGTTAAGGTTAGACCTTTAGGAAAAATGGGCATGGTCCTTAACAGATTATGATTATCTTCACTTAGTCTATATAATTTGGCAAGGATAGTGTCTGAGCCTAATTTAAATGTAATATCTTTAACGGCTTTTGGCTTGCGGCTTGGTAAACTCCGAAATTTTCTTCTGCTAAATGTGGGTGGCGCCCGCCCATATTTAAAATTTTTGAAGTTTATGTTTTGCGTCATAAAACCACGATTTTCGTCCGATTTGTTGTGGGTGAAACTTTAAAGGAAACTTTAAATTTCTGTACTGTATTGAATTAACACGATTTTTTTCTACTGTTCTTGTTACTTGTATATCAAAAAATGTTTGACTTAATATAAATGTATGAATGTATGTATTTATGTATGTATGTATGTATGTATGCTTGAAAAATTGAACCGTTTGCGTTGTTACTTTTTTGAGTTTATATCACTGCAATGATGATATATCTAAAGCTATCTATCTTAATTGTTGCTGGATTGCTTGCTGATATTGCAGAAGATTTAAAATCAAACGTTCAAGGCATGTACAAGCAAGCCTATTGCATACCGAACAAACAATGGTGTAAACGATTTTTAGAAGTAGTGAATGCGACCGAATAGCTGGTTGTTCTTATAACATATCATCATCATCACAGCTAAGGTGTTTTTGGCAAGTCGCCAAGCATTATTTGTCTGACGTTGCAGGAGGGAGATCGCATGCTTCATATCCAGGACCATAACTTAACCTTCCGCTTTCCTATCCCTGCCTACTGTTGAAGGTATTGCAAGGCCTGATGTCATCAGTATTACAAAATAAAAAATATATGAAATTTAAAGAATTTTCATAAATGTGAAAACTTTAAAAATGTCAGGCCAAATTTATAAGCAAATTTTTTTACTTCATGAACTAAGCCTTATCTAAGGTGCAAATTTGTTAGGTAAGCATTTACTTACGTACTTACTCACTTTCACTTTTTTTTTGAAAGTATACAACAACACATTTTCCTTTCTTTAGAATATATTTCCCAGATTTCTTGATTTGATTTCTGTTCATTTGTAAACGTTTTGTTGCAGTGACATCAGAAAAAGCAAGAAATGTCAATGCCCATACGAGTAGATTTGCTCTTTGAATGCTAAAGATATACGAGAAAAAAAAGAAACAAAGAAAATATTCGTATATCGTATAAGTATACGAGTATATGTATATACTTACGTATGTTTATATTTTTATAAAGGAAGAAAAGCCGAAGTTACATGAGTCAGTTAGCTTCAGCTTTAACATATGTGCGATTTTTCGAACCAATCCATGAACATAAGGGTGAACCTTAAACATCGCATGAGCCCTTTTCTCAGTACGAATAGCTTCGTCCGTGTCGCATATTTATCTATGCACATCACAGGACTTCACTAGCAAAGCCGATGGGCCTAAAATCGTTACAATATTTTCATATCTTTTTAAAGCTCATACAGCTCATTATTAAATACGCTGCGATACACACCGTCGTTGTCTCGAGAAATCAAGTGCAAGGCGCGATGACCTCCGAAGAGATTTTAGGCCGAGCTTCACTGCCAATTTGCTTCGTGCTCTTTTTTACTTTTTCTACATTCATCTGAGAGGCAGATAAATTTTCACTGAGAAAAAATACATCATAGCGTTTGCATAATCACTGAAGAGAAGCGACCCCGCTTAGAAAAACTTTCTTCTAATAAAAATTTTTTTCTCTAAATTTTCAGTGTTACTTTTTCCAGGGATTGCAACCAGAATCTACATATTGGTAGGCGGAGCACGGTACCACACACCACAGCGAATTTCCATAGAAGCACCATCAATTTTAAAAGCTTCCGGAATCACTCCACCAAGCAACTCATCTTCTTATACTGCCGCCCATGATCCTCAGCAACACATCAGGGCACATGTGCTAAGAAACTTATATATATGGCTGATATTTGCCTTAAATGCTTTAATGCTTCGAAGCGTTTAGGGAGTCCTATGCATAGAACGGGAGGAAGGGGTTTTCTGGTCCCTCTAACCTTTATACTGTGGATGTTGTATCCTCCCAAGACAGGCATCCCATGCCTGGTAATAAACCAAGCCCCTTTAACTCGATTGGGCAAAGACAACAAGTTCGTACACTGCGCGATCAATTTTTTTTTGAAGAAATCGCTGAATAATGAGTCGCCTTATTTATAGCCTTATTGGCAAACCTTCTCAGGGGTATACTTGTTTAGCTCACAATTTCAAGCTGCCCGATAACTGTAGCGTCTTCCAAGAGAAAGTTGCTGTTACGAAGGATTATACGGTGGATGCGATGCTATCTTTCTAAAGTACTTAAAATCTAGCAACTCCCTGGACAGCTGAGCATGCACAAGCACTACCTCTTGCAGGATAACTAGAAACTAACGAAATTTTCGAGTTCATCAAGATCTATGTATCAATGGTGGTAGTGGTTTGGGCCGGCTATTGTTCCGGCCTTAAATACTTGCGAATTCTTTCTGCTGCATCTGCATGGAAGATGCTGAGAAGGAATCATTGAATCATTTCATGATTAACTGTTAAGATTTCGCTAGAACAACTTTTCAATGTAGCTATAAATTACGTCTCCATTATCCAAAATATTTTGACAACAGATCCGTCCTAGTGAACTTCCCCTTCCGGTATAGCTGACTAAGTAGACTTAATCCATGTATTAGTTCGTAGGTCGCAATTATTGTTGATGAACGAACTTGCCACCTTCTCGAAATTTTCTCTTCTATTTGCTGGGATATCAGTCTCTAAAATAAAGGCATTGTCATATGAATATAGAGGTATATAAAAAGCTAAAAAAATAACTTTTATTATCCGAGCGAAAACATTTAATAAATACTTTAATAGTAAAACTCAAAGAAATAAAAATTAATAAATTTTTCGAGGATAAATTTGCCTAATACTAAGGATCACTCTAATCTCCCACCTTGCTGCAAAATTTGATATGCAAAAAGTGGAAGGAAAATATATGTATGCGCTGATTTGACATGCAATACTGTCGTAGGCCTTTGTCTATGCAAATACAAGCATAAAAGCATGCATTTACACTCACATAAATATATAAATGGTAAAAAAAACGGATGATTGCAAGAAAAAGATTTCACACAAACAAACCAAAGTAGAAATATTAAGCTTACAGAGCAAGTGGCAAATGTCGAATGCAAGGTCGTCTTTGCACGTTCTTCATTGGGTGTGCATTGGAATATTTTGTGCATAAATCAAAGTCCTTAACTAAGATCGGCGCAACAAGGTGTTGACATTGCAAGGCTCTACCAAAAAAGTGTTTCATTGCATGATGTATGTGCGCGTATGCTCACACATTCATACATATCTACGCATACACTGAAATAAAATGCTGATTGCCTTATGCAAATAACTGCACTTTAATACATGTATACATACATATAAACATACGCAAGTAAGTGCTAATTCATGCTAAATATCATTTCCATATTATTGGCCATAGATGTGCACTTGTCGATAATAGATAAACACATTAGCAATGGGCGCATTCAGTGGAACACAACTGTTGATCAACCTTTGAGTGATCACTTTCTGAGGGCCGTATTTTTTAACCACTCAAGGGTTTGTATTTTACGTCAAATTACTGATAACACATTTTTATACTCAGTTGAGCAGAGCTCACAGAGTATATTAAGTTTGATTGGATAACGGTTGGTTGTACATATATAAAGGAATCGAGATAGATATGGACTTCCATATATCAAAATAATCAGGATCGAAAAAAAATTTGATTGAGCCATGTCCGTCCGTCCGTCCGTCCGTCCATTAACACGATAACTTGAGTAAATTTTGAGGTATCTTGATGAAATTTGGTATGTAGGTTCCTGAGCACTCATCTCAGATCGCTATTTAAAATGAACGATATCGGACTATAACCACGCCCACTTTTTCGATATCGAAAATTTCGAAAAACCGATAAAGTGCGATAATTCATTACAAAAGACCGATAAAGCGACGAAACTTGGTAGATGAGTTGAACTTATGACGCAAAATAGAAAATTAGTAAAATTTTGGACAATGGGCGTGGCACCGCCCACTTTTAAAAGAAGGTAATTTAAAATTTTGCAAGCTGTAATTTGGCAGTCGTTGAAGATATCATGATGAAATTGGCAGGAACGTTACTCTTATTACTATATGTACGCTTAATAAAAATTAGCAAAATTTTTTTTTAAAGTAAAATTTTAACAAAAAATTTAATATCTTTACAGTATATAAGTAAATTATGTCAAGATTCAACTCCAGTAATGATATGGTGCAACAAAATACAAAAATAAAAGAAAATTTAAAAATGGGCGTGGCTCCGCCCTTTTTCATTTAATTTGTCTAGGATACTTTTAACGCCATAAGTCGAACAAAAATTAACCAATCCTTTTGAAATTTGGTAGGGGTATAGATTTTATGGCGTTAACTGTTTTCTGTGAAAATGGGCGAAATCGGTTCATGTCACGCCCAGTTTTTATACACAGTCGTCCGTCTGTCCTTCCGCATGGCCGTTAACACGATAACTTGAGCAAAAATCCATATATCTTTACTAAACTCAGTTCACGTACTTATCTGAACTCACTTTATCTTGGTATGAAAAATGAACGAAATCCGACTATGACCACGCCCACTTTTTCGATATCGAAAATTACGAAAAATGAAAAAAAAGCCATAATTCTATACCAAATACGAAAAAAGGGATGAAATATGTTAAGGTAATTGGATTATTTTATTGACGCGAAATATAACTTTAGAAAAAACTTTATAAAATGGTTGTGACACCTACCATATTAAGAAGAAGAAAATGAAAAAGTTCTGCAGGGCGAAATAAAAAACCCTGAAAATCTAGGCAGGTATTACATATATAAATAAATTAGCGGTATCCAACAGATGATGTTATGGGTCACCCTGGTCCACATTTTGGTCGATATCTGGAAAACGCCTTCACACATACAACTACCACCACTCCGTTTTAAAACTCTCATTAATACCTTTAATTTGATACCCATATCGTACAAACTCATTCTAGAGTCACCCATGGTCCACCTTTATGGCGATATTTCGAAAAGGCGAACACCTATGGAACTAAGGATTACTCCCTTTTAAAATACTCATTAACACCTTTCATTTGATACCCATATCGTACAAACGAATTCTAGAGTCACCCCTGGCCCACCTTTATGGCGATATCTCGAAACGGCGTCCACCTATAGAAATAAGGCCCACTCCCTCTTAAAATACCCATTAACTCCTTTCGTTTGATACCCATATTGCACAAACGAATTTTAGAGTCACCCCTGGTCCACCTTTATGGCGATATCTCGAAAAGGGGTCCAGCTATAGAACTAAGCCCCACGCTCCTTTAAAATAATCATTAACACCTTTCATTTGATACCCATATCATGCAAACAAATTCTAAAGTCACCCCTGGTCCACCGTTATGGCGATATCTCGAAAAGGCGAACACCTATGGAACTAAGGATTACTCCCTTTTAAAATACTCATTAACACCTTTCATTTGATACCCATATCGTACAAACGCATTCTAGAGTCACACCTGGTCCATCTTTATGGCGATATCTCGAAAAGGCGTCCACCTATAGAACTAAGGCCCACTCCCTCTTAAAATACTCATTAACTCCTTTCGTTTGATACCCATATTGCACGAACGAATTCTAGAGTCACCCCTGGTCCACCTTTATGGCGATATCTCGAAAAGGGGTCCACCTATAGAACTAAGCCCCACGCCCCTTTAAAATAATCATTAACACCTTTCATTTGTATTTATTTGTATTTATTTATTTATTTATTTTATTTATTTATTACGGCTTTCCTAAGCCTAACTTAAATCTATTTTACATGTTTATAATTGTCTTCTGGACTATGCAATCTAGAATAGTTACATCTATGTCCTACCTTGGAGTACTATGGATGGGAGACTTCCAAATCATGCGAACAAAGCGTTGTGATTATGTAGTATGTAGGCATTTTACGCATGTTAGTAAAGCGCGAAGGCAACATCTGCACGGCGATGCACTGAGTTAATCGAGTGATGCGTTTCAGTATGTGCTTCGGCAACCTTTTTTGTATGCGCACAAGAGCTTGGAAGTCTTGGCGCTACACAGCAGTATAGTTTCGCTGCACTTCTATCGATGCTATGGAAGTCCGCCTGTCCAGCACTAAATTGGTAGTGTTCTGCAATAATTGTACAATTTTTGTTTAAATTTATTGGAATGACATGATTTAATATCAATCGGTAGTTCATTATATGATTTAAGACCTTTATAATACAGATTACATTTGTCTGCTTCAGTTTTATAAGCCGGCAGATTAAAATCATTTTTATTACGAGTATTTACAGAGTGCACATCTTTTACATATTTTATATTAGTCCTCAAATACGCAGGCAAAGTTCCTTCTATTATGTTTTTAATAAATTTTATGGTATAATAAAAAAGTTGCTGTCTAATGCTAAGCCAATTAAGAGAGCATAGCATGTCTCTGATAGGTGTGTCATACCGTTTTTTGAGAATGAATCTCATAGCGCGGTTCTGTTGCTTTTGTAGCTTGTATATCTGACTATCTCGCAAGATGAAAAATACAGTTGGGCAATAAATAAAATTAGGTTCGATTATAGATCTGTAGACGATGATTTTATACCTTCTATTTAAATATTTGCAGGTTCGTTGTGTAAAATATAACTTTTTCGCTATTTTTCCTACCGTATAATCCACGTGCTCGTTGAAATTCAGCTTATCATCTATTTTTATTCCCAAGTATTTTATAATGCTGACTTTTTCAATTAGTTCGTTATTTATATTTAAGTTTTGTAGCTCATTGTTTTGAAAATTGCGTCTAGATATAACCATAAATTTCGTTTTATTGACATTCACTTTTAGTCTGTTTACGCATAACCAACCATATACGCTGTTAAGATCTTCTTGTAGCTTAGCATATATTTCAGTAATATTGTTCCCACTTATCATCAGCAATGTATCATCAGCAAACAATTTTATTTCACAGTGCTTAATGGAGCTAGTTATATCATTAATATATATATTGAACATTATGGGTGCCAGCACAGACCCTTGAGGTAGACCAACAGGTACCTCCCTTTTATCCGATACGGACGTTCCAATCACTGTTCTTTGGTATCTGTTAATTAGGAAGTCTTGAAACCATTTTAGTTCTATACCAGAAACGCCAATGCAAGAAAGCTTTTTCAGCATTAATTTTTGATCGATCGTCTCGAATGCACGCTTTAAATCCAAAAACACAGCTAATATGTGTTTTTTCCTGCTTAAGTCTTCTTTCCAGTTAGCTAAAACCAAATTCAAAGCACTTTCACATGAATGTTTTTTTCGAAAACCAGATTGTTGAGGTATAATAATATGTATGATATGGATACAAATAAATTCTAAAGTCACCCCTGGTCCACCGTTAAGGCGATATCTCGAAAAGGCGAACACCTATAAAACGAAGGCCCACTCCCTTTTAAAAATACTCATTAACACCTTTCATTTGATACCCATATCGTACAAACAAAGTCTAGAGTCACCCCTGGTCCACCTTTATTGCGATACCTCGAAAATGCGTCCACCTATAGAACTAAGGCCCACTCCCTCTTAAAATACTCATTAACTCCTTTCGTTTGATACCCATATTGCACAAACGAATTCTAGAGTCACCCCTGGCCCACCTTTATGGCGATATCTCGAAACGGCGTCCACCTATGGAACTAAGGATTACTCCCTTTTAAAATGCTCATTAACACCTTTCATTTGATACCCATATCGTACAAACGCATTCTAGAGTCACCCCTGGTCCATCTTTACGGCGATATCTCGAAAAGGCGTCCACCTATAGAACTAAGGCCCACTCCCTCTTAAAATACTCATTAACTTCTTTCGCTTGATACCCATATTGCACAAACGAATTCTAGAGTCACCCCTGGCCCACCTTTATGGCGATATCTCGAAACGGCGTCCACCTATGGAACTAAGGATTACTCCATTTTAAAATACTCATTAACACCTTTCATTTGATACCCATATCGTACAAACGCATTCTAGAGTCACACCTGGTCCATCTTTATGGCGATATCTCGAAAAGGCGTCCACCTATAGAACTAAGGCCCACTCCCTCTTAAAATACTCATAACTCCTTTAGTTTGATACCCATATTGCACAAACGAATTCTAGAGTCACCCCTTGTCCACCTTTGTGGCGATATCTCGAAAAGGGGTCCACCGATAGAACTAAGCCCCACCCTCCTTTAAAATAATCATTAACACCTTTCATTTGATACCCATATCATACAAACAAATTCTAAAGTCACCCCTGGTCCACCGTTATGGCGATATCTCGAAAAGGCGAACACCTATGGAACTAAGGATTACTCCCTTTTAAAATACTCATTAACACCTTTCATTTGATACCCATATCGTACAAACGCATTCTAGAGTCACACCTGGTCCATCTTTATGGCGATATCTCGAAAAGGCGTCCACCTATAGAACTAAGGCCCACTCCCTCTTAAAATACTCATTAACTCCTTTCGTTTGATACCCATATTGCACAAACGAATTCTAGAGTCACCCCTGGTCCACCTTTATGGCGATATCTCGAAAAGGGGTCCACCTATAGAACTAAGCCCCACGCCCCTTTAAAATAATCATTAACACCTTTCATTTGATACCCATATCATACAAACAAATTCTAAAGTCACCCCTGGTCCACCGTTATGGCGATATCTCGAAAAGGCGAACACCTATAAAACGAAGGCCCACTCCCTTTTAAAAATACTCATTAACACCTTTCATTTGATACCCATATCGTACAAACAAAGTCTAGAGTCACCCGTGGTCCACCTTTATTGCGATACCTCGAAAATGCGTCCACCTATAGAACTAAGGCCCACTCCCTCTTAAAATACTCATTAACTCCTTTCGTTTGATACCCATATTGCACAAACGAATTCTAGAGTCGCCCCTGGCCCACCTTTATGGCGATATCTCGAAAAGGGGTCCACCTATAGAACTAAGCCCCACGCCCCTTTAAAATAATCATTAACACCTTTCATTTGATACCCATATCATACAAACAAATTCTAAAGTCACCCCTGGTCCACCGTTATGGCGATATCTCGAAAAGGCGAACGCCTATAAAACGAAGGCCCACTCCCTCTTAAAATACTCATTAACACCTTTCATTTGATACCCATATCGTACAAACAAAGTCTAGAGTCACCCCTGGTCCACCTTTATTGCGATATCTCGAAACGGCGTCCACCTATAGAACTAAGGCTCACTCCCTTTTAAAATACTCATTAACACCTTTCGTTTGATGCCCATATTGTGCAAACAAATTCTAGGGTCACCCCTGGTCCACCTTTATGGCGATATCTCGAAACGGCGTCCACCTATTGAACTAAGGATTTGATACCCATATCGTACAAACGCATTCTAGGGTCACCCCTGGTCCATCTTTACGGCGATATCTCGAAAAGACGTCCATCTATAGAACTTAGGTCCACGCCCTTTTAAAATACTCATTAATACCTTTCATTTGATACCCATATCGTACAAACGCATTCTAGAGTCAACCCTGATCCACCTTTATGGCTATATCCCTAAATGGCGTCCACCTATAGAACTATGGCCCACTCCCTCATAAAATACTCTTTAATGCCTTTCATTTGATACACATGTCATACAAACACATTCCAGGGTTTCCCTCGGTTCATTTTCCTACATGGTTATTTTCCCTTATGTTGTCACCATAGCTCTCAACTGAGTATGTAATGTTCGGTTACACCCGAACTTAACCTTCCTTACTTGTTTATGCTATGTTTACTCAACAGGTTTTGAGCTGCTGGATGACAGTTACTTGACATTTTGAAGTTTGATTCATGAATGTCATTTTCCTCCTTGAGGTGAAGTTTAAAAGATATTTCAAAAAGTAATTTTTCTTAAAATTCCAGAACAACTTTTTCATTTGACCACACGCCATTCATAAAATAAAAATTCCATAACTCAACTGTTGAGAACATGTTTGCAAAGTATCAATTAAGTTGTCCAATGAAACTTTTGTTAAACTTAATTTAACAGTTTGAGTATTCACTGTTTCATGTACTCTCTTTAACTTGATTAAGAGTTACGAAGTGATTGATGGTTGGCTGAATTTAACCACTGCTAAATAATCATTTTCTTAATGTGCAACTTTGAGTGGTAAAAGTAATGAGATATTAATTACAGTGAACAATGGAGCATAAAATTGCAAGAAAGAAAGAGAGGGAAAAAACAAGTGGGGGATAGCAAACAATATCAGACCAATTCTAAATATTCTCGCGGAATTTTGTTCTCGCGGATTATTTTATTCCCGCGGAAAAATTCCTCCAATTCTTTTCTCCTAGGGAGAAGAAAAATTGGAGAATAGGAATTTCGAATTTTCGAAGTCAGCTGTTTTGTCAATTGAAATTTCGTTGCGCATTTCTTATTTTGTTTAAAAAATTGAAGAGTTTAATTATTGTTGCGAATTTGTTTGAAATTAAGAAATAAGGTATAAACAATGCACATTATTGCATTTCATGTGGTATACATTGAAATGAGTAATGAGTTGGTGCCACAGCAACATCATTTTACATTTTTAAATTTTCCTTGTATCATAGTCTGTAAGGATTAAAATTCATAGACTTAAACAAATAAATAAATAAATAAATAAATAAATAAACAGAGGATCATAAGAAGAAGACGGCGGATTAACACAAATCCGCCGGAGTTACCTGCTTTCATTCTGCAAAGCAATTTTCTGGCGGCCACATCGAGTTGAGTTCGCCTTTCACCATATGCCAAAATCTAATTAAGCCTTCTTAAAAAATCCTTGCGCAATTTCTGGATGGCTGCATCAAATATACAAAGAACTCTTCCGTTGCTTATGATATACTTTTCGACTTAAAATAAAGAATATTGTGGTTGCTGTTGTTGTTGTATTAACAGTGAGAATATTGTGGTAGAATGTAAATACATATTTTAGCGCAAATTTGTACAAATAAGTGTTCTTTCTTAAAAGAACCAATTTCCTTTAACTATTTTGATGCATTCCCTTCAATTTAACTAGTGAAAAAACTCCTATGAAATGGCAAAGAAATCTCCCTCTCCCTCACATTCATAATACCTACTTTTCTCCCATAACCGGTTTCCTCTTTTTCGAACATTGTTCAGAATAGGAGGAAAGGGAGAAGTGAAAAAACTCTCAAGGAATTTTTATTTAGAATACGAGGAATGGGAGAAGGGAAAAAACTCGCACGGAATTTTTGTTTAGAATTGGGCTGTATATCAAAAGAGCCTGGGAGGGAGAAAAAAGTTCTGCAAAATTATGCCAAATATCCGCATTTTTAAAGGAACGTTACGAAATTGCCTGATGATGATTACGTGGCGGTTTTCGAAATGATACCATCGCAATATGCCAGTAAATGTTTCTTTCTTTCTTTTCAGTTTCTCTTCGAAAAACATAATAATTGAATATTCAATTATTATAAAGCGCTGTTAAGCTCATGAATTCTTAATAATAAGAATTAAAAAATTTGTTTGAATTTTTGGTAAAATTTGAATATTTTGCGCAATTTTGCAGAGCCTTTTTTCTGTGTACGAGACTTTGTTTGCAAGCAGATATATTGGTGGCCCGGAAATCGACTCACAGAGCATGCTTAACTTTTATTCACTGTTAAAGAGCGATGGAGATGATGAACCCGATATTCCTCTATAAAAAGTCGGAAACTTCTCTATATCAAATCGATAACTTTTTAATCACAAATCGGTGAAATCGATAAGTTTCGATAATAAAATAATAATTTCTCATCTGCTTGTTATCGTTTGTTTATATTGAAATTTTATCATGATAAAATTGAATCAGGATAAAACAATAATAAATTTGTATCACCGCGATAAAAAGTCGGAAACTTCTCTATATCAAATCGATAACTTTTCAATTACAAATCGATGAAAATCGATAAGTTTCAATATCACATTAATAACAAAATCGATAAATATTCGATAATTTTTTTAACAACATACATATAGATAACCTTTTAATAAATAATTGATAAGTTTTCTATTAAAAGTCGCTAGCTTTTGATAAAAAAACGATAAATTGTTGATAAAAAATCGAAATTTTTTTGATAACACAATAACAAATCGGTGTTACACTAATAATAATTCGATTGTTTTTTGTTATCATTTCGATAACTTTTCGATGGCAAACTGATAACTGCTGGACGATAAATCGATAACATACCAATAAAAACTGGTGTCCCATTAGTAACATTTCGAAAACTATTCGAAAACTATTTAATAACGTATATTAAAATTTAAAATAAATTATCTAGAATTTATTGATAATATATCGATAACTGCTGAGGCCAAAACGATAACTTTTCAATAGTATATCGATAAGTTTTGGCCAATAAATCGGTAACATACCAATAACGAATTGATAGCACGCTGTCCGAATTCTGTCACGGCTTCGGTTTTGGCTTAAATTATTACTTAAATTACTTTATATTCCTCCGCTGCTTTTTTTGGCTTCCTTCCTTTCGTTTCTTTTCCTTTGCTGTTGTTTCCTTCACCTGTCTTTCTACACCTTTTCTTTCCTGCCCTTTCGTTGCCTTGTCTGGATTTGCTGTGTGATTTTGCTCTTATCTACGTACAATATTTCCACATAACGGTATAGTGTAGTGACTTTACTTACATTTACATTCTGTATTCCCCCTTCCCGTGAGCAAAGCTTTTTAACCTTAAAAAATCTTCAAAATAATATGTAGTCTAATAAACTAACAATTTAGCTATTATTCTTAAATTTTATTCGGTAATGACGGCATTTTTTTTAAATTTTTTTTCACAAAGCGAAATCAAAAAGTGTTGTATAATTATTTTATTTGATAAATAATTTATTATTTGATTATCATATGATTTAAACAAAATAATTCTCTCGCGCAATTAAATAATGTACACTAAAATATGCAAATGCATGTATGTAAACAAATGTTTGCCAACAACAAATTGCTTTTGGTTAAAGTTTAATTACTCACTAATTTAAGCAAATTTTTATGTTTACATATGTTTACTAAGCTAAATAAAATTAAAACACGCTTAACTAATTTAGTAGTAATTATTAAATGTTTAGGTGAATACAGAACATAACAGATATCTGAAGCTAAAATTGGATATTTAATGGTAAAATAGGATTGAGACCACGAGGATTTGCATTTAATCTTAAGTCGTTCCTCAAAAAAGCTAAGCCTGCTTTTACTTCAATCGACTCAAAATATGCATGGGATTATATAGTTTTCAAGAGAATCACCTTAACTTAGTTCTGATTAACAAAGCTCCACATTGCTGTACAAAAACCTGAGTTTCATGTCTAACACCTGCAAAGTTATTTTTGTGAAAACTTAATCGAGACGTTCAAATAAAAACAAATAAACTAAAAAACTCCAATTAAAAACAAACAAATAATCTTAGCCTAAATGAAACAGACAATGTATGTTATCACAAAAAACTTATACATACATATGTACATATCTAATGACATAACTTTTAGAAAAAGTACTCATATTAAATACTCGGATCAAAGTATCGATGCTAGTACTCATATTCAGTAAAAGGTATAGAGTTTACCCGAACCAAGTAAGTACTTCGGAATTTTTTACAAAAGTGAAGAAAGTTTTTCTGAACGAAAATCGACACTGATGATGGCACAACGCCGAAACCGGTTTGCCACAAAACCAAATTTGACAAGGGATGACGAAAAATCGTTCCAATATACATCATTTATCCACCCTGTCGGAAAATCAACAAAACAAGATAAGTCAAGGACGTTTAGGTATGGACGAAACCGAACATTTTGTAATCATTTGTGTGCTCTAACATATATTTTAGGGATACATTTAAAAACAAGTAAAGAAGGCTAAGTTCGGGTGTAACCGAACATTACATACTCAGCTGAGAGCTTAGCTGCGTTGGTTTCGTAGGGTTTCGTGGATGGTTTATTATTGGTTTTTAATTCCATATCACATACGTTTGGGAAATATCAACCCAATTATGGGCCAAGGGTGACGTTTTTTTGGACGATTTTCCTTCATCCTTCGTCAAATAAGGGAAAATCACAATGTAGGAAAATGAACCTAGGGTAACCCTGGAATGTGTTTGTATGACATGGGTATCAAATGCAAGGTATTAAAGAGTATTTTAAAAGGGAGTGGGCCTTAGTTCTATAGGTGGACGCCTTTTCGAGATATCGCCACAAAGGTGGACCAGGGGTGACTCTAGTATATGTTTGTAGGATATGGGTATCAAATTAAGGTTATTAAGAGGGGTTTAAAAGGGAGTGGCCCTTAGATGTATGTGAAGGCGTTTTCGAGATATCGACCAAAATGTGGACCAGGGTGACCCAGAACACCAACTGTCGGGTACCGCTAATTTGTTTATATATGTAATACCAATACAGTATTCCTGCCATGATTCCAAGGGCTTTTGATTTCGCCCTGCAGAACTTTTTCATTTTCTTCTCCTTAATATGGTAGGTGTCACACCCATTTTACAAAGTTTTTTCCAAAGTTATATTTTGCGTCAAAAACCCAATCCAATCACCATGTTTCATCCCTTTTTACGTATTTGGTATAAAATTATGACATTTTTTTTCATTTTTCGAAATTTTCTATGTCGAAAAAGTGGGCGTGGTCATAGTCGGATTTCACCCGTTTTTAATACCAAGATAAAGTGAGTTCAAGTAAGTACGTGAACTGAGTTTAGTAAAGATATATCGATTTTTGCTCAAGTTATCGTGTTAACGGCCAAGCGGAAGGATAGACGATCTACTGTGTATAAAAACTGGGCGTGGCTTCAGCCGATTTCGCCCTTTTTCACAGATAGCAGGTATCGTCATAGAATCTATGCCCCTTCCAAATGTCACAAGGATTGGTAGATTTTTGTTCGACTTATGACGTTAAAAGTATTCTAGACAAAATTAATGAAAAAGGGCGGAGCCACGCCCATTTTGAAATTTTATTTTATTTTTGTATTTTATTGCCACATATCATTACTGGAGTTGAATGTTGACATAATTTACTTATATACTGTAAAGATATTGCATTTTTTCTTAAAATTTGACTTTTAAAATATTTTTTGTTTTAAGTGCGAAGCACGCTGAGTATAATAAGATCGTGGGTCTGAATCGAACGCTTTAACAATATTTTTTCTTATCATTATTACTGTTTTTTTCCTTGATTGAAATTTTTTTTATTCCGTATAGAAGTTCCCTCTGAAAGGTTGCCAGATGGTAAGTGAGGGTGTAGCGAGAATAAGGAAAGGGAGAGATATAGGGCTATGATCGTTGAGATTGAATACATGTATAGGATAGAATGATAATACAACAAGTTAAGAAGGTTAAGTTCGAGTGTAACCGAACATTACATACTCAGTTGAGAGCTATGGTGGCAACATAAGGGAAAATAACCATGTATGAAAATGAACCGAGGGTAACCCTGGAATGTGTTTGTATGACATGGGTATAAATTAAAGGTATTAAGGAGTATTTTAAGAGGGAGTGGGCCATAGTTCTATAGGTGGACGCCATTTAGGGATATCGCCATAAAGGTGGATCAGGGTTGACTCTAGAATTTGTTTGTACGATATGGGTATAAAATTAAAGGTATTAATGAAGGTTTTAAAAGGGAGTGGTGGTAGTTGTATAGGTGGTCGCCTTTTCGAGATATCGGCATAAAGGTGGACCAGGGGAAGGTGTTAATGTGTATTTTAAAAGGGAGTGGACCTTAGTTCTATAGGTGGTCGCCTTTTCGAAATATGGCCATAAAGGTGGACCAGGGGTGACTCTAGAATTTGTTTGTACGATATTGGTATCAAATGAAAGGTATTAATGTGGCTTTTAAAAGGGAGTAGTGGTAGTTGTATATGTGAAGGCGATTTCCAGATATTGACCAAAATGTGAACCAGGGTGACCCAGAACATCATCTGTTCGATACCGTTAATTTATTTATATATATAATACCACGAAAAGCATTCCTGCCAAATTTCAAGGGTTTTTTATTTCGCCCTGCTGAACTTTTTCATTTCATTCTACTTAATATGGTACGTGTCACACCCATTTTGCAAAGTTTTTTTCTAAAGTTATATTCTGCGTCAATAAACTAATCCAAATACCATGTTTCATCCCTTTTCCGTATTTGGTATAGAATTATGGCATTTTTTTCGTTTTTCGTAATTTTCGATATCGAAAAAGTGGGCGTGGTCATAGTTCGATTTCGGCCATTTTTTATACCAATACAAAGTGAGTTCAGATAAGTACGTGAACTGAATTTAGTAAATTTATGGCATTAAAAGTATCCTAGACAAATTAAATGAAAAAGGGCGGAGCCACGCCCACTTTGAAATTTTCTTTTATTTTTGCATTTTGTTGGACATAATTTACTTATATACTGTGAAGATATTAAATTTTTTGTAAAAATTTGACTTTAAAAACATATTTTTTTTAAAAGTGGGCGTGGTCGGTCTCCGATTTTGCTAATTTTTATTAAGCATACATATAGTAATAGGAGTAACGTTCCTGTCAAATTTCATCATGATATCTTCAACGACTGCCAAATTACAGCTTGTAAAACTTTTAAATTACCTTCTTTTAAAAGTGGGCGGTGCCACGCCCATTGTCCAAAATTTTACTAATTTTCTATTCTACGTCATAAGTTCAACTCACCTACCAAGTTTCATCGCTTTATTCGTCTTTGGTAATGAATTATCGCACTTTTTCGGTTTCGATATCGAAAAAGTGGGCGTGGTTATAGTCCGATATTGTTCATTTTAAATAGCGATCTGAGATGAGTGCTCAGGAACCTACATACTAAATTTCATCAAGATACCTCAAAATTTACTCAAGTTATCGTGTTAACGGACAGACGGACGGACGGACGGACATGGCTCAATCAAATTTTTTTTTCGATCCTGATGATTTTTATATATGGAAGTCTATATCTATCTCGATTCCTTTATACCTTTACAACCAACCGTTATCCAATCAAAGTTAATATACTCTGTGAGCTCTGCTCAACTGAGTATAAAGACGGCAAAGGAATACGGTAACGGTGATCGATTCTGCCGATATAAAAGGGGTAAGTCCTAAGTGAACGAAATCCTTTTTTTTTGTAAAATCTGTGAATTCCTTCCGCGCCAATTCGGGGTTCACATTCGGCTATTGCAACCACCAATTTTCGAACGATTCTGACCCAACATAATGCGTATATGATTACAGAGTCCATTAGAGAAAATCCCAGTAATTTTCAGGTTTTCCGTTTCTTTAAAAGATTTTTTCTTTGTAAATTTATTAAATTTTTTGGGATTAATTCGTGAATGTTTCACAACCACCATAATAACGGCGCGCCCAGTCAAATGGCCTCTTAGTCGTGAACGCCCTATTGGCATGGAAGCCTTCAATAGCTTCAACGTGCGCCCAAATGGTAATTGCAACTCTTGTTCCTACAGGGAACATACCGTCTCAAACAAACCAAAGCTTTCTTAAGCGCCAGGTGGACTTTCTTTTGTTCAACATCACCAATTGTATCACCAACGTGGATTTTAGCAGCAGAGACTGCAACCAATGAGATACATTTTACTGCAGTGCACCCGAAAAGAGAGAAACCGGAAGGGCCTGAACCAAAAGGAGTCCAATAGGTGGTTTTATTTTCACTAGATAATTTTTAAAATGAAGGTTGTGGAATCATAGCCACAAATAGTCCATGAGGTGGTTAGACTTAATGTTAAAATTGAGGTCGTTAAAGAAATACAAATTGTGTAAACGGGAGCTTCGAAGCCGTATACAAGGAAAAATACACCAAACGGGTAATTTGACACAAAAGAAGTTTTTTTGTACTGCGCAGAGGCAGATACATACATTTCGTTTCCGACAAATCCCCTCAGCCATATTAAAAGAGCTCTTTTAGGTAGGCATTAGGGTGTTTTAGGTAGCTGAAAATTGTTACTCAAGTTGAGTGTGGAGTCGTTCGGTTTACTTTTGGCGACTGATAAGCCCGTAAGAAGTATAAAATATATCTAATACATTGATGCATACATTTTTGATTTATATAAAAAGAATATCCGTATGTAAATATGTATCGAATTCATATGTTTGTATAATTGGTTTTTTTTTTATGTAAAATATCACGCCCTTTAAATTTTCGTGCAAAGTCCAAAAACTTACGAACAAAAATTTACTTTTTAACGGTGCATTCACTTTGCGATCTGGCATTTTGTTAAAATTTCCTTTTTTGTCTATACATTTTTAAACTTTGTTGTATGTAATTGAATGCAAACATTTTTGTAAAGGTGTGATACGATTTGATTAAAATCTTTATTATATGCATGTATTTTTTTATTAAGGTCAAAAAAAAATTACAGCTTTGTTTTTTTTTTTTGTATCCTTAATACACATGTCCTTTTTTTTGTATGATTTAAATTTTTTTTAGAATTTGAAATAATTTTTCGTCTACGCCTGAGAAGATATAATATTTTGCGTATGTGGAGGTGAAATATAATTTTTTGTTGTAAACACGTTTAGAGAAATCCTTGTCATATACACTGTCTATTTAGGAAATTCTTGTAAAATTCAAAGCCGGAAGTTTACGAATCTTTGATTAAATTTTGCTAGTATAGATAGTAAGTTTTTTTATCATTAAAATGTCTTATTGAAAGGAAGAAAAAAGTAAACATGGTGTGCTAATTTGATCGGTTGGGAGGGGGGGGGGGGGGGGGGGGGGGGGGGGGGGAGGATGATGACAGGGTAGGTAAGAGGATTCAGACGGAGCACAGATAAAGGGGACCTGCTGATAGCTGAAATAATGGAGCGGTCCAAGGTAGGGTGGGATTCCTGCGAGGTGTGTGCAGGAAGGGGGGATGATTGTAACATCCGCCCCGCATCAAGGTGGACAAGGGTTAAGGGCCCCGACCTTGATTGCGTAAAGGGGCGGATTCACACTAGATGTACGTTACATTAATTATGGCGCCCAAGCAAAAACATACAAACGGGCAGCTATATTTAATATAGCGGCCAAACACATGAAATTCTTTTTAATAGCACATACATATATGTATATGGAGATCAAAAATGTGATCGTTTGGATTTTTCAGCAGCGCCGCTGATTGAAATTGGCGCCCACCAACGAGTACAATAAACTATCGTAATTAACATCAGTCCACTCAAAATTTGCCAATACTCATTTTAAATTAAAAATATATTTCAATCTATACAATGTACATATACATTTTTGTTAGCGTATGCAATCATCCAATTAAACGGGTCGGGCCGTATGCGACCAACACCCTGTCTCGGTGACTTATTTATGGCGTATGATCCGGAAATTTAAATGCACCAAGACAGGAGTTGGAAGCAGATGTTAGACCCTATCAATAGCCCATAGATGGCGTAGCCGCATTAGGGTGGCCGGCTATTTGCATCTTTTCGAATTTCTTAGATTTTTATTCTTTTTAAGCTATTGCATAGATTTTATCGCGGGCTTAGCGACTAAATCAAAAAAAAAAAAAAACCGTAACGGATATTTGTCAAAAAAGGTTCGAAATGGTTCGTAAAAGGTTCGTAAAAGGTTCGGTGTTAGCAACAGGCCAAATACATAAAATTGGATCTCTATAATAAAGTTAAAGTTAAAGTTGACTTAGTTAAAGTTAAATTTAAATTTAAAGTTAAAGTTAAAGTCAAAGTTAAAGTTAAAGTTAAAGTTGTTAAAGTTAAAGTTAAGGTGGAAGTTAAAGTTAAAGTTGACTTAGTTAAAATTAAATTTAAATTTAAAGTTAAAGTTAAAGTCAAAGTTAAAGTTAAAGTTGTTAAAGTTAAAGTTAAGGTGGAAGTTAAAGTTAAAGTTAAAAATAAAATTAAAGTTAAAGTCAATATTAACTAAAATATTTGTTTTCTTATCGGTCACCACGCTTAAAAATTTTGACTTGAATTAATATCAAAGACAAAACTTGAAGTAATATCAAAGAAAACAAAATGTTGCATAAATATTATAATTGCATAAGTTGATAATATGCAATAGCTTTACCGCGGCAGTTTCCGAGTGCCACACGTCCTTTTTTTATTCATTACAATGAATTTCTTTTTTTTTTTGCTACAGATACAAGGGAAGTCCTTATTAGAGTTTTTTTTTATAATAAGTTGCTCCAAAAATTTAAGGATTTTAAACATTATAGCCACAAGCAGTCCATTTCATATAAATTGTGTAGTATAAGGTATAAAAATTCCAATGAAACATATCCATATATTGATTTTTTTTAGAGTACAGAAATGCACACACCCTCGTAGGAACGCAAGAGTTTGCTCCAATGACCCCTAACATCAAAATTTTTTTTTTGTGATAAGGAGGGATAACATGTGGTGGAAAAGGGAACTCGGCTGGGCTATACTCGAAGCATCTGCGGATCAGTCTTGCCGACTTTCTGAATATTGCAGTGTCTTCTAGGCGGAGGAGATGAAAGCAATTTATGGCCTGCGCAAGGGTGTAACAGCTAAATTATCCTTGCTGACAGCATGACTGTTAGAGGCATCAAAATCCAATTTGATAAAATGGTATGGAAGTGTCAAGTTCTGTCGGCTTCAATGGGATATCTCAATGCCTTTGCTGCGTCCCGGGCAAGCCAATGATTTTGAGGTTTTACTGTCATGCTATTGCTGTTGTAAGCCCAAACATATTTCTCGTAGGTTAAGGGGAGTGCCAGTGATATGGTTTATTTTTTCCCGGATATGAATCCGAGAAGCTCCGCAATAAACACTTCCTGGTATAAGCCTTAATTACGCGGAAATTATTTCATTGTCACCCCTCCGTAGGCATGTATTACCGCAGAAATATTTAAAGTCCCTTAACCCCCTGAGGACCATCAATTATGGTCTTCATGGTCACGCAAAGAACTTTTTTCCTTCTCAAATCAAAAGCAGTCGTGGTGTGTAGCGGAAGAGGGGTCAACACATCACTTTTTCTCTGCCGATGTAAGACACTGCTTTAATATCTACTCACGGAACTCTGTCCAATAATTAGTTCACTGACCTAGATGAGTTGAGGGGATGTGTAGCACAAGCCTTTAAAAGTATTGCCAGCGCAATTTATAGCTTTTCCAATCTACTTATCAATCTTACCTATTCTGTTTATTTATCAGGCGAGGCTTTGGCGACCCAAAGTTCCTCATGTAAAGAGGGGGCTAATTAACCTAGAATGTTACACTTGGTGATGTCAAATCGTTTTCGCGATGGTCGGAGTAGTGCCTTAATGATGCTATTTTCCAGATCGTACCAGATTAATATCCCAGGATTATCCACAACGATAAAGCTCTTTCTCGCCACAAAGAGGATAAAATAAAGCTTAGTACTCTTTATTTAAAACTAAAACAAATAATTTTTCTTTTTCACAAATCTTTCATCTTATTTTCCATACAAACATCACACATTACAAGTTGTTTCGTCATTTGTAATTATTAGGGTCGACATTCTCTTTGGCTGAACATAAGAATTTATATTTCGGATTCATTCCACTTTTACATTCTGAGCCAGCTGTTTTGCCTGAACGGTATATTGGCTTATTGGGGATCAATCGACGGGCATAGATACATGTGAAGGGCACACTGGCAGCATAACTATACTCCAAGATAGCAGCAGCGCAGCCGATACGGTTATTACGATCCATAACCATTCTGCCAAATTTTTCAATTGGAATACTATAGGAAAAAAGTAAAAATCAAATTTTAGTTTAAAACAATTTTTTAAGGAGCTTTTCCGCTGATATATTGGAGACTAAAAACTAAATGATTTTTAACTCTTGGCGCATTTTATTTAGCACACCGTCATCAGTTAGTCTGATCGCACCTCCATTTAACACGTCCTGATGCTTTTCAAATCTCATTTATTTGTGCATAGAGCGCGTGCTTTTTATGATCTTAATCGGGACAGCTATTTTATTTGTATATAAAATTATTATTTTTTCATAAAACCTGTTTTGACGTTTTTTCAGACCTTCACCAGCGAGTTTTATTTATATGTGTATAATACGGGTTTATATGCTTTTTCACCAGGAATTCACCCATTTGTTTTTACATAAAACGCGTTTCGGTGTTTTTCACATTTTCCACAGGCAGTCTGATTTGGTTAAATATAAAATTTGTATCTTCGTTAAACGCGTATTGCCTTTTCAAATTTTCATCAGGGATTTTGATTTTATTGTACATAACTTCCTGTAGCAGATGTGAAAAACTTATTTAAACATATGGGACTTATTATTTTATGACTCAAATGCATCCTACGAAAAACCCCTTAAAAGACCATTCAAATTATTCACTGGCTTTAAACTAGCAATAAAAATGTTAGCACTGTTTTATAAAAGTATGCAGATTTGCATATTTCACTTACTCTTCACGATATTTATTGATTTCACCTTGATCACAATGAAGTTTTTGGCCATACCAGTACTTGCCTATATGATTCTTAATATAATTATAAGTTGTAGAGGGATCGGGTGCGAATTTCCCGCAGTGCACCCAATCAGTATTTTGATCGAGCATGTCGTAGCATGCTGTCTTAAAACATCCATCAGCTTCATAAACATTTTGACATCGCTTTATATTAAGTTCGGCGAAATATGCCAATTCATCATCCCATTCCAAGGTAGCCATAGCTGCTGCTGGTTGGAAATATGGGCCCCCCGCCGCAGTCCTATTGCGATATTTATTATGTAAATCTAAGAAAAGTTGTTTGAATTCCTCGCTCATTGGTACCATGTCAGCAATTCGTGGGCAAAACTCAGGATCGAATTTCTTTGTTGTTTGGAATATACATTTTTTTTAGTCTTTAGTTTGTTTCTGAAATATATAAAAAACTTACGCCATTATTATTGCATGCCAAAACATGCTTTTCCCTTTGTCCCTTGCACATATAGGCATTGCTGCAGAAGTCTACATCAGCAAAGTCCCCGTTCACAATCGCTAAAAAAATGCATAGCACAGCGGGAATTAAAATATGTTTTAAATACATTTTTCACCCAATTCTATTTAGTGTTACACTTGACTGATGAACTAAATACGAATATGACAAAAAATTTGCTTATGATACAATTTAGACTCATTTATATAGCTCATGACCTTCGGTAGTACACGTCAGAAACATTAAAAAAAGTTCCCTACAGCTGTACAAACAAAAATTCGTTTTTCGTTTACTTTTAATTAGTACTTAATTTATCTTCAACAAATAACTTTACTTAGTAAAATTGGGCTGATTTTTGTGATATTTTTTATGTTAGTGATGCAAATCGGTATAGAACCGGTTCGGATATCCACTGTTGTCTCTCATTAGTGAAATTGATGAAGACATTTCTAACTAGAAGAACTATCTACGACACGCTTCCAGGGCCACTCCCAAAAGAGGTGTACTATCCCCTCCACTTTGGAGAGGTGAATATTTTATAATTGACGTTAGAAAGAAGCGGGTGTGAAGTTATCGCTAATTAGAATGCCATCGCAATAACAGCAACCGGGAAATATCTTTAAACTCTAGACGAGAAGCTTCAGACCGCACTATACTCGTAGAGGCTGATCCCGTTCAAACAGCCTCCAAGTAAACCCCGAGAAGACGGATATGATTCTATACAGCAGACGCTTTCCCCATTGGACCTTTATAGTAAGCTCCAGGCGAGTTGTAATGCGGTTAGACTAAATACAGTCCTGTCTTGGGGCGACATCAGAGTTAACCATACTATACTGAGAAGCATTTCGGATATCTTTTGTCAACTAGATTATATTACTACGACCCTTCCTTTAGACGAAAAGGTCCCTATAAGAATCTCAGAGCAAAACCGCAGCCACTATATGCTAAACCAACCTAAAGACGAGATGAGAGAACAACACAAGCTCGACAAATATGGAGCCGGAATCATGAAAAATTGAATTGATAATAATTTATTGATATGGTTTAACCTGATACGAGAAAAAATCAATTCTTGGCGTGCTTTATCTTCGAAGAGATTTAGACTGAGCTTCGTTCACAATTTGCATCGTGCTCCTTTTAATTTTCCCTTCGAATTGGCGGAATGGGATCTACATATTTCATGCCGACCCCAAACGATAGCTGCAAACCAGACGAATTTTCACTGAAGAGATTTTCATAGCAGAAATAAACTGAGAGACAGAAAGACACTACTTTTCTAATTGAACACAGAACCTTTGGTATTTTGACGAAGCAATAAATTCAGAAGTTCTTTGGAACGGAATTTAGTACTGATATAAAACCAACCACGAAAGAAAGGTTTGTTTACGAAATTGGGGCCTTATTATTTACATTATTAATTTTGGGCGATGGTTAAAAGTGTGCTGCAAGATACAGGTCGTTTCGGCTTTAAAAGTTTCTGGTAGAAGCAGACTCTGGATACTTCTTTGCCTAAGTTTCATATCCTTCTACCACGCAGATTTCCTGAGTTGCGAAGACGGAAGCAAACTTTAAATGGGATGCCAGTCCACAGCTCTATAGGGTAAACTGGAAAAAGCTGGCCCATTTTTTTCCAATTTACCCTTTAGTACGCCGTTGGGCATGGGGAATACAGCTTATGCCCAGATATAACATATATCCAAAACATTTCAACCGCTAAACCCAATTTTGTTGATTCGTCGGTGTGGTTCACAGCTTGTTTTTTAGTTTTTGTATTCATAGCGAGTGTATTTGCTTTGTTTCACTTCCTGCTTTATATTGATACAGACTTATCAGTCGCCGTAGATATGTTTTGAATTATAGAATTTTTCAAGTTAATCAAACTTTCCAGAACTTATAGTTACACTATGCATAAAAATAGGCATTTCATAAAATTTTGGAAACGGTTGAGAATGAAGCTTAACACTCTGCAGCAGCCATCTCACTTTATTGATAGCTTTGATGAAGTTTATAAGCACTGTTCAAAAACATTCATGCACACCGTCTTCTCTCAATACTTTTTTTATTTGGAAGCCTGATCATGTAAAGAAGAGGAGTTCTTTCTATCGAAATATTTGTTTTACATCAACTCCAATGTATCAGGACTGATACACCGCTGCGTAAGAGCAACTTTTTTCCATTAAATAGAGAAAGTTGCGCAATTATTGGACATGCGGTATCATTTCAAACAACTATTATGAATAAAACAATTTTGTTGCTGATTTTTGAGATTATGGGTGCGAATCAAGCATTTTCGCAGCGACGTAAAAATCACTTAACAAGAAATAGAAAAGAAATAGGAAATATGAGTTCAAACGAATCACCGCTTTGAAGGCAGACGGGCTAGAAGCAGCTTCCGAAATGGATCCACACAACGAGCTATTGCAGTTGTCTCCAATTTTTTTTGCTCTATTCGGAATTAAAAAAAATTTCAATTAAGTAATAATGACAAGAAAAATTATTGCTAAAGCCTCGAGTTCGATTCAGATCCAAGATCTTATTATACTCAGCGTGCTTTGCACACAGAGTATATTAACTTTGATAGGATAACGGTTGGTTGTACAGGTATAAAGGAATCGAGATAGATATAGACTTTCATATATCAAAATCATCAGTATCGAAAAAAAATTGATTGAGCCATGTCCGTCCGTCCGTTCGTCTGTCCGTTAAGACGATAACCTGAGTAAATTTTGAGGTATCTTGATAAAATTTGGTATGCAGGTTCCAGGGTACTCATCTCCAATCGCTATTTAAAATGAACGATATCGGACTATAACCACGCCCACTTTTTCGATATCGAAAATTTCGAATAATCGAAAAAGCGCGATAATTCACCAAAGTCGGATGGAGCGATGAAACTTGGTAGGCGGATTGAACTTATGACGCAGAATCGAAAATTAGTAAAATTTTGGACAATGGGCGTGGCAGCGCCCACTTTTAAAAGAGGGTAATTTCAAAGTATTGCAAGCTGTAATTTGGCAGTCGTTGAAGATATGTTGATGGAATTTGGCAGGCACGTTACTTCTATTACTATATGTGTGCTTAATAAAAATTAGTAAAAAAAAAATTACAGTATGTAAGTAAATTATGTCAACATTCAACTCCAGTAATGATATGGTGCAACAAAATTCAAAAATAAAAGGAATTTTCAAAATGGGCGTGACTCCGCCCTTTTTAATTTAATTTGCCTAGAATACTTTTAATGCCTTCTATGACGATAAAAATTTTCTGTGAAAATGGGCGAAATCGGTGGAAGCCACGCCCAGTTTTTATACACAGTCGACCGTCTGACCTTCCGCTCGGCCGTTAACACGATAACTTGAGCAAAAATTGATATATCTTTACTAAACTTATTTCACGTACTTATTTGAACTCACTTTATCTTGGTGTTAAAAAATGGGCGAAATCCGACTATGATCACGCCCACTTTTTCGATATCGAAAATTTCGAAAAATCAAAAAATGCCATAATTCTATACCAAATACGAAAAAGGGGTTGAAGCTTGGTGATTGGACGCCTTCACATGTACAACTAAGGGCCACTCCCTTTCAAAACCTTCATTAATACCTTTAATTTGATACTCATATCGTACAAACACATTATAGAGTCACCCCTGATCCTCCTTTATGGTGATATCTCGAAAAGGCGTCCACCTATAGAACTAAAGATCACTCCCTTTTAAAATACTCATTACCACCTTTCATTTTATATCCATGTTTTACAAACACATTCCATGGTTACCCTAGGTTAATTTTCCTATATGGTGATTTTCCCTTTTTTTGTCTCCAAAGCTCTCAGCTGCGTATGTAATGTTGGGTTACACCCGAAATTAACCTTCCTTCCTTGTTTTAAAACATTTGGTTTTGGGGTTGCAGACTTCGTTGTCGTAGTTGTTGTAGTTGCTTGTAATGTTTTTCTGCGCAAGCTGTGCATTTGTCACAACGATACTTTTTATTGAGTTAATCGGGGATTGCCCGTATTGCTTTAAATGTATGGAAACATTTATTTCAAGCAATTTTTTAATTTTATAATTTAATTAATAATTTGGGGAAAATTTAAACAATATGTGATGTGTAGAAGAGTAAATGCAAAAGAAGGCAATTGGGAACAACTTTACAACAACTAAGGCATGACGAAGCTGAATGTGTTTGTAACCATTTCAACTATCGTAGGAGTGCGGGTTCGACTCCCACTCCCGGGAGAAAAGGCTTTGAAGTGATTTACAAGGTATAATCGAAAGAGCTGTCGCCTTGTCCGTCCTGATGTCGTGTTGTTTAAATTTTTCCCAAATTATTAGATACTTTTTATTGTTTACCTTAAACAATTCTATATCGGCTGCTTTGATGTTAACACAAATGCAATGAAAATAGTTCCTATTCGTATTCCTTTTCTTCTTCTTCTTTTTCCTATTCCTATTCCTATTTCTACTCCTACTCCTACTCTTATTTCTGCTTCTATTCCTTTTTTTCGTTTTCATATTCCTAACTCTATTTTTGTTTGAGCTTTCAGCCAAGGAATATGCAGTTTTCCTCTCCTCAGAAATTGCAATCAAAATTTCACTCTGTAAAAATGTAGAAACGAAAATTAATTTCTCACAGCTCAGATGGAGAAAGTACTAACTAACACCAGAAAAATTGATCAATTTCTGCACAGTGTAACTGATTAAAATGATCGTTGAACGTTGAACATTAAAAAACGTATAATTGTTCGCTTGATTCATATTAACAAATAAAATTTATTGAGAAAACTAGCAAATTTGTTTAAATAAAAAAAATAAACCACTGTGGGTATGTATCATTTAACATATACATAAAATATTTATTTCGGAATGGGGATCATGGGCTGATCTATGCCAAACAGATATTTATAATCCCATTTAATAATTTGGGAAAAATTTAAACAACATGACATCAGGACGGACAAGGCGACAGCTGTTTTTATTATACCTTCTAAATCTCTTCAAAACCTTTTCTCTCGGGAGTGGGATTTGAGCCCGCCTCCTACGATGGTTGAAGTGTTACAAACGAATTCTGTCACGTCATGCCTTAGTAGTTGTAAACTGATTATTATTTATGATTGCAGTTCAAAGAAATGTTAGAGAAGAAACGAGAAAGAAGAAAAGAGATGGAGGGGGAGGAAGAGATGGTGAAAGTGAAATAGGACTGGAGTGGGGGTAGGGAGAGAAAATGTCGAAAAAGGTAGAACAAGAATAACATTTTCGTAAAACGTTATTTAAAATTATGCACGTAAAGTTAAGTCAGAGCTGGTGTTTAGCTGCCGGCTCTGCTAGTTTTATACAAACTTGTACTATGTCAAACTGTGCGACTAGTAAAACTTTTTTTATAACTCATACACACGTTAATATATAGATATGTAAAGCGCCAAATACACGACACGAACATTTCCGCGAACATTCCCGTTATGTCTGCGACATTTTCTGTCGTGTATGGTGAAAATATTTTAATTTTTAGCGAACATTTGCGCGAACTGTTCGTGCGTGTATGGCGAAATAGCTCATAATCGTAGTAATTTCTGAACGGAACAGACGTGCGCGGAAAAGTAAAATGGACAATAAAAAATTTCTGAGTGAATTTATTGAAATGTATAAATCTTTGCCATCATTGTGGCAAGTAAAAAGCAAAGATTATTGTAACAGAATTAAAAAGAATTATGATTATGCGACAATATTGCAATATTGCTGCAGTACAATTGTTGTCCGTATTCATCGATGTCTGAAAGAGAACTAATGTTCGGCCAAAAGTTCGTATGGTGTATGGCCAAAGCTGCGAACAAGATTGCGGAATGTTCGCGGAAATGTTCGTGTCGTGTATTTGGCGCTTAAGTATGTATTTATAAACTTTTAAATAGCCACAACTTGATAGACTCATCGGATTCTAAGTTGATTTGCATGTGAGTTAAAATAGTTGGCACTTAATTTCGTTTAGATTACTGTTATCTATCTATTACGCACATTCGTATGTGGACGTGTATTTACATATATACCCATAAATGCATCGTTAGTAAATAGTGATTTCCTGTTGATTGGAGTTAGGTAAAAATTGAGGGGATATGTGGAATAACGGTATAACTCAAGAATCAACCTTTTGAGAAAAGTGAAAAAACTTAGCAATGCAGGTAAAATACATTTATAATAATCCTATAAATGAAGCTAATATCTCTGTTAAATGTCACTATTATTTTCTGAGATTAATATGATATGTGTATGTAATCGTGCTCTTATTATTTAGTTGATTTATGGAAAAACGGTGTAACTCGAATTATGCAATTATTCCACACATCCCCTCAATTTAACTTTCAAGTTCTGGTTTTATGGATTGATGGATTTAAACGTAAACATACAAATTCTCACAGAACAAAGTCATTCATTTTCTATACTTCATAAAATTGTACTTCATTAAATTGAAGTCAATGCAAGTGCATGCGTACATCTATATCAAACTTTAAGAGCCAAAATGATCTAACGATAAAATTTTCGTTCGTCAGGTGATGGCTCAGAGTGTAGTAATATTAGTAGCCATACCAGTGTTCATTTAAGTATCTCGGGTAGCTAAGATGTTAAAAGTGAGAGACCTCCCTGAATTGATTGAAAGGGAAGGATGGAAGAAGACTATATCCTCCATGGTGATTAGGCTGTTAAATATAGTATCTATTTCAAAATCTAGCATATCCACAGTGGTTTTTTATTAACGGCAAAGACAAATTTAATGTTGTTATATTTTTGAGCATGCTGCCACGTCCAGTTTTCAAAATTTAACTAAGTTTGAATCTTACGTAATAAAATCAATTCGCTTACCTATAATTCCAAAGTTTCGTCTATAACTGATCCCAAATTTTTTCGAAATTTTTAGTATCGAAAATGTGGGTTTTGTAGCCATTCGATTTCGTACATTTTGAATAGCAATTCATTCAGATAGTGATAGGGCTGTACATCAGATATAATAATATTTTTCTCAAGTTTTAGAGATAATGAACGGATAAAGCTTACACTTTTTATCCTGAGCAATTTTTTATATAGAAGTCTATATCTATCTTGATCCGTTTACAAAATAAAATAAATGTAGCGCTGATAATTTTACTAAAAACCAACAATTTCGACCTTTCTAAGAAGGGCTTGTTATTTTCTTTCGGTAACAACCGATGCAGACAAATTAGAATATTATTATCGACATAGAATAACTATCGTGGAGTTATCGGTTTTTTATCAGTTTTCCAGCTTGTTATCGACGGGTTACAGAACTGTCGTCGGTTTTATATTTACTATCTATATATCGGTAACTGCTTCTTAATAAACCAATGAGTCGTCGATAACAAACAAAAAACGCCGATAAATATCGGTAGCACTTCGATTAGAACTCGATATATATTCAATATTAAATCTATAGCTTTTCGGTAACAAATCGACAACATGACAATAACAGCTCGATAACTGTTCAATAGCAAAGCCATCACTTTTTGGCAATATATCGCTAAATTTTCGATAAGTAATCGATGTCCTTTAAGTAACAAACAGATAAAACCTTCATAAAAAATCGGTAACTCATTTCTTGTCGATCGCAAATTTATCACATTTCGATAGCGAATCGAAACATCGTCGATAATATGCAAATCGATAATGGGTAACACGCCCATACTCCGTTGATAACAAACTTCTGATGACAAATCTTGCAGCTAATCGCACTAGCGCAGAACTCTTGCACTAAAATGCGATACTCGCATTGCTTTCAACTGACACTTTTAATACTGTGATGTTGAAGGCGTTCTGAACTGGTTCAGTCGTTGGAATTTCTGAGATGGTCGCAGCCCTCGATTTTTATACTCAGTTGAGCAGATCTCACAGAGTATATTAACTTTGATTGGATAACGGTTGGTTGTACAGGTATAAAGGAATCGAGATAGATATAGACTTCCATATATCAAAATCATCAGTATCGAAAAAAAATTTGATTGAGCCATGTCCGTCCGTCCGTCCGTCTGTCCGTTAACACGATAACTTGAGTAAATTTTGAGGTATCTTGACGAAATTTGCTATGTAGGTTTCTGGGCACTCATCTCAGATCGCTATTTAAAATGAACGATATCGGACAATAACCACGCCCACTTTTTCGATATCGAAAATTTCGAAAAATCGAAAAAGTGCGATAATTCATTGCCAAATACGGATTAAGCGATGAAACTTGGTAGGTGAGTTGAACTTCTGACGAAGAATAGAAAACCAGTAAAATTTTGGACAATGGGCGTGGCACCGCTCACTTTTAAAAGAAGGTAATTTAGAAGTTTTGCAAGCTGTAATTTGGCAGTCGTTGAAGATATCATGATGAGATTTGGCAAGAACGTTACTCTTATTACTATATGTCTGCTTAATAAAAATTAGCAAAATCGGAGAACGACCACGCCCACTTTTTAAAAAAAAATTTTTTAAATTCAAATTTTAAAAGAAAAGTTAATATCTTTACAGTATATAAGTAAATTATGTCAACAAATTTACTACAGTAATGATATGTTGCAACAAAATTCAAAAATAAAAGAAAATTTCAAAATGGGCGTGGCTCCGCCCTTTTTCATTTAATTTGTCTAGGATACTTTTAATGCCATATGTCAAACAAAAATTTACCAATCCTTGTGAAATTTGGTAGAGGCCTAGATTCTAGGACGATAACTGTTTTCTGTGAAAAAGGGCGAAATCGGTTGAAGCCACGTCCAGTTTTTATACACAGTCAACCATCTGTCATTCCGCTCGGCCGTTAACACGATAACTTGAGCAAAAATCGATATATCTTTACTAAACTCAGTTCACGCAATTATCTGAACTCACTTTGTATTGGTGTGAAAAATGGACGAAATCCGACTATGACCACGCCCACTTTTTCGATATCGAAAATTACGAAAAATGAAAAAAATGCCATAATTATATACCAAATACGAAAAAAGGGATGAAACATGGTAATTGTATTGGTCTATTGACGCAAAATATAACTTTAGAAAAAAACTTGGTAAAATGGGTGTGACACCTACCATATTAAGTAGAAGAAAATGAAAAAGTTTTGCAGGGAGAAATCAAAAGCCCTTGGAATCATGGCAGGAATACTGTTAGTGGTATTACATATATAAACAAATTAGCGGTACCCGACAGAAGGTGTTCTGGGTCACCCTGGTCCACATTTTGGTCGATATCTCGAAAACGCCTTCACATATACATCAAAGGGCCACTCCCTTTTAAACCCCTCGTTAATACCTTTAATTTGATACCCATATCGTACAAACACATTCTAGAGTCACCTCTGGTCCACTTTTATGGCGATATTCCGAAAAGGCGTCCTCATATAGACCTAAGGCCCACTCCCTTTTAAAATACTCATTAACACCTTTCATTTGATACCCATAGAGTACAAACAAATTCTAGAGTCACCCCTGGTCCACCTTTATGGCGATATCTCGAAAAGGCGTCCACATAAAGAACTAAGGTCCACGCCCTCTTAAAATACTCATTAACACCTTTCATTTGATACTGATATCGTACAAACAAATTCTAGAGTCACCCCTGGTCCATCTTTATGGCGGCGATATCTCGAAAAGGCGTCCATCTATAGAACTTAGGCTCACGCTCTTTTAAAATACTCATTAATACCTTTCATTTGATACCCATATCGTACAAAATAAATTCTAGATTCACCCCTGGTCCACCTTTATGGCGATATCTCGAAAAGGCGTCCACCTATAGAACTTAGGCCCACTCCCTTTTAAAATTATCATTAGCACATTTCATTTGATACCCATATCGTACAAACAAATTCTAGAGTCACCCCTGGTCCACTTTTATAACGATATTCCGAAAAGGCGTCCTCATATAGACCTAAGGCCCACTCCCTTTTAAAATACTCATTAACACCTTTCATTTGATACCCATAGAGTACAAACAAATTCTAGAGTCACCCCTGGTCCACCTTTATGGCGATATCTCGAAAAGGCGTCCACATAAAGAACTAAGGTCCACGCCCTCTTAAAATACTCATTAACACCTTTCATTTGATACTGATATCGTACAAACAAATTCTAGAGTCACCCCTGGTCCATCTTTATGGCGATATCTCGAAAAGGCGTCCATCTATAGAACTTAGGCTCACGCTCTTTTAAAATACTCATTAATACCTTTCATTTGATACCCATATCGTACAAAATAAATTCTAGATTCACCCCTGGTCCACCTTTATGGCGATATCTCGAAAAGGCGTCCACCTATAGAACTTAGGCCACTCCCTTTTAAAATTATCATTAGCACATTTCATTTGATACCCATATCGTACAAACAAATTCTACAGTCAGGCCTGGTCCACCTTTATGGCGATATCCCTAAATGGCGTCCATCTATAGAACTATGGCCCACTTCCTCTTAAAATACTTTTTAATACCTTCCATTTGATACACATGTCATAGAAACACATTCCAGGGTTACCCTAGGTTTTTTTTACAACATGGTGATTTTCCCTTACTTTGTCTCCACAGCTCTCAACTGAGTATGTAATGTTCGGTTACACGCGAAATTAGCCTCCCTTACTGGTTTATGCTATGTTCACTCAACAGGTTTTGAGATGCTGGATGACAGTTACTTGACATTTTGAAGTTTGATTCATGAGTATCATTTTCCTCCTTGAGGTAAAGTTTAAAAGATATTTCAAGAAGTAATTTTTCTTAAAATGCAAGAACGACTTTTTCATTTGACAACACGCCATTCATAAAATAAAAATTCCATAACTCAACTGTTGAGAAGATGTTTGCAAAGTATCAATTAAGTTACCCAATGAAACTTTTGTAAAACTTAATTTAACAGTTTGAGTACTCACTATTTCATGTACTCTCTTTAACTTGATTTTGAGTTACGAAGTGATTGATGATTGGATGAAATTGCAAAAAAGAAAGAGAGAAAAAACAAGTGGGGGATGGTAAACTATATATCAAAAGAGCCTGGGAGGGAGAAAACAGTTCTGGAAAATTATGCCAAATATCCGCTTTTTTAACGAAACATTACGAAATTGCCTGATGATGATTACGTGTCGGTTTTCGGAATGGTACCATCGCAATATGCCAGTAAATGTTTCTTTCTTTCTTTTCAGTTTCTCTTAGAAAAATATAATAATTGAATATTCAATTATTATAAGCCGATGTTAAGCTCATGAGTTCTTAATAATAAGAATTAAAAAATTTGTTTGACTTTTTGGTAAAATTTGAGAGATTGTTTTCTGTTTACGATACTTTGTTATATATTGGTGGCCTAGAAATCAACTCACAGAGCATGTTTAACTTTTATTCACTGTTAAAGAGCGAGGGAGATGATGAACCCGATATTCCGCTATAAAAAGTCGGAAACTTCTCTATATCAAATCGATAACTTTTCATTCACAAATCGATAAGTTTCGATAATAAAATAATAATTTCTCATCTGCTTGTTATCGTTTGTTTATATTGAAATTTTATCAGAATTAAATATAATCAGGATAAAATAATAATAAATTTGTATCACCCCTATATAAAGTCAGAAAGTTCTCTATATCAAACCGATAACTTTTCAATTACAAATCGATGAAAATCGATAAGTTTCAATAACTTACTTACTTACTTAATTGGCGCTTAACCGTCTAAACGGTTATGGCCGTCCAACAAGGCGCGCCAGTCGCTCCTTCGCTCCGCCAACCGGCGCCAATTGGTCACACCAAGGGAGTTTAAATCGTTTTTCACCTGGTCCTTCCAACGGAGTGGGGGCCGCCCTCTACCTCTGCTTCCATAGGCGGGTTCCGATAGAAACACTTTCTTGGCCGGAGCATCATCTTTCATTCGCATAACATGGCCTAGCCAGCGCAGCCGCTGCGTTTTAATTCGCTGGACTATGTTGATGTCTGCGTATAGCTCGTACAGCTCATCATTAAATCTTCTTCGGTACTCGCCATCGCCAACGCGTAGAGGTCCATAAATCTTTCGAAGAACTTTTCTCTCGAACACTCCCAAAGCCGCTTCATCTGCTGTTGTCATGGTCCATGCTTCTGCCCCATATAGCAGGACGGGTACGATAAGTGACTTGTAGAGTATGATTTTCGTTCGCCGAGAGAGGACTTTACTTTTCAATTGCCTACCTAGTCCAAAGTAGCATTTATTGGCAAGATTGATTCTTCGCTGGATTTCAGTGCTGATGTTGTTGCTAATGTTGATGCTGGTTCCCAAATAAACGAAGTCTTTTACTATTTCGAAATTATGGCTGCCAACAGTAGCGTGGTTGCCAAGGCGCATATGCGCTGACTCTTTGCTCGATGACAGCAGGTACTTCGTTTTGTCCTCATTCACCATCAAACCCATCTTTACCGCTTCTTTTTCCAGCTTGGAGTAAGCAGAACTAACAGCGCGGGTGTTTAGGCCGATGATATCAATGTCATCAGCATATGCCAGTAATTGCACGCTTTTATAGTATATTGTTCCAGTGCGGTTAAGTTTTGCAGCTAGTATAATTTTCTCCAGCATCAAATTGAAGAAATCGCACGATAGGGGGTCACCCTGTCTGAAACCTCGTTTAGTTTCGAACGGCTCGGAGAGGTCCTTCCCAATTCTGACTGAGCTGATGGTGTTGCTCAACGTCATTTTGCACAGCCGTATAAGTTTTGCGGGGAAACCAAATTCAGACATAGCGGCATATAGGCAGCTCCTTTTCGTGCTGTCGAAGGCGGCTTTAAAGTCGACGAAGAGGTGATGTGTGTCGATTCTCTTTTCACGGGTTTTTTCCAAGATTTGGCGCATTGTGAAAATCTGGTCGATGGTAGATTTACCAGGTCTGAAGCCGCACTGATAAGGTCCAATCAGCCGGTTCACGGTGGGCTTCAATCTTTCGCACAATACACTTGAAAGGACCTTATATGCGATATTAAGAAGGCTGATTCCACGATAGTTGGTGCATTTTGCAGTATCCCCCTTCTTGTGGACTGGGCAAAGAACACTTAGATTCCAACCGTCGGGCATGCTTTCGTCCGCCCATATTTTGCTAAGAAGCTGCTGCATGCGCCTTACCAACTCCTCGCCGCCGAACTTGAATAGCTCCGCAGGCAATCCATCAGCGCCCACGGCCTTGTTGTTTTTCAATCTGGTTATTGCTATTCTAACTTCGCCATAATCGGGCGGGGGACATATATTCCATCATCATCGATTGCGGGATCGGGTTCTTCATCTCTGCGCGGTGAATTGCTGCCTCCATTTAGGAGAGCAGAGAAGTGTTCCCTCCATAATCTAAGCACTCTCTGGACATCAGTTACAAGGTCGCCGTTTTCATTCCTACAGGAGTTTGCCCCGGTCTTAAAACCTTCCGTCTGTCGCCGTATTTTTTGGTAGAATTTTCGGGCGTTATTCCTGGTGGCTAGCAGCTCAAGCTCCTCGCACTCACGCCTTTCTGTTTCTGCTTTTTTCTTCCTGAAAAGGCGTCTCGCTTCCCTTTTCAACTCACGATAGCGTTCACACACTCCTCTTGTCGCGCTCGCTTTTAACGTAGCCCTGTAGGCAGCGTTTTTTCTTTCGGTTGCAACGCGGCATTCTTCATCATGCCAGTTGTTTTTTCGTGGCCGCCGGTAACCAATTTTTTCCTCGGCGGCAGTATGAAGTGCTTTGGAGATATGCTCCCACTGCTCCTGTATTCCTTCAGGATGAGTTGTGCCCTCAGAGAGCAGGTGTGAGAGTCGAGTTGCGAAATCATTGGCAGTCTGTTGTGATTGAAGCTTTTCGACGTCTAGCTTTCCTTGTGTTTTTTGTTCCTTGTTTTTAGCCGCGTTGAGGCTGCAACGAGATAATGGTCCGAATCGATGTTAGGTCCTCGGATCGTTCGCACATCTAAAACACAGGAGGCATGCCGTCCGTCTATCACAACGTGATCGATCTGATTGCGAGTATTTCGATCAGGAGACAGCCATGTAGCTTGATGTATCTTTTTACGCATGAACCTCGTGCTTGATATGACCATGTTTCGAGCACCGGCAAAGTCAATCAGCCTCAGTCCGTTAGGAGAAGTTTCATTGTGTAGGCTGAACTTTCCGACTGTAGGGCCAAAAACACCTTCTTTGCCCACCCTGGCGTTAAAGTCGCCAAGCACGACTTTTATATCATGACGGGGGCAGCGCTCGTATGTGCGTTCTAATTGTTCATAAAAAGTGTCTTTCACCTCATCGATGAAGTTTCAATAACACATTAAAAATATTCAGTAAAAAAATCTATAAATATTCGCTCATTTTTTTAACAACATACATATCGATAACTTTTTAATAAATAATCGATAAATGTTCTATTAAACATCGATAGCCTTTGATAACAAACCGACAAATTTTTGATAACAAATCGAAAAATTTTTTGATTACTTGTTACTTTAATAATAATCCGATTGTCTTTTGCTATCATTTCGATAAATTTTCGATGGCAAACTGATAACTGCTGGACGATAAATCGAAAACATACCAACAAAAACTGGTGTCACATTAGTAACATTTCGAAAACTTTTCGAAAACATAACGTATATTAAAATTTAAATAATTAATCTAGAATTTAGTGATAACATATAGATAACTGCTGAGACCAAAACTATAACTTTTCAATAGTAAATCGATAAGTTTTGGCCAATAAATCGGTAACATACCAATAACAAATTGATAGCACGCTGTCCGATTTCTGTCACGGCTTCGGTTTTGATTTAAATTTTTACTTGAAATACTTTATATTTCTCCGCTCCTTTTTTTGGCTTCCTTTCCTTTCGTTTCTTTTCCTTTACTGTTGTTTCCTTTACCTGTCTTTCTTCACCTTTTCTGTCCTGCTCTTTCGTTGCTTTGTCTTGATTTGCTATGTGATTTCGCTCTTATCTACGTACATTGTTTCCACATAACGGTATAGTGTAGTGACTTTACTTATAGCGTTTTCTTTTCTGGCTATAGTGTTACCCTCTTTGTACACCGCGCAAGGGTTGTTGTTCTATTCTAAAAAACAGGCAACGCCTTTACAGGGTATTTCGTTCTTTTGTGAAAATTGTTGCCTGCTCGCAACGCAAAAGCGTTACACTTTTACCCTGTATAAAATGGCGGTGTGGCAGTGCAACTCTGTGAAACTCTAATTCGCTCTTGAGATCCACATATACTCTGTTAATATGAGTGCACAGATCACCTACCAGATTACGCATTCACGCGTTCAAAATTCCTTCGTTCTGTGCATCTACGTCACAGTTGACTGAGCGAATGAAAGAGAAAAAAAAAACAAGTAAGGAAGGTTAAGTTCGGGTGTAACCGAACATTACATACTCAGTTGAGAGCTATGGTGATAACATAAGGGAAAATAACCATGTAGGAAAATGAACCGAGGGAAACCGTGGAATGTGTTTGTATGACATGCGTATCAAATGAAAGACATTAAAGAGTATTTTATGAGGGAGTGGGCCATAGTTCTATAGGTGGACGCCATTTAGGGATATCGCCATAAAGGTGGATCAGGGTTGACTCTAGAATTTGTTTGTACAATATGGGTATCAAACGAATGGTGTTAATGAGTATTTTAAAAGGGAGTGGGCCTTAGTTCTATAGGTGGACGCCGTTTCGAAATATCGCCATAAAGGTGGACCAGGGGTGACTCTAGAATGTGTTTGTACGATATGGGTATCAAATTAAAGGTATTAATGAGGGTTTTAAAAGGGAGTGGTGGTTGTTGTATAGGTGGTCGCCTTTTCGAGATATCGCCATAAAGGTGGACCAGGGGTGACCCTAGAATTTGTTTGTACAATATGGGTATCAAAAGAAAGGTGTTAATGAGTATTTTAAAAGGGAGTAATCCTTAGTTCCATAGGTGGACGCCGTTTCGAGATATCGCCATAAAGGTGGACTAGGGGTGACTCTAGAATTTGTTTGTACAATATGGGTATCAAAAGAAAGGTGTTAATGAGTATTTTAAAAGGGAGTAATCCTTAGTTCCATAGGTGGACGCCGTTTCGAGATATCGCCATAAAGGTGGACCAGGGGTGACCCTAGAATTTGTTTGTACAATATGGGTATCAAAAGAAAGGTGTTAATGAGTATTTTAAAAGGGAGTAATCCTTAGTTCCATAGGTGGACGCCGTTTCGAGATATCGCCATAAAGGTGGACCAGGGGTGATCCTAGAATTTGTTTGTACAATATGGGTATCAAAAGAAAGGTGTTAATGAGTATTTTAAAAGGGAGTAATCCTTAGTTCCATAGGTGGACGCCGTTTCGAGATATCGCCATAAAGGTGGACCAGGGGTGACCCTAGAATTTGTTTGTACAATATGGGCATCAAACAAAAAGTGTTAATGAGTATTTTAAAAGGGAGTGGGCCTTAGTTCTATAGGTGGACGCCGTTTCGAAATATCGCCATAAAGGTGGACCAGGGGTGACTCTAGAATGTGTTTGTATGATATGGGTACCAAATTAAATGTATTAATTAGGGTTTTAAAAGGGAGTGGTGGTTGTTGTATAGGTGGTCGCATTTTCGAGATATCGCCATAAAGGTGGACCAGGGGTGACCCTAGAATTTGTTTGTACAATATGGGTACCAAAAGAAAGGTGTTAATGAGTATTTTAAAAGGGAGTAATCCTTAGTTCCATAGGTGGACGCCGTTTCGAGATATCGCCATAAAAGTGGAGTAGGGGTGACCCTAGAATTAGTTTGTACAATATGGGTATCAAAAGAAAGGTGTTAATGAGTATTTTAAAAGGGAGTAATCCTTAGTTCCATAGGTGGACGCCGTTTCGAGATACCGCCATAAAGGTGGACCAGGGGTGACTCTAGAATTCGTTTGTGCAATATGGGTATCAAACGAAAGGTGTTAATGAGTATTTTAAAAGGGAGGGGGCCTTAGTTCTATAGGTGTTCGCCTTTTCGAGATATCGCCATAAAGGTGGACCACGGGTGACTCTAGACTTTGTTTGTACGATATGGGTATCAAATGAAAGGTGTTAATGAGTATTTTTAAAAGGGAGTGGGCCTTCGTTCTATAGGTGTTCGCCTTTTCGAGATATCGCCATAAAGGTGGACCAGTGGTGACTCTAGACTTTGTTTGTACGATATGGGTATCAAATGAAAGGAGTTAATGAGTATTTTTAAAATGGAGTGGGCCTTCGTTCTATAGGTGTTCGCCTTTTCGAGATATCGCCATAAAGGTGGACCAGAGGTGACTCTAGAATGTGTTTGTACGATATGGGTATCAAATTAAAGGTATTAATGAGAGTTTTAAAAGGGAGTGGTGGTAGTTGTATATGTGAAGGCGTTTTCCAGATATCGACCAAAATGTGGACCAGGGTGACCCAGAATATCATCTGTTGGATACCGCTAATTTATTTATATATGTAATACCTGCCACGATTTTAAGGGTTTTTTATTTCGCCCTGCAGAACTTTTTCATTTTCTTATACTTAATATGGTAGGTGTCACAACCATTTTATAAAGTTTTTTCTAAAGTTATATTTCGCGTCAATAAACCAATCCAATTACCTCACCATGTTTCATCCCTTTTTTCGTATTTGGTATAGAATTATGGTATTTTTTTAATTTTTCGTAATTTTCGATATCGAAAAAGTGGGCGTGGTCATTGTCGGATTTCGTTCATTTTTCATACCAAGAGTAAGTACATGAACTAAGTTCATTAAAGATATGTCGATTTTTGCTCAAGTTATCGTGTTAACGGCCATGCGGAAGGACAGACGAACGACTGTGTATAAAAACTGGGCGTGGCATCAACCGATTTCGCCCGTTTTCACAGAAAACAGTTAAAGTCATAAAATCTATTCCCCTACCAAATTTCACAAGGATTGGTATATTTTTTTTCGACTTATGGCATTAAAGGTACTCTAGACAAATTAAATGAAAAAGGGCGGAGCCACGCCCATTTTGAAATTTTCTTTTATTTTTGTATTTTGTTGCACCATATCATTACTGGAGTTGAATGTTGACATAATTTACTTATATACTGTGAAGATGTTAAATTTTTTGTTAAAATTTTACTTAAAAAAATTTTTTTTTTTAAAAGTGGGCGTGGTCCTTCTCTGATTTTGCTAATTTTTATTAGGCGTACATATAGTAATAGGAGTAACGTCCCTGCCAAATTTCATCATGATATCTTCAACGACTGACAAATTACAGCTTGCAAAACTTCTAAATTACCTTCTTTTAAAAGTGGGCGGTGCCACGCCCATTGCCCAAAATTTTACTAGTTTTCTATTCTGCGTCATAAATTCAACTCATCTACCAAGTTTCGTTGCTTTATCTGTCTTTTGTAATGAATTATCGCACTTTTTCAGTTTTTCGAAATTTTCGATATCGAAAAAGTGGGCGTGGTTATAGTCCGATATCGTTCATTTTAAATAGCGATCCGAAATGAGTGCTCAGGAACCTACATACCAAATTTCATCAAGATACCTCAAAATTTACTCAAGTTATCGTGTTAACGGACGGACGGACGGACGGACATGGCTCAATCAATTTTTTTTTCGATCCTGATTATTTTGATATATGGAAGTCTATATCTATCTCGATTCCTTTATATATGTACAACCGACCGTTATCCAATCAAACTTAATATACTCTGTGAGCTCTGCTCAACTGAGTATAAAAACAAGAGCTAAAGGAAAATGACGTAAGAATTGCCCAAAAAAAAAGAGATGATCTAATGTTTACATGCGCAATGCGCAATCTTCTTGTGTGATTTGTGGTATGAGTGAATATGGTGAGATGAAATGTTCTTTGTATGCACTATAAATGTTAACAATTTTCTGGGGTAGGTGTAATACTATTAAGGCTTCCCTTCAAAAAACGCGAGTACTCCATAAATAATGTAAGGAATACTCCTTTGGGAGTATAGGAGTGTTCCAAAATTAATCTGTATTCATACAAAAAATGTGCTCCAATTAACATTGTGATGTCCTAGGAGAGGAGTAGGTGATCCCACTCTCGCTTTGTTTGTGAGTATTCCATAGAGTACATACGTGAGAGTACTTTCCAAAGTACTTTCACTGTAGTACTCCATGGAGCACCCACAGAGGATCATATGCCAAATTACTAAAGAGGAATTGTGTCGGAAAGAATTATCGGAGTGAATTTAATTTAAAATGAAAGTAAATGAAGAGGGGCAATACAACTTCTATATTTTTTACTACGAATATTCTTATGTTATTTAGTATTTGCGTGAATAAAGAAACTAATATTTCTCTATACTATAGTATGTATACATAAAACCAGTGCGCGGTTGCATTTTATCAGAGTTGCCATAGTAAAATTTTATTATAAGTTATTTGCATATATGTAATACTTCTATATCGCTACTACTGAACTGTGCAGCCTGTCAAACATTACAGTACAGATATACAAGGAGAGAAGAAGACAAAATCTCAAGACTGTCGTTAAATTTTTGTAAAAAAGGGGCTTAAATATATGTATATTTCAATAAGCCGTCGTGCTTCTATCAGTATTGTACATTAGGCTATTTCGTTCTCCAAATGAAAAAGTAAGCTTTTGTATTAGTAGTAGTAGTAGTAGTGTAAATTGGAAATGCAAAATTAAGTTTAATAAAAAAAATGTTTCCAAATACAAGTGATGCATTCTCCAATAGTATCATGGACGATCACATAGCCATCGAAAATTTATTCAGCAATGACACCCTTAATAATCACCGGACACAGCTGAGAAAGGAAGTAACAAGTTTTTATTTGGATATTCGTTTGGTTTTTGAAACGAAAATAAGCACGGCGAAAAAGAGTATGATAGAAAAAAATTTACAAATTTGATATTATTTCAACACCAATAGCAGTCAGCCCAGTACTCATATTTTGTTTACTTCATTCAAAAACTCAAAATAAGTAAAATTTTGTAAACGTTTATATATCGTTTATTCAAGATAATTAACTTTAAATTATTTTTAAAAATGTTTAAAGAAATGCTCGTTGGGATGTATGTATAAGTATATTTTTATACATGTATATTTAAATTTTTTTCATTTCAAAAATATGAATCCTTCGCCTTGTTTTTTTTTACTATTTATGTAAATAATGTACTTTGTATGGCTGCAGCCCATGTTTAAATAATAAATACATCAAGCCTTGTATTGTATTTGTTGGTCTTTTCGTTGTTTAATCGACTAAACTGAGATTTTATAACAATTAGTATGCAGAAGTTATGTAAAGGGGATAGTGACCAGTTGTAACCCCTTTAATACTTTTTTTACACACGCTACTACAATTCCCTAACACTAACAAAGCCCACGCATGCGCAGAACATACATTTGCACAGTTTCAGCAAATAATGATTGACAGAAAATTTGCACATTAGGAAGATAGGAAGGTATTGATATAGAAGTATTATATTTACTAGTATCGCCTGTGGTCGAAATTCGACCAACGTGTATTTTTTTCAACTCAGTTTATGCATCAAGTGTTGGAATTATAGCAAACTGGTCTAACTTACTTAACTTTTTCTTTAAAATTTTGAATTTGATCTAAGACTTTGTACTTTTTGATTGTATTTTCTTAAATTTTCTACAAACTTTTCACATGTAATTATAACGTTTTGGTATGGAGCTCCTTAAACAAAAATATAAAAATTATGTAAAATCATATGAAATTGACATAGAATTATGGTGAAATTACTTGAAATTGAATTGAAAAATAGGTTTTTCCACACCACCCGGAAGGTCCCCGTTGGCGCGCTACCGAAGTTAGTTTTGTGAGCTCGGTTCCCCAGTAGGCCTATTTCACCCATATACACATATCGCCCATTTACGTCAATAGTGTCATAATTAAAAAAACACGAACTTTTAGTTAAAAATTAAGAAATTTGCTAAAAGAATTTAGCCTATTTCACGCCACCCGTTTAAGTTGGTATAAATACATATCCAATATGTAAGTGTGACACAAAACAAAAGTTTCGAGTAAAATAGAGGATACCTTCATAAAAAATAAAATAAAAATATAAAAAAATTATGTAATGAGAAAGAAGGCAGAGTTTACTAAAAAAATTTATAATTAAAGAAAAACAAATAAAGTACTTAAATTGCGAAAAATTAAGTGAAGTGAACAAACAGTTCCATATAAAAACGCAATAAGTGCACTTATACTTTTTTCCGGGTTTTAATGTGATCATTGTGGAAATATGAAGATTCTAATATTCGGATATTTAATGTTGGGATCCCATTGAGATCTATGTACGTAATTAATTTGTATTAAATTTGTAAACACTCCATTTCATGAATATATATGACCATATCTACCATAAAATATCGTCTGTGAACAATATAATACTAAGATATAACAGAGCAGAATAAATTAGGAAGAAAGAAAAAACAAACAAAAACATTGAAATTATTCACGCAAACATATTTACTAAAATAAAATTGAGCGACAGAAACCAATTAGGGTTTTGGGAGCTAAGCATCCGATTAATGGATATATAATCCAACAAAGTTAGGCTAATAATAATAATGGGTAATATACTGCCTATGCAAGACGGCCGCTATGATGCCGGTTGCCGCTCTGACCTAAAATCAAAAAAGTTTTTGGGACGTTTTTTTGTTTCGTAATTAGCATAAAAGGCAATATAAACAAGTAAGGAATAAGTTCGGGTGTAACCAAACATTACATACTCAGTTGAGAGCTATGGTGACAACATAAGGGAAAATAACCATAAACCGAGGGAAACCCTGGAATGTGTTTGTATGACATGTCTATCAAATGAAAGGCACTAAAGAGTATTTTATGAGGGAGTGGGCCATTGTTCTATAGGTGGACGCCCTTTAGGGATATCGCCATAAAGGTGGATCAGGGGTGACCCTAGAATTTGTTTGTACGATATGGGTATCAAATTAAAGGTATTAATGAGGGTTTTAAAAGGGAGTGGTGGTAGTTGTATAGGTGGTCGCCTTTTCAGAGATATCGCCATAAAGGCGGACCAGGGGTGACTCTAGAATGCGTTTGTACAATATGGGTATCAAACGAAAGGTGTTAATGAGTATTTTAAAAGGGAGTGGGCCTTTGTTCTATAGGTGGAAGCCGTTGCGAAATATCGCTATAAAGGTGGACCAGGCGTGACTCTAGAATGCGTTTGTACAATATGGGTATCAAACGAAAGGTGTTAATGGGTATTTTAAAAGGGAGTAATCCTTAGTTCCATAGGTGGACGCCGTTTCGAGATATCGCCATAAAGGTGGACCAGGGGTGACCCTAGAATTTGTTTGTACGATATGGGTATCAAATTAAAGGTATTAATGAGGGTTTTAAAAGGGAGTGGTGGTAGTTGTATAGGTGGTCGCCTTTTCAGAGATATCGCCATAAAGGCGGACCAGGGGTGACTCTAGAATGCGTTTGTACAATATGGGTATCAAACGAAAGGTGTTAATGAGTATTTTAAAAGGGAGTGGGCCTTTGTTCTATAGGTGGAAGCCGTTGCGAAATATCGCTATAAAGGTGGACCAGGCGTGACTCTAGAATGCGTTTGTACAATATGGGTATCAAACGAAAGGTGTTAATGAGTATTTTAAAAGGGAGTGGGCCTTTGTTCTATAGGTGGAAGCCGTTGCGAAATATCGCTATAAAGGTGGACCAGGCGTGACTCTAGAATGTGTTTGTACGATATGGGTATAAAATTAAAGGTTTTAAAAGGGAGTGGTGGTAGTTGTACAGGTGGTCGCCTTTTCGAGATATCGCCATAAAGGTGGATCAGGGGTGACTCTAGAATGCGTTTGTACAATATGGGTATCAAACGAAAGGTGTTAATGAGTATTTTAAAAGGGAGTAGGCCTTTGTTCTATAGGTGGAAGCCGTTGCGAAATATCGCTATAAAGGTGGACCGGGCGTGACTCTCGAATGTGTTTGTACGATATGGGTATCAAATTAAAGGTATTAATGAGGGTTTTAAAAGGGAGTGGTGGTAGTTGTATAGGTGTTCGCCTTTTCAGAGATATCGCCATAAAGGTGGACCAGGGGTGACTCTAGAATGCGTTTGTACAATATGGGTATCAAACGAAAGGTGTTAATGAGTATTTTAAAAGGGAGTGGGCCTTAGTTCTATAGGTGGAAACAGTTGCGAAATATCGCCACAAAAGTGGATCAGGGGTGACTCTAGATTGTGTTTGTGCGATATGGGTATAAAATTAAAGGTATTAATGAGGTTTTAAAAGGGAATGGTGGTAGTTGTATAGGTGGTCGCCTTTTCGAGATATCGCCATAAAGGTGGACCAGGGGTGACTCTAGAATGCGTTTGTACAATATGGGTATCAAACGAAAGGTGTTAATGAGTATTTTAAAAGGGAGTGGGCCTTTGTTCTATAGGTGGAAGCCGTTGCGAAATATCGCTATAAAGGTGGACCGGGCGTGACTCTCGAATGTGTTTGTACGATGTGGGTATAAAATTAAAGGTATTAATGAGGGTTTTAAAAGGGAATGGTGGTAGTTGTATAGGTGGTCGCCTTTTCAAGATATCGCCATAAAGGTGGACCAAGGGTGACCCTAGAATTTGTTTGTACGATATGGGTATCAAATTAAAGGTATTAATGAGGGTTTTAAAAGGGAGTGGTGGTAGTTGTATAGGTGTTCGCCTTTTCAGAGATATCGCCATAAAGGTGGACCAGGGGTGACTCTAGAATGCGTTTGTACAATATGGGTATCAAACGAAAGGTGTTAATGAGTATTTTAAAAGGGAGTGGGCCTTTGTTCTATAGGTGGAAGCCGTTGCGAAATATCGCTATAAAGGTGGACCAGGCGTGACTCTCGAATGTGTTTGTACGATGTGGGTATAAAATTAAAGGTATTAATGAGGGTTTTAAAAGGGAATGGTGGTAGTTGTATAGGTGGTCGCCTTTTCAAGATATCGCCATAAAGGTGGACCAAGGGTGACCCTAGAATTTGTTTGTACGATATGGGTATCAAATTAAAGGTATTAATGAGGGTTTTAAAAGGGAGTGGTGGTAGTTGTATAGGTGGTCGCCTTTTCGAGATATCGCCATAAAGGTGGACCAGGGGTGACTCTAGAATATGTTTGTAAGATATGGGTATCAAATGAAAGGTGTTAACGAGTATTTTAAAAGGGCGTGGGGCTTAGTTCTATAGGTGGACGCCTTTTCGAGATATCGCCATAAAGGTGTACCAGGGGTGACTCTCGAATGTGTTTGTACGATATTGGTATCAAATTAAAGGTATTAATGAGAGTTTTAAAAGGGAGTGGTGGTAGTTGGATATGTGAAGGCGTTTTCCAGATATCGACCAAAATGTGGACCAGAGTCACCCAGAACATCATCTGTTGGATACCGCTAATTTATTTATATATGTAATACCTGCAAAGATTTCAAGGGTTTTTTATTTCGCACTGCAGAACTTTTCCATTTTCTTCTACTTTATATGGTAGGTGTCACAACCATTTCACAAAGTTTTTTCTAAAGTTATATTTCGCGTCAATAAACCAATCCAATTACCATGTTTCATCCCTTTTTTCGTATTTGGTATAGAATTATGGAATTTTTTTCATTTTTCGTAATTTTCGATATCGAAAAAGTGGGCGTGGTCATAGTCGGATTTCGTTCATTTTTTATACCAAGATAAAGTGAGTTCAGGTAAGAACGTGAACTAAGTTCAGTAAAGATATGTCGATTTTTGCTCAAGTTATTGTGTTAACGGCTAAGCGGAAGGACAGACGGACGACTGTGTATAAAAACTGGGCGTGGCTTCAACCTATTTCGCCCATTTTCACAGAAAACAGTTAACGTTATCAAATCTATGCCCCTACCAAATTTCAAAAGGGTTGGTAAATTTTTGTTCGACTTATGGCATTAAAAGTATCCTAGACAAATTAAATGAAAAAGGGCGGAGCCACGCCCATTTTGAAATTTTCTTTTATTTTTGTGTTTTGTTGCACCATATGATTACTGGAGTTGAATGATGACATAATTTACTTATATACTGTAAAGATATTAAATTTTTTGTTAAAATTTTACTTTAAAAAAAATTATTTTAAAAGTGGGCGTGGTCCTTCTCCGATTTTGGTAATTTTTATTAAACGTACATACAGTAATAGGAGTAACGTTCCTGCCAAATTTCATCATGATATCTTCAACGACTGCCAAATTACAGCTTGCAAAAGTTTTAAATTACCTTCTTTTAAAAGTGGGCGGCGGCACGCCCATTGTTCAAAATTTTACTAATTTTCTATTCTGCGTTATAAGCTCAAACCATCTACCAAGTTTCATCGCTTTATCTGTCTTTGGTAATGAATTATCGCACTTTTTCGGTTTTTCGAAATTTTCGATATCGAAAAAGTGGGCGTGGTTATAGTCCGATATCGTTCATTTTAAATAGCGATCTGAGATGAGTAATCAGGAACCTACGTACCAAATTTCATCAAGATACCTCAAAATTTACTCAAGTTATCGCGTTAACGGACGGACGGACGGACATGGCTCAATCAAATTTTTTTTCGATTCTGATGATTTTGATATATGGAAGTCTATATCTATCTCGATTCCTTTATACCTGTACAACCAACCGTTATCCAATCAAAGTTAATATACTCTGTGAGCTCTGCTCAACTGAGTGTAAAAATGTAATGTTATATTTTTGTAACTTTTTTTTTTGTTCAGTATAAGACGTACTTTATCTAAAATGAGGATTAAATTTGCAAATGCAACAACATTTTCGAGCAAATTTGCCATTAATTGTTATAAATAAATTAGTTAGTTTCAACAAAAGTTAACTCATTATTTGTGATTTCATGTTTTTTTGAACACAACTAAAATAAAAAACAAAGAATCTGTTAAATAAAGACTTATGTATTTACGTGTAGGTAAAATTTGCCACAAAAAATGGGCCGGTCAAAAATTAATTCTATTCAAGATTTTTGGTACACTATAAATTATTTTGGAACAATTTTTTAGGATTTTGGTAGAGGCTATTATAGGTAAGCGGCAACAATGGGAAACCATGTTTGTATGCAGGTGAAACATTTGTGCCTTCGAATTTAGCGGGGATACATAAAATTTGAAATTCACATTAAACACTTAGATAATTGTTCCCAAAGACGGCGCGCTTGTGCATAAAGGTTTAGGTCTTTGAAATTCGCATTAGCAAACTTAGATAATTGTTCCCAAAGATGGCGCGCTTGTGCACGATAATGAATTGCGATGTTTGTATGAATTGTTCGAATTCACAAAAAACTCTTTCTATTAATTATAAACAAATAGTGTAATATTTGTTAACAAAAATAGGCCTATGTACTGCGGCTGATCAATACGAATCGATTCATATAACTTTTATATGATTTTACGTTTGCTAAGTATGCCAGATAGCCTGTCAATTGATTGTATGGAAATTTTGTTAGCGTATTAATATATAGATGGTTATTTGTATGCAATATTTTAATTTTGGCAACTCTGTTCGATCGTCATCGTGTCGTGATCACGGTCGTTAAAAAACGAGCAATGATCGGCTGATGGTTGTCCGCAAACGCATTGCAAAGGAGTATTGTTAGAGTACTCCAACATGAAGAAAATGGAACACGTAATCCAACAATTTTTGCAGGGTTACCATTTACTTAGGCAACAATTTATTTCAGAAAAGAAAACGCTATTACATTTACATTCTGTATTCCCCATTCCCGTGAGCAAAGATTTTTAAACTTAAAAAATCTGCAAAATAATATGTAGTCTATCTAATAAATTAACAATTTAGCTATTATTATTAATACATATTTAGTTATCTTAAATTTTATTCGGTAATGACGGCATTTTTTTTAAATTTTTTTTCACAAAGCGAAGTCAAAAAGTGTTGCATAATTATTTTATTTGATAAATAATTTATTATTTGATTATCATATGATTTAAACAAAATAATTCTCTCGCGCAATTAAATAATGTACACTAAAATATGCAAATGCATGTATGTAAACAAATGTTTGCCAATAACAAATTGCTTTTGGTTAAAGTTTAATTACTCACTGATTTAAGCAAATTTTTATGTTTACATATTTTTACTAACTTAAATAAAATTAAAGCACGCTTCACTAATTTAGTAATTATTAAATGTTTAGGTGAATACAGTACATAACAGATATCTGAAGCTAAAATTGGATATTTAATGGTAAAAGAGGATTGAGACCACGAGGATTTGCATTTAATCTTAAGTCGTTCCTTAAAAAAGCTAAGCCTGTTTTTACTTCCATCGATCAAAATATGCATGGGATTATATAGTTTTTAAGAGAATAGCGTTAACTTAGTTCTGATTAACGAAGCTCCACATTGCTGTACAAAAACCTGAGTTTCATGTCTGACAACTATAAAGTTATTTTTGTGAAAACTTAATCAAGACGTTCAAACAAAAACAACTAAGTTAAAAAACTCCAATTAAAACAAACAAATAAACTTAGCCTAATGAAACAAACAAAATATGTTATCACAAAAAGCTTTTATATACATATGTATATATCTAATGATAGAACTTTTAAAAAAAGTACTCATATTAAATACTCGGATCAAAGCATCGATGCTAGTACTCATGCTCAGTAAAAGGTATAGAGTTTACTCGATCCAAGTAAGTACTTCGGAATTTTTACCCAAAGTGAAGCAAGTTTTTCTTAAAATTAGATCGTATTTATGGAATATATAAGAAAACAAATAAGGAAGTTTAAGTTTGGACGAAACTGAACATTTTGTAAACATTAGTGTGCTCTAACATATATTATAGGGATACATTTAAAAAAAACTACGTCACGAACATTAAGTGATATGAAAGATTTTTCAACGACTTATGGCAATTAAAAAAATGTTTTCACTTAGAAAAAAGTTTTTCTAAACGGGGTCGCCCCTCGGCAGTGGATTTTCAATACTCCTAGTGCATTTCTCCCATTAAAAGCTTGTTTTTTTCTCGGACGTTGTGGCAGCGCCCTGCCCTCAAGTGGCCCGATGAAACCAGCCTAATCTGTTTATTTTTTTTTAATACATAATTTTTAATTTTTATTTATGTTTGTAATTTATGATTACCAAATATATAGAAATGACCGTTTGAACAGAGTTGGAGGTGGAGTTTTGCTCGCGGTACATTCTTCTATACCTTCCGCTGAGGTAAATTTACCTGTTATTGAAGCTACGTATTTTAAGTGCATTAGAACCCAGCTGGGAATAGGTTTTACCTATATTGCCATTTGCTATATTCCACCATCTTCAGATACCTCGGTGTATATGAACCATGTTTCGTTACTGAAAGATATCAGTTCAATGTTGAAGCCTATTGACCCCATAATTGTCGTGGGTGAATTTAATTTTCCGCACGTATCATGGATCACATCCGACCATGGTATTGTATCGGTTTCTTCAAAATTGTCCAGCATCGACTTTTGAGCTGAAATAACTGAACTTTGCCTAAGACAGATAGATATAGTTCCAAACATGTTCGGGAGGGTACTTGATCTGGTATTTGTTGATGATTCATCAAAATCCATTCTTAGGAGGGGTGAACCTCTTACTGTACCTGAGGGCCCTTACCATCCTTCGCTGTAAATAGTTTACGAATTGGAAGAAAGTTCTCGGAGTTGCACTACCATAGAAAACGATTCTAGTTTTAGATTCGAATTCGCGAAGGCTAATTTTAGTAAACTCAACCAAATTTTATCTACAATAGTTCGGCTCAAATGCGGTGCAGATATTGACAAAAACGTTTCTGACTTCAATTCCATCATTCAGGCTATTCTAGAAAGACATGTACCTAAGCTTAAACGTGTTTCCACTGAACTAGTCCAAATATTGAACACCAAAGAACTGAAATCTTTAAAAAACAAAAAATCGCGTTCCTTCAAGCTGTACAAGAAGACGGGTTCACACTCCGACTTCTTGAAGTACTCTATATTGCGTCATAAATACTTTGAATTAAATAAAAATTGTTACAATACTTATCTCTGTGCGATGAAAAAGAAAATAACTTGCAATCCGAAAGCTTTCTATGATTTCGTGAACTCTAAACGTAGGGTTAAAGGCTTTCCTTCTGGTATGAAATACCGTGATGATTTCTCTAGCGACGATCAAGATATTGCCAACTTTTTTGCACAATGTTTCAATTCCAACTATTCCGCAATATCTCCTGAGGAGGTTTTTTCACATTTAATGTCTTTGAAGGAAGCTTACAAATACGGTCCTGAACTTATTCCCAGTTGTTTTCCTAAAAAATGCGCTGAAAATATTTATCAGCCCCTAACTGACTTATTCAATAGGTCCCTAAAACATGGTGTTTTTCCTGCTGCTTGGAAGGAATCTTTTCTCATACCCCGTCATAAAAACGGCAGTAGATCATGTGTAGAAAATATCGAGGAATTGCAAAATTGTCTGTCATCTTAAAGGTATTTGAAGCCATTGTTACTAATCAGCTAACATTTTCCATTTCTACGTTGATGACAGATTCACAACACGGGTTCTGCAAAGGCAAATCTACCATTACTAATCTACTTGAATTCACAACTCATGTTTCTAATGGATTTAGAGAAAATCTTCACACCGATGTTATAACTATACACTGATTTCAGTAAAGCGTTTGATAAAGTTTCCCGCTTTTTGTTTATCCACAAGCTTGATCGACTTGGCTTCCAACCTGGTCTCACCCAGTGGATCTCTTCATATCTCTACGGTAGAACGCAAAAAGTAATTTTTAACAAGTAAGGAAGGTTAAGTTCGGGTGTAACCGAACATTACATACTCAGTTGAGAGGTATGGTGACAACACAAGAGAAAATAACCATGTAGTAAAATGAACCGAGGGTAACCCTGGAATGTGTTTGTATGACATGTGTATCAAATGAAAAGTATTAAAGAGTATTTTATGAGGGAGTGGGCTATAGTTCTATAGGTGGACGCCATTTAGGGATATCGCCATAAAGGTGCATCAGGGTTGACTCTAGAATTTGCTTGTACGATATGGGTATCAAATTAAAGGTATTAATGAGGGTTTTAAAACGGAGTGGTTGTAGTTGTATAGGTGGTCGCCATTTCGAGATATCGGCATAAAGGTGGACTAGGTGTGACTCTGTTGTTGTTGTTGTTGTTGTAGCAATGCTCGCCCCACCTAATAGCCGCGACCGATCACAAATTGTCATCAATATCCTCTAACGGGAGTCCAAGGAAACTTGCCGTTTCAACAGGGGTGGACCATAAGGAAAGGGGTGTTAGAGGCGTTGGTTCCACATTACAATTAAAGAGATGGTTGGTGTCATGTGGGGACACATTGCAAGCGGGGCATACATTTTGTATGTCGGGGTTGATTCTGGATAGGTAAGAGTTTAACCTGTTACAGTATCCAGAGCGAAGTTGAGCAAGAGTGATACGCGTTTCCCTGGGGAGTATGCGTTCCTCTTCTGCGAGTTCTGGATATTTTTCTTCAAGTACTGGTTTCACCGGGCAATTCCCGACATAAAGGTCCGACGCCTGTCTATGGAGTTCACCAAGGACCTGCTTGTGTTTTTTCGCTTCATACGGCTGGGTTCTCAGGTGCCGTATTTCCTCAAAATGCTTACGGAGATGACTCCTTAGGCCCCTAGGCGGTGCTGGTTCGTCAATCAGATGTCTGTTGGGATGCCCAGATTTCTGGGTATTCAACAGAAACTGTTTGGTTAGCATCTCATTTCTCTCCCTGATGGGGAGTATTCTCGCCTAATTATGCAGATGGTGTTCTGGGGACATAAGAAGACAGCCCGTGGCGATTCTGAGAGCAGTATTTTGGCAGGCCTGTAGTTTCTTCCAGTGGGTGGTTTTTAGGCTTGGCGACCATATGGGTGACGCGTAGCACGTAATCGGCTGGCTAATTGCTTTGTATGTGGTCAAGAGCGTTTCTTTATCTTTTCCCCAGGTACTGCCAGCAAGGGATTTGAGGATTTTATTACGGCTCTGAATTCTTGGAACAATTGCGGTTGCGTGCGCACCAAAATGTAGATCCTGATCAAACGTCACACCCAAGATTTTGGTGGTGTAGGACAGTCGGTAGCGTAGTGCCATCGACGTGGATGTTCAATATGGTCGACATTTGGGGCGTCCGTGTTGTAAATAAGGTCGGTGAAGATTTAGTCGTTGACAATGCCAGGTTTCGCGAGGCGAAAAAACTGGAGAGATCAGGGAGATAGCCGTTTATTTTATTGCATAGCTCATAGATCTCTGGGCCTGTGCCTGTGGCCATTATCGTGCAGTCATCGGCGTAGGAAACGATTGTGACTCCTTCCGGTGGTGAAGGTAGCTTAGATATGTAGAAATTAAACAAAAGCGGGGATAGGACACCACCCTGTGGCACCCCTTGTTTAATTCTCCTTTGTTTTGATGTTTCGTTTCTGAATTGCACCGATGCCTGCGGTCCACCTTTTAAGACATGGGGGAAGGGTAGACCCTTCCAGGTCTTGCAGTAACGAGCCATGGTTGACCGTATCAAAAGCTTTTGATAGGTCTAACGCTACGAGTATTGTTCTATGGTGGGGATATTGATTCAAACCGCGATTTATCTGGGTGCCAATGAAATTTAGCGCGGAGGTAGTGCTATGGAGTTTTCTGAAGCCATGCTGATGAGGGGCTAGCTGCAAATGTGCTTGGAAATAAGGGAGCAAAATGGCTTCAAGCGTCGATAGGAGAGATATCGGACGATATGACTCACCTACGTTAGCTGGTTTCCCAGGCTTTAGTAGCGGGACCACCTTGGCCATTTTCCATTTCTCGGGTATGACAAAGGTGGAAAGAGACAGGTTGAAGACATGCGCTAAATATTTGAAACCCTCTTTCCCTAGGTTTTTAAGCATCGGCATGGCTATGCCGTCTGGGCCCACTGCTTTGGATGGTTTAGCGCGACCAATGGCGTCCTCAACCTCTCTAGCGGTGATGGTAATTGGTGACGCGCTGAGTTTGTGTTTATGTGCGTGTCTATTGGCTCTCCGTCTATCTTTGTCGACCGTAGGATGCATTATATATTGTCGGCAGAAAGCGCTCGCGCATTTTTTCGCATCCGACAGCACCTTATCGCCAAAGGCGATGGAAACTTTGTCTTTGTGCTTAGTCGGATTCGATAGGGACTTTACGGTGGACCAAAGTTTACCTACACCGGTAGAGAGGTTACAACCTCTTAGGTGCTCTTCCCATTTCGCCCGCTTGTGTTCGTCCACAAGCAATCTGATGCGTTGGTTTATATCCCTTATTTGGGGGTCGCCTGGATCAAGCTGTCTTATAAGGTCGCGCTCCCTCGCTATGCTCGCGGCCTCCGCCGGGAAGTGGGGCCGGATTTCGGGAATTCTCCCAGCGGGAATGAAATGTGCCGAGGCGGATTCAATGACCTTACGGAAGGCACGCTCCCCTTGGCGGGCATCAGTCGGGATAGGGAGGGCAGCAAAGCTGCTGTCAGGTGTGACTCTAGAATGCGTTTGTACAATACGGGTATCAAATGAAAGGTGCTAATGAGTATTTTAAAAGGGCGTGGGGCTTAGTTCTATAGGTGGACGCCTTTTCGAGATATCGGCATAAAGGTGGAACAGGGGTGACTCTAATGTGTTTGTACGATAAGGGTATCAAATTAAAGGTATTAATGAAGCTTTTAAAAGGGAGTGGTGGTAGTTGTATATGTGAAGGCGTTTTCCAGATTTCGATCAAAATGTGGACCAGGGTGACCCAGAACATCATCTGTTGGATACCGCTAATTTATTTATATATATAATACCACGCACAGTATTCCTGCCAGGATTTCAAGAGGTTTTTATATCGCCCTGCAGAACTCTTTCATTTTATTCTACTTAATATGGTAGGTGTCACACCCATTTTACAAAGTTTTTTCTAAAGTTATATTTCGCGTCAATAAACCAATCCAATTACCATGTTTCGTCCCTTTTTTCGTATTTGGTATAAAATTATGGCATTTTTTTCATTTTTCGTAACTTTCGATATCGAGAAAATGGGCGTGGTCATAGTCGGATTTCGGCCATTTTGTATACCAATACAAATTGAGTTCAGATAAGTACGTAAACTGAGTTTAGTAAAGATATATCGATTCTTGCTCAAGTTATCGTGTTAACGGCCGAGCGGAAGGAGAGACGGTCCACTGTGTATAAAACTGGGCGTGGCTTCAACCGATTTCGACCCTTTTCACAGAAAACAGTTATCGTCCTAGAATCTAAGCCTCTACCAAATTTCACAAGGATTGGTAATGTTTTGTTCGACATATGGCATTAAAAGTATCCTAGACAAATTAAATGAAAAAGGGCGGAGCCACGCCCATTTTGAAATTTTCTTTTATTTTTGTATTTTGTTGCACCATACCATTACTGGAGTTGAAATAATTTACTTATATACTGTAAAGATATTAAACTTTCTGTTAAAATTTGACTTAAAAAAATCGTTCATAAAGTGGGCGTGGTCGTTCTCCGATTTTGCTAATTTTTATTAAGCATACATATAGTAATAGGAGTAATGTTCCTGCCAAATTTCATCATGATGTCTTCAACGACTGCCAAATTACAGCTTGCAAAACTTTTAAATTACCTTCCTTTGAAAGTGGGCCACGCCCATTGTCCAAAATTTTAACAATTTTCTATTCTGCATCATAAGTTCAACCCACCTACCAAGTTTCACTGCTTTATCCGTCTTTGGTAATGAATTATCGCACTTTTTCTTTTTTTCGAAATCGATATCGAAAAAGTGGGCGTGGTTATAGTCCGATATGGTTCATTTTAAATAGAGATGAGTGCCCAGGAGCATACATACCAAATTTCATCAAGCTACCTCAAAATTTACTCAAGTTATCGTGTTAAAGGACAGACGGACGGACGGACATGGCTCAATCGAATTGTTTTTCGATACTGATGATTTTGATATATGGAAGTCTATATCTATCTCCATCCCTTTATACCCGTACATCCAACCGTTATCCAGTGAAAGTTAATATACTCTGTGTGCAAAGCACGCTGAGTATAAAAAAAAAGTCAAGAATATTAAGTGATATGAAAGATTTTTCATCGACTTATGGCCATTAAAAAAATTGTTTCACTTAGAAAAAAGGTTTTCTAAACGGGGTCGCCCCTCGGCAGTGGCTTTTTAACGCTCCTAGTGTATTTCTCCCATTAAAAGCTTCTTTTTTCTCTCGGACGTTGTGGCAGCGGGCTGCCCGCAAGTGGCCCGATGAAGCCAGCCTAATCCCGTTAATTTTTTTTTTTTAATATATAATTTAAAATTTTTATTCTAATTTTTATTTATGTTTGTAATTTACAGTCTTTGAGAGGCAGTGGTTTCTTAGGCGTCGAGATCTAAAACTGCTCAGTTACAGAGAAACTCATCAGCTGTGAAATATAGATACACAAATAAAGTAGATTAAAAGTACACATATGATTTTTTAATTATTAAGAGCAAATAGACCCGTTTTTTTCATGGTGAATACAGTACATAACAGATGTCTGAAGCCAGATTTGGATATTTAATGGTGTTTAAGTGACTTACGTCACTTAAAGTCTTCACGTGACTTGCGTTCATGCACCCATGCATCCCTACAAAAAATTCCTTTACAAGCATCCCTGCTGTAATTGGAACTTCGAATGCGACATTGGAATTGCTTCCAGTGTTGCATAGGATATAGTCTATTGTCACTTAATTTTCGATCTCTTTCATCAACTACCATCGACGAGGACACATCAAAGTCAACGAAGTATTATTTTGAGCAAATCATCGCCGTCACATCAAGGTGGATACATCTTCAGCGTCAGCACATCTAAGTCAACGGGGTAAGTATCTCATTCAAATCTACATATTTTGTATATTTTTCCCAAAATCCCAAAACTCCCGGTCCCATCCCTGTGACTCAGATATATAGACATTAGGGCGGGTCAAATTGTATGGGGGAAAAAAACTTCAAGTGCACATCCAGTTTCTGAATTTATGGGTCATACTGAGTTATATTGTCTATGGGATCATAGGTCTGAAATGAATTTCGAGCCTCCCTAATCAAGTGAGAAAATTTTGATATAAAAAATTGTCTAACAAAATTTTCAAGAATAAATTTGACCCGCTCTAATAGATATATTGTGACGAATATTAGTGACAGTAAGAGATACTCACATCACTAGTCTGATGCTAAGTAAATGCAGCCACAACAACAATAAAGCAGGCAGTCACGTGCATCTACATAAACGAATGAATCATTATGTCTACACATATGTACGTACACGCAGCGGAGAGAGATGCACAAACACAGGCATATATCTTATCTGAGAAGTATTACTCACATATACACGCGCATATGAAAAGCTATAACATGTATCTGTAGTTATGTTATAGCTGGTAGCAAATTCTGGAAATATAAGCGCCTAGAAATATGACAACGAGGAAACCAGACAGTATAAAAGGCGGCAACAGTTGAGGCACGACGAATTCAGTTTGATTTAAGCACGCTATCTATTGAGCAGTCGAAGTGTTATTGTTGTGAAGTACTTTAATAAAGACAATTTTGCATTATTGAATAGTGGAGTTATTTATTCAACAGTTTAGTGATTCGAACGTTAGCAGAAGATTTGAAATAAGCGGAATTTCAGTAAATTCGTTTCAATTGGTGTCTTAAGAGGAATTGTTGAATAAAATCTGGAGATTTCGAATACAACTTGGATATGGCAAAGTTAAGTGAATTAAGGATCCAGCAACTGAAGAAGGAGTTGGAGAACCGTGGATTGAATACAACCGGCAATAAGATCGAACTTCAAGCACGGCTACGAGAGGTATTGGAGTTCGAAGGAATTAATGTGGACGAGTATGTCTTTTATCCTGATGTGGAAGAATCAACAACAAAAATTGAAGGGAAAAACGAAACATCGACAGTTACCAGCACAGACTTGAACATGATATTGGCTGCAATATCTGCACAAACATCGTCAGTAACATCCAAGATGGAAGCAGAGGAGGCATGCATTTCAGAAATGTCGTCGCAAGTGTCATCTCAACTGGAAGACCAAAAGACATGCATGGTATCTCAATTGGAAGCGCAAGGGGCACGTATAACTGAAATCTCGGCAGAAATTTTGTAACAGGTATCATCAAAACTGGAAGCGCAGGATGCAAAAATGGCTCAATTTCAGGCAGAAGTAGATGATTTAAAAGGTTGTATGGAGCAGTTACAACTATATCACCCAGCTGTTTCAGCAAGCAATCCGAAGGTAAAAACTCCATCTTTTGACGGTTCTGTTCCTTTCCAGGTCTTTAAGATATAGTTTGAGAAGACCGCAGCAGTGAACAACTGGAATGCGGAAGATAAAGTTATTGCACTGTTCGTGGCATTGAAAGGGCCTGCATCGGAAATCTTACAGACGATTCCAGAGTACGAACGGAACAGTTATGAAGCATTGATGGCCGCTGTCGACAGACGTTACGGAAGCGAGCATAGGAAACAGATATACCAAATTGAGTTGCAAAACCGTTACCAAAAGGCGAATGAGACATTGCAAGAGTTTGCGTTGGATGTTGAAAAGCTGGCACATTTAGCGAATGCGGACACACCCGTGGTATACACTGAAAGGGTAAAGATTCAGAGCTTTATAAACGGCATACGGGACGTCGAAACAAAGCGAGCCGCATACGCGAACCCAAAGCAAACATTTGCTGAAACGGTATCCCATGCATTGACTCAGAAAACGACGTCACTATTGAGTAAACCAGCATACAAAGCTCATCGTGTGGAAGTAGAAAGGCTAGAGTGGAAGACACAATTTTGGAAGCACTGAACAAAAAAAATGTGGGAGTTATGAAATATTTCAAGGGCGGCAACCCAGGTAACATTGCACGTTATTGCAACACCGGTCCTAATACTTCCAATAGTGTGGATGGCCGTAAACGCAGAGCTGACGGAGATGAGCAAATCTCCATGTCCACTCAATCGTTAAACTAAATAGAGTCAGCCGCAGGGTGTGACAGCTGGCTCCCTCAACTGAATGCCCCATAATCTCTATCTCGCAAATTGGAAGAAGGTCGAACAATCATAATTTCGGAGGATATGTTGATGGAAAGGAACGTTTACTGACTGTAGATACGGGTGCATCTCATTCCATCATTCGAGCGGATTTAGTGAACAAGAAGATAAGACCATTGCATGGAGAAAAATTGCGTACAGCCACTGGAGGCGACACCGCGGTTCTAGGAGAAGTAGCATGTGAAGTCGCAATTGGGAACGTCATTGCAGTACACAATTTTATAGTGGCAGAGATTGTTAATGAAATCATAATTGGAGTGGACTTCTTAATCGACCAAGGCATCAAGGTCGATATGCAATGCAAGACGATGAGATATAAGAACATTGATGTGCCACTTAATTTCGGCTACGAGAGAGGCTACAGCAGTAAACGAGTGCTGTTGGAAGAGAGTCAGCGAATACCATCAAAATCAGAAGCGGTCATATTGGCAAAAGTTGATGGAAATTGTGGCACAAACAAACAAACTGTGAACAGCTCCAGGAACACGTTTCAACTAGTAATACTGATCTTTCAAAAGACATCACGGCATGGATGGAGGGATCAAGGGATCAATATTATCAGAGTAAGACGAAGCAACTGCTCCTAAAGTATATAAACATATTTGACCAGGATGGTTCCAAACCAGGCCGCACCTATGTTGTGAAACATCAAATTGACACTGGAGACGCTAGTGTTCTACTAGCGAAGCGGGAAGTTGTGAGTCAAATCGTACAAGAAATGAACGACAGCGGCGTCATCGAAACATCAGCTAGTCCATGGAGCTCACCGGTTGTACTAGTGAAGACGAAGGATGGGAAAATGAGGTTTTGCGTGGACTACCGCAAGTTGAACGACGTCACGAAAAAGGATAGCCCCCCATTGCCAAGAATTCATGATACTCTGGACTCCCTATTTGGTACGTAATGGTTTTCTACACTGGACTTGAAAAGCGGCTACTGGCAAGTTGAGGTGAAGGAGGAAGATAAAGAGGAAACAGAATTCAGTGTCTGTTATGGTCTTTGGCAATTTACAGTGATGCCTCTTGGACTTTGTAATGCACCAGCTACTTTTGAGAGACTCGTGGACCAGGTACTGAAAGGACTACATTGGAAAACATGCTTGGTTTACCTGGACGACATCATAGTATTGAGCAAGAACTTTGATGAACATCTTAAGAACTTAGAGGAAGTTTTCCAGAGAATAGCTGGCGCTGGTCTGAAACTAAGTCCCAAAAAGTGTTCGTCGTTTAAAAAGGAAGTATATTATTTGGGTCACAAGGTAACGACGGAAGGCATCTGTATAGCGAATGAAAAGATAGAGGCAGGAAAGGATTCGCCAAGACCACAGAACTTGCATGAATTAAGAAGTTTCATTGCGCTGTGCACATATTACCGCCGATTTGTACCAAACTTTTCCAGCGTAGCCCATAGCCTCCATGAGCTTACAAGAAAAAATAAAGCTTTTGAATGGAAGAAGGAGCAAGAAGTGGATTTCGAAACATTGAAGGAGCGTTTGTGCACTGCCCCTATGTTGGTATATCCAATTCCAGGAGCAATATTTATTGTAGATACAGATGCGAGTGGATGGTCGATGGACAGGAGAAGGTAGTTGCATATTACTGCCGTTCGATTGGAAAACCAGAGAGGAACTACTGCGTTATGCGGAGAGAGCTGTTGGCATTGGTAGAGTGCATTAAACCTTTTCACAAATACCTGTAGGGCCAGCGATTCCGTGTTAGGATACATCACGCAGCATTGAAATGGCTTCTGCAGTTCCATAATCCGGAAGGACAATTGACACGGTGGATCGAGCGACTACAAAGCCATGACTTTTCCATTGAGCATCGAAAAGGTAGTACCCATGAAAATGCTGATGCAATATCACGAAGACCATGTAGTTTGGAATGCAAGCACTGTTCGAAAGCCGAGGCTAAATAAGGCACTATAGATGTCCGGCTAATGTCTATAACATGTGGGGATGAATGGGACAAGGGAAAACTAAGGAAGTGTCAGCTAGAAGATACTGATCTGTCTCGTGTTATGCAAGGGCTCGAACGAAACGAAAGACCAAATAGAGAGGAGATGTCGGCAGAGAGTCCCATTGCGAAGTCATATTGGGCACAGTGGAATAGTTTAGAATTGCTATCCAGTTGCTTGCATCGAGTATGTGAGAGTGAGGATGGTCAACGCAAGAAGAAACTGATAGTTGTTCCCAGAAAGCCCTCACTAGGGTAGGCACCTTGTCATTGGTGTGAGGGCTTAGCCGAACTCCATAGCGCCCGACTATGAGGCGGAGCTCTTTAGGACTGACACCTACGCCGTTTTGCCTCATAGGAGGGCGGCGGAATGTCGGTGACTAAGAACTGCCAACCCCCTAATCCAGGGTGTTATGCGGACCGTGTCTATTGGGCGATTTGCTGCCAGGGGATAATTTCGGCTGTATTCGAACGGAGCCTTCCCGATACCGGGCCACCTCGGGAAGTATTTATGGCCTTATCACAGTAAGGGGCACTGCTGTGGCGGACGGTTCTTCCCCGTATATAATACTGGACCGCTGAGCCCGCCATGTCGGTCAGGTGGTCGTACGACCAAGATTAACGACTCATTACCTGTTTGCAATAAGGACGATGATAAGAGGAGAAGTGAGTCGCAGGCCAAGAACGACAAATACGCATTAAGCGATGCTTCGGACTCTGGGAGCGAGATTAGTGCTGATTCAATGAACTCCGTGTTAGAGAAGCACACAAATGAAAACGGAGTAGAGGAGTGGAGAAGGGTAGGGAGCAGAGAAAGCAAAAGAGCTCTCTCGCAGTACCGTGCAGCAGTAGGAATTGTACAACGCTTGGGAGCAGTGGTCGACCCAACAGAAGTGGAGATCGAGCGCTTGGAATGAGCCCATGAGGTGGTAGAAATAGGTCGAAGGCAGTTCAAAGTGTTTGCTGCGAGAAACCCTCGGTTCTGAAACCGGTACGAGGAGGAAGAAGCGTCGAATGGCAGAATGACAAGTAAGCCCAAAGATGTAAGACAGATGGGCCCCAATAGCGAGGTAGTAAATATCTCGAAAGCTGCTAGTCAGCGGGAAGTTCCAACTACGGAAGTAGGAGATAAGCCAAAGGGAGATAACGCTAAGACTCCGGCTTTCTCCGAGGTGCTAAAGGGAGTTAACGCTAAGACTCCGGCTTTCTCGGAGGTGCCAAAGGGACTGGTTGATCGTAGCAGTCCTTTCGGACAAATGACTACTGAAAGATCTGTGGAAAGGGAGCTTATGAGCTTAATGCTTAAGATGATTCGGGAACAACTAAGTAGGTCCCTTCGAACCTTTGATTCGGGGGATGGTATAATGGTGTGAAGATGATAGCGTGCGACAACACCGCGAGCTTGCGGAAGCTGGAGGAAGTGGTTCCAAACCTCCAAAGACAAGGCACGAACGCGCGGTTTGAGGTGGTGGATAAAGCGCAAATCGGCACGGTACTAAAAGTTAAGGTATGGATACCATGCGTGATGAAGTCGGAGGATACACTGCGATTTCTGCAGAATAAGAATCCGAACATACCGACACAGGATTGGAAGGTACTTACTGTATCTCGGCCTAGCGAGGAAGGTCAGTTCTACATCTTCTAAATAAACAAGCAAGCGGAGGATATTTTGTACACGCACCTTGGTAAAATGTCCTTTGGCACTAGAAAAATTTACATGCGACTCAGGAAAAGAAGTCCCGAGGATAAAAATCCTAACACGCTAGAGGTGGAAGAAAAGGACCTCAAAGAAGTCCCGAGGATAAAAATCCTAACACGCTAGAGATGGGCGAAAAGGACCTCAAAAGACTAAGGGAAAAAAGACAGGTGGAAGTCCCCGACGTCACCACGAAGGTGTTAGAAGACGACCAACCGCCAAATGGTGCTGTGACTCGCACAGAGCAACACCCGCCAAAACAGTTACGAGAGGCTGAAGGGGGCCTCGAATACTCTAAACCAAAAGGGCAAGGGGAGGACGACGACGTCACGACGAAGGTGCTGGAGGGGGACAAACAGCCCAATGGTGCTGCGAGTCCTACAGATAAACCTCCAACACAGTAAAGTGGCGTCGAGCGAACTCCTCCTAACCCTTGAGGAGGGTTCGTTTGACGTGGCGATGATCCAGGAGCCGTGGATATCATCAGGAGGAAAGGTTTCTGGACTTAGCGCGCTCGGGTTTAGCGTTTACTACGCGCAAACGGAAGGACGGGTGCGAGCTGTAGTAATGGTAAGGAAACAGCTGCATTCATATATGCTGCCTAACTACACCACTGAGGACCTCGTAACGGTGGCCATTGAGCAAAAGAATAAGCAGGCATTTATCCTGGGGTCCTGCTACATGGCCCATGCTGCGGAGGTTCCATCGATGGAGTGCAAAAGGCTAGTACAGAAGGGCGCAAAGGGCGGTTGGTCATAGGCGCAGATGCAAATGCGCACCACAACGCGTGGGGAGGAGCAGATACGAACGAGAGGGGCGAATCTCTATTTTGTTACATCCTGCAAACCAATTTGCAGATAGCGAACAGGGGAAATGTCCCTACATATATTGGTACAACATCCAGCAATGTTATGGATACTACATAGAGCTCCGAGCGTGATATACCAAGGTATGATTGGATGGTTCTTGATATACCATCCTTCTCCGACCGTGCGTATATCAGCTTCAGTATCCCGCTAAAGAGGGTAGAGCAGGGAAGAACCTTTAGAAACCCTAGGTCAGCGAACTGGACTAAATCTCAGAAACATATAGAAACAAAACTGGGACAACCTAAAGAGGTTGCCAATGTGGAGGAACTGGAGGAGTCGAATGAATTCCTAACAAGGACACTTATGCCTGCGCATAACAAAGATTGCCCTCTAAGAAGATTCAGAGGAAAAGCAAAGCGGCCTTGGTGGTGCAATGAGGTGAGTCTTCTAAGAAGACAGGTAAAAGAAATGTTTAAGCTCGCAAAGACAGCGGAAAGCGAAGCGTGTCGGGACGAGTACAAGGATCTACTGAGGATCTAGAAGCGTGAAATTTCCAGGGCGAAGAGAATCCAATGGAAAAAGTTTCTGTACGGACATAGAGTGCTCCAGCGAAACAGCACGGTTGAAAAAAGTTCTAGCAAGGGCAAATATAGTGCAGCGACTAATAAAGAAAGAGAACGGGGAATGGTCACGTAATAGTGAGGAATCCCTTGAGGTGCTTCTCGACACTCATTTCCCATCGGGAGACGGTTTAGGAGAGCCAGCAGACATCACTCTTACTTCGATCACGGATCGGGTAGTGCCGGGCTTGGTGACCGATACCAATGGGCAGTGAAAAGTTTTCTAAGTTTAAATCGCCGGGCCCAGCCGGTATATTCCCGGCCATGCTACAAGTTTCAAGTATGGCGGTCGTGGAATGGCTTAAAATAATATTCGATGGGTGCATAAGGCTGAATTATGTACCACACTCTTGCAGACTGTTCGTGTAGCTTTCCCACCAAAGGCGGTGAAGATCGGTCACATGTATTCCAAAGACTATAGACCCATTAGCTTAACATCATTTCTGCTGAAAACCTTTGAGAGGCTGATAGATGTGTACATGAAGTCCAACGTGGATGAAAAGTTGCTCTCCACAACACAGCATGCGTATACCAAAGGCAAGTCGTACACCGCATTGCATAGGGTGGTAATAAGCATAGAGAAATCTCTGGAATATAAGGAGTATGCTCTAGGAGTCTTCTTGGGCATTGCCGGGGCTTTCAATAATGTTTCTAAATGGGCGATTATGGATGGTCTTAATTACATTAAAGTACATCCCGCCTTAATCAGATGGATCGGATGCATGTTAAATTGCAGGAAGATTACATCAAATGGGGATTGTACGAGGCCACAAAATCAGCGGACAAGGGCACGCCGCAGGGGGGGGTTCTATCGCCTCTGCTGTGGACGCTGGTCATCAACCAACTGCACAGGCGATTCGATGAGGGACCCGTAAAACTTACCGCTTACGCAGATTACGGTGCAATTGTCATAAGTGGAAAGTGCCTTCCAACGATTAGCTCTTTGATGGATCGGGCGCTTCGGGATATTCATACCTGAACATCTAATGCCGGGTTGAAAGTCAATGCGGAGAAGACGGAGATGGTCTTGTTTAAAAAGAGGTACAAGGTCCCAAATTGGACCAGACCAAAGATGGGAGGTTACAGGAGAAACCTTGCACAATATCTAGGAATTATCATACGCAGTAAGCTGTTATTGAAGCTCAACGTGGAGGAGAGGGTCAAGAAGGCCTCAACGGCATTCAATGCATGTAAAAGAATGCTGGGGTGTACGTGGGGCTAACCGCCCTCTCTTTCTCATTGGGTTTTTACAGCGATTGTAAGCCTATACTATGGAGTTCTTGTTTGGTGGAAAGCCACACAAAAAACAACATACCTCAAAAAATTAGAGGGGGTGTGCAGACTATCGATGCTTAGCATTACGGGAGCCCTGAAAACAACCCCGACGGCTGCACTGTATGGCATTCTGCACATTCCACCTGCAGATCTGGTAGCAAAGAACATAGCATTAACAACCGCAACCAGGCTCGGTGATTCGGGGAAGCTTGAGCGCCGACCATATGGCCATAGTAGTATAGCGTCTTCAATCACAAGACGAACAGACTAACTGGTTCCCTATCTGCGCTTCGAGGGAGATCTTAAGGCCACTATAGAGGTAGACGGTTGGCGCAACGATGCGAAAATGGCACACGAGGCGATACATGTGTACACAGATGGTTCCAAATTAGTGGAAGCAGTAGCGTCTGCGGTATACTGTGCTGATCCGGAAAAAAGCAGATCCTACAGGCTTCTGGATTACTGTAGCGTGTTCCAAGCGGAAATATTAGCCGTAACCAAAGCAGTAGAAACCCTGGAAGAGAATAGTTTAAGCTGCAATCGTGTTAGCTTTTAGATTGACAGTCAAGCAGAAATTAAGGCAATAATCTCGCATAGCACAGCATCTAAATGCGTGTTAGAGTGTAAGCATTCTCTGTCTCCCTACATCTCTATTGTGTCCCAGGGCATATGGGAATAGATGGGAATGAAAAAGCGGACGAACTGGCTAAAAACGGCGCATCCCTTGAAGCTTGCTCCGTAGACGTCCCAATAAGACTGGGCGAGATTAAGCGAAGGCGAGAGGTGCACATGATCGACCAAGCGGGAAAGACGTGGGTTCAAGCACGGGGCTATAAAGTATCGAAGATTATGTGGAGGTCTTACAACCTTAGACTAACAAAGTTGCTTCTATCAATAAAAAGAGAGGACTGTAGAGTAATGACGGGTATTCTGACTGGACACTGCCTTCTGGCGTCACATGCCTTTAAGGATGTAGGAAGTGTGGGTTGGAGGAGGAAACGGTCGAGCACGTTCTATGCTCATGCCATGAACTTGCCAGGCTAAGACTGCAGCTATTAGGAGTGATACAGCTGTGAGATCGAGAAGCAGCAAGTGGCTTAAGTCCTAGGAAGCTTCTAGTATTTGCCAAGAGGACGGAATTATTTTATAATATAGGTCCTGGTTTTTGATAGGGTTTTTCAGTTTGGTCGTTAAAACAAACATCTGGTAACACTGCGGACTCAATCAGTCTATGTGAGGTCTTCATGGACCGGCCAGTTCAACTTAACCTAACCTAACGAAGGCTAAGTTCGGGTGTAACAGAACATTACATACTCAGCTGAGAGCTTTGGAGACAAAATAAGGGAAAATCACCATTGAACCTAGGGTAACTCTGGAATGTGTTTGTATGACATGGATTTCAAATTAAAGAGTAATTTAAAAGGGAGTGCGCCATAGTTCTATAGTTGGACGCATTTCGGGACATCGCCATAAAAGTGGACCAGGAGTGACTCTAGAATGTGTTTGTACGACATGGGAATCAAATGAAAGGTCTTAATGATTATTTAAAAGGGAGTGGGCCTTAGTTCTATAGGTGGGCGCCTTTTTTGAAAGGTGCCAATAATTATTTTAAAAGGGAGTGGGCCTTAGTTCTATAGGTGGACACCTTTTCGAGATATCGCCATAAAGGTAGACCAGGGGTAAATCTAGAATGTGTTTGTACGATATGGGTATCACATTAAAGGTATTAATAAAGGTTTTGAAAAGGAGTGGCCCTTAGTTGTATATGTGAAGGCGTCAATAAACCAATCCAATCACCATGATTCATCCATTTTTTCGTATTTGGTATAGAATTATGGCATTTTTTTCATTTTTCGAAATTTTTATTTTAACACCAAGATAAAGTGAGTTCAGATAAGTACGTGAAATAAGTTTAGTAAAGATATATCGATTTTTGCTCAAGTTATCGTGTTAACGGCCGAGCGGAAGGATGGACGGTCGACTGTGTATAAAAACTGGGCGTGGCTTCAACCGATTTCTCCCTTTTCACAGAAAACAGTTATCGTCATAGAATCTATGCACCTACCAAATTTCACAAGGATTGCTACATTTTTGTTCGACTTATGGCCTTAAAAATTCAAATTATATAAGAGAAGCGGTTTACATTCTGATTATGCACAGTACGCTATTTTCCGTCATAAGTATTTTGAACTTAATAAAAAGTGTTATAAAGCTTACATGTGTAAAATTAAAAGAAACATTATTTGCAACTCGAAGTCTTTTTATGATTTCGTAAATTCTAAACGCAGAACTAACGGGTTTCCTTCTGCCATGAAGTTTAGAAATAGCTTTTCCAGCGACGACCAAGAGACTGCAAATTTCTTCGCTCAATTCTTTCACTCTAATTACTCTGCTGTGGTTGATTCATCACCTACAAATTATCCGTACCACCATTCTAGTAACTCCATATATGCCCAACATTTGTTGCCTGAAGATGTTCTACTACATCTAAAGACCCTAAAAGAATCCTTCAAATAAGGTCCAGATTTGATCCCAACATGTTTTCTTAAAAAATGTGCGGAATACATTTACCAGCCCCTTACTGATCTGTTTAACCTTTCTCTAAAAAATGGCATTTTCCCGACGGCTTGGAAGGAATCTTTTCTTATCCCACTCCATAAAAAAGGAAGCAAGTCGTTTATAGAAAACTATCGTGGAATAGCAAAGCTCTCCGCTATCCCTAAGCTTTTCGAAGCAATTGTTACTAATCGCCTTACATTTTCGATTTCTACATTGATAGATAGTTCCCAGCATGGCTTTTGTAGAGCCAAATCAACCACACCCAATTTGCTTGAATTTACAACTCACGTTTTAATGGGTTTAGAAACAATCATCATACCGACGTTTTATACACTGATTTCAGCAAAGCATTCGACAAAGTACGCCACTCATTACTTTTTTATAAACTCGAATTGCTTGGTTTTCAACCTGGCCTAACTCGCTGGATCTCCTCCTATCTTTGCGGTAGAATTCAAACAGTAATTTTTAAAAAACATTTGTTCGTATGCCATCGATGTTCCCTCCGGTGTGCCTCAGGGCAGCCATCTCGGTCCTATTCTGTTTTTGATCTTTATAAACGATGTTTCCAAAACTATAAAATATTCTAAAATTTTAATGTATGCCGACGACGTAAAACTTTTTAAGTCATACGCGTCGGTTGAAGAACGTTCTGTACTCCAGGCGGATTTAAATCGTTTAGTTACTTGCTGTAATGCAAATTTTATGCCTCTCAACATAGAAAATGTAAATCCATGTGTTTTTCACGTGCGAACATACAGTTAGCTTCCTACACATTTAATGGTCAAACTCTGGAAAGCGTTGATGTTTTTGTCGACTTGGGAATTACAATGAATTGCAAACTTAGTTTCAACCCTCATATTAATGCCACAGTCAATAAAGCGAGAGGAGTTTTAGCATTTGTGAAAAAATGGGCAAACGAGTTTAGTGATCCTTACGTTACAAAAACCCTTTTTACATCATTTGTGAAGCCGATATTAGAACATGGATCGATAATTTGGAATCCGTGTTATCAAGTTCATGTGGATAGACTAGAATCAATTCAAAAACAGTTTTTACTTTTCGCCTTGAGAAATATTCAATGGGACTCTCCGTATAATCTTCCTCCTTACACTAATCGATTAAAACTAATAAATCTTCCTACCCTTGCAAGTCGTAGAGAAATGCTAGGTGTACTATTTATGGCTAGACTTTTAAATGGATCGATTTCAAGCCCATTTCTTTTGAACGAAGTAAACTTGAATGCTCCATTCCGAGTTTCAATGCATTATAAACCTATAATTCTTAAACAATGCAGAAGCAATTTCCAACTACACGAACCTTCTCTTTGTTTGTGTGAAGATTATAACTCTCACTCGGGAATAGTTGATGTTTCGGACTCGCTCTTTGCCATAAAAAAGACGGTTCTATCTTCTCTTAATAATTAAAAAATTATATTTATACTTTTAATGTATTGCATTTTGTAATCTATATTTATCATTTCTCAGCTGATGAGTTTCTCTGTAGCTGAGCGGTTTTAGATTTCGGCGCTTAAGAAGCCACTGCCTCTCAAAGACTCGGTAACAAAAAAATTATAAATAACACATAAATAGAATTAGGATACAAAAAAAATAAAAAAATATGTATGAATTAAGAAAAAAAAAAAAAAACAGGATTAGCCTGGTTTCATCGGACCACTTGAGGGCAGTGCGCTGCCACAACGTCCGAGAAAACAAAAAATTATTTAGCACACATATAGTGATAGGTGTAACGTGCCTGCCAAATTTCATCATGACATGTTCAACGACTGCGAAATTGCAGCTTACAAAACTGTTAAATTACGTTAGGGACGTTGCCACGCCCTTTGTCCAAAATTCATAAATTCAAACCACCCACCAAGTTTCATCGCTTTATCCGTCTTTGGTAATGAATTATCGCACTTTTCTGTTTTTCGAAATTTTCGATATCGAAAAAGTGGGCGTGGTTGTAGTCAGATTTCGATCATTTTAAATAGCGATCTGAGATGAGCGCCCAGGAACCTACGTTCCAAATTTCATCAAGATACCTCAAAATCTACGCAAGTTATCGTGTTTACGTGTTCGGGGGGATAATCACTGGAGCATCTCTCAATCGGGCAGGACATCTCGTTAGATTGCCAACTGCGTAAATTCTGGGGGCTGGATGAAGTTCCTAAATGAAACCTTCAATCCTCAGAGGACTCATTTTGCGAGGAACTATATTTGAAGACCACCACTCGGTACGCGGATGGGAGATATATCGTGTCCTTGCCCTTGAAGACTTTTTATCTTAAAGACTTAAAGCTAGGAGTATCTCGAAACATTGCATTGCGTCAATTCTATCATAATGAATTTAGACTCTTGAAAGATGTGCAGGTAAAAGAAGACTATGATAAAGTCGTAAACGATTATTTGGTTTTAGGGCACTGGATAGAACGGATCCTCCACATTTTGAACATTCGTCCCGCCATTTTTACCTCCCTCATCATGCTGTTCTGAGGCCTGAAATTATTTCGACCAAATTACGGGTGATTTTTAATGCATCAAGCAATACGTCCAACGGAGTATCGCAAAATGATATTTTACATGTAGGTCCCGCTCTTTAAGCAGACCTAACGCTCTTAATAGTTCGATGGCGAATGTATAAATTCGTTCTTAACAACGATATCCAAAAAATTTACCGTCAGATAATAGACAACCCTGCGCACAGGCTTTATCAAAGGATTCTCTTTAGAGACGACCCTCAGAGTAACACATAAGACTTTCAATTAAAAACGGTAACCTTCGGGGTTAATTGCGCACCATATATAGCAATTAGTACTCTTCTACAACTGGCACAAGATAGCCGGGATGTACAGCTATTAGCAGCTCAAATTTTGCGAAAATCAATGTATGTAGATAACGTATTGGTTGGGTTCCATAACATATTTAATGCCCTTCAGGCAAAAGATGAACTTATTGCGACATTGGGCAGTGCAGGTTTTTCGTTGAGAAAGTGGTCGTCCAATTCGAAAGAAATCTTAGCAGATCTTCCGCAAGATCACTTGCTCGATAGGGAATTCCTAGAATAAGAGGAAGCCAGCGCCATGAAGGCGTTAGGCGTAGGATGGTACGTGAAGTCCGAGCATTTTTTTAAGGTCCAAAAATATGTATTGAAAGATAGCTACACCAAGCGTGAAGCGCTCTCGCTCAAAGCAAAATTTTTAACACCGCGGGATGGCTAGCACCAGTAGTGAGGCTAGCAAAAATGATCATGCAACATATTTGCTCAGACGGTACTTTGTGAGATCAGCCCTTATCACCGCACACCCCCTCCCGATGGACAACGCTTTTAGCAAATTATAGCCAGGTCGAAGAAATTACGCGGTGGATGAGATACACCGACCAGTACTCATACCAAATGTATGCCTTTTGCGATGCGTCGGAAAAGGCATACGCGGGGGTGATATATTTAAGAGTGGAAAAATCTGAAATCGCGCATTCTTACCTTTTAATCGCAAAAACGAAGTTTGCCCCAATCAAACTATCTCGCTCCCTCGCTTGGAGTTATGTGGTGCAGTAGTTGTGCTCGAGATGCTTGGATCTCTTGTAAACGAACTTCCATTTAAGGTGGAAAATATCCGCTGCTGGACCGCCTCCACAATTGCTTTAGCTTGGATTAACAAACGGCCTAGCTCTTGGACTACCTTTGTCGCTAATAGAGTGACAAAGGTACAGGAATTCGTAGGTTTCAGGCATTGGAATCACGTCGATTCAAAGGATAATCCTGCCGATCTTGGCAGCAGAGGGGCATATCCTCAAGACATGAGCTCGAATCATTTATAATGACACGGACCCTCTTGGTTAGTGAAAGATGCCGGTCAATAGCCATCATACGAACCCGAAACGGAAGAAGTCACAGTCGAGGCCAAAGTGATACAGGCATATACCTCATTTGTATCTAGTTATGAGACCCCTTTGAAGGATTTTCTTCGCTTCCACTAGCGCTTAAGGGTTTAGCAATTCTTCAATGGGACTAGCAAGCACACTCGTCAATTTCATTCGTACCCCTCGCTGGCCATCTCGGGCCAGGAAATCTCGAAAATGCGTACTCGACTTATAACTATTTCCCAAATGAATCATTTTCTGGAGGAGCATAGGAATCTCACGTTAAAACTCCCCATACACCCAAAAAGCAAAATTCTGACTTTGAATTCGTCCTTAGATAACCACGGTAAAATTCGCGCCAATGGTCGTCTGACTAACTCGCTCAGGCTGTCCTTAACGGAAAATGCCCGATTCTTTTGCCCTACAGTTGTACATTCTCAAAGTTGTTAGTCCCATTCATTCACAACATTTCTCCGCATCGTGGTAATCAGCTGATGTTACGTTTACTTCGCCAACAGTATTGGATTGCGAAGGCGAAGAATCTGATACAAACCATAATGCATAGCTGCACAAAAAACGAGATCAGTGCCAAATTATGGCTGCTCTTTCAGAGGAGCGGACGGTACTTTACAGGCCCTTTGAACATACAGGTGTAGATTTCGCGGGTCCGTTCGAAATTAAGAGTTTTTCGGGAAGATATTATAACATGATGAAAGGATATGATTGCATTTTTGTATGCTTTTCTACGAAAGCAATTCATTTAGAAGCTACTACCGATTTTTCAACAGAAACCTTTCTAGGCGCGTTTTCAGGATTCACTGCTAGAAGAAGCTGCCCAAAATATATCTTTTCGGATAATGGAACAAATTTTGTGGGCGCATCAACAATTCTTAAGAGAGATTTCAAAAAGTTCATCCTCACCACTCAGGATTCGGTTTGCAATTTGTATAGTCAGCAAGAAATCTCCTGGTATTTTATTCCTGCAGGCCCTCCGCATATGGGTGGCCTCTGGGAAGCTTGAGTTAAGAGCTTCAAATTTAATTTTCGTCGCACTGCTGCGTCTCAAAAATTCAGTTTTGAATAGTTCCAAACGCTTCCGTATCGTATCGAAGCCTGCTTGAATTCGAGACCTATTTCGCCGAACTCTAACCACCCAACCGAATGCGCAGCCCTCACCTCTGGTCACTTTCTAACTGGATGTCTATTACTGGCTTCGCCGGAACCCTCATTTGAAAAAAACTCGCTTCGTTGGAAGGAAGAGTATTTGAAAGTCTCCTCAGAAGGATATTGCAATCAACGATCTGGTCGTGGTTTGACATGAAAATCTTCCACCAAATGAGTGGCGCCTGGGCGGCTTCACCAATATACACCATGGAACCAACAAAATGGTTCGCGTGGCCGACATTCTCACCCAAGAGGGAACGCTAACGCGTCCCATCGTAAAGTTAGTGGTTTTGCCATACTAAATCCACAATTCTTTCTATTTGATTTCCCTTTTGCTTTAATAATGGACACACCACTCATCCAATTTTCGCCATCCGCCTCTTCCATTGCAGCAACATTAGCAGAGACATCGTCCAACACGGAGCTGGTACCAATGGGCTCGTCAGTACCACAAAAAATCGCCAAGCGAAGCGATACAAAGTGCAGAGTTTGCGATCTGTCACATCCCCTCCGGTTCTGCAAAAAGTTTATAGACGCGAAGTTCAAGTATCGACTACTCCTAGTGCTTCTGTATCGCTATTGTTCGCGATGCTTAGCACACTCGCACATAGCGAAATTATGCAGAAGCACTGGGACATGTCACTTTTGTGGGGGCAAGCATCACTCGCTTCCGCATTCGCACAATAGCCCAAGTCCCCAACGCGAACTCCCTCCCGTATTAACGCAGCTTTCCGGAACTATCACGAAACTGCCTACAGTTGCCGTTTATATGCACGTAGGTCAGCTGAGGACGTTGCTGACGCTTATGAGCAAGATTTGCAATTCGCTCGTGCACCGTTTTCGGTTACCAACTGTGCCAGTTGCACATATCACCATGTGCGAACTGCTTATTAGCTTGTTAAACGATGTACACGTCCGCTTCTCGTTGTCGGCTAGAGTCATACCAGAGCTCGGGTTGAAAACGCCTGCTCGCCATTTAGATGAATCTACGCGCGAAAGGTTTGTAAATATGATGTTGGCCGATCCCGGATTCCATACGTCCTCTGCGGTAGCAATGATTTTAGGAATGGATGTGTACCATAGGGTCATAAATCCAGAAATTGTTACGTTTCCCGGGTATCCTGTTTCCCAAAATTCCGCGTTCGGTTGAGTCCTTTCTGGCCATGTGTCCTTTAAGGCACAGCGACCGCCTAATGGGTTCCGTTCGACCGATCTTCGATCTCATGGCCCCCTAATGGGCATTAGTTGTAAGTTGTTATGCCCCCCTAATGGGCGTAGTTGTTAAGTCTATATAAGTAATGAATTAATAATGCATTCTGTAGGCCATGAAATCAGGGGCGGTGCGAAGGTTCCGATCGTGTGGGGTGAATCTTATTGGTATGCCGACTGATCTTGAAATATTGCCGTCTCTTTTTTATAGGTATAATAATGGATTAAAATTGAATTCAGGTGAGTGCGTATTCGAAACACCATCTGCCGGTTCTGCTAGTTTTATTCAAAAAAGTACCTTGTCACACTGTGCGACTAGTAGAACTTTTTTTATAATTCATACACACATACATTTGCTGGTGTCGTAATCGAATACTCTGTACACGCTTTTACTGCAGTCTCTTCTGTTGTTTCGTTCAATTGACAACATTTTCTTGCAATATCTTATCTGTATTTAGGTTGGGGTGGCTGCCCGAGGGCACACTTAGGCCAGTAGTACTAGGCCCGTTGTGATACCACGAAAAACACCGTTACCTCTCCTCTTCGAACCATTTTGAGGACCTGATGAAAGCTACCAGGTCCTTGACGTCATGCTCCACAACCTGACTCATAGTATCAAGAAATGGAGCTCCCAGAAAGTGCTGCCGTGTTCCGCTTAGCGCTGGGCAGTTGCAAATGAGGTGAACCACCGTTTCCTCCTCCTCATCTTCTTTACAACTCCTACAGCAACGATGATAAGGCGCTCCTAGCCTTTCTGCATGCCTACCTACAAGTGTGGAAATTGTATCCCTTCTTAGGTTGTAAACGTGACGGGACCTTTTAGGATCCCACTTAGGCCAGGTTTCTTTCGACGTTCGACATCCCGGTGTTTGTAGCCATCTTTCGTCGGCTTGACGGTAGATGTGCTCTTTTAGCATTAGCTTGCATGTGGACAGGGGCATACCTGAGCGTTATTGTCCAGGAAGAACCTGCTTGGTTGTACCCTGCCTAGCGAGTTCATCTGCAATGCAGTTTCCCTCGATATCCCTATGTCCAGGGACCCATGTGAGGTGTACACGGTTCTGTTGAGCCATCTCTTGAAGAGATCGGCGACAGTTTAGTGCTAGTTCAGAATTGAACGAGTGGGAGCCCAGAGATTTTATGGCAGCTTGGCTGTCGCTGAAGACAAAAATTTCTTTGCCGACAATGTATGTCCCTATCCTAGCTGCGGCTTCCATTATGGCTGCAACTTCTGCCTGGAATACACTGCAGTGGTCAGTTTCATTAACAGAAACTCATATTCTTACAAATTTCGCTGTAAAAAAATCTGTTAATATTTTGTTTTCTTGTTACTTTAATTTCAAACGCTTTTATATATTAAGTCACTTCCAGTAATATAGGAATATATACCATAGATAGGGGTATATATTTTTCCCTTTTCTAAAATTTTTCTTTATAATCATTAACACTTATCCAGGCCTGATCACTGCTGAACACTTGTAGAAGGGATGGCTCGGATCGGGAACCTCATGGGTGTTTCTGGCTTCCTTCTGATAGCCGGCAAGAATTGGTTGGGAAGACCCAAAATATATAATCTCGAAGGTTTACACGGGTGGTACTTGTGCACCTCGTGTTCTCCACGTGTAACAAATTTTTTTTTAGTGCCAAATACTTAAACTGTTTTTTTCTTAGCACGAGAACAACTTTACACCAGCAGCATCCAAATCGGAAAGAAGGCAGAAAATTTTCTGATGCTTCACCTCAACCATCCAGCTCTCGGTTTTTTTTTTTTTTTTTTCTTTTTTTCTCTCTTATGAAAATGTAATTGTCATTGTACATTCATTACTAGTATTAGTATTGGATCTCACAACCTTTCACGGTGTCTTGTATGGTGTCTAAGTGAAAAAATTGGTGACTCCACGGACGCGGACTTTTAAAGCCAGCTAAAATCATAACAGGGTAGTCTGAATGAGAGCTGGAGGTCAAGGTCCCTTGAGTATACTCCACCCCCAACTCTCCCGTTTAGCTTGGAGCCGTCCGTGTATATGGAAATGCTGTTGCCCATAGCAAGGCACTTGTCCGACTCCGTCCAGTCATCCCTGCTGGGTATGTTTATCTTAAAGTTGGTTTCCGCAACTGTTGTGGTCGCACAGCGATCCGTGCTAGGAGGGAGAAAACTGTATTTGTTTAGTATACTTGAGTGTCCTGCGGTCCTGTTGTTCCAGCACGACAACTCCCTTAGACGCAGGGCTGACGTTGCCGCTGCTCGATGACCGGCCAGATCCAGTGGAAAGATGTCAAGAATGACCTGAAGAGCTTCGCTAGGCGTTGTTCTTAGAGCCCCGCTTATGCTTATCATGCTGGGTCTGTGGACTTTACCCAACAAGTTTATGTTTGACGCCTTCTTCAAGGCTGGCCACCATACGACTACCCCATACAGCAGTATGGGTCTGATAATCGCGGTATAAATCCATCTGCATATGTTGGGGGTGAGTCCCCATTTTTTGCCAATGGCTCTTTTACACGTATATAATGCAATGTACGCTTTCTTTTGTCGCTGGATAACATTGTCCTTCCAGTTCAGCTTTTTGTCTAAAACTACGCGTAAAAATTTGGCTTTATCTGCCAGGCTATCTGTATTTAATTTCTTATACTTTTTCTGACCTTCCAAGTATGCTTGTGTAGCTATGTATAAAGTATTCTTTAACAGCTGTTCCAAAATCGATGTCCGCTTTATTCAATTGTATGACACGGATGGATATTACGGCATTTGTTGACTTTCAGGTACAGAAACAAGGTATCGTTCGATTTAAAAAATAGAGGAGGGATAACACATAGTGGAAAGGGGAACTCGACTGGGCTGTACTCGAAGCATCTGCGGATCATAATTCAGTCTTGCCGACTTTCTGAATATTGCAGTGTATGGCCTGCTTAGGGGTGTAGCAGTCTCGGGTACTTAAGGGGAGTGCCATAGATATGGTTTATTTTTCCCGGATATGAATACGAGAAGCTTCGCAATAAACACTTCCTGGTATAAGCCCTAATTACGCGGAAGCGATTTCACTTGGCACCCCTCCATCGGCACGTCTAGCCGCAGAAATATTTAAAGTCCTTTAACCACTGAGGACTATCAATTAGGGTCTTCAGGGTCATGCAAGGAACGAGTTTGCTTCTCAAACCAAAGCAGTCACGGTGAGGCGGAAGAGGAGCAACTCATCAATTTCTCTGCTGATGTAAGACACTGCTTGAATATCTACTCATGGAACTCTGTCCAAAAATTAGTTCACTGACCCAGATGAGTTGAGGAGATGTGTAACACAAGCCTTTCAAGGGATTGCCAGCGCAATTTATAGCTGTTTCAACACACTTATCAATCTCACCTATTCCGTTTATTTAGCAGGCGAGGCTCTGGCGACCCAAAGTTCCTCATGTAAAGAGAGAAGTTTTTTAAATGACCTAGAATATTATACTAGGTCATGTCAAATCGTTTCCGCGATGGGCGGAATAGTGCCTTAATGATGCTAGTTTCCAGAATATACCGGACTAATTTTCCAGGACCATCAACATCGATAAAGCTCGTTATCGCCACAAGGAGAATAAAAGAAGCTTAGTACTCTTTTTATTTAAAATTAAAACACATAAATTTTTCTTTTTCACAAATCTTTCATTTTATTTTCCATACAAACATCACACATTACAAGTTGTTCGTCATTTGTAATTATTAGGGTCGACATTCTCTTCGGTTGAACATAAGTTTGGATAATTCGGATTCTTGCCACTTTTACAGCCCGAGCCACCTTTTTTGCCTGAACGGTATATTGGCTTATTGCATAACAAACGACGAGCATAATTACATGTGAAGAGTACATTGACACCAAAATCATTTACGAAAAGAGAAGCACCGCAGCCGAGACGATTATTACGATCCATAACCATTTTGCCAAATTCTTTAATTGGTCTATAGGAAAAAAGTAAAAATCAAATTTTAGTTTAACATAATTTTTTTTGGAGCTTTTCCGCTGATAAATGGGAGACTAAAAACTAAAGTCTTTTCAACTCTTGGCGCGTTTTATTTAGCACATCGTCATAAAGGGGTCTCATCGCACCTCCATTTAACATCGTGATGATTTTTCACATTCTCATAATGAAGTCTCATTTATTTGTGCATAGAGCGCGTCCTTTTTATGATCTTAATTAGGGCTGTTTTATTTGTACATAAAATTATTATTTTTTCATAAAACCTGTTTTGGAGTTTTTTCAGACTTTCGCCAGCGAGTTTTATTTGTATGTACATATATAATGCGCGTTTCTATGCTTTTTTAAATCTTCATCATGGAGTCTGATTTTATTGTACATGACTCACTGTAGCAGATGTGAAAAACTTTTTTAACCATATAGGACTTATTATTTTATATCTGAAATGTATCGTACGAAAAACTTCTTAAAAACCATTAAAATTATTCACTGGCTTTGAACTAGCAATAAAAAATTACCACTTTTTTTATAAAAAGTATTCAGATTTACATATCTCACTTACTTTTCTGGTGGATGATACAAATCGACTTCAGCTTGTGTACAATCTAGATATTGTTCATACCAGTAAATGCGTATATAATTCTCAATATCAGTATAAAGGGTAGAGCAATCGTGTATCGATTTATAAAACAACAAACCAGTATTTTGATCGAGCGCCTCGTAACGTGCTGTCTTAAAACACCCTTCATCTTCATAAATTATTTGACATCGCTTTACATTAAATTCGGCGAAATATGCCAATTCATCATCCCATTCCAAGGTAGCCATAGCTGCTGCTGGTTTGAGATCTTTTAAGCCCCCTGCAATCTCATTGCGATATTTATTATGTTCATCTAAGAAAAGTTGTTTGAATTTCTTGGTCATTGATATTATTCTAGCATTTACTGGGCAAAGGCCATGGAAATCCTTTTTTGTTTGGAATATAAAATTTTTTTGGTATTTTAATGTTTCTTAAATACATAGAAAACTTACGCCTTTATTATTGCAAGCCAAAACATGCTTTTCCCTTTGTCCCTTGCACGTATAGGCATCGCTGCAGTAGTCTACTTTAGTAAGGTCCCCATTCACAATCGCTGAAAAAATGCATAGAAAAGCGGGAATTAAGATATGTTTTAAATTCATTTTTCACCCAATTCTATGTAACGTTGCACTTGACTGATGAACTAAATACGAATATAACAAAAAATGTGCTTACACTCATTTATATAGCTCATGACCTTCGGTAGTACACGTCAGAAACATTTAAAAAAAGTTCCATACAACTGTACAAACAAAAATTTGTTTTTAGTTTACTTTTAATTAGTACTTAATTTATCTTCAACAAATACCTTTACTTAGTAAAATTGGGTAGATTTTTGTGATATTTTTTATTTCCAGTGATGCAAACCGGATTTGAACCGGTTCGGATATCCACTATTGTCTCTCATTAATGAAATTGATGAAGACATTTCTAACTAGAAGAACTATCTACGACACGCTTCCAGGTCCACTTCCAAAGGAGGTGTACTATCCCCGCCACTTTGGAGCAGTGAATATCTTATAATTGACGTTAGAAAGAAGCGGGTGTGAAGTTAACGCTAATCCGAATGGAATTGCAATTACAGCAACAGGGAAATATCTTCAGATTCTAGACGAGCAACTACAGACCGCACTGTACTCGTAGAGGCTGATCCCGTTCAGACAGCCTCAAAGTTAACCCTGAGAAGACGGAAATGATTCTATTCACCAGACGCTAAAAAATACTACCTTTCAAATTACCGCACTTATACGGAGTTCGAACTTTCATCAGAAGCCAAATTACTCGGAGTAATTTAAACAATAAACTGAACTAAACAACATGTCGAGAGCAGATCCAGGAACGTCATAATTGCCCGCAATGGCTCTAACGCAACCTCTGGTTGGTTGTACACCACGTTCTTTAGACACAGTGCAGCGATCAGCCGCAATGCTTTAGTCAACTAGATTATATTACTACGACCTTTCCTTTAGACGAAAAATTCCCAATTGGAATCCGAGGGCAAAACGGCACCCACTATAAGCTAACCCAACTTAAAGACGAGATGAGAGAACAACACAAGCTCGTCAAATATGGAGCCGGAATCATGAAAAATTTAATTGATAATAACTGATTGATAAGGTTTAACCTGATACGAAAAAAATCTATTCTTGGCGTGCTTTATCTTCGAAGAGAGCTTCTTTCACAACTTGCATCGTGCTCCTTTAAATTTTCCCTACGAATTGGCGGAATGGGACCTATATATTTTATGCCGACAACGATAGCTGGAACCCAGACGAATTTTCACTGAAAAGCTTTCAATGGCATAAATAAACTGAGAGACAGAAAGACGCAGAACGCAGAACCTTTGGTATTTTGCCGAAGCAATAAATTCAGAAGTTTTTTGGTTGCTATTAAACCAGCCACGAAAGAAAGTCTGTCTGCGAAATTGGGGCCTTATTATTTATCTTATTAATTTTGGGCGATGTTTAAAAGTGTGCTGCAGGATACAGGTCGTTTCGGCAATAAAAGTTTCTGGTAGAAGCAGACTCTGGATACTTCTTTGCCTAAGTTTCATATCCTTCTACCACACAGATTTCCTGAGTTGTAAAGACGGAAGCAAACTTTTAATGGGATGCCAGTTCACAGCTCTGTAGCATAAACTGGAAAAAGCTGGCCCATTTTTTTCCAATTTACCCTTTAGTACGCCGTTGGGCATGGGGAATACAGCTTATGCCCAGATATAACATTTATCCAAGACATTTCAACCGCTAAACCCAATTTTGTTGATTCGTCGGTGTGGTTCACAGCTTGTTTTTTAGTTTTTGTATTCATAGCGAGTGTATTTGCTTTGTTTCACTTCCTGCTTTATATTGATACAGACTTATCTGTCGCCGTAGATATGTTTTGAATTAAAGTATTTCCATAGAATTGTTCAAGTTTATCAAACTTTTTAGAACTTGCAGTTACACTATGCTTAAAAATAGACATTTCATAAAATGTTTGAAACGGTTGAAAATAAAGCTTAACCCCTTCAGCCGCCATCTCACTTTATTGATAGCATTGATAAAGTTTACAAGCACTGTTCAAAAACATTGAAGCACTCAGTCTTCTCTCAATACTTTTTTTATTTGGAAGCCTGATCATGTAAAGAAGAGGAGTTTTTTATATCGAAATATTTGTTTTACATCAACTCAAATGTATCACGACTGATATACGACGGCGCATGAGCAACTTTTTTCCATTTAATAGAGAAAGTTGCGCTATTCTTCGGCATGTGGTATCATATCAAACAACTATTATGAATAAAACAATTTTGTCGCTGATTTTTGAGACTATCGGTACGAATCAAGCATTATGGCATCATTGCCATAAAAATAGGCCCAACGCTCGCAATGTTTCTTCGACAGATGTCGTAGCGATGTAGAAATCAATTAACAAGAAACAGAATAGAAATAGGAATTATGAGAACAAACAAACAACCGCTTTGAAGGCAGACGAGCTTCCGGAATGGATCCATACAGCGAGCTATTGCAGTTGACTTCAAATTTTTTTTTAGCTCTATACGGAATTAAAAAAAAAATTCAATAAAGAAAAAAAAAAACAGTAACAATGACAAGAAAAATTGTTGCTAAAGCCTCGAGTTCGATTCAGACCCAAGATTTTATTAGTAATATATTTCTTGCCAAGTTAATTTTTTATGGAGAACTCCTTGAATATTACTTCGCTGCTAAACCCAATAAAAACTCCAATATCGAAAGTGATTTTAAATTTAGTATTTTGTTTATTCTGACTTCACATTTCGTCAGACGTGATTTGGTCGATTTTTTTTCAATGCATCACACTTTTAGTCCCGATATACAAAAAACTTTTTTCCCAGGTATTTCCTAATACCCGAAGTAATATTTCTCTCTATTTTGCAATTTGTTGAAATCGATTATCATTTTGATTTACAAATAAAATTTTTAGTAATAATAAACGATGACCGCCGTGGTGTGGTGGTAGCATGCACATTGGGGACGAACTTTTCAAAACCACCTACATATCATAAATATTAACCGATTTTAATCATTTTTGTACAGAAATTTTTTAAATTGAATTCTGAAGGGACTCACATCGCCCGATTTTTCAAATTTAGAATTAAAAAAAAAACAATTTTGCAAAATGTTCTTTAAAAAATTTATTTTCAGAATTCAATTACGTTAATTTCTTTGTAAACATTGTTGCAATCGATTGATTTTTCGAACCTGTAAGTGGTTTTGAATGGAATTAGTGCTTAATTCCCAATGTGGCATGGTAGGCAGATACCACACCAAAGGGCCTGTGGTCAAGGTTAATGGAGCTCCTTATCTTATTCCTATTCTTATTTCTATTCCTATTCCTATTCATTTGCCTATTCCTATTCCTATTCCTATGCCAATTTCTATTATTCCAACTCTTATTTCTATTCCTCTTCCTATTCCTATTTCTTTTCCTATTCCTATTCTTATTCTCCTACCTATTCCAATTCATATTCCTATTCCTATTCCTATTCCTTTTTCTATTCCTGTTCCTATTCCTATTCTTATTCCTATTCCTATTGCTATTCCTATTCTTATTCATATTCCTATTCCTACTCTATTCCTTTTCTTATTCCTATTCGTATTCCTATTCCTATTCCTATTTCTATTCCTATGCCTGTTCTTATTCCTATACCTATTTCTATTCTCATTGCTATTCCTATACTTACTCGTTTTCCTATTCCTATTCCTATTCCTATTCCTTTTCTTATTCCTATTTCTATTCCTATTCCTATTCCTATTCCGCTTCCTCTTCTTATTCCTATTCAACTTCCTTTTCCTATTCTTATTCCTATTCCTAATCCTACTCCTGCTCTTGTTTCTGCTTCTATTCCTATTCCTTTTCCTATTCCTATTCCTATTCCAATTCCTATTCCTATTCCTATTCCTATTCATATTCGTATTCCTTTTCTTATTCCTATCCCTATTCCTATTCGTATTCCTATTCCTATTCCTATTCCTATGCCTATTCTTATTCCTATACCAATTCCTATTCCTATTTCCCTTCCTCTTCCTATACCTACTCTTATTCCTATTCCCCTTCCTCTTCCTATTCCTATTCTTCTTCCTTTTCCTATTCTTATTCCTATTTCTACTCCTACTCCTACTCTACTGCTTATATTCCTATTTTTTTCCTTTTCATATTCCTAACTCTATTTTTGTTTGAGCTTTCAGCCAAGGAATATGCAGTTTTCCTCTCCTCAGAAACTGCAATCAAAATTTCACTCTGTAAAAATGTAGAAACGAAAATTAATTTCTAACAGCTCAGATGGAGAAAGTACTAACACCAGAAAAATTGATCAATTTCTGCACAGTGTAACTGATTAAAATGATCGTTGAACGTTGAACATTAAAAAACGCTTGATTCATATTAACAAATAAAATTTATTGAGAAAAACTAGCAAATTTTTTAAAATAATTGAAAGCATTTTAAAAATCAACCACTGTGGGTAGGTATCATTTAACATGTACATAAAATATTTTTTTTCGGAATGGGGATCATGGACTGTTCTATGCCAAACAGATATTTATAATCCCATTTAATAATTTAGGAAAAATTTAAACAACATGACATCAGGACGGACAAGGCGAAAGTTGTTTTTATTATACCTTCTAAATCTCTTCAAAGCCTTTTCTCTCGGGAGTGGGATTTGAGCCCGCACTCCTACGATGAGTGAAGTGTTACAAACGAATTCAGTCACGTCATGCCTTAGTTGTTGTAAACTGATTATTATTTATGATTCTAGTTCAAAGAAATGTTAGAGAAGAAACGAGAAAGAAGAAAAGAGATGGAGGTGGAGGAAGAGATGGCGAAAGTGAAATAGGATTGGAGTGGGGGTAGGAAGAGAAAATGTCGAAAAAGATAGAACAAAAATAACATTTTCATAAACCGTGATTTAAAATTATGCACGTAAGGTTAAGTCAGAGCTAAACAACATCTGCCGGCTCTGCTGGTTTTATACAAACGTGTACCATGTCAAACTGTGCGACTAGTAAAACTTTTTTTATAATTCATACACACATTAATATATAGATATGTAGGTATGTATTTATAAACTTTTAAATGGCCACGACTTGATAGACTCATCGGATTCTAAGTGGATTTGCATGTGAGTGAAAATAGTTGGCACTTAATTTCGTTTAGATTACTGTTATCTATCTATTACGCACATTCGTATGTGGACGTGTATTTACATATATACCCATAAATGCATCGTTAGTAAATAGTGATTTCCTGTTGATTGGATTTTAGATAGTATGATTCTTAGATAAGAAAAAGTAACAAATTTTATATATACATAATTTTATTAGAAAATGGATGATTTCTTTTTTTTGAGTTATACCGTTATTCCATAGATCGAATATCAAATATTTTGATTAAGATACTTTATTAAACAAAATAGTAGATACATTAATAACAATTGTTAAATACATTATATTCTATTATTTAGATGTGCTTATAACGTGTTCCTTTTCTTATTTTAAGCACTTTTTTATACTCAGTTGAGCAGAGCTCACAGAGTATATTAACTTTGATTGGATAAGGGTTGGTTGTACAGGTATAAAGGAATCGAGATAGATATAGACTTCCATATATCAAAATCATCAGTATCGAAAAAAAATTTGATTGAGCCATGTCCGTCCGTCCGTCCGTCTGTCCGTTAACACGATAACTTGAGTAAATTTTGAGGTATCTTGACGAAATTTGGAATGTAGATTCCTGGGCACTCATCTCAGATCGCTATTTAAAATGAACGATATCGGACTATAACCACGCCCACTTTTTCGATATCGAAATTTCGAAAAACCGAAAAAATGCAATAATTCATTGCCAAAAACGGATAAGGTGATGAAACTTGTTAGATGGGTTGACGTTATGACGTAGAATAGACAATTACGACGATTTTGGACAATGGGCGTGGCACCGCCCACTTTTACAAGAAGGTAATTTAAAAGTTTTGCAAGCTGTAATTTGGCAGTCGTTGAAGATATCATAATGAAATTTGGCAGGAACGTTACTACTATTACTGTATATGTGCGAAATAAAAATTAGCAAAATTGGATGAAGAACACGCACACTTTTTAAAAAAATTTTTGTTATAATTCAAATTTTAACAAAAAATTTAATATCTTTACTGTATATAACTAAATTAAGTCAAAATGCAACTCCAGTAATGATATGATGCAACAAAATACAAAAATAAAAGAAAATTTCAAAATGGGCGTGGCTCCGCCCATTTTCATTTAGTTTGTCTAGAATACTTTTAATGCCATAAGTCGAACATAAATTTACCAATCCTTCTTAAATTTGGTAAGGGCATAGATTCTATGACGGTAATTGTGAAAATGGGCGAAATCGGTGGAAGCCACGCCCAGTTTTTATACACAGTCCACCGTCTGTCCTTCCGCTCGGCCGTTAACACAATAACTTGAGCAAAAACCGATATATCTTTACTAAACTTAGTCCACGTACTTATCTGAACTCACTTTATCTTGGTATAAAAAATGGCCGAAATTCGACCATAACCACGCCCACTTTATCGATATCGAAAATTACGAAAAATGAAAAAAATGCCATAATTCTATACCAAATACGAAAAAAGGGATGAAACATGGTAATTGGATTGGTTTATTGACGCAAAATATAACTTTGGAAAAAACTTTATAAAATAGGTATGACACCTACCATATTAAGTAGAAGAAAATGAAAAAGTTCTACAAGGCGAAATCAACAGCCCTTGGAATCTTGGCAGGAATACTGTTTGTGGTATTGCATATATAAATAAATTAGCAGTACCGGATAGATGATTTTCTGGATCACCTGGTCCGCATTTTGGTCGATATCGCGAAAAAGCCTTCACATATATGTACATCTAAGGGCCACTCGCTTTTAAAACCCTCATTAATACCTTTAATTTGATATCCATATCGTACAAACACATTCTAGAGTCACCCCTGGCCCACCCTAATGGCGATATCTCGAAAAGGCGTCCACCTATAGACCTAATGCCCACTCCCTCTTAAAATGCTCAGTAACACCTTTCGTTTGATACCCGTATCGTACAAACATTCTAGAGTCACCCCTGGCCCACCCTAATGGCGATATCTCGAAAAGGCGTCCACCTATAGACCTAATGCCCACTCCCTCTTAAAATGCTCAGTAACACCTTTCGTTTGATACCCATATCGTAAAAACATTCTAGAGTAACCCTTGGTCCACCTTTAAGGCGATATCTCGAAAAGGCGTCCACCTATAGAACTAAGGATTACTCTCTTTTAAAATACTCATTACCACCTTTCATTTGATACCCATATCGTACAAACACATTCTAGAGTCACCCCTGGCCCACCCTAATGGCGATGTTTCGAAAAGGCGTCCACCTATAGACCTAATGCCCACTCCCTCTTAAAATGCTCAGTAACACCTTTCGTTTGATACCCATATCGTACAAACATTCTAGAGTCACCCCTGGCCCACCCTAATGGCGATATCTCGAAAAGGCGTCCACCTATAGAACTAAGGATTACTCCCTTTTAAAATACTCATTACCACCTTTCGTTTGATACCCATATCGTACAAACATTCTAGAGTCACCCCTGGCCCACCCTAATGGCGATATCTCGAAAAGGCGTCCACCTATAGACCTAATGCCCACTCCCTCTTAAAATGCTCAGTAACACCTTTCGTTTGATACCCATATCGTACAAACACATTCTAGAGTCACCCCTGGCCCACCCTAATGGCGATGTTTCGAAAAGGCGTCCACCTATAGACCTAATGCCCACTCCCTCTTAAAATGCTCAGTAACACCTTTCGTTTGATACCCATATCGTACAAACATTCTAGAGTCACCCCTGGCCCACCCTAATGGCGATATCTCGAAAAGGCGTCCACCTATAGACCTAATGCCCACTCCCTCTTAAAAAACTCAGTAACACCTTTCATTTGATTCTCATATTGTACAAACACATTCTAGAGTTACCCCTGGTCCACCTTTATGGCGATATCTCGAAACGGCGTCCACCTATGGAACTAAGGATCACTCCCTTTGAAAATACTCATTAACACCTTTCATTTGATACCCCTATCGTACAAACATATTCTAGAGTCACCCCTGGTCCACCTTTATGACGATTTCTCGAAAAGGCGTTCACCTATAGAACTAAAGCCCGTTCCCTTTTAAAATACTCATTACCACCTTTCATTTGATACCCATATCGTACAAACACATTCTAGAGTCACCCCTGGCCCACCATAATGGCGATATCTCGAAAAGGTGTCCACCGATAGACCTAAGGCCCACTCCCTCTTAAAATGCTCAGTAACACCTTTCATTTGATACCCATATCGTACAAACAAATTCTAGAGTCAGCCCTGGTCCACCTTTATGGCGATATCCCTAAATGGCGTCCATCCATAGAACTATGGCCTACTCTCTCTTAAAATACTCTTTAATACCTTCCATTTGATACACATGTCATACAACCACATTCCAGGGTTACCCTAGGTTCATTTTCCTACATGCTGATTTTCCTTATTTTGTCTCCATAACTCTCAACTGAGTATGTAATGTTCGGTTACACCCGAACTTAGCCTTCCTTACTTGTTTTTACTACTTTTATCATTTTTAAACTTTTTCTATTCTTAACAATGGAGTTCTCTGTCTGCTTAGTCGTTTTTGAAACCACTTCAATTCTTTTATTTTTCAGCTCCTTCTGGTCTACGACATCTATCTATAAATCTTATAAAGTCGCTAAATGCCATGTATGCACATAACTTCACACAGAATGCTCCGATTTTAAAACGGTTTTTCGCATTTGAAAGCTTAGCTACGTGAGATGGTACAGTTAATATAATTTGAAGGTATGTATTATAGGGGCGTGGCAAATTGCCAGAATGTAGTAAAAAATCATAAAATTTTTGTTTACACAGCTATAACTCATAAACGGATGGATGGATTTAAAAACTTCTACTTTTCAGTAAAACTTTGAAATATTTGTCTTCGATCTGCATCAAAAAAAATACTTGATTCCCCTCTTATATCAGCCAAATTGTTTAAACAAAAGTAACATTTTTATCAAAAAATGCGTATGTGTGTTTGTTCTCTGTGAACTGTCCGCGCTAATTGCTTTTGAGTGAGGCTTGATGCGACACATACATACATATATAGCATTCGCTGCGTTATTTAACTTCGGGTGTAGGTTTATGGTATGTATGGATGTACATATGTATGTATTTTCATATCATATATATTTATGTAACATAAATGGTTAATTGTTAATGCAACATAAATGGTTAAGAATGCATACATCTATTGAAAAATAATCTTTCGTTAAAAATATTAAACATTTCCTTAAAATTCTTCAAAAAAGTTTTATTTTTTGGTATTTTTGCATGTATCACTATTACTACGTAGTACAAAACAGAGTCGCTTTTTCTGTCCCATGTCCCTTTGAATGCTTAAACCTTTAAAACTACGCAACGGATTTTCATGCGCTTTTTTTTAATAGATAGAGTGATTGAAGTTTGTAGATTGTATGATAACATCCATTAAATAGTGGAGAAATACTGTTATTTTTGAAGTTTCTAATGTGATGTATATATGTACAAATATATTTATAACTCAAGAACGGATGAACAGATTTGGCTGAAAATTGGTGGAGGGGTAGCTTAGAACTAGGAAACAGACATATGATACTCTTTATCCCGTTCTTGATAGGGTCTTGAGATCACAACGTGAACCTGGGTAATCCTGGGATATGTTTGTAAAATGTGGGCATCAAATGAATGCTGTTTATAGGTACTTTGATACGGCCAAAATGTGGACCCGGGTACCCCTAGAATGTGTTTATAGAATATGGATAACAAATGAAAGCTCTTGATGAGTGCTTTAGTACAGGGTAGTATTCATACCTATTGGTGACTACGGGTCTCGAGATTGAGGCCAAAACGTGGACCCTGATACCCCTGGAAAGTGTTTATACAAGAAGGATAACAAATGAAAGCTGTTGATGAGTGCTTTAGTACAGGGTTATTTTCATATCTGTTTGTGACTAGGGCCTTGAGATATAAGCCAAAAAGTGGACGAGGGTAACACTAGGATGTGTTTTTACACTATGGGTATCAAATTGAAGCTGTTGATGAGTGCTTTAGTGCAGGGTAAATTTCATATCTATAGGTGACTAAGGTCTCGAGATAGAGGCCAAAACGTGGACCAGGGTAACACTAGGATGTGTTTTTACATTATGGGTATCAAATTGAAGCTGTTGATGTGTGCTTTAGTACAGAATAATTTATACCGTTGGGTGACTAGGGTCTGGAGATATAGGCCAAAACGTGGACCCGGATACCCCTAGAATGTGTGTAATATGGATATCAAATGAAAGCTGTTGCTCAGAGCTTTAAAGTAATTTTCATTGTGATATTCAATTTAGTCGCATCAACCTGGCAAAACTGATAAATATGCATGCGAAGCCGAAAAAAACTTGAATTGATAATACCCACATACCTATTTACATACGTCCTATTCGATTTGTCTGAAATTTGGTATATAAATTGGTATATATTTGCCTATATTAGTATTTACGATCCTTTTTTTGGGGAAGGAGACCAGAGGCGGGCTGGGAATGCGATTAGGACTAGGATTGGGACTGAGACTCGGAGTGGGACTGGAAAAAAATACATACCACCCTGTGGAACTAGCAATAAGGGATGAAAAAGAATGGGAAAAACTTGAGAGAAGAGAAAAGAGGGAAGGGTAACGAGACTGAGAAAGAGATATAGTGAGACGATAATAGAGATAGATGAAGCGAAAAAGACGGAGAGAGGAGTGAATAAAATGATTAAGAAGAAGTGAAGAGGGGAGGGCAGAGTTAGAGAGAAAAAGCTTATTAAAACGTATGCAGGTAGACCAAATTTAGGGCAGAACAACGTCTGACGGGTCTGCTAGTTGAATATATTTTCATACCATTTCGATGCTTCACTACTGCAAAATTTTATTACAGAGTTATACCGTTTTTCCATAAATGAAGCTAATATCTTTGTTAAATATCACTATTATTTTCTAAGATTAATATGGTATGCGTATGTAATCGTGCTCTTTTTATTTAACGGTGTAACTCGACTGATACCATTATTCCACACATCCCTCAATTGAACTTTCAAGTTCTGGTTTTATGGATTGATGGATTTAAACGTAAACATACAAATTCTCACAGAAAAAAGTCATTAATTTTCTATTCGTTATAAAATTGTACTTCATTAAATTGAAGTCAATGCAAGTGCATGCGTACATCTATATCGAACTTTAAGAGCCAAAATGATCTAACGATAAAATTTTCGTTCTTCAGGCGAGTGTCCATTTAAGTATCTCGGGTAGCTAAGATGTTAAAAGTGAGAGACCTCCCTGAATTGATTGAAAGGGAAGGATGGAAGAAGGCTATATCCTCCATGGTGATTAGGCTTGTAAATATAGTATCCATTTCAAATTCCAGCATATCTACAATGGTTTTTTATCTACGGCTTAGACAAATTTAATGTTGTTATACTTTAGAGCATGCTGCCACGTCCAGTTTTCAAAATTTAACGAAGTTTGAATCTTACGTAATAAAATCAATTCGCTTACCTATTATTCCAAAGTTTCGTCTATAACTGATCCCAATTTTTTTCGAAATTTTTAGTATCAATTATTCACATAGTGATAGGGCTGTACATCAGATATAATAATATTTTTCTCAAGTTTTAGATATAATGAACGGATAAAGCTTACACTTTTTATCCTGAGCAATTTTTTATATAGAAGTCTATATCTATCTTGATCCGTTTACAAAATAAAATATATGCAACGCTGAAGTCAAGGTTGAAGTTAAACCACAACAAGAGTAATTTTACTAAAAACCAACAATTTCGAGCTTTCTAAGGAGAGCTTCGTATTTTCTTTCGGTAACAACCGATGCAGAAAAATTAGAATATTATTATCGACATAGAATAACTATCATGGAGTTATCGGTTTGTTATCAGTTTTCCAGCTTGTTATCGACGGGTTACAGACGTGTCGTCGGTTTTATATTTACTATATATATATCGGTAACTGTTTCCTAAAAAACCAGCGAGTCGTCGATAACAAACCAAAAAACGCCGATAAAAAATTGGTTGCACTTCGATTTGAACTCGATATATTTTCAAAATTAAATTTATAGCTTTTCGGTAACAAATCGACAACATGACGATAACAGCTCGATAACTCTTCCATAGCAAAGCCATCACTTTTTGAAAATATATCGCTAAATTTTCGATAAGTAATCGATATCCTTTAAGTAACAAACAGATAAAACCTTCATACAAAATCGTTAACTTATTTCTTGTCGATAGCTAATTTATCACATTTCGATAACAAATCGAAACATCGTCGATAACATGCAAAACGATAATGGGTAACACGCCCATACTCCGTTGATAACAAACTCCTGATGACAAATCTTGCAGCTAATCCCACTAGCGCAGAATTATTGCACTAAAATGCGGTACTCGCATTGCTTTCATCTAACACTTTAAATACTGCGATGTTGAACGCGTTCTGAACTGGTTCAGTCGTTGGTAGTTCTAATATTGTCACAGCCCACGATTTTTATACTCAGTTGAGCAGAGCTCACAGAGTATATTAACTTTGATTGGATAACGGTTGGTTGTACAGGTATAAAGGAATCGAGATAGATATATACTTCCATATATCAAAATCATCAGTATCGAAAAAAAATTTGATAGAGCCATGTCCGTCCGTCTGCCCGTTAACACGATAACTTGAGTATATTTTGAGGTATCTTGATGAAATTTGGTACGTAGGTTCCTGGGCACTCATCTCAGATTGCTGTTTAAAATGAACGATATCGGACTATAACCACGCCCACTTTTTCGATATCGAAAATTTCGAAAAACAGAAAAAGGGCGATAATTTATTACCAAAGACGGATAAAGCGATGAAACTTGGTAGGTGAGTTACACTTATGACGCAGAATAGAAAATTAGTAAAATTTGGACAACGAGCGTGGCACCACCCACTTTTAAAAGAAGGTAATTTAAAAGTTTTGCAAGCTGTAATTTAGCAGTCGTTGAAGATATCATGATGAAATTTGGCAGGAACGTTACCCTTATCACTATATGTGTGCTAAATAAAAATTAGCAAAATCGGACTACGAACATGCCCTCTATTAAAAAAAAATTTTTTAAAGTAAAATTTAATATCTTTACATTATATAAGTAAATTATGTCAACATTCGACTCCAGTAATGATATGGTGCAGTAAAATGCAAAATTAAAAGAAAATTTTAAAATGGGCGTGGCTCCACACTTTTTCATTTAATTTGTCTAGGGTACTTTTTATGCCATAAGTCGAAAAAAATTTACCAAACCTTGTGAAATTTGGTAGGGGCTTAGATTCTAGGACGTTAAGAGTTTTCTGTGAAAAAGGGCGAAATCGGTTGGAGCCACGCCCAGTTTTTATACACAGTCGGCCGTCTGTCCTTCCGCTCGGCCGTTAACACGATAACTTGAGCAAAAATCGATATATCTTTCCTAAACTCAGTTCACGTACTTATCTCAACTCACTTTGTATTGGTGTAAAAAATGGCCGAAATCCGACTATGACCACGTCCACTTTTTCGATATCGAAAGTTACGAAAAATGAAAAAAATGCCATAATTCTATACCAAATAGGAAAAAAAGAATGAAACATGGTTATTGGATTGGTTTATTGACGCAAAATATAACCTTAGAAAAAAACTTTGCAAAATGGATGTGACACCTACAATATTAAGTAAAAGAAAATGAAAAACTTCTGCAGGGCGAAATCAAAATCCTTTGGAATCTTGGCAGGAATACTGTTCGTGGTATTACATGTATAAATAAATTAGCGGTACCCCACAGATGATGTTCTGCGTCACCCTGGTCCACATTTTGCTCAATATCACGAAAACGCCTTCACATATACAACTACCACCACTCCCTTTTAAAATACTCATTAACACCTTTCATTTGATACCCATATTGTACAAACAAATTCTAGAGTCATCCCTGGTCCACCTATATGGCGATATCCCGAAAAGACGTCCACCTATAGAACTAAGGCGCACGTTCTTTTAAAATACTCATTAACACCTCTCATTTGATACCCATATAGTACAAACAAATTCTAGAGTCACCCCTGGTCCACCTTTATGGCGGTATCTCGAAGACGCGTCCACGTATAAAACTAAGACCCACGCCCTTTTAAAATACTCTAACACCTTTAATTTGATACCCACATCGTAAAAACAAATTCTAGGGTCACCCCTGGTGCACCTTTATGGCGGTATCTCGAAAAGGCGTCCACCTATAGAACTAAGGCCCACGCCCTTTTAAAATACTCATTAACACCTTTAATGTGGTACCCATATCGTAAAAACAAATTCTAGAGTCACGCTGGTCCACCCTTATGGCGGTATCTCGAAAAGGCGTCCACCTATAGAACTAAGGCCCACGTCCTTTGAAAATACTCATTAACACCTTGCATTTGATACCCATATCGTACAAACAAATTCTAGAGTGACCCCTGGTCCACCTTTATGGCGGTATCTCGAAGAGGCGTCCACGTATAGAACTAAGGCCCACGCCCTTTTAAAATACTCATTAACACCTTTAATTTGGTACCCATATCGTACAAACAAATTCTAGGTCACCCCTGGTCCACATTTATGGCGATATCTCGAAAAGGCCCACTCCCTCTTAAAATACTCATTAACACCTTTGAATTGATACCCGTATCGTACAAACCAATTCTAGAGTCAGCCCTGGTCCACCTTTATGGCGATATCCCTAAATAGCATCCACCTATAGAACCTTTTCCCACTCCTTCTTAAAATACTCTTTAATACCTTCCATTTGATATCCATGTTTTACAAACACATTCCAGGGTTAACCTAGGTTCATTTTCCTACATGGTGACTTTCCCTTATTTTGTCTCCATTGCTCTCAGCTGAGAATATAATGTTCGGTTACACCCGAACTTAGCTTTCCTTACTTGTTTTATTTAAATCCTAAAGCTGAGACTTATGCGCCGCTCATACAGGTGTAGATGTCAACAATCCCGCCTTGCATCCGATTAGCACCAGTTTGGTAGTAGTCACTAAACCTATAGCGCATCGATAACTAACTGATAACACGCTTCCACTCCTTTGTTCTTTTCCTCTCCTCACTTTTCTTTCCAGTCTTTTCCTTTCATTTCCTTTCCTGTCCTATTGCTTTTTTTTCTTCCTTTTATTTTCTTTTCTTTTCTTTTCTTTTCTTTTCTTTTCTTTTCTTTTCTTTTCTTTTCTTTTCTTTTCTTTTCTTTTCTTTTCTTTTCTTTTCTTTTCTTTTCTTTTCTTTTCTTTTCTTTTCTTTTCTTTTCTATTCTTTTCTTTTCCTTCCTTACAATGTGCGTGGTTCCTACATTACGCCACGGTGTAGTGGCTACACTTACCTCAAACAAATTCTAACAAGTAAGAAAGTCTAAGTTCATGTAAAACCGAACATAATATACCCAGCTGTGCAGTTGCCAATGAAAGGGTGAAAAATCTTATTAACAAATGTTACAGACACATTTTCAGAGCTATTATAAAAAAGTAGGACTTGCTTACAGACGACTTCGCTCCGGGTAGGTATGAAAATGAATGTTTAAGCCAAATTTCGTTCGAAATATGGCATTAAAAGTATTTTGAAAAAAAAGGGACAAGTTACGTCCATTTTCAAAATTTTTTTAAGTTTTGTCCTCAGCTCAACCATACCATTACTGAGGTAGAACATCAGTCAAATGTAGTTAAATACCATAGAGTTATTGCAAACTTTGTTAAGGTTAGAACTTTAGGAAAAATGGGCATGGTCCTTAACAGATTTTGATTATCTTCACTTAGTCTATAAAGTTTGGCAAGGATAGTGTCTCTGCCTAATTTAAATGTAATAGCTTTAACCGCTTTTGGTTTATGGCTTGGTAAACTCCTAAATTTTCTTCTTCTAAATGTTTATGTTTTGCGTCATAAAACCAATCCACCTATAAAATTTCTTTAGCTGAGTGGTGCTCGTTTTTGAATTATCTCATATTTTCCAATTTTCAAAATTTTCGATGTTGAAAAAGCGGGCACGATTTTCGTCCCATTTCGCTCATTTTCAAAACCAACCTATTCTGGGCCCAAAGCATCGATTCCTTTATAACTGTACAACCAGCCGTTATGCAATCAAAATTATAATATATATACTGGGTATAGAAATAGGGCATTGTCGTAACAGCAGATGTGAGGTTCCATTCAGCAGTTGATATATGGTACCTTCACCAATCTTGCATGCCCTATAGAACTGGAAGCATACTATCTACTCCGCTTGTGAGACCATAAGGAAAAAATCAGAGTCCGATATTCCTTGTTAATTGTTGTGGGTGAAACTTTAAAGGAAATTTTAAATTTCTGTACTGTATTGAATTAACACGATTTTTTTCTACTGTTCTTGTTAGGGAACGTACCCAGATTACACGACCCCTTTAGAGGGGAGGGGGGTCTCTTTAGCTATTACACCTGGTCACAGGGGTGAGGGGAGTGATTGGGGCTTTGTCACGTAGTCAATAATCTCTACAAAATCTTACAATTTTTTTGTGGAACTTATTTCGCGTCAAAAATTCATCAGAAAAACGTGCACGGTAATGAAGTGGACGACGTGTCTTGCGTGCGACCTCTGCATGTCCTCTCCAGGAGTCCAAAAGAGATCTTATGTAATGTGGAGCAAAGCGCGGTGTGTATAGACTTCGGGGCTGTCGACGAGGAAAAAATAATCACGTCTGAGGAAACTCCTGATGCTAATGCTCCCATAATCTACTATGTATCCCAGTGGCTTGATGCTGGAAGCGTATTCTTTATAAAGTTGAATTAGATGAAAAGAAATAAAAAGGAAAAAGACTTTATATATTAAGTTGTTGTTCAAATATGTTTTTAAATACATTTTTTCTTCTTAATATTATTAACTTGTAATTATATATATGCAAGCACGCTTCGCGTAACGCGGCGGGTGCCGAACTAATAAAAACAAATATAACTCAAATAAAATTTTTTTTAAGTTAGCAAAAAATAATTTAAAATCATACTTATGAACTACTACGTGAAAACTAAAGGGGGAGGGGGGTCTTAAAATATACTACCGATGGTCACCGAGGGGAGGGAGGGGGATAAAAAGTTGTAGAAAATGGGGCACGTAGTTTGGGTACGTTCCCTTACTTGCATATCAAAGAATGTTTGACTTAATATTGTAACGAATTTACTTGCAAGTTCCCTTATTTGCAATCTTCTACTAAGTTCGAATCACTAAACTGTTGAATAAATAACTCCAATATTGAATAATGCTTTATTGTTGTTGTGATTTCATTTACTTAGCATCAGACTAGGGATGTGAGTATCACTTAGTGTCACTCATATTCGTCACAATATAAATGTATGTATGTATGTATGCTTGAAAAATTGAACCGTTTGCATTGCTATTTTTTTGAGTTTATATCACTGCAATGATGATATATCTAAAGCTATCTTAACATCAGAGGTTCAAGGCATGTACAAGCAAGCCTATTGCATACCGAACAAACAATGGTGTAACCGATTTTTAGAAGTAGTGAATGCGACCGAATAGCTGGTTGTTCTTATAACATATCATCATCATCACAGCTAAGGTGATTTTGGCCAGTCTTCAAGCATTATTTGTCTGATGTTGCAGGAGAGAGATGGCATGCCTCATATCCAGGACCATAACTCCACCTTCCGCTTTCCTATCCCTGCCTAGTGTTGAAGGTATCGCAAGGCCTGACGTCATCAGTATTAAAAAATAAAAATTATATGAAGTTTAAAGAATTTTGCATGTGAAAACTTTAAAAATGTCAGGCCAAATTTATAAGCAAATTTTATTACTTCATGAACTAAGCCTTATCTAAGGTGCAAATTTGTTAGGTAAGGATTTACTTACGTACTTACTCACTTTCACTTTTTTTTGAAAGTATACAACAACACATTTTCCTTTCTTTAGAATATATTTCTCAGATTTCTTGATTTGATTTCTGTTCATTTGTAAACGTTTGGTTGCAGTGACATCAGAAAAAGCAAGAAATGTCAATGCGCATACGAGTAGATTTGCTCTTTGAATGCTAAAGATATACGAGAAAAAAAGAAACAAAAAAAATATTCGTATATCGTATAAGTATACGAGTATATGTATATACTTACGTATGTTTTTATTTTTATAAAGGAAGAAAAGCCGAAGTTACATGAGTCAGTTAGCTTCAGCTTTAACATATGTGCGATTTTTCGAACCAATCCATGAACATAAGGGTGATCCTTAAACATCGCATGAGCCCTTTTCTCAGTACGAATAGCTTCGTCCGTCTCGCATATTTATCTATGCACATCACAGGACTTCACTAGCGAAGCCGGTGGGCCTAAAATCGTTACAATATTTTCATATCTTTTTAAAGCTCATACAGCTCATTATTAAATACACTGCGATACACACCGTCGTTGTCTCGAGAAATCAAGTGCAAGGCGCGATGACCTCCGAAGAGATTTTAGGCCGAGCTTCACTGCCAATTTGCTTCGTGCTCTTTTTTACTTTTTCTACATTCATCTGAGAGGCAGATAAATTTTCACTGAGAAAAAATACATCATAGCGTTTGCATAATCACTGCCGAGAAGCCATTCCGCTTAGAAAAACTTTCTTCTAATAAACATTTTTTCTCTAAATTTTCAATGTTGCTTTCCCAGGTATTGCTTCTGAATTGGTAGGCGTACGCTACCACCACACCACAGCGACTTTCAATAGAAGCACCATAAATTTTAAGAGCATCCGGAATCACTCCACCAAACAACTCATCATCTTATACTGCCGCCAATGATCCTCAGCAACACATCAGGGCACATGTGCTAAGAAACTTATATATATGGCTGATATTTGCCGTAAATGCTTTAATGCTTCGAAGCATTAAGAGAGTCCTACGCAGAGAACGGGAGGAAAGGGTTTTTAAACCCTCCAGCCTTTATACCAGCATCAACACTAACAACAACATCAGCACTGAAATCCAGCGAAGAATCAATCTTGCCAATAAATGCTACTTTGGACTAGGTAGGCAATTGAAAAGTAAAGTCCCCTCTCGGCGAACGAAAATCATACTCTACAAGTCACTTATCGTACTCGTCTTATTATATGGGGCAGAAGCATGGACCATGACAACAGCAGATGAAGCGGCTTTGGGAGTGTTCGAGAGAAAAGTTCTTCGAAAGATGTATGGACCTCTACGCGTTGGCGAAGGCGAGTACCAAAGAAGATTTAATGATGAGGTGTACTAGCTATACGCAGACATCCACATAGTCCAGCGAATTAAAACGCAGCGGCTGCGCTGGCTAGGCCATTTTATGCGAATGAAAGATGACGCTCAGGCCAAGAAAGTGTTTCGATCGGAACCCGCCTATGGAAGCAGAGGTAGAGGGTGGCCCCCACTCCGTTGGAAGGACCAGGTGGAAAACGATTTAAACACCCTTGGTGTGACCAATTGGCGCCGGTTGGCGGAGCGAAGGAGCGACTGGCGCGCCTTGTTGGACGGCCATAACCGTTTAGATGGTTAAGCGCCAATTAAGCAAGTAAGTAAACTTTATACCTGTGGATGTTGTATCCTCCCAAGACAGGCATCCCATGCCTGGTAATAAACCAAGCACCCTTAACTCGTTTGGGCAAAGACAACAAGTTCGTACACCGCGCGAACAAGTTTGTTGTGTATTAACAAGACAAAGTTGAAGAAATCCCTTAATAATGAGCCGCGTTATTTATAGCCTTATTGGCAAACCTTCTCAGGGGTATACTTGTGTAGCTGACAATTTCAATGTTCCCGATAACTGTAGCGTCTTCCAAGCGAAAGTTGCTGTGACAAAGGATTATACGGTGGATGCGATGCTATCTCCCTAAAGTATTTAAAATCCAACGATTTCCTGGTCAGCTGAGCGTGCACAAGCACTACCTCCTGCTGGATTGCTAGAAACTAACGGAATTTTCGAGTTCATTAAGACCTATGTATCAATGGTGGTAGTGGTTTTGACTGGCTATGGTTGCGGCCTTAAATACTGGAGACTCTCTTCTGCTGCATCTGCATGGAAGATGCTGAGAAGGAATCATTGAATCATTTCATGATTAACTATTAAGATTTCGCTAGGACAAGTTTTCAAAGTAGCTATAAATTACGCCTCCATTATCCAAAAGAGTTTGACAACAGATCGGTTCTAGTGAACTTCCCCTTGAGGTATAGCTGACTAATTAGACCTAATCCATGTATCAGTTCGTAGGTCGCAATTATTGTTGATGAACGAACTTGCCACTTTCTCGAAACTTTCTCTTCTATTTGCTGGGATATCAGTCTCTAAAATAAAGATATTGTGATATGAATATAAAGGTTTACAAAAAGCTAAAAAGAACAACTTTTATTTTCCGAGCGAAAACATTTATTAAATATTTTCATAGTAAAACTCAAAGAAATAAAAATCAATAAATTTTTCGATGATAAATTTACCTAATACTAAGGATCACTCTAATCTCGCACCTTGCTGAAACATTTGATATGCAAAAAGTGAAAGGAAAATATATGCGCTGATCTGACATGCAATACTGCCGTAGGTCTATGTCTATGCAAATACAAGCATAAAAGCATGCATTTACACTCACATAAATATGTAAATGCTAAAAAAAAAACACGGATGATTGCAAGAAAAAGATTTCACACAAACAAACCAAAGTAGAAATATTAAGGTTACAGAGCAAGTGGCAAATGCCGAATGCAAGGTCGTCTTTGCACGTTCTGCATTGGGTGTGAATTGGAATATTTTGTGCATAAATCAAAGTCCTTAACTAAGATCGGCGCAACAAGGTGTTGCCGTTGTAAGGCTCTACCAAAAAAGTGTTTCATTGCATGATATATGTGCGCGTATGCTTACATATTCATACATATCTACATACACTGAAATAAAATGCTGATTGCCTTATGCAAATAACTGCACATTACTACATGTATACATACATATAAACATACGTAAGGAAGTGCTCCTGTTCACATTCATGCTAAATATCATTTCCATATTATTGGCCATAGATGTGCACTTGTCGATAATTGATAAACACATTAGCAATGGGCGCAGTCAGTGGAACACAACTGTTGATCAACCTTTGAGTGATCACTTTCTGAGGGCAGTATTTTTTACCACTCAAGGGTTTGTATTTTACGTCAAATTACTGATAACACATTTTTTATGCTATGTTAACTCAACAGGTTTGAGCTGCTGGATGACAGTTACTTGACATTTTGAGGTTTGATTCATGAATATCATTTTCCTCCTTGAGGTAAAGTTTAAAAGATATTTCAAGAAGTAATTTTTCTTAAAATGCAAGAACAACTTTTTCATTTGACCACACGCCATTCATAAAATAAAAATTCCATAACTCAACTGTTGAGAACATGTTTGCAAAGTATCAATTAAGTTGCCCAATGAAACCTTTGTAAAACTTAATTTAACAGTTTGAGTACTCACTGTTTCTGTACTCTCTTTAACTTGATTATAAGTTACGAATTGATTGATGGTTGGATGAAACTGCAAAAAGAAAGAGAGAAAAAACAAGTGGGCGATGGCAAACTATATATCAAAAGAGCCTGGGAGGGAGAAAATAGTTCTGCAAAATTATGCCAAATATCCGCGTTTTTAAAGAAACATTACGAAATTGCCTGATGATGACTACGTGGCGGTTTTCGGAATGGTACCATCGCAATATGCCAGTAAATGTTTCTTCCTTTCTTTTCACTTTCTCTTAGAAAAACATAATAATTGAATATTCAATTATTATAAGCCGGTGTTAAGCTCATGAATTCTTAATAATAAGAATTAAAAAATTTGTTTGACTTTTTGGTAAAATTTGAAAATTTTGCGCAATTTGGAGAGATTGTTTTCTGTTTACGATACTTTGTTTACAAACAGATATATTGTTGGCCTAGAAGTCGACTCACAGAGCATGGTGAACTTTTATTCACTGTTAAAGAGCGAGGGAGATGATGAACCCGATATTCCCCTATAAGAAGTCGGAAACTTCTCTATATCAAATCGATAACTTTTTAATCACAAATCGATGAAAATCGACAAGTTTCTATAATAAAATAATAATTTCTCATCTGCTTGTTATAGTTTGTTTATAATGAAATTTCGTCAGAATAATATAGAATCAGGATAAAATAATAATAAATTTGTATCACCCAATAAAAAGTCGGAAATTTCTCTATATCAAAACGATAACTTTTCAATTACAAATCGATGAAAATCGATAAGTTTCAATAATACATTAATAATATTCAGTTAAAAAACGATAAATATTCGATAAGTTTTTTAACAGCATACATATCGATAAAATAAATAAATAATCGATAAGTTTTCGATTAAACATCCATAGATTTTGATAACAAACCGACAAATTTTTGATAACAAATCGAACGTTTTTTTGATAACATGCCGATTACAAATCGGTGATAAATAAGAAATAAATATAAGGCGCGATAACCTCCGAAGAGATCTAAGGCCGAGCTTCTCTTCCAATTTGCGTCGTGCTCCTCTTGATTTTCCCTACAAATTGACTGGACGGGACCTACATGTTTTATGCCGACTCCGAACGGCATCTGCAAGGCAGATGAGTTTTCACTGAGAGCTTTTCATGGCATAAATACACCTGGAGCGCTCGCCAAATACAGCCGAGGGGCGACCCCGCTTAGAAAAATTTTCTTCTAATTGAAAAACCTTATTTCTAAAATTTTGATGTTGCTTTGCCCGGGGTGCGAACCCGGGGCATACGGTGTGATAGGCGGAGCACGCTACCATCACACCACGGTAGCCGCCAAATCGGTGTTACTCTGATAATAATTCAATTGTTTTTTTGTTATCATTTCGATAACTTTTCGATGGCAAACTGATAACTGCTGGACGGTAAATCGAAAACATACCAACAAAAACTGGTGTCACATTAGTAACATTTCGAAAACTTTTCGAAAACTATTTAATAACGTATATTAAAATTTAAATAATTAATTTAGATTTTATTGATAGTATATCGATAACTGCTGAGACCAAAACGATAAATTTTCAGTAGTAAATCGATAAGTGTTGGGCAATAAATCGGTAACATACCAATAACAAATTGATAGCACGCTGTCCGATTTTTGTCACGGCTTCGGTTTTGGCTTAAATTTTTACTTAAAATGGTTTCTATTTCTCCGCTCCTTTTTTTGGCTTCTTTCCTTTCGTTTCTTTTCCTTTACTGTTGTTTCCTTCACCTGTCTTTCTTCACATTTTCTTTCCTGCCCTTTCGTTGCCTTGTCTGGATTTGCTGTGTGATTTTGCTCTTATCTACGTATATTATTTCCACATAACGGTATAGTGTAGTGACTTTACTTACATTTACATTCTGTATTCCCCCTTCCCGTGAGCAAAGCTTTTTAACCTTAAAAAATCTGAAAAATAATATGTAGCCTATCTAATAAACTAACAATTTAGCTATTATTAATACATATTTAGTTATCTTAAATTTTATTCGGTAATGAAGGCATTTTTTTAAAATTTTTTTTCAAAAAGCGAATTCAAAAAGTGTTGTATAATTATTTTATTTGATAAATAATTTATTATTTGATTATCATATGATTTAAACAAAATAATTCTCTCGCGCAATTAAATAATGTACACTAAAATATGCAAATTAATGTATGTAAACAAATGTTTGCCAACAACAAATTGCTTTTGGTTAAAGTTTAATTACTCACTAATTTAAGCAAATTTTTATGTTAACATATGTTTACTAAGCGAATAGAATTAAAATACGCTTAACTAATTTAGTAATTATTAAATGTTTAGGTGAATACAGTACATAACAGATATCTGAAGCTAAAATTGGATATTTAATGGTAAAATAGGATTGAGACCACGAGGATTTGCATTTAATCTTAAGTCGTTCCTCAAAAAAGCTAAGCCTGCTTTTACTTCCATCGACTCAAAATATGCATGGGATTATATAGTTTTTAAGAGAATGGCCTTAACTTAGTTCTGATTAACGAAGTTCTACATTGCTGTACAAAATCCTGAGTATCATGTCTAACACCTGAAAAGTTATTTTTGTGTTATTCGAGACGTTCAAATAAAAACAACTACACTAAAAACACCAATTAAAAACAAACAAATAATCTTAGCCTAAATGAAACAGACAATGTATGTTATCACAAAAAATTTATACATACATATGTACATATCTAGTGATAGAACTTTTAGAAAAAAGTACTCATATTAAATACTCGGATCAAAGCATCGATGCTAGTACTCATGCTCAGTAAAAGGTATAGAGTTTACTCGATCCAAGTAAGTACTTCGGAATTTTTACCAAAAGTGAAGAAAGTTTTTCTTAAAACTAGATCTTATTTTTCGAATGTATAAGAAAACAAGTAAGGAAGTTTAAGTTTGAACGAAACCGAACATTTTGTAAACATTTATGTGCTCTAACATTTATTTTAGGGATACATTAAAAAAAAACATCACGAACATTAAGTGATTTGAAAGATTTTTCATAGACTTATGGCCATTAAAAAAATGTTTCACTTAGAAAAATGTTTTTTTAAACGGGTTCGCCCCTCGGCAGTTGTATTTCTTCCATTAAGAGCTTCTTTTTTTTTCTCGGACGTTGTGGAAGCGCATTGCCTTCAAGTGGCCCGATGAAACCAGGCTAATCCTGTTAATTTTTTTTAAAACATAATTTTTAATTTTTATTCTAATTTTTATTTATGTTTGTAATTTATAATTTTTAATGTTACCGAGACTTTGAGAGGCAATGGTTTCTAAGGCGTCGAGATTGCTCAGCTACAGAGAAACTCATCAGCTGAGAAATATAGATACACAAATACTGTAGATTAGAAGTCACATATGATTTTTTAATTATTAAGAGAAAATTGAACCGTTTTTTTCATGGTGAATATAGTACATAACAAATATATGAAGCTAAAATTGTATATTTAATGGTAAAAGAGGATTGAGACCACGAGGGTTTGCATTTAATCTTAAGTCGTTCCTCAAAAAAGCTAAGCCTGTTTTTACTTCCATCGACTCAAAATATGCATGGGATTATATAGTTGTCAGGAGAATGGCCTTAACTTAGTTCTGATTAACGAAGTTCCACATTGCTGTACAAAAACCTGAGTTTCATGTCTGACACCTGCAAAGTTATTTTTGTGAAAATTTATTCGAGACGTTCAAATAAAAACAACTACACTAAAAACACCAATTAAAAACAAACAAATAATCTTAGCCTAAATGAAACAGACAATGTATGTTATCACAAAAAATTTATACATACATATGTACATATCTAATGACAGAACTTTTAGAAAAAGTACTCATATTAAATACTCGGATCAAAGCATCGACGCTAGTACTCATACTCAGTAAAAGGTATAGAGTTTACTCGATCCAAGTAAGTACTTCGGAATTTTTGCCAAAAGTGAAGCAAGTTTTTCTTAAAATTAGATCGCATTTTTCGAATATATAAGAAAACAAGTAAGGAAGTTTAAGTTTGAACGAAACCGAACATTTTGTAAACATTTATGTGCTCTAACATTTATTTTAGGGATACATTAAAAAAAAAAACATCACGAACATTAACTGATTTGAAAGATTTTTCATTAAGTTATGGCCATAAAAAAAATGTTTCACTTAGAAAAATGTTTTTCTAAACGGGTTCGCCCCTCGGCAGTTGTATTTCTTCCATTAAGAGCTTCTTTTTTTTTTCTCGGACGTTGTGGAAGCGCATTGCCTTCAAGTGGCCCGATGAAACCAGGCTAATCCTGTTAATTTTTTTTAAAACATAATTTTTAATTTTTATTGTAATTTTTATTTATGTTTGTAATTTATAATTTTTAATGTTACCGAGTCTTTGAGAGGCAATGGTTTCTAAGGCGTCGAGATTGCTCAGCTACAGAGAAACTCATCTGCTGAGAAATATAGATACACAAATACTGTAGATTAAAAGTCACATATGATTTTTTAATTATTAAGAGAAAATTGAACCGTTTTTTTCATGGTGAATACAACACATAACAGATATCTGAAGCTAAAGTTTGATATTTAATGGTAAAAGAGGATTGAGACCACGAGGATTTGCATTTAATCTTAAGTCGTTCCTCAAAAAAGCTAAGCCTGTTTTTACTTCCATCGACTCAAAATATGCATGGGATTATATGGTTTTCAAGAGAATCACCTCAATTTAGTTTTGAATAACGAAGCTCCACATTGCTGTACAAAAACTTGAGTTTCATGTCTAACACCTGCAAAGTTATTTTTGTGAAAACTTAATCGAGACGTTCAAATAAAAACAACTAAGCTAAAAAACTCGAAATATAAACAAACAAATAAACTTAGCCTAAAAGAAACAAACAAAGTATGTTATCACAAAAAGCTTATACATACATATGTACATATCTAGTGATAGAACTTTTCGAAAAAGTACTCATATTAAAGACTCGGATCAAAGTATCGATGCTAGTACTCATACTCAGTAAAAGGTATAGAGTTTACTCGATCCAAGTAAGTACTTCGGAATTTTTACCAAAAAGTGAAAATAGTTTTTCTTCAAATTAGATCGTATTTTTCGAATTTATAAGAAAGCAAATAAGGAAGTTTAAGTTTGGACGAAACCGAACATTTTGTAACCATTTATGTGCTCCAACATTGATTTTACGGATACATTTAAAAAAAAAAAAAACGTCACGAACATTAAGTGATTTGAAAGATTTTTCATCGACTTATGGCCATTAAAAATTTTTTTTCACTTAGAATAAAGCTTTTCTAAACGGTTCGCCTCTCAGCAGTGGCTTTTCAACACTCCAAGTGTATTTCTCACATGAAAAGCTTGTTTTTTTTTTCTGGGATATTGTGGCGGCGCACTGCCATAATTTTTAATTTTTATTCCAATTTTTATTTATGTTTGTAATTTATAATTTTAAATTTTTATTGTTACCGAGTCTTTGAGAGGCAGTGGCTTCTTAAGCGTCGAGATGTAAAACTGCTCAGCTACAGAGAAACTCATCAGCTGAGAAATGAGAAATATAGATTCACAAAATACAATACATTAAAAGTATAAATATAATTTTTTAATTATTAAGAGAAGATAGAACCGTCTTTTTTATGGCAAAGAGCGAGTCCGAAACATCAATTATTCCCGAGTGATATTTATAATCTTCACACAAACATAGAAAAGGTTCGTGTAGTTGGAAATTGTTTCTGCATTGTTTAAGAATTATAGGTTTATAATGCCTTGAGACTGGGCATGACACATTCAAGTTTACTTCCTTTAAAAGAAATGGGCTTGAAATTGATCTGTTTAATAGGTTAGCCATAAATATTACACGTAGTATTTCTCTACGATTTGCAAGGGAAGGAAGATTTATTAGTTTTAACCGATTAGTGTAAGGAGGAAGATTATATGAAGAGTCCCATTCAATGTTTCTCGAGGCGAAAAGTAAAAACTGTTTTTGAATTAATTCTAGGCTATCCACATGAACTTGATAACGCGGATTCCAAATTATCGATCCATATTCTAATATCGGCCTCACCAATGATGTAAAAATGGTTTTTGTACCGTAAGGATCACTTCCCAGTGAAAATTCATCTGCCTGGAAGATGCTGTTCGGAATCGGCATAAAACATGTAGGCATCATCTCCTCAATTTATAAGGATAATTAAAAAAAAAAGCACGACGCAAATTAGACGAGAAGCTCGGTCTAAATCTTATCGGAGGTAAATTGCGTCAAGTGTGTTTTTGTGGCATTAAACGTTTTCCTTTATTTTTAGCTTTTTTACTTTGCGCTACCAGTAGTACTCTTACTTACCATATATATATTTGAAATTTTGTTAAAATTAAAACTCTAAGCCCCATTTTTTAAGGTAGGCATGGCTGTTATTTCGTTTTTGATCGAATCTATGCATATATAATACTAAGGACCACATTTCGGTCAATTTGCAAAGTGATATTAACGGTTTTTGAAGTACGCCTTGTAAAACTTTTCACTTTTCTTCTGCCTAATATGGGCGGTGCCACGCCCATTTTACAAAATCGCTATTAATTTATATTGAACATCGTACCTTTTTTTATACACTCTTCAAGTTTCACCACTTCACCAGTATCTATTAAAGCATTGGTCCTTTTTCCAGTTTTGAAAGTGGGCGTGGCAATACCAATGCAACGTCGACGATGCTGCTAAAGCTACTAACTTCATACAACAAAATTTCACAGTAGAACGATGGAGCTCTATTGCATGACAAGTTAATATGGATTGAAATTTAATGCATTTGGCAGCTTTTCATAATTTGGTTAGTGATTCTGCAAAATTAACACATACTTTCCTTTTCCCACCATATGCGGAGATCGTCCGCCATGCCACCATTATCGGTTTAAGCTAAATACGGAGCTTTTACCGCATCGTCGACGATATCAGTTAATGCATAAGTTATGGTGTTAATGAAATGAACTTTGCTGATCTTAAACCCGAAGGCCTTCGGTACTTGATAAAGTACCGGGGAAAAGTATCGAGGTAAAGTATCGATACTTTACTCAGTATTTGGAAAAAAGCATCGAGTAAGAAATACTCGAGTATTTTTTGGAAATGTATCGACATTACTAACTCAGTACTCATATCATTCTATTCCAATATGTAGCTCATTTGCTAACAAAGCTAACATTAAACAAGTAAGGAAGGCTAAGTTCGGGTGTAACCGAATATTACATACCCAGCTGAGAGCTTTTGAGACAAAATAAGGAAAAATAACCGTGTAGGAAAATGAAACTAAGGTTTCCAGGTTACCTGTGTTTGCATAACATGTGTATCAAATGGAAGGTATTAAAGAGTATTGTAGAAGAGAGTGGGCCATAGGAAGCCTCTTCGAGATATCGCCATAAAGGTGGACCAGGGGTGACTCTAGAATATGTTTGTACGATATGGGTATCAAATGAAAGGTAGTAGTGAGTATTTTAAAAGGAGTGATAGGTGGATGCCTTTTCTATCGCCATAAAGGTGGACCAGGGGTGACTCTAGAATGTGCTTGTACGATATGGGTATCAAATTAAAGATATTAATGAGGGTTTTAAAAGGTAGTAAAGGCGTTTTCGAGATATCGACCAAAATGTGGACCAGGGTGACCCAGAACATCATCTTTCCGGTATCGCTAATTTATTTATATATATAATACCACAAACAGTATTCCTGCCATAATTCCAAGGGCTTTCGATTTCGGCCTGCAGAACTTTTCATTTTCTTCAACTTAATATGGTAGGTGTCACACCCATTTTACAAAGTTCTTTCTAAAGTTATATTTTGCGTCAAAAGACCAATCAAATCACAATGTTTCATCCCTTTTTTCGTATTTGGTATAGAATTATGGCATTTTTTCATTTTTCGAAATTTTCGATATCGAAAAGTAGGCGTGGTCAAAGTCGGATTTCATCCATTTTTAATACCAAGATAAATAAAGTGAGCTAAGATAAGTACGTGAACTAAGTTTAGTAAAGAGATATCGATTTTTGCTCAAGTTATCGTGTTAATGGCCGAGCGGAAGGACGGACGGTCGACTGTGTATAAAAACTGGGCATGGCTTCAACCGATTTCGCCCATTTTCACAGAAAACAGTTATCGTTTTAGAATATATGCCTGTACCAAATTTCGCACGACTTATGGCATTACAAGTATTCTAGATGAATTAAATGAAAAAGGGCGGCGCCACGCCCATTTTGAAATTTTCTTTTATTTTTGTATTTTGTTGCACCACATAATTACTGGAGTTGAATGTTGACATAATTTACTTATATACTGCAAAGATATTTTTTTTAAAAAGTGGGCGTGTTCGTTATCCGATTTTGCTAATTTTTATTTAGCGCACATATAGTAATAGGGGCAACGTTCCTGCCAAATTTCATCACGACATCTTCAACGACTGCCAAATTACAGCTTGCAAAACTTTTAAATTACCTTCTTTTAAAAGACGGCAGTGCCACGCCCATTGACCAAAATTTTACTAATTTTCTATTCTGCGTCATAAGTTCAACCCGTCTACCAAGTTTCATCGCTTTATGCTTCTTGGGTAGTGAATTATCGCACTGTTTCGGTTTTTCGAAATTTTCGATATCGAAAAAGTGGGCATGGTTATAGTCCGATGTCGTTCATTTTAAATAGCGATATGAGATTAGGGCCCAGGAAATTAGATACCAAATTTCATAAAGATACCTCAAAATTTACTCAAGTTATCGTGTTTACGGGCGGACGAACGGACGGACGGACATGGCTAAATGAATTTCTTTTTTCGCCCAGATCATTTTAATATATAGAAGTCTATATCTATCTCGATTATTTTATGCCGTTACGGATTACCGTTATGCCAACAAAATTAATATACTCTGTGAGCTCTGCTCAGCTGAGTATAAAAAAATAATAGTTTTTTATAACAATATACAAAATTTTAATTACCTAATAAAAACCATTTCAAATGGAAAACAATAAAATGTTATTAATCATTGTGAATAATTTTTTAGCTGTAAATGTTTGCTGTTGCTGCTGCCGCGGCCGCTCTTGGCGATAATTGATTGTTGCTAACGAGCCAACTGAGCTAATCAGCATTGCTAAGCTCTAGATATTTTGCAACATTCATTTACGACTGGCACCAATTGAGAGCACCAAGGGAGATCAAGGCATCTGCTACCCGTATCTCCCTACTCAGTGGAGGTCTTCCACCCCTAACTTTGGCAACTAATCTGGATGTATCACATACCAACATGTTTACATATATTTAGTAATTATTCATATGCGTCATTGATAACCAATACCTCGGGTTTAAATATACTTCCCATGTTCCGACGACTCCAGGAGTGATCTTAAATCCGTAGATGAAAACTGAGGTGGCGAGTCTCTATGTATGTTTACTATCCTTCCTTTTAGAATAGATGATCCAATAGTGCGTATCTAATACTGTTCTAGGACATATGCCGGCCTCCCTTCGCTTGCAGTCATACATAGCTCCGCTTGTTTGACAGACGCAAACAAATAAAATCGGGTTGCACTGAATATTAAGAAGCGCAATAAAATGCTGCACATACAGTTTTTGCTGACTTGTTACAAACCGGGATATCCTAGCCAATAACTGGTTGACCTGGCCCCAACTCCGAAGGGGATAAGGAAACACACTGTAAGCACTTTGCTGAGATCCGGAACCTACCAACTCAGCCGTTTGATTCAGATATCCACATTGACTGGGCAAATACCTTGCGCGGGTGGCAAATTAACCCCATTATAAATTTACATAATCCAAACCTTGCAGAAGAGGAACGAAAAATACCAAGGGAGACGCGAGTCACTCTGGCCCAACTTCGTTCTGGATACCGTAACATGTTAAGCTCTCGCTTGTCCTGAATCAACCGTAACATAAGCATTGTACGCTCTGCGATATGTGCCCACATGACACCAACTATCTTTTCAATTGTAATATGGAACCTATGCCTCTAACTGCAGCATCCCTATGGTACAACTCTGTTAAAACTTTAACTCTCGTTAAAGGCGTCGTGTTTCTTTTTCTTTTTAACGGGGACGGGACCTCTATTCTTATGCCGATTCTGAACGAAAGCTGCTACTTAGAAGAATTTTCACTGGTAAGCTTTTCATTGTAGAAATACACTGGGGCGACCCTGGTTAGAAAAACTTTTTTTATTGATAAAAACTGTTTGCTAAATTTGATGCTGCTTTGCACGAGACCTTCTGCTTGGGAAAGAAATATTACAGATTAGAGATATTAGGGGGACTCATGATAGCATATAAACTTATAAGGTGTAAAATTATATCCCTTTACACACGCGGTTATATGAACGCACCTAGTAATACTCTTGATAAACTTGATTGTTTATCAGCTGTATTATTGCCAAACAAAAATTTTTCGATTGTTATACAAATTAAACAAGTAAGGAAGGTTAAGTTCGGGTGTAACCGAACATTACATACTCAGTTGAGAGCTATGGTGACAACATAAGGGAAAATAACCATGTAGGAAAATGAACCGAAGGTAACATTGGAATGTGTTTGTATGACATGTGTATCAAATGAAAGGCATTAAAGAGTATTTTATGAGGGAGTTGGCCATATTTCTATAGGTGGACGCCATTTAGGGATATAGCCATAAAGGTGGATCAGGGTTGACTCTAGAATGCGTTTGTACGATATGGGTATCAAATGAAAGGTGTTAATGCGTATTTTAAAAGGGAGTAATCCTTAGTTCCATAGGTGGACACCGTTTCGAGATATCGCCATAAAGGTGGACCAGAGGTGACCCTAGAATTTGTTTGTACAATATGGGTATCAAAAGAAAGGCGTTAATGAGTATTTTAAAAGGGAGTAATCCTTAGTTCCATAGGTGGACGCCTTTTCGAGATATCGCCATAAAGGTGGACCAGGGGTGACTCTAGAATGCGTTTGTACGATATGGGTATCAAATGAAAGGTGTTAGTGAGTATTTTAAAAGGGAGTAATCCTTAGTTCCATAGGTGGACGCCGTTTCGAGATATTGCCATAAAGGTGGACCAGGGGTGACCCTAGAATTTGTTTGTACAATATGGGCATCAAACGAAAGGTATTAATAAGGGTTTTAAAAGGGAGTGGTGGTTGTTGTATAGGTGGTCGCATTTTCGAGATATCGCCATAAAGGTGGACCAGGGGTGACCCTAGAATTTGTTTGTACAATATGGGTATCAAAAGAAAGGTGTTAATGAGTATTTTAAAAGGGAGTAATCCTTAGTTCCATAGGTGGACGCCGTTTCGAGATATCGCCATAAAGGTGGACCAGGGGTGACCCTAGAATTTGTTTGTACAATATGGGTATCAAAAGAAAGGCGTTAATGAGTATTTTAAAAGGGCGTGGGGCTTAGTTCTATAGGTGGACGCCTTTTCGAGATATCGCCATAAAGGTGGACCAGGGGAGACTCTAGAATGCGTTTGTACGATATGGGTATCAAATGAAAGGTGTTAGTGATTATTTTAAAAGGGAGTAATCCTTAGTTCCATAGGTGGACGCCGTTTCGAGATATTGCCATAAAGGTGGACCAGGGGTGACCCTAGAATTTGTTTGTACAATATGGGCATCAAACGAAAGGTATTAATAAGGGTTTTAAAAGGGAGTTGTGGTTGTTGTATAGGTGGTCGCATTTTCGAGATATCGCCATAAAGGTGGACCAGGGTTGACTCTAGAATGCGTTTGTACGATACGGGTATCAAATGAAAGGTGTTAATGAGTATTTTAAAAGGCAGTAATCCTTAGTTCCATAGGTCGACGCCGTTTCGAGATATCGCCATAAAGGTGGACCAGGGGTGACCCTAGAATTTGTTTGTACAATATGGGCATCAAACGAATGGTGTTATTGAGTATTTTAAAAGGGAGTGGGCCTTAGTTCTAGAGGTGGATGCCGTTTCGAAATATCGCCATAAAAGTGGACCAGGGGTGACTCTAGAATGTGTTTGTATGATATGGGTATCAAATTAAAGGTATTAATGAGGGTTTTAAAAGGGAGTGGTGGTTGTTGTATAGGTGGACGCCGTTTCGAGATATCGCCATAAAGGTGGACCAGGGGTGACTCTAGAATGCGTTTGTACGATATGGGTATCAAATGAAAGGTGTTAGTGAGTATTTTAAAAGGGAGTAATCCTTAGTTCCATAGGTGGACGCCGTTTCGAGATATTGCCATAAAGGTGGACCAGGGGTGACCCTAGAATTTGTTTGTACAATATGGGCATCAAACGAATGGTGTTATTGAGTATTTTAAAAGGGAGTGGGCCTTAGTTCTAGAGGTGGATGCCGTTTCGAAATATCGCCATAAAAGTGGACCAGGGGTGACTCTAGAATGTGTTTGTATGATATGGGTATCAAATTAAAGGTATTAATGAGGGTTTTAAAAGGGAGTGGTGGTTGTTGTATAGGTGGACGCCGTTTCGAGATATCGCCATAAAGGTGGACCAGGGGTGACTCTAGAATGCGTTTGTACGATATGGGTATCAAATGAAAGGTGTTAGTGAGTATTTTAAAAGGGAGTAATCCTTAGTTCCATAGGTGGACGCCGTTTCGAGATATTGCCATAAAGGTGGACCAGGGGTGACCCTAGAATTTGTTTGTACAATATGGGCATCAAACGAAAGGTATTAATAAGGGTTTTAAAAGGGAGTGGTGGTTGTTGTATAGGTGGTCGCATTTTCGAGATATCGCCATAAAGGTGGACCAGGGTTGACTCTATGATGCGTTTGTACGATATGGGTATCAAATGAAAGGTGTTAATGAGTATTTTAAAAGGCAGTAATCCTTAGTTCCGTAGGTGGACGCCGTTTCGAGATATCGCCATAAAGGTGGACCAGGGGTGACCCTAGAATTTGTTTGTACAATATGGGCATCAAACGAATGGTGTTATTGAGTATTTTAAAAGGGAGTGGGCCTTAGTTCTAGAGGTGGATGCCGTTTCGAAATATCGCCATAAAAGTGGACCAGGGGTGACTCTAGAATGTGTTTGTATGATATGGGTATCAAATTAAAGGTATTAATGAGGGTTTTAAAAGGGAGTGGTGGTTGTTGTATAGGTGGACGCCGTTTCGAGATATCGCCATAAAGGTGGACCAGGGGTGACTCTAGAATGCGTTTGTACGATATGGGTATCAAATGAAAGGTGTTAGTGAGTATTTGAAAAGGGAGTAATCCTTAGTTCCATAGGTGGACGCCGTTTCGAGATATTGCCATAAAGGTGGACCAGGGGTGACCCTAGAATTTGTTTGTACAATATGGGCATCAAACGAAAGGTATTAATAAGGGTTTTAAAATGGAGTGGTGGTTGTTGTATAGGTGGTCGCATTTTCGAGATATCGCCATAAAGGTGGACCAGGGGTGACCCTAGAATTTGTTTGTACAATATGGGTATCAAAAGAAAGGTGTTAATGAGTATTTTAAAAGGGAGTAATCCTTAGTTCCATAGGTGGACGCCGTTTCGAGATATCGCCATAAAGGTGGACCAGGGGTGACCCTAGAATTTGTTTGTACAATATGGGTATCAAAAGAAAGGCGTTAATGAGTATTTTAAAAGGGCGTGGGGCTTAGTTCTATAGGTGGACGCCTTTTCGAGATATCGCCATAAAGGTGGACCAGGGGTGACTCTAGAATGCGTTTGTACGATATGGGTATCAAATGAAAGGTGTTAGTGATTATTTTAAAAGGGAGTAATCCTTAGTTCCATAGGTGGACGCCGTTTCGAGATATTGCCATAAAGGTGGACCAGGGGTGACCCTAGAATTTGTTTGTACAATATGGGCATCAAACGAAAGGTATTAATAAGGGTTTTAAAAGGGAGTGGTGGTTGTTGTATAGGTGGTCGCATTTTCGAGATATCGCCATAAAGGTGGACCAGGGTTGACTCTAGAATGCGTTTGTACGATACGGGTATCAAATGAAAGGTGTTAATGAGTATTTTAGAAGGCAGTAATCCTTAGTTCCATAGGTCGACGCCGTTTCGAGATATCGCCATAAAGGTGGACCAGGGGTGACCCTAGAATTTGTTTGTACAATATGGGCATCAAACGAATTGTGTTATTGAGTATTTTAAAAGGGAGTGGGCCTTAGTTCTAGAGGTGGATGCCGTTTCGAAATATCGCCATAAAAGTGGACCAGGGGTGACTCTAGAATGTGTTTGTATGATATGGGTATCAAATTAAAGGTATTAATGAGGGTTTTAAAAGGGAGTGGTGATTGTTGTATAGGTGGACGCCGTTTCGAGATATCGCCATAAAGGTGGACCAGGGGTGACTCTAGAATGCGTTTGTACGATATGGGTATCAAATGAAAGGTGTTAATGAGTATTTTAAAAGGGAGTAATCCTTAGTTCCATAGGTGGACGCCGTTTCGAGATATTGCCATAAAGGTGGACCAGGGGTGACCCTAGAATTTGTTTGTACAATATGGGCATCAAACGAATGGTGTTATTGAGTATTTTAAAAGGGAGTGGGCCTTAGTTCTAGAGGTGGATGCCGTTTCGAAATATCGCCATAAAAGTGGACCAGGGGTGACTCTAGAATGTGTTTGTATGATATGGGTATCAAATTAAAGGTATTAATGAGGGTTTTAAAAGGGAGTGGTGGTTGTTTTATAGGTGGACGCCGTTTCGAGATATCGCCATAAAGGTGGACCAGGGGTGACTCTAGAATGCGTTTGTACGATATGGGTATCAAATTAAAGGTATTAATGAGAGTTTTAAAAGGGAGTGGTGGTAGTTGTATATGTGAAGGCGTTTTCCAGATATCGACCAAAATGTGGACCAGGGTGACCCAGAACATTATCTGTTGGATACCGCTAATTTATTTATATATGTAATACCTGCCAAGATTTTAAGGGTTTTTTATTTCGCTCTGCAGAACTTTTTCATTTTCTTCTATTTAATATGGTAGTTGTCACAACTATTTTATAAAGTTTTTTCTAAAGTTGTATTTCGCGTCAATAAAACAATCCAATTACCTTACCATGTTTCATACCTTTTTTCGTTTTTGGTATAGAATTATGGTATATTTTTCATTTTTCGTAATTTTCGATATCGAAAAAGTGGGCGTGGTCATAGTCGGATTTCGTTCATTTTTTATACCAAGATAAAGTGAGTTCAAGTAAGCACGTGAACTAAGTTCATTAAAGATATGTCGATTTTTGCTCAAGTTATCGTGTTAACGGCCATGCGGAAGGACAGACGGACGACTGTGTATAAAAACCGGGCGTGGCATCAACCGATTTCGCCCTTTTTCACAGAAAACTCTTAACGTCCTAGAATCTAAGCCACTACCAAATTTCACAAGGATTGGTTAATTTTTGTTCGACTTATGGCGTTAAAAGTATCCTAGACAAATTAAATGAAAAAGGGCGGAGCCACGCCCATTTTGAAATTTTCTTTTATTTTTGTATTTTGTTGCGCCACGTCATTACTGGAGTTGAATGTTGACATAATTTACTTATATACTGTAAAGATATTAAATTTTTTGTTAAAATTTTACTTTAAACAAATTTTTTTTTTAAAAGTGTGCGTTGTCCTTCTCCGATTTTGCTAATTTTTATTAAGCGTACATATAGTAATAGGAGTAATGTTCGTGCCAAATTTCATCATGATATCTTCAACGACTGCCAAATTACAGCTTGCAAAATTTTAAATTACCTTCTTTTAAAAGTGGGCGGTGCCACGCCCATTTTCCAAAATTTTACTAATTTTCCATTCTGCGTCATAAGTTCAACTCATCTACCAAGTTTCGTCGCTTTATCTGTCTTTTGTAATGAATTATCGCACTTTTTCGGTTTTTCGAAATTTTCGATATCGAAAAAGTGGGCGTGGTTATAGTCCGATATCGTTCATTTTAAATAGCGATCTGAGATGAGTGCTCAGGAACCTACGTACCAAATTTCATCAATATACCTCAAAATTTACTCAAGTTATCGTGATAACGGACGGACGGACGGACGGACGGACGGACGGACGGACATGGCTCAATCAAATTTTTTTTCGATCCTGATTATTTTGATATATGGAAGTCTATATCTATCTCGATTCCTTTATATATGTACAACTAACCGTTATCCAATCAAACTTAATATACTCTGTGAGCTCTGCTCAACTGATGTTGGAGATTTCTGATGAAATTGCCTGCTGTAATGTCTGCAAGGTTGCATTCCTTAGAGTTTACCGCGTTTACACAATGAAATGTGCGCGTAAATTTATACAGATTGTGTAAATGATTTTTCATACAAAATTTGACAGCTCGCTTACGCACTAGATAAAAGTATACGTTTACACACTTTATAAGGCATTTATTCGGTTACATGAGTCCCCCTATTGTTAAAACGCACTACTACGTGCACTATATTCACTCACACTCGAACTTATGTTTCCTTACATGCTTGCTTTGCAATTGTTTAACTTTCAGCGTGCAAATACCATTTCAAAATCTAAATTTTGCAACTTCGTATCTATCCGTATTGCTTTTGATTGCTCTATGTTTTGCTTAAGATACGAAGTATGTATATGCATATGTGTGTGGGTGTATTAGCTCTTATTATTGGCAAGCTTCAAGAGCCGTATAACCTTGCAATGTATTAGTATGCAGAATGTCAATGAAATGTTGCTCTTTTCCATAATGGACCCATTCACCTTCAATTTGACATGCAAATTGCAAATAACTTCATTGGACGCTGAAATAGGAATTTGTATTCGTGTTTGCAACACACACATACACACAAACTTACCAACCTACACCCAAATAGCATTTGGATGATGACTGTAATAAAAATTACATTACAGAGTCTCCTGCGACTTTTTTGGACGAAGAAAAATGGATTTATAATTTCCGCGATTAAAACGAGAATGAATTAAACTCCCAGTATAGTTCGACCGAACTATAAAAATAAACTTTTTTGAGAGATATAAGTGGCCCAATATCACACACGCGAGGCCTTCTTGGAGATGCTAAAGAAGGGACGTTCAGAACCAACCAGTTTGGGCGCGAATTACTTACGGAGTTGATGATTACCAAGAAAAGGTGCACAACGTTTCTCTTAAAGGCGGACGAACCGATCTCTTTATTTGTTTAAGTTTTACTGACTATGGTTTGATTTTACTGATGCTAGGCGAACCTGTTTATGCAGTTACAAAGTTGTGTACATGAAATGGACTGTATGATAATATTCTTAACTTTTAGCAAAAGACAATAGATATATATTTGCATTCATAAATACGATTACGGTATGGGTAAAGTGGATGACTGGAAGTAAAGGGTGTGCCGTTTCGAAATTTAGCAACCTCAATTAAAGGGTGTCTAATTTCTCAACAAGAGGTAATGCCATAAATCTGCCGGTTTCTGGGAGGATGAAAAACGGCGAAATAATCTCCGATCATTTGATATTTTAATAGTGTAGACAACTGGAGAAGGACTCGACTTGGATCAATAATTCCATAAAACTCTAGGTGGGCATATATATTTACATATATCGTACGTTTACAAAGTGACCATTTCAACGCTCCGACATTAAGTGTGTGATTGTAGTTTCTTTGTTGTTATTGTTGCAGTTGTTTGTCGTTATTGTTGCATTCGTCAAATACAAATTTGCTTTCAAATCGAAGACGAATTCTTGATTAATATTGTAGTTAGTCAAACACACACTCATACATATGTGCATATGTATTTACATAACTGGTAAATACATATGTACATTGCTGATTTCGAAATGCCAGGTGCTCAAGCTGAAAAAAATGAAAGTGGTTAATCCAAAAGGAAATGAAAATGCAGAAGTAACTTTAATTTATGTAAATTAAATTGGCTTTCATTAAGGTATATGCATCCATAAAATTCGAACTTTTCCAATGACAAGCCTGAACAGAACTTAATATAATTTTTGAAGGCATTTATGTAAAAGCTGCTCCAAACGACATATTCTTTAAAATATTCCCCATCCGTAACGACCACAAAAAATAGATTTATGGCCACATAGATATTTTGCAGGGCTGCGCTGAGTCATTTTGAATGGCAATAAACCCTGGAAAAACGAAGCTGGTTCTTTTGTGACGACATAGAAGATACACGCCTTCAGAAAAACCTTGATTGGAGGATTACCTTTGGTATTTTCTTATATGGTTAAGTATCTGGGGATTATATTTGAGGGTAGATGTGGAACGAAGGTTCCGCTTGCTTGTGTTGCTGCAGGGTGGCCATTGTTAAGAGTTAGGGACTCTCTAAAAGCGTACTACAGGAGGGTGGTAGGCTTATGAAGTGATAGTCAAGCCGATATTGCTCTATCATGTAGTGGTCTGGTGGGAGACACTAAACACGGCTAGTATTACCAATATGTTACTGTCAGTATACCGTACAACACTAATTTGGCATCGAATGTCGTGCTGAGCGTACATTGTGGGAAAATAATTCATTAGATATTTCTGAAACTCTCTTGATATTATGCCTTAAAATATTTTAAAGAAAACCAGGCAATCATCCTGAAACACTTTATAATTTAAGATATGCACCCAAAATAAAACTCCAGTGTCGCTGTCTACTTGTCCCAAATTTCTAATGCTATTTCCCGATATAAGCTGGACACTAAATATCATTGGTGTGGGTCGAATATATTTAAAGCTACAACGATTTCAGAAAAACACGGATCTGCAGAAGGTAGGAGATGGCACGGTGACTGGTTTCCACAGCCACTTTTTCTAAATATACTGCTTGTTTTTGATCTATATAATCCAAATGCTAAATTTCATTGCATATACCAAATAGACAAATTTTAAAATACGGTTCTTGAGATGAGGGGAGTGGCTAAGAATGACACTGTTTGCTTTCGTCAAGCTAGATACTTGAGGCTTAAAAAATTTGAAGTAATTATTTTCAAGAACCTTGAAACTCCTTTCTATTTGAAAGAATGTAGCTGATCCATCTTAACACAGACATCTAGGTTTGTACTGCTGAGCCGAAATGCTCAGAGTCTCACCCATTTTGACACTAACTTTCGACAGGCAGACTTCTTCTTCTTCATTTTCTCCTTCTTTATTTTCTAAGTCTTATGATTCTTAGATGACCGCCACTTGGGCCGTTATTTAATTGATTGAGAATGTCAGAGATCCTTTTCTAGTGACAAATATCATCATTCAGTCAGTCCTCATTCCCCATATTCGATACAACCAATAGGTAATCTATTCAACTCTATGCTGATATCGCCCCTATAGTTGGTTGGTTTTTCGCTTCGTTCCAGCCTTGGTATTACTTGTGACAAATCTGTATCTTCTTGCTAGCACTTCTTTAGTAGCTGCATGCCTTATTTATCCGTACATGTTACTGTCATTAATCCGGACATCTATAATGTTGTCTTTAGCTTCAGCTGTTTTGCTGCTGTCTTGTAGCTGCGTTAGATTATTAGTATAGGAACAAAGGCTTTATACTGATGCACGAAACTTGATAAAATTCTTAACAGTATTTCATAGAAATATGTGTCATCCACTTCGATCGAACGAGGTTAATCTTTTATAGATCAGATTTTCCTGACCAAGCTCTGTATAAGGCCCGTATGAATACCGGCGGCTCAGTCAAGTCGGAAAAAGATCCTTTCCAGCTGCTTGGGACTGAGTCGGGTTTCATGTAATCTGTATCTTTATAATGCGTTTTTTTCTTGTATTTAGGGTACTCGACTGAAATGGTATTCGGTAGAGTTACGAACCTGTCAGGCGTCCATGTTGTTTCTTTTAGTGTTTCTATATGATTGACATCAGCTGTTGAGAAGATGAAGCGACTATCATCTTTTAGTGCACTTTGCCGAGCTAAAAAACAAAGGAACAAGTAAGGAAGGCTAAGTTCGGGTGTAACCGAACACTACATACTCAGCTGAGAGCTTTGGAGACAAAATTGTCTTTTTCATGGACACATACAACTGGTAATACTAAAAATTGGAAGAACTTGCATTTGCTATCTTTCTTCAGCTATCGATTCGTTTTATTTGAATATTTTTGTTAAAAATTTAAAGAGTATTTTAAAAGGGAGTGGGTTTTAGTTCTATAGGTGGACGCCTTTTAGAGATATCGCCACAAAGGTCGACCAGGGGTGACTCTATAATGTGTTTGTACGATATGGATATCAAATAAAAGGTATTAATGACGTTTTTAAAAGGGAGTGGCCCTTAGTTGTATATGTGAAGGCGTTTTGATATCGACCAAAATGTGGACCAGGGTTACCTAGAACATCATCTGTCGGGTATTGCTAATTTATTAATATATGTAATACCACGAACAGTATTCCTGCCATGGTTCCAAGGGCTTTTGATTTCGCCCTGCAGAACTTTCTCATTTTCTTCTACTTAATATGGTAGGTGTCCTTCCCATTTTACAAAGCATTTTCTGAAGTTATATTTTGCGCCAAAAAACCATTCCAATCACCATTTTTCATTCCTTTTTTCGTATATTGTATAGAATTGTGGCATTTTTTTTTTTTTGTCGAAATTTTCGATATCGCAAAAGTGGGCGTGATCATAGTCGGATTTCGCCCATTTTTAATACCAAGATAAAGTGAGTTCAGGTAAGTACGTGAACTAAGTTTAGTAAAGATATATATATTTTTGCTCAAGTTATCATGTTAACGGCCAAGCGGAAGGTCAGACGGCCGACTGTGTATAAAAATGTTTTCTCAGAAAACAGTTACCGTCATAGAAGCTATGCATTTACAAAATTTTACGAGGATTGGTAAATTTTTGTTCGACTTATGTTAAGTATTCTAGACAAATTAAAAGAAAAAGGGCGGAGCCATGCCCATTTTGAAATTTTCTTTAATTTTTGTATTTTGTTGCACCATTTCTTTACTGGTGTTGAATGTTGACATAATTTTTTTATATACTGTAAATATATTAAATGTTTTGATAAAATTTGACTTAAAATTTGCTTTTAAAAGTGGGCGCGTTCGTAATCCGATTTTGGTAATTTTTATTTAGAACACATATAGTAATAGGGGTAACGTTACTGACAAATTTCATCCTGATGTATTCAACGACTGCCAAATTACAGCTTGAAAAATATTTAAATTAACTTCTTTTAAAAGTACGCGCTGTCACGCCCATTGTCCAAAATTTTGCTACTATTCTATTCTGCGTCATAAGGTCAACTCACCTACCAAGTTTCATCGCTTTATCCGTTTTTGATAATGAATTATCGCGCATTTTCTGTTTTTCGGAATTTTCGATATCGAAAAAGTGGGCGCGGTGTTAGTCCGATTTCGTTAATTTTAAATAGCAATCTGAGATGAGAGCCCAGGAATTTAAGTACCAAATTTCATTAAGATGCCTCAAAATTTACTAAAGTTATCGTGTTTACGGACAGATGGTCGGACGGATGCGGACGGACATGACTAAATGAATGTTTTTTGCGCCCAGATCATTTTGATATATAGAAGTCTATATCTATCTCGATTAGTTTATGCCGTTTGCGGATTACCGTTATGCGAACAAAATTAATCACATCTGTGAGCTCTGCTCAGCTGAGTATAAAAATATGGCACATTTCTTGGGTAGATATACAGAACATTGATTCAGGGCTCTTCATTTCATATTTAGCACAAAGATTTCAGCTTAATCCGGTGGCCAAAAATAAAAAGCCAACTGTAGCTATTTATTTTATTCCTGCCTCACCCCAATGTTATGATTACAAATAATAAATATGTACCTACAATATTGACCCCATTTTGCTTTTTACTTTCGATTCTTCACCATATTTGACCTTTCAGCTGCATTTAATTGGCCAAGAAAGCAAGATGACGATTTGGCTAAGGTTCATTAAGCTACTTGCTTCCGAATGTACAAACTTAAATGTGAATATGGGGTATTCCATCCCATTTCGACCAAATTTGAACCCGACCCCTTTAAAACTGGCTAAAAGTTTTTCTTCTTTTTCTAGCTTACGAAAGACGTTTTTCAGAATTTTTTCAAATTTTTTCATCCAACTTAAAAAAAGTTATAAATTTAAAAAAAAAAACGGTGTTTTTTCAAAATGCTATAACTTTTTCAAAAATTTACCGTTTGAGATCTTTTTTTTTTTAAATTTGTTTTTAAATATACTTTTCGGAAAAAATTCAAAAAAATATTTAAAGTTTTTTTTTCAATTAAGTAAAAAAAAATAATATTCGGCCCACTCCGGGATTAGTGGGGATGAATGCAGAATTGATTGAAGTTTTTTATGAAAAAAAAAAAATGGCGAAATTCGAAAAATCTCGAAAAACTGAAAAATTACAAAAAAAAAAAAAAAACTTTAAAAATTTTTTGGTATTTTTTCCGAAAAGTACATTTAAAAACAAATTTAGAAAAAAAAGATCCCAAACGGTCAATTTTTGAAAAAGTTATAGCATTTTGAAAACAAAAACGGTGTTTTTTTAAAAATTCATGACGTTTTTTGAGTTGGATGAAAAAATTTGAAAAAATTCTGAAAAACGTCCTTCGTAAGCTAGAAAAAAAAGAAAAATTTTCAACCAATTCTACAGGGGTCGGGTTCAAAATTGGTCGAAATGGGATGGAATACCCCATATACCCCATATAAGTTTACATATATAAGCATATACAGGGCCGTAGAGAGAAAATCCAGACCCGGGGCTAAACAATTTACGGGCCCCCTAAAAATAAGCCACTTATACATTTGATTAACTTGAATTAATGACGTCTCAAAAAAAATTTTCCCACATCAACTAAATGATTTTTGGACTAAGAGCCGAAAATAAAATTAACAGAATATTTGCTATTTATACAATTTTATTGTAACGTAGAAATAAAATTCTCTTTTAACAGCCACATATTGTTTTAAATAATCTTTTCTGGTTATTGGATAACATTTTAATACATTTCTGATAAATTTAATGATGATTAAAAATTTTAATTATTCAATATAGAAGGTTCGGCTATCAAAGAGTCGCTTTTCTTGCTTTTTTCGCTGCAAATTTTTTTATAATAATATCAAAATTTAACTGTCTTTCCAAAACGGATTCAACACAATGCGTGGAAAGTCCTGAAACTTGCTCTTGAGATGAACACGATCTGTGAAAGTTTTTGATTCTTGAAAGGACGCTGAAGGAACGTTCTGCACTAGCAACAGTGAGAGGTATAGTGCAGAAGATAATTGTATACAGATTTTTAACATATATGGAATTTAGCAATTCCAATGGTGACAGACCGTATTTGCTTCGCAAATGTGTTTCAAAAAGAAAATCATTTAGTAATTCTACTGATTACCGCATTAACGATCACCAGGAATGTATTGTTTTTAAAATCAGAGTCTGAATCATCCGTAATCATCTCATTTAAATTATCTTCAGAACGTCTTTTCGGTTTTCTTTTTCGAATATGCGGAAACTTTGGCGAGATATTCAATTGAATAGCAACTGTTTTGCATTCGTTTAAAATTGTTTCCCATTGGTTCCTGATAAACTTCAAATCAGCTAATAAGGCATATAGATGTCGACCTCAACATATATGGTGGCGTCTCTAGCTTGGAGTAAGACGTTTCTCTCATTAATGGTAGTCAGTATTTTGAATCAAATTTAGGACAGCAAGATACATTCGAACTTGTTGATGTACTTGAGAATGCCGTTAACATCTCCGTATGCTGGCGCAGTCAAATTTGGCTTTTGTCTGAAATACTATGAAGACCATGAAGAGACTATGAGGATGTCCCATCGTTGTGGAGTGCTGCTGAAAATAGTAAAACATATTTGTACAACTCCGAAGAAAGTAATTGCAGCCGTACAATATTCTGGCGCATCAACACCACACAAATTGAGACTGTGGGTCGCACAAGACGAGTAATCAGCATTCGGGTTTTTGTCGAGAATGTGACGTAGTGCTCCGCTGTAAGCTCCTTTCATATTGGCACCGTTATCGTACCTTGTGCACGGCAATCTTTTAATGGGATTTCATGTTTACCTAGAGTATGGCAAATTAGATCAGCGATTTTCTGGTTACAATTCACGAAAGCCAATAATCGTTCTTGAATTGTAAAATTTGTTGCTTTCGAATTGAAATGGAGTTAGCACATAATGAACGTAGTCAACGTGAATAACATCAGGCATAGCATCAACGATAATTGCAAAATACTCGGGTTTCTTGCCTAGTTTCCCTCACGAGCTTTGCACAAATCTCTATAAACTCGTTCTGAAATATAGTGAACTTGTAAACGTTTGTGATGCCGTTGTGAAATCCTAACTTCCTCCAAATGATCTCTAAGTATCGGATCATAATGGCTTTTGAGATCTTAGATGCCCAAAAAATGCCCATTGTTTCGTTCACCAAGATATATACTTTCGCCTTTGAAAGTTAGAACTCTTTCACCCAAAAATAAAATAGTGTCCAAATTTCTATATAAAATTTCTTACCACTTTTGAGTTTCAGTGATTAGCTGTTCCTTCATAACTGTATAAATTGTAGCCTCCTTTTGAATTAGATTTTGTAAATATCGCCATTGAATATAATATTTAATGTGATCTTGAATATTTTCGTGTGATGACAGTTTATCGTATAGCTTCTTCTATACCTGGAATTTCGAATATCCGCCAGGACAACAAATTTTAGATCGATTTAAAAATATTTGTGCTTAACAGATGACCTGGTAGGCAATAAAAAGCATTGTTACTGGCTCTCCACACGAAACAGTCACGCTCCACTTTCTCGCCATTTGGCAAGATTCTGTTCTGAGGTAGGAAATGCCTCGTCATGACAATCACGTGGAAAAATAACGGGACACTTTTGATGACCTCGACGAATTATTTCGTTGACTTTTTCAGATCGCAAAAACTCATTATTCACGGTACCGATATCGAAGTCGTTTAAATAATCTGGACTTTGATACAGAGTTGGTGGTATTGTCGGAAGACTTTTTGAAGATGAACCTTCATCAATGTTGCCACGAAAATTTTACGATTTCGGATTCATGTAAACATACATTTTTGTTTGATGTTTTTATTGTCTCCTCACTGCTGGAAGGCCCAGGTAAAAAATCATTACCAATATTTGTTGCTTTTGAAATTCAGCTTAAATTTGCACATGGAACAACTAAAGATTCTCCTAAATTAAAAAAAAATGTCTTAGTACCCCTAAATCGCGGGCCCCCTGAGAAACCTCGGGCCCGGGGGAATCCCCCCATTCCCCCTCCCCACTAGTCGGGCCTGAGCATATACAAATGTAAGTGTACACACATACATACAGAACTAGGTATATACATATATATAATGCTTCAATATACTTTGAGAGTATACAAACACACAAGAGTAAATATTAGAAGCGGATTGAGTTAAGTTAATCAAGCGAATGTTTCGAATAATTTTGCTTAATAAATTCGTCAAATAGAGCGCGGAACTTGGATCAGATGAGACCACAATAGTTCGTAATATTTGCATAAAAGGAAGTCGCACATATGTAAATATATACTTACACAACATGTACTCTTAAGAGAGTGTGTACCAAGTACTCGTGAAGTTCGATGTGGTAATATACTATTTAATGTCTAGAAAACTAGTTTCAGTTAGATTAGTTTCGATTGTTTAGTCGACAAGTTATTTTTAACATCGGCTTATTATATATAGCAAATTATTAAGGTCGAGTAATTAGTTTGTTATCGCCCTGTCCTTTCTTATTTGTTTCCTATCGCTTTCTTATTGACGGGTTGCTGTGCTCTCAATCTCAGTTTAAAGTTTTATCTGTACTTGTTTCACAATTAACCGACGATTCGTCGCTAACAAATCGATAACACATCGCTAAAACACTGGTGACACTCCGATAAGAAATCGATAACTTTCAAAACAAATAAATAACTTTCTGATAACAAATCTATAAACTTTGGATTATAGATCGATAACTTCTAGAAAATATATCGATAACTTTCTTAATAGATTTCGTTAACTTTTCGATACGTTTTCGATAATATTTCAATAAATTTTTGAGAAAAAATCGGTAACTGATTGATCACCTTTTTTTTATCAATAGAAAACTTATAATACTACGATAACTAATCGATAACTCGTCTTACTTTCGTCCACAGCACGCCTATATACAACAAAGCAATACTTCATCGAAGTGGATAACATGTTCATAACCCGTCAATGACAAACCACTCACCGACATTACATCAATAGTACTTCGATAACATTGTTATCAATTACACACCCCCTTTTGCACGGTTTTTCAATTGAACAAAACCGATTATCTGTCATATCTAGTTTTGTACTCGACAATCACTACATATTGATTCCGCTACATGGTTTGTATAACATTCCTTATTTTTGAATATGCTTTTGGTATTTGCTTTACCCACCACCTTCATTATTTCTTTATTTGTTTAATCCAACTATTCATTTCAGTTCTAATTAAAAGAATTGAACGGAAAATGATAGAGGAAACTATTAAATGAATATCGTTTCCTTCTTGGTGGTTGTATAAAATCACAAATGACTTTGTTGTTCTAGCATATATTTACCTAATCCATACAGGTGATTGACGAATAACCAGATGTGCCACGGTTTACTTAATACAGTGTGTAAGGAAGAACTAAAATGTGGAGAAAATAGTAATGAAAATTTTGTGGCTTTTCTCTTAACTTCTCAATGGACAGTGAGTTGTCAAGGCTTTGTCAACATTGAAGCTGTGTCTAATAATGCTGAAGGCGAAGCACAGTGCTGGGCTTTATTAATGCGCGAATGGGCTCCATGCTCTGTAAGACGGTTGTCGTCGCAACTTTGGGGCTAGTGATCAGTATATAAATAAGTGTGAGTTTTCGCAAACTGAATCAGTAAGGCTAACTAAAAGACAGAATTAAAGCCACTCAGAGAAAATACCAGTTCTCGTGCAGCTGTCCTTTATGAACCCAACAATGAAGAGACAGATATACCTCATTCTACTCAACTCGTGCTTTTTTTCAGCCATAAACAGAACCTCACCATATAACACTTGTCAACGCTTATCGATTGCGTGTGGTTATTTGACGTCGTAGTTACACTGGTAGATCTGCTGACAATACCACTGTGAGCTTACGGCCTCGAGTTCCAACATTCATAATTGTGTAGTATTAGCGCGGTACAGGTTATATTCCATATATGTGAAGCTCCACAGCTAACTGGTAATACAAGTTCTACAGATACCTTTCCGTACGCTGTCCTCAAAACTCTATTTAGACTTTTAATATGGTATTGTTTGTCCAAGACAAGCCACCATACTCCTGTCCGTACATTGGTATGAATATAATTATGACCCTATATAGCCACATCACGAATTTCGGTTTAAGACCAAATACTGGCTATTTGTTTTTACAAGAGCAGTAAGCTAGGCAGGACTCCGGCGTTCTACCTTCGATGTTACTCTTCCAGCTTAGTTTGCTATCTATCTTGATGCCCAAGTACCTTACACACGTTGAGAAATAAAAGGGCATACTAATGAAGATGGGCAGAAAAAACTGTGAAATATTTTTATTGTAAGACAGTATCAGCTTTGTCTTGTTTGTATTTACATTTAATTTGCTTCCAGCAGCCCAGACATATTTTTTTCATCAAGCACAGCGCAAAAGCTCGACCTCTATTATCTACAGTGAAAAAAATGAGTGTTCTTGAGGATTTCATCACCTGTTTCCGTTCCTACCATACGCTCTCCTCTCTGGAAATGATCGTTGGTAGAATGTGTGTTAAGACCCGGCCTTAGCTATCCTTATTTCTGGTAGTTTTTCAGTTGCACATTGTATGATTACTATAATTTAATTTTGAAGCGCTCATTGTATTATTTGGGTATTTCTGATTTTAGCTGCTTGAGTTCGCTGCTCCACCAAGGTTAGGATTTTACATTTTATATAGTGATCGGGTGGGTTTGTATTGGGAGGTATTGGGAGGATGATCTATCGTCTCTTCCATATTTTGCGAAATGACAGAGAAGTTGAGCTAAATTCACGAATTCATCCCAATTTATTTATTTTGATGTCCATGCATTTTTTATCGAAAAGAATGCAGCCGAGGTCAGAAAGTGATGGCTTGTTGTACACCTGCCAATTTTGAAACTTATTGTAGCCCTATTTGTTGCCTGAAAAATGGCTCAGCTCGGAAGCTGGAGCGTTACCATCATGGGCCATATACGCCTTCAGTCAGCGGATTGTAAGTTTGCTTAGATTTAATAGCCGTCATACTAAAAGGCATGCGCAAACACATGGTCTACTGAGTGTAGACGTATATGGCCGATGGCAGAAACGCTCCACCTTAAGAGCTGAGCCATTTACCAGACAATGACCACAGTCTGTTATTAGAACTTAAGAATGCATTAAAACTTTTTTTTATTTATAATGCATGCTCGAGGCTTATCTGCTTTTGCTCTATAAGACATAATATATGATCTCCTGTCGTCCTCATATGGAGTTTGTTTGCTAATAAAAGCACCAACTTTACTATCGGGAAGGCAACAGCAACGCTAGGGCATACTTTTGTAAGAAATTTAAGCAACTGCTCGTATATAGCTACCTCTAACTAGTTTTGAGTGGCTGCCTTCTATGGGCGGATAGTACGGGGAATAGCCCGCTCAACAATGTTGAAAGAATCGCGCTACGTGCCATTTTCAAGCCATTTGTAAGTATAATAAAACGGTTTACGTTTAGCAAGAAATAATTAAAAATACCCACTGTGCAACATGGTATCCTACAGCTACACACCGACGCTTCTAACGAACCCCAATGATGCGCCACGACCTCTATCAATTCAATGGAATCCAACAAAAACTGTAGTCGAATACAAACATTTACTCCATTCCGTGTTGTTGCAGTTGTTGTCTGATTTACTGACAAGGTGACAGGTAGTTTGTCAGTAAGTTGTAAGAGTTGGAACTCGACACGACCCACACTGTTGCAACATCCGCATCATTTGGTAGGGACTTGCTAGCGATGGTAAACAATTTGCATAAACCAATAAAATCAGTAAATCAAGTTTGTTTTCTAACATTTGGTAAATTAAGAATGCTTTTGGGTGCATGCGTGTGGGTGTATGGGGCGCCTCAACAGTTGCTGCACTTTCCGGTGTATTGTTTAAAACTGTATCTGGTGGCTTTCGTTATGTTAGGGATCGGAACGGCTATATTTAAATTTGCTTATTGAAACAAATTCTAAATGCGGGTTTCCAAAAACCATCGATCCGTACGTCGCCTACCGGTATTTTTTGTGACAGGTATTCTTCTCCTTTTATACGTTTTTAAAATGTCAAGTCTGCGGCTTACCGAGAAGCTACTAAAAATGAATCGCAAGATACGATGTCTGATGTTAATTTTCAAGTTATTTGGGCGTGCATAGTTTTTCTCCGTTTATTGCACTGCCACGGTCCTTTTCACTAAGAAGTTCCATGTTTGTAGTTTAGTGGAAAGTAACTTAAAATTTATCGAAATATTCCCGCCCCTTCCGTTCGATCTTTTCCCTATAGGATCTTTACTCACCTTGGCCTCTGCAATTAGCTCAAAAAATCCAGCCTCTAGTCCTTCAAGAAGTTTCATAAAAGGGAACGAAAGGTTCCAAATGTCGTGTGATTTTTTTATACTCAGCTGAGCAGAGTTCGCAGAGTATATTGATTTTGTTCGCATAATGGTAATCCGTAACGGCATAAACTAATCGAGATAGATATAGACTTCTATATATCAAAATGATCTGATCGAAAAAAGAAATTCATTTAGCCATGTCCGTCCGTCCGTAAACACGATAACTTCAGCAAATTTTGAGGTATCTTGATGAAATTTGAAATTTAAAATGAACGAAATCGGACTATAACCACGCCCACTTTTTCGATATCGAAAATTTCGAAAAACAGAAAAAGTGCGATAATTCACTACCAAAGACGGCTAAAGCAATGAAACTTGGTAGGCGGGTTGACCTTATGACAAAGAATAGAAAATTAGTAAAATTTTGGACAATGTGTGTGGCACCGCCCACTTTTAAAAGAAGGTAATTTCAAAGTTTAGCAAGCTTTAATTTGGCAGTCCTTGAAGATATCATGATGAAATTTGGCAGGCACGTTACTCCTATTACTATATGTGTGCTGAATAAAAATTTGCAAAATCGGATAACGAACACGCCCACTTTATAAATTTTTTTTTTTTTTAAAGTCAAATTTTAACAAAAAATTTAATAACTTTACAGTATATAAGTAAATTATGTCAACACTCAACTCCAGTAATGATATGGTGAAACAAAATGCAAAAATAAAAGAAAATTTCAAAATGGGCGTGGCTCCGCCCTTTTTCATTTAATTTGTCTAGGATACTTTTAATGCCATAAGACGAACAAAATTTTACCAATCCTTGTAAAATTTGGTAGGGGCATAGATTCTATGACGATAACTGTGAAAATGGGCGAAATCGGTTGAAGCCAAGCCCAGTTTTCATACACAGTCGACCGTCTGTCCTTCCGCTCGGCCTTTAACACGATAACTTGAGCAAAAATCGATATAGCTTTACTAAACTCAGTTCACCGTACTTATCTGAACTCACTTTCTATTGGTGTAAAAAATGGCCGAAATCCGACTATGACCACGCCCACTTTTTCGATATCGAAAATTACGAAAAACGAAAAAAATGCCATAATTATATACCAAATACGAAAAAAGGGATGAAACATGGTAATTGAATTGGTCTATTGACGCAAAATATAACTTTGGAAAAAACTTTGTAAAATAGGTGTCACACCTATCATATTAAGTAGAAGAAAATGAAAAAGTTCTGCAGGGCGAAATCAAAAGCCCTTGGAATAAAGGCAGGAACACTGTTCGTGGTATTAAATATATAAATAAATTAGCGGTACACGTCAGATGATGTTCTGGGTCACCCCGGTCCACATTTTGGTCGATATCTCGAAAACGCCTTCACATATACAACTAAGGGCCACTCTCATTTAAAACCCTCATTAGTACCTTTAATTTGATACCCATATCGTACAAAGACGTTATAGAGTCACCCCTGGTCCACCTTTATGGCGAGATCTCGAAAAGCCGTCCACCTATAGAACTAAGGCCCACTCAATTTTAAAATACTCATTAACACCTTTCATTTGATTCCCATATCGTACAAACAAATTCTAGAGTCACCCCTGGTCCACCTTTATGGCGATATCTCGAAAAGGCGTCCACCTATAGAACTCAGGATCACTCGCTTTTAAAATACTCTTTAATACCTTCCATTTGATACCCATGTCATACAAAAACATTCCAGGGATATCCTTGGTTCATTTTCCTACATGGTGATTTCCCCTTATTTTGTCTCCAAAGCTCTTAGCTGAGTATGTACTGTTCGGTTACACCCGAACTTAGCCTTCCTTACTTGTTATTATTTACAACCGTCCAACACCTTGGGGAATCTTTGAAGAATTTTGTTCCTTGCATTCCAATATAACTCTAAGCTGTGTTCCAAGGTTAGGATAACGGGAGGTTACTTAAAATTTCAAAAGGTTTTAAATATATAGATCCGGTATGCTCCGATAACAAGCACCATTGGGATACAAGCCCGAAAATCTCGGGAACGATTTAATATGATCACATTGAACTTTCTAAGCCAATCCTCTATCCGCTGTATAGTTCCATGGCGAACTTGTAGTCGCCAGAGCTTGACCTGAAAAAGGAAGCGGATTCGCCACTAGGAGATGAGCCTGCCAAATCGATTGGGAAGCTTATCTTGCCAAGCCCTTGAATCAATTGGGTATTTTATTAACCAGCCACGGGTATGCTCTGAGTACCCTAATCCGATTGGGGGCATTTTCCTCATGTCTAAGTTAGTTCATTGTCTATTTTACTACAAAGTGATTACAAGAATACTCGATTTTGTACTGAAATTTGCCGACCAACATGAAGTCGACCTAATGTAGTTAGAAAAGTGAAGAGCTGTAAAATAAAATTGTTGTACGCTCATTCTCATTGTTATACTCAGAGTGCTTTGCACACAGAGTATATTAACTTTGATTGGGTAACGGTATAAAGGAATCGAGATAGATATATACTTCCATATATCAAAATCATCAGCATCGAAAAAAAATTTTTTTGAGCCATGTCCGTCCGTCCGTCTGTCCGTTAACACGATACCTTGAGTAAATATTGAGATATCTTCACCAAATTTGGTACACAAGCTTATCTGGACCCAGAGTAGATGGGTATTGAAAATGAGCGAAATCGAGTGATAACCACGCCCACTTTTTATATATATAACATTTTGGAAAACACAAAAAACCTGATTATTTAGTAAATAATATATCTAGAATGTTGAAATTGGAGGTGTGGACTGATATTGAGACTCTTGACAAAAATTTGAAAAATTTTTTTAAAATGAGCGTGGCTCCGCCCACTTGTGATAAAATCAATTTTACAAATATTATTAATCATAAAAAAAAATCGCTAATCCTATCCTAACAAAATTTGGCACAGAGGTTGCCTTTACTATAAGGATTACTTTGAAGAAAAATTAAAGAAATCGGTTAAGGACCACGCCCACTTTTATATAAAAGATTTTTAAAAGGGTCGTAGAAGAAAATAATAAGCTATATCTTCGCGAAAAATAGTTTTGAAGCAATGATATTTCACTTATCAAGTTTTATTTTTTGTTAACGGGCGGTGCCACCTGTTATGTAGAAAAGTAATTTATCTGAAATGAAATGTACAATTGAAGCTCACGCTGAGTATATAATGTTCGGTTACACCCGAACTTAGACACCTCTACTTGTTTTTTATGTAGGTTGTGTCATCACAATGATTTGTTTGGTTTTAAATTTTGAAGAGTAGTAGTTCTTTGCATACCCTGCATTCCATGCATGAAGTGTTGTTGTTGCATATAGAAGTTTGTTGATGTTGCTGTTGCTGGATGTTGTTATGTCAATGTCAGTATTGACCATTCGACTTTAAAATGATGCGTTGCTAATGTATGCCAAAAATAATGCTGCTAGGTTAAAATTCGTGAGGGGAAATTGAAAGCAGCTACCTCGTAGGTCATCATCGCTACAAACGCAAAAGAACAAACTTGTGTACAGAAACATTCAAACACATATGGACGAGTTTGCTAACTTGCTGATTGATCTTGTAATTGTGGTGGACAAAAGTGATGAGTGTGTTGTAAGCGCAGTAATATGGACTTTGATGCTTATGTGCATTTGTATGTGTAAATTCTTACTGACCCCTACTAGCTGTTATGCCAAAATCAGCTACCAAAATACTTCCTTCACATTTTCATCCACTCATCAGACGGATATGCTGATAGCGGCTCCCCACCGACGTAGTGAAGCATCCGCAAGGCATTTCAATTTTCCTTCACATCGATTGGACTTTGGTTTTAGAACGTATGTAGCTCCAGCGGTATTTAGTATGTACTGTACGAATGAATATATGCAAATACACATGTACATAAGTGACTAGGTAAGCCGCTCATTTCCCTACACTTTGGTGGTATTCAGATATCTCCTATTGTATTTACAGTTTTGTGCAAATTACCAAAGGGCATGAGCAAGAAAATTGGTTACGAGTATATATTTTACGCGCGCCATCATTCTTTGGTCGACATTTTATAATATTCGCATAGGGTGTTTTTTGTTTTGTTTAAAAGTACCCCAATTTTAGATTTCTAAAAATCGTTGCTCAGGGTATGGGAGGATACATAATGGAAGCGTAAACGTAGTCATTACATACCATCATAATGTGGGTACAATGCTATTGCTGGAATTTATAAAAGCGGAATGAGGCACCAAATCAAGACAAGGCAAGGAAAAGAAAAGGAATATTATAGGCCAGATATAGGCGAGTTTTCGATTTGTTATCGAAGTGTTATAAAGTTGCTATCGACAATTAAGGTTATCGAAAACTGAATTATTATCAAAAAGAGGGCGATTATTTATAGAAAAGTTGTCGATGTGTTAGCAAACAGTTTTTTCCTTTTTATCGAAAAGCTAACGATTTGATATCGGAGTTTTTTTGTTATCGGTGTGTTATCGATTTACATGTTATCGAAAAGTTGTGGTTTTGCTATCGATTTGTAATCAAAAAGTTACCAATTTGCCATAAATTTACTCTCGAAAAGTTATTGAAATGTTATCAAAAAGTAAAATTTGTTATCCAATCGTTTTCGAAAAAATATCGACTTTTTTTTATCAAAGTGTTATCAATTTGTTGTTGGAGTGTTATCAAAGACGACACCTCGGTTTGTTGTTAAACAGATACGGGAACAGGTTCGACATAAAATCGATAACATATTTGTAGTCCCTCGATAAGTACGACGCTATAAGCTATGATTCGGTTTGGATCATTCCTGAGATGGTCGGGATAGTATTTTAATTGTGTTTTTTTACCGGAACGTACGGGACCTATATCCGGCAAAGGATCATCAATATCGATAACCTTCGGGGAGTGTCTTTATCGTAAGTACAACAATAACAACAACATTCGGTTGGGATAGCGAGTAAAGCGTGGATCCGGTGAAATCAATGTTGTAACGGTCTGCGAGGTGGGACAAAGAAATTGAGGCGGGAACCGCCCAACAACAAGAGGGAAAGAAGGACCTTCCACAATACCTGGCACCATTTTGACGTTTTGGATACATATAAGACCAAAATGACTGCGAGTACTAGCGCATGTCATGGGCCGTAGGAAAGCGGGAACTAGGAAAAATACAAGAACCTCGCCGTGTGCAATGTTCGATTCTAAAGCCGGACTGTGGGGGATAAAGCAGCGATCCTGTTTGTAATAATAGTTTATTCAACATTTCCGGATATAAAATAATATAACAGTACCATGACATAACATAATATAAAATATATATTATAAATTTGTATTATTTTGAATAACATAATATTACATAACAGGGCATGAATAAATTTATCTGATAGTATGACATAATTGGTGGTAGAATGTTTAATGGAGACTCGAGAGGCATCTGCAAGGCAGATGAATCTTTACTGAGAAGCTCCTCATGGCAGAAATAAACTCGGAGTGCTTTCCAAACACTGCCGAGGGGCGACCCTGCTTAGAAAAATGTTCTTTCTGAAAAAAATTGTTTCAAAATTTTGATGTTGCTTTGCCCGGGGCGCAAAAACAGGAGTACGCTACCACCATACCACGGCGACCGGCGTAAAAAAATTATGAACGAGCATGGCCAAACTAACCTAGCAGACCATAAACATAACATAAAATGAAATAGCAATATAAACACAACACAACAGAGCATAATGTAGAGCTCAAAGGAAGTTCTTCGTTAAAAAAAGGTAATTTCATCAGTGGTGAAGTACTCATACCTGTAAATACAAAGAAATTGCATTATACAATCTATACCACAATAACATATCATCCTTTATCTTTGTGCAGAATGTTGCTATAGTTGTGCACGTATCCTAGTTGACTGATCTGCTCAACCGCCTTTTGATGATATCGGTGATGGCGCAAATGGGGCAAAGGACCTCAGACCCGACTAAAAAATATTGTGTTTACACCTAGCCTTTCGGTGTTAGTACACTGAAAGAAAAAGACTGGTAAAATCAAACGAAATACGGGCCAATTCAACCGAAATTTCTGTAAATTTTTATCCATCGCAACAAGATGTTGAATCAATGCGCACAAATCGTTGATTCGTAATTGACCGTTATAGTAGTTAAATGAACAAAAAAAAGTTATAAATAAATGTAAGGCACGATAACCTCCGAAGAGATTTTAGGCCGATCTTCTCTTCCAATTTGCGTCGTGCTCCTCTTGATTTTCCCTACAAATTGGCCGGACGGGACCTACATGTTTTATGCCGACTCCGAACGGCAAGGTAGATGAGTTTTCACTGACAGCTTTTCATGGCAGAAGTACCCTCGGAGCGCTTGCCAAACACTGCCGAGGGGCGACCCCGCTTAGAGAAATGTTCTTCTAATTGAAAAACCTTATTTCTAAAATTTTGATGTTGCTTTGCCCGGGGTGCGAACCCAGTGCATACGGTGTGGCAGGTGGAGCACGCTACCATCACACCACGGTGGCACTTACTAACCGAACGTCAATTCGGCTACATCAAATATGCTGGCACACATTAAACATTATACACTTTATTATTTTGTTTTATTAAACACACTTTCACCAAATTTTATATTTTATAATTTATTTGATTTATAGTTTTGAACTTCGCTTTGCAAATAGAAATGAAAATAGTAGTCACAAAACTGATTCTCAATTCTTTCAGTTGCATCTCAGCTCATTCTCAATTTCTTCTCTCGCGTGTAGTTGCCACACTTGAGTGTTTCGAACAAAACTTGCACTATAAATGTTTGAAGTAGCATTCTAAAAAGAGAACTTGTAAGTTATAGAAAAGCAAAGAATCAAATCGCAGAAAGGTGATTCACCACTGGGGTAAATTTACATGTAATTCGGCGGGTTTAATTTTCGTGCCGCTTTAAGTTGAAACGATTCCAAAACAACTCAAACTTTTATGTTGTCGGAAACATTTCGGAAACTTTAAAAAAGGATGTTTTTTTATTTTCTTATTAAATTCGTTCGCGTTAGTGAAAATTCGTAAAAACTTGAACAAAATGTTACTAACATTGGAAAAATTCCTGTTCGTTCAAACAAAACTTTTGCAACAACAGAGCGCAATTTTGCTTTTCGCTTGGACGAGAAGTTGCAAAATTGTACTCGGTAGATAGGTGTCCCGGTATCTCATAATTTTTGCACAGTAAATTCAAAAAAGGGTTATTTTGTTTTGTATTGATAACTGAAAAACTAGTTTTTTGTTGTTCTCCCATTTTGTGTGTATTTTCGATTTGATGGTTTTCTTATTTTGGTGTTTTTTTTAACAAGTGGCACCATTGTCATAAGTCCAAAGTAGAGAGCGCAGTGAGCCTAAAATTCTCTTTGAAATTTGCTCATGTATTGACAGTTGATCGCCGTTGAAATTACCTGTAAGATCAATTGTGCTAACAGAAAAATCAGTTAGATTGACCAGGAATCTGTCAATTTTACAGAATTTTGTTAACTTAAGAGCGACAATTTCTCTTCTGTTGAAATGACTAAACCAATTTGTCCATTTGACAAACAACTCGGTCGAATTAACCATAATTCGATCAATTTCATCGAATCTCCGTTATGTCAAGAACAACAAAACCGATTTGTTGATTTTACTAGCACCATTTCTTTCAGTGTATATCATAACTTATGTACATATGTAAATACTAGACAGTTTGAAAAAATGTGTTCCTTTCTCCTCGGAACGTGTATATGAATAGGTAACTGAGTTTATATGTTTTGATTTGTATAAGAAACTAACAGATAACTATAAGAAAAATCTTATGAAACAAAGAGTAAAATTTTTTGCTGAGTCTGGTGGTTCAAAAAGCTATCGAGGTTGCTTTTTTGAAACAGCTAAGATTTTTTTGGGGTGCCAAAATCGATAATATTATAGCTGGCTTGGGTTGTATAAAACAATAAATATTTACATAAGTTTTCAAGTTTCCACCAAGACCCGTTATCCGTGTGTAGGTTGGATTTATAGGAAGCAACCTAATACGCGGCTGGGGCATGAAAGGAAATGTAAAATTTTCACAATGCCTATAACCAGCCGTTGAGCATGCGCTGTTATGTAATTTATCGAGTTAAGTGAAGCAATGCAGTTTGCGTTTATTTCTTCAAATTTGTCGCAACTAGAACCTAATTCGAAACAAAAATAGAGTTCCGGAACCAGAAATAAAAAAAAGAAAATTACCAAACCTGGAACCAACCAAACGGAACCAAAACGAAGCCGAACACGAACACGAAATCAAGCGAAACAAATACTGGAATCTAATGAAAAGCAAGCTGAACCCTTAAACAACAAACTAAAGCATTATTGTGAATAGTTTTTCCAGGCGGACACGAAAAAGGAATCTGAAAAGAGGCCCTCGATACGTGAAATCAGTCCGAGACCCAAACTATAAGCTGGAACCGAAACCGCTACGGAACGGTAACCATACTAAATTAATTCAGGAAGGAAGAGCAAAACCAAAACTTAGCTGCAAGCGAATACGTAAACATAAACGCGGACAAGACTGAAGCCTGCTCAATAGCTGAAACAAGTTCTAAATGGTGCTCGATGTAAAAAACCGAAATCGAAACCCGATCCAAAGCTGAAATGAAAATCCTAACCAACAGACGAACAGCAAAACAGAAAGCGAAACCGAAAAAGTAACTTGAACCAAAACAGCAACCCAACTTGCTTACACCGAAAACTAGCCGGGAGGAAGAATGAAATGCATACTGGAATCGGACAAAAAACAAACCCAGTGGAAGGTGTAAATGGAAATCGATCACTCAGGTGGAGATATAATTAAAATATAGATGGAAACCTGCATAGTGGCTGAACACAAATTATAAATTGAAATCAAAGCTGAATTATGGAACTGGCCGTTCCGTGAGGACGTCACATAGACCGAAGGAGTTCATAGTGCTACCAAAAGTTTGTTTGACGAGCAAGCTGAGAAACCATATAAAAACCAGAAGCTATGTTATAAAATAACTCCGTTCTGTTGGCCAATACTAAAAACTTTCTAGGACCTATGCCACATGCTGCTTCAAGATCTGATAGCTGTATCACTCCTAATAGCATTTTTTATTCTCTAAAAGATTTAGAATAAAAATACCCAATAAGTTTCAAGCTCTGTCTCCTAAACAAAAGGCAGTTGAACAAATATTTCATGCGGATGACAGTCATAACTCCAAGGTTCTACGTATACGCGCTATCGCGGATAAGAATACCGTGACGATTATTAGCAACACTAAAGGATACTATCACCTCTAAGCCGATACTGAGCAGTGACTTGTATGCACATAACCAAATTAATCATTATGTTACACATATGTCCATACAATTATTTGTGCAAGTATCACTCACATAAACACGCGCATATGAGAAGCTATACACGTGCATCTGTAGTTATAATTTTATAGCTGGTAATTAAGTAAATTCTAGAAACACCTAGAAGTGTGGAACGAGGAAACCCAAGAGTATAAAAGAGCGCAATCTGAGCAATCATGGAATCAGTTTGATTTAAGCACGCTATCTGTCGAGCAGTAGAAGTGTTATTGTGAAGTACTTTAATAAAGCCCATTTTGCATTATTGAATAGTGGAGTTATATATTCAACAGTTAAGTGGTTCGAACGTTAGTAGAAGGTTGCAAATAAGAGGAATTGCATTAAATTCGTTACAGTTGGTATCAGAAGAGGAATTGTTGAATAAATTCCGGGAAGATTTTGGGTACAATAAGGATATGGCAAAGTGGAGTGAATTGAAGATCCAGCAACTGAAGAAGGAGTTGGAGAGCCGTGGATTGAATACAACCGGCAACAAACTCGAACTTCAGGCACGACGGCGATTCGCAATGGAATTAGAAGGAATTAACGGTGCAGTGAAATAACTCCCAAATGAAATAGCTCCCAATGAAATAAGTCCCAGTAAAAATGAAATAACTCCCAACTTTAATAAATGAAGTAACTCCCAAAGGAGGAAATGAAATAACTCCCAATATTTGCCAGTTATTTCATAATGAAACCACAAGTCCCAAAAAAAAAAAAAAAAAAAAAATGAAATAACCCCCAAATCAAAATTTGAAATGGTATCTTTATACTATATAATCACTTACAATGAGATTTGAAAAATACAGCAAACTATTACGTACATATGTAAAAGTTACAATTACAAGAAAACTTGAATGTGTCGTCGAAGTAAACGTAATTTATTTTAAAAAATCGCCTTTTTGTTATGAAATTAACATAATTTATTAAAAGTAAAAAATAAAAGGAACAAGTCTGCGTAGAACACCTTTTTGCATAGGCGGCCTTTGGCCGCGCTTATAAAAAATAACCCTGGGCTACGCCACGACAAGTCCGGGTGTATGGTATAACCGTGGCTACCGCCACGGTGATGTCCGTCTGCATAGTACATCCGGACTTGGCATGGCGTAGCCCAGGGTTATTTTTTATAAGCGCGGCCGAAGGCCGCTTATGCAGAAAGTGTTCGACGCAGAATTACTGTGCATCGCACGATTTTTTATTCCAAATTTTCTATTTTTTTGTAAAATAAATAAATAGAGTTGAATGAAAAAGACCATTTTCCTCGTTGGTACTATTTAAAAATTTTTCATTCGTTGGAACAATTTAAAGCATTTGGTACCACCAAGCAAGCAGTGAATTAGATAAAATGGCTGTATGCTTGTGTTCGCGGAAAGTAAACAAATAAATCATTAAATTTTACAATAATACGCAAATTTAAACAAATGAAAATAGTTGATTGTGGTTTTATAAACATTATAAAGTCTCCTTATGTACACAATTCTTGTGAAAGTGTTCGTATGTAGATAAAAAGTGATAGTTATACCATGGTAAATTTAACTACTAATTACTAATAAATTGTTAATAACAATTAAAAATTTCTTACTGATTCTCGTTGGGAAACTCCCTGAGAACCTATGTGCAAAATTTCAAAGTTCAAACCCCTTTAGTTTACGAATAAAACCAATTGGTCTCTTAATGTATAGCCGACCCATAGAAACTGTTAGAAAAACGTCAAAGTTTGATAAAATTGTTTTTTTGAGAAAATGCAATAACTCCCAACAAAAATGAAATAACCCCCAATGCCTGAATTACAAACAATGAAGTAAGTCCCAATAAAAATGAAATAACTCCCAATCTCAAAAAATTATGAAATAACTCCCAAAGAAATTTTGTTGGAGATTATTTCATTTGGGAGTTATTTCATTATGAAATAATTACCAGCAAAAATTATGAAATAAGTCCCAATGAATTGGGAGTATTTCATAATGAAATAAGTCCCAATTTGTATGGAAAATATTTGGGAGTTATTTCATTTTTTTGTTGGGAGTTATTTCACTACACCGGAATTAACGTGGAAGAGTATGTCTTTCATCTTGATTGCGATGAGACAACGAAATTGGAGGAGACCTGAACATGATATTGGCTGCAATATTGGCAAAAATGTCAGAAATGACATCACAAATATCCACAAATATGTCAGCACAGCTCAAAGTACAAAAGACAAATATAAAATATCAACTGGCAAAACAAAAGGTAAATATAACATCGCAACTGGAATCGCAGGAAACACGCATAAAATCTAAGATGGAAACTCAACTGGAAGAACAAAAGACATATGTGGCATCTCAACTGGAATAACAGGAGGCACGTATATCCGAAATGTTTCAGTGCAGATATCATCTCAGATCTCTACACAACTTGAAGAGCAGGAAGTCCGTATATCATCTAAGCTGGAAGCGCGCATGGAAGAGAAACTAACCCAGTTTCATGAAGGTTGTAGTGGCCGACAGGAAAAAATCGAGGCCGAGGTAGATTCTTTGAATGATTGGATTCAGGAGTTGCAATTGAACCATCCAATCATTTCAACGTCTACTCTGAAGGTAAAATCCCCAACATTTGATGGTTCTGTTCCTTTCCATATATTTAAGCTCCAATTTGAGAAGACGTCAGCAGCGAACAACTGGAATACCGAAGATAAAGTTGCTGCATTGTTCTTAGCTTTAAAAGGACCAGCTGCTGAGATATTACAGACCATCCCAGAGTACGAACGTAACAGTTATGAAGCATTGATGGCCGCTGTAGAACGACGGTACGGAAGTGAACACAGGAAACAGATCTACCAAATAGAATTGCAAAACCGGTAACAAAAAGCTAACGAGACTTTGCAGGAGTTTGCTTTGGATGTTGAAAGATTGGCTCGTCTAGCAAATGCGGACGCACCCATGGAATACACTGAGAGGGTAAAAATCCAGAGCTTTATAAACGGCATACGGGACGCGGAAACGAAGCGAGCTACATACGCAAACCCAAAGTTAACATTCGCTGAAACAGTATCCCATGCACTGACTCAGGAAACTGCCTCACTATTGAGTAAACAATCGCGTGGAATTGGAAAGGCCAGACTGGGTAGACACAATTTTGGAAGCTTTGAAAGGAACGCAGCAGAAAAACGGTGGTGCCTTCAAATGTTTTAAGTGTGGGAGGCCAGGGCACATTGGACGTTATTTCAACACCAATCCCAATAGTTCCAACAATGTGGGTGGCCGTAAACGTAGAGCTAAAGGAGATGAGCTAATCTCCTAGTCCACTCAATCTTTAAACTAAAGCGAGTCAGCCGCAAGGGGCGACGCTGGCTTCCTCAATTGAATGCCCCATAATCTCTATCTCGCAAATTGGAAGAAGGTCAAGCAATCTTACAGTCGGAGGACATGTGGATGGAAAGGAACGTTTACTGACTGTAGATACGGGTGCATCTCATTCCATCATTCGAGCGGATTTAGTCAACAAGAAGATAAGACCAGTGCATGGATCAAGATTGCGTCCAGCCACTGGAGAAAACACCATGGTTCTAGGAGAAGTAGCATGTGAAGTCGCAATTGTGAACGTCGCGGTAGTACACAATTTTATAGTGACAAAGATTGTTAATGAAATCATAACTGGAGTGGACCTCTTAATCGACCAGGGCATCAAGATCGACATGCAAAGCAAGACGATGCGATATAAGAACATGGATGTACCACTTAATTTCGGCTACGAGAGAGACTACAGCAGTAAACGAGTGCTGGTGGAAGAGATTCAACGAATACCACCAAAATCCGAAGCAGTCATCTGGGCAAAGGTTGATGGAGATTGTGGGACAAACAAATTGTGGGTTGTCGAGGCAGCAAACAAATCAACACCGAACATACTTGTAGGAAAAACCCTGCCTATGACAAAAGAAGATGGACGTATTCCGACAAGAGTACTCAATGAGTTCAAGTCACCACTCAAACTGACAAAAGGAGCTATATTGGGAAGATGCCAAGAGGCTGAAATAGTTATTAACTTTGAACAGCGCCAGGAATACGTTTCAACTAGCAAGACTGATCTTTCAAATGACATCACGGCATGGACGGAGGGGCTAGATTAAGATTGTCAGAGTAAGGCAAAGCAACTGCTCCTAAAGTACGCAAACATATTTGACCAGGATGGTTCCAAACCAGGCCGCACCGATGGTGTGAAACATCAAATTGACACTGGAGACGCGAGGCCGACACGTCAAGCTCCTCGTAGTGTTCCACTGGCGAAGCGGGAAGTTGTGAGACAAACCGTACAAGAAATGAGCGACAGCGGCGTCATCGAACCATCAGCTAGTCCATGGAGCTTACCGGTGGTACTTGTGAAGAAGAAAGGTGGGAAAATGAGGTTTTGCGTGGACTAACGCTAGTTGAACGACGTCACGAAAAAGGATAGCTACCCATTGCCAACGATTGACGATACTCTGGACTCGCTATCTGGTACGAAATGGTTTTCCACACTGGACTTGAAAAGCGGCTACTGGCAGGTTGAGGTGAAGGAGGTAGATAAAGAAAAAACAGCCTTCATAGTCGGTGATGGTCTTTGGCAATTTACGGTGATGCTTTTTGGACTTTGTAATGCACCAGCTACTTTTGAGAGACTCATGTGCCAGGTACAGAAAGGACTATATTGGAAAACATGCTTGGTGTACCTGGACGACTTCATCGTATTGGGCAAGAACTTTGATGAACACCTTAAGAACTTGGAGGAAGTTTTCCAGAGAATAGCTGGCGCTGGTCTGAAACTAAGTCCCAAAAAGTGTTCGCTGTTTAAAAAGGAAGTAAATTATTTGGTTCACAACGTAACGACCGAGGGCATCTGAACTGCGAAAAAAAAGATAGAGGCTGTAAATGATTGGCCAAGACAACAGAACCTACATGAATTGAGAGGTTTCCTTGGGCTGTGCACATATTACCGCCGATTTGTACCAAACTTTCCCAGCGTAGCCCATAGCCTCCATGAGCTTACAAGAAAAAATAAAGCTTTTGAATGGAAGAAGGAGCAAGAGTTGGCTTTCCAAACATTGAAGGAGCATTTGTGCACTGCCCCAATGTTGGCATATCCGATTATAGGAGCAACATTTATTGTAGATACAGATGCGAGTGGATATGCTATAGGAGGCGTTTTATCACAACTGGTCGATGGACAGGAAAAGGTAGTTGCATATTACAGCCGTTCGATTGGAAAACCAGAGAGAAACTACTGCATTACGCGGAGAGAGCTGTTGGCATTGGTAGAGTGCATTAAACATTTTCACAAATACCTCTACGGCCAGCGATTCTGTGTCAGGACAGATCACGCAACGTTAAAATGGCTTCTGCAGTTCCGTAATCCGGAAGGACAATTGGCACGGTGGATCGAGCGACTACAAAGCTATGACTTTTCCATTGAGCACTGAAAAGGTAGTACCCATGGAAATGCTGGTGCAATAACACGAAGACCATGTAGTTTGCAATGCAAGCACTGTTCAAAGGTCGAGGCTAAAGAAGACATAATAGATGTCCGGCTAATGATTATAACATGTGCAGATTAATGGGACAAGGAACAATTAAGGAAGTGTCAGCTAGAAGATACTGATCTGTCACATGTTATGCAAGGGCTCGAGCGAAACGAAAAACCAAATAGAGAGGAGATATCAGCAGAGACTCCCACTGTGAAGTCATATTAGGCACAGTGGAACGGTTTAGAATTGATATCCGGTTGCTTGCATCGAGTATGGGAGAGTGATTCCTGAATTGCTCAGTGAGCTGTATAATGGTCCAAGCGGAGGTCATCTTGGAATCACGAAGACGCTCGAGAAGATTAAACAGAGATTCTATTGGGTTGGTTGCCGTCAGCCGGTCACTGAGTGGATTGCGAACTGCGAGGTTTGCAGCAGAGCGAAAGGGCCCAAAACCCGAAGTCATGGCCAGATGAAGCAATATAACTCAGGTGCGCCATTTGAAAGGATCGCTATGGATGTCGCAGGTCCATTTCCTACTAGCAACTGCAGAAAGAAATATGTACTGGTGGTTATGGATTATTTCAGAAAATGGCCAAAGTATACCCAATCCCAAATCAAGAAGTGGAAACAGTAGCAGAAGTGTTTATAAACAATTAGGTTGCAAGGTATGGTGTACCAATAGATTTACATTCTGACCAAGGCAGGAATTCCAAATCAGCTGTGTTCCAGGAAATGTGTAAATCATTGGGCATTCGAAAAAAATGGACAACTGCATTGCATCCTCAGTCCGATGGTATGGTGGAACGTTTCAATAGAACCTTGGAGGAGCAATTAAGGAAAGTAGTATACAAGTACCATAAGGATTGGGATACACGCATATCATTATTCTTGATGACTTACCGATCGGCAGTGCACGAGACAACGGGCCAAACTCCCGCAAAGGTAATTTTTAGCAATGACCTTCGACTGCCAGCTGTTTTTAAGTTTGGGATAGATGCTGATGCGGTGAGAAATCCACTAGTGTCTTGGAAGAAGAGCTGAGAGAGATACACGATCTTGTAAGGCAACGAGCAAAGATTATGAGTGACAAGATGAAAGCCAGATACGATAAAGCAATTAATTCGGAAGGTTTACAAGAAGGAGATTTGGTGGCGTTATACAACCCACAACGAAAAAAAGGTTTGTCCCCGAAATTTCAGTGTAATTGGGAAGGCCCATACAAAGTTGTAAACCGGATCAAAGATGTGGTGTACCGCATACAAACCATTGGCAAACCGCGAACCAAAACGAAAGTGGCTCATTTGGAAAGGCTGGCAGCATTTAGATCGAGAGATTTGTCTGATCGGGACGATCAGACTTAGGTGGAGGGCAGTGTGACGAATATTAGCAACATTAAGGGATACTATCATCTCTAAGCCGATGCTGAGCACTGACTTGTATGCACATAACCAAATTAATCATTATGCCTACACATATGTCCATACAAGCAGCGGAGAGCAACGCACGTACACATGCATATATCTGAGATACTCCCAAAAGTAGGCAAGTATTTGTGCAAGTATCACTCACATATACACGCGCTATACACGTGCATCTGTATTTATAATTTTATAGCCTAGAAGTATGGAATGAGGAAATCGAAGAGTATAAAAGAGCGCAATCTGAGCAATCATGGAATCAGTTTGATTTAAGCACGCTATCTGTCGAACAGTAGAAGTGTTATTGTGAAGTACTTTAATAAAGGCCATTTTGCATTATTGAATAGTGGAGTTATTTATTAAACAGTTAGTAATTCGAACGTTAGTAATTAGTTGCAAATAAGAGGAGTTGCATTAAATTCGTTACAATACATTATATATCGTACAGTACAGCACAGATCATTATGTACGGTAAGTAAAATATATGAACTTTACGGTATTGTATATTATGTAAAATATAGCACATTGTACGATGCATAATGTACTGTACTTCTCAATACATATTGTACATATAATGTACTGCATTGTACGCTGCGTAATTGTAATGTAATGTACTGTGCGATATAAAATGTACATTAATGAACTTTAATGTGCGTTACACGATTTACTATGTTGTGCGTTACGTTATGTACTGTAATGTACTTTACATAAATATAAATTGTACTGTATGGTATGCAATGTATATGTAATTTACTGTGTTCAATGATACGTTATGTATGTTTGTAATGTAGATTAATTATATAAAGTATAGAACAGCACATTATGTATCGTACAGTACAGTACATAACATGTAAATTTCGTGTAGCACATTAAAATAAGTTATATATTTTCATTACGTACCGAATAGTACAGTACATAATATGTGCACTTTGTGAAGTATGAACTTAGTGCGACTTTTATTTAGATGAGGCCAAGTTTCTCTTCTCGAAATAACCTTTGATTTTGAACAAAATACATACACACTAAACGTTTTCCAATCATCATTGCTATCTTTAACAACTTATGATTTTCCCGTTGGGCGATGCTTGAATCCTTTGCATCATATCAAATACACTGATAAAACATTTGTGTTTATCCTCAATAGACAAATCCTAGTTAAGCCATAAGCTTCAGTTGGATATTCGGAGTTTGACATTAAATGGTTGTTTTGTCCAGTTGCAGCGTATTTTGGCGCATTTAAATATTTACAGGAAATCCAAAATAATCTATAATCTGAATGCATGTGGATATGAAAATTTATGCACAAACACATGCGTGCGTGTACGTATTAAATTATAGGTATTATAGACATAGCAACATATACAACTCATATCTTTAGATTGAAATGTATCAAGAGTTCACCAAATACTCCCTTCGCCACTTACGTGAGAATTTGGGGTGCCACCTGACGTTTCTTGTTTTAGTCGCCAGCCTACGACGAATTGTATACAATTCCTTTAACTTTATTTACAACATCCAGCTTGTCCAGGCTTCTCCAAATATTATAGAGTACCATGGATTTTTTGGTCCGAACTAATATATGTCGGTATAAATCTATTTTATGGTACCTACGTATAAACATATCCACGTGCGAATAATATTCACTTATGCCAAATACATATTCATTTAAAACCTCAAGCGTTCCATGCTGATTTGTATTGAATACGTGTATTTTCGTTTGTATAGATTTGATTAAATTTACATTTTGCAGTTCTACTACACATACAATCATGTCTACAAGCACAATGAAAACGTTTAAAATGAACTACGCTTTCGTACAATACAGTTACCCAAAATTATGAGATATGCGCCTGCTTACATTGTAACATAGCATATAATACTAGAATCGAATTGATATAGAATAACATATAGTTTTCAATGGCCATATAGGACCATTTCGCTTAAAATCAATAATTAAGCTAATTTACCTCATATATGGAAATATTTTTTAGCACACAAAGGCGTCTTTGCTGTAAGCGTTGTAATAAGAGGGTTAATGAATTTGGCCTTATCGTATTTATAAGATTGTGGTTGGCTATAAAATGGAGTCACTGCTGTACGAAATTTCGTTGAACAATAATATAAAAAGTAAGGAAGTTCGGGCAAAAGCGAACATATTATACCCAGTTGTATGCTTTAACCGATATATCAAGGATACATATAAAGAGAAATGTTAGGAAATAAAGTTATATGTAAGCTAAAATATACTTCTTAAACAGTTATTGTCGGTAAACATATTGTTACAAAATTTCATTAGAATTTGTTAATTCGACCTATGATATTTAAAGTGTTTTTAGTAGATTAAATAAAAAGAAACAGAGCCACGCATAATATCCATTTTATTTTAAAATTTCGTAGTTTATTTAAAAAAGTGGGCGTGGTCATAAACCCGTTTAGTTCAGATCTAGGCGTAATATCAAAATGATATCAACGGCTTTTCTATTACTCAATATAGGCGGCGCTGCGTCCATGTTTCAAATTTTCACTAAATTTCTATTTCGCGTCGTAAAATTAATCCACTCACCAAGTTTTAACAATTTATCAGTGTTTCCTATTTTTATTTTGCTCATTGTCCCAGATTTTAAATTTTTCGGAATTTTCGTTATCGAAAAAGTGGACGAGGTTATAATATGATATCGACCATTTTTATTTCCAATTTATTTAGAGTTCAGATAAGCCAGCGTAGGGCGGAAGGACCGATCGAGAGCTGGGTATAAAAAGTTGGTGTGATTTCCAAGAAAAAGTTTTTGACATTCTGGCGTGAGTTCAATCATCGCAGGAGTGGGGGTTCGAATTATACTTTCTAGAGAAAAGGCTTTGAAATGAGTTTTCACAAAGTATTACATAAAATAAAAACTTTGAAATTGATTTAGAATATTTTCATTTTGTTGTATGAATAAAGGGTACTTCCCACTTAACAACAGCAACAAAAACCAATTTTGTTGATTTTCACAAAGTGCTTGTGTAATAGCAAGGACAACCTCGATGCCTAATTTCAACATGATGTCTACAATGGCTTTTGAAAGACGACATTTCTTCTTCCAGATGTGAGCGGTACAACTCCCTTTCCCCAAAATTTTACCAGTATTCCATTTTTTGCCATTTAGTCGAGCCACATATTAATTTTCATCATTTTTTAATTGGGCGTGGTCGCAAAATCGATTTTGATAATTTTCGCAAAGCGTAGTAATAGCAAGGAGAAATTTCGTACCAAAATTTCAACATGATATCTTCAACGGCTTGCGAAACTTTCAAATTTTCATCATGAAATGTGAACGGCGCCACGCTCATTTTTCAAAATTTCACAAAACTTATATTTTTCATCGTAAAGTCAATGCGCCTGTTTCATCACTTTATCTGTCTATTGTATTGAATTACATATCTCATTTTTACCCTCTACTAAATTTTTGATATCAAAAAAGTGGTCGTGGCCATCGTTCAATTTCGCCGATTCTCAATACCAATCTAGTGGCAGATAAGATATTGTTACGAATATTAGCAACTCTAAGGGGTACTCCCATATCTAAGCCGATGCTAAGCAGCGCCATGTGTGCACAATCTATCATTATGTATCTACATAAAGGAATCAATCATTATGTCTACACATATGTACGTACGCGCAGCTGAGAAGCAACGCACAACCACATGCATATATCTGAGATACTCCTGAAAGTATGCAATGAGAGAAGCTATAAAATCGTGCAATTGTAGTTACAGCTGAGAAATTTGATTGCTGATGGCCAACTAGTAGATTCTGGAAATGGAAGCGCCAAGAAGATCCGAACGAGGAAATAAAAGAGTATAAAAGGCAGCGACAGATAGAGGCGCTACAATCAGTTTTGATTAAGCACGCATTCTGTCGGGCAATAGTAGAGTTATTTTTTATTGTGAAGTACTTTAATAAAGGCCATTTTGCATTATTAAATACTGGAGTTATTTATTCACCAGTTTAGTGATTCGAATATTTAAATTTTTATACAAGTTATCGTGTGTACGGACGGATGGACATGGCTCAATCAAAATCTTCTTTGATGCATATAATTTTAGTATAACTAAGTCTAAGTATCTCGTTTCCTTTATGCCATTATGTACCATCGTTATACAATCAAAATTATAGTACACTTGTTTACAAATACACGCCCGGGTATAAAAATAAATATTATTTTCAAGTATTGTGTTTCCGAAAGTTTGTCCTTTGACTCCGGTTTTTCGATTACAAGTCAAATGATTTTTTGAATCTTGGGTGAGTAGACCCAGTGTGTCAGCCCTCTCGACATCGCCCACACGCGCATATGTATCAGCATCATAGTTGGAAAAACTTGATTGGGCCCTATTTTTTCCGCATTGTGATAGTGCTGCCTTTCTCCACTACGACTAAAAAAGTTTATTATAGTCAGGGCCCGTATCAGGTTATACGATCACGTATCGAAAACCAAATTCAGTCAAACGATAAATATGCATCTGTCAAACTATTCGTGAAAATGATAGTACATTATGTATCCCCTAAGTACTCGTAGCGTCTATTCCACATATTTCATAATCTGATTCACCATTTCGTTGCTATTGTGATTTGAAAAATTGAATTCGATCACGATCAGTTTTATTGAAAATTTTTTCAGCCTCACTACCTTTTTTTTGTTTTTTTTTTTAACAATGTTTATTTATTTAATATTCATGAGCTTAGTCACTAAAATAAACAATAATTTCAATTGTCTTGTTCAATATAGTTATACAATGACTCTAGACGAGTTCTCATGTACTTGACGGTCGTAATATTGATATAATATAACATTTTATTAATTTATAAAATTTAAATATTACTGCTTTAACTTAAAGCTTTTCAGGTCTTTTATAATTATATTGCAAAGAAAAAAACATGTAAAACAATGCCTGATTAGTTATTTATGGAAAAAGATAAAATTATAAAATCAGGTAAGCGAAAGTTATGTCGGATGTCCGCCATGAGTTAGTGTTTGTGATTATAGATTAGCCACCAGCATTGCTTTATGATGGCATATGCTTCTAATTTGTCTCTGGCAGAAACGTATGTATCAAAACTTTTGTTTTCTGTTTTAAGTATTTTTGAGGTCACAGTTAACGAAAAGTATTCTTCGCTTTCGTAAAAGGGTGCACTTATCAAGGTGTTATTGGCCTTGTCGAGGCAGCGTATTATGTGTCTTCTTGTCAGATTTATTATATGACAGTCAATTCTAGATACTTTCTATATTATAACCTTCGCAATTGTTACGTATTTGGTATAGTTACTGCTTGCTGATCTATACAAGGAGGTGTAAGATCTCAGAATTTTCCGTCCAAATTTTCTCAGTTTTTCCATGTATGATGGTGACATGTTATACAAAATCGGACATCCGTACGTAAGTATAGGTCTTAAAAGTGATTGATACATGATCGTTTTTAGTCTGTTATCCAAAAATTTAGTGGAGGACATTTTTTTACAAGCATGGAACGCCCTAGTGGTTTTCTTTATTTGACGGTTAATGTGGTTTTATATATAATACAAAAATGTATCTAGATATATGCCGAGATATTTGCCTCTATCGGATTGTTTAATTATATAATTAGATTCGTTAGACATAATTTTGAATCTTTTCCAGTTTTTTTTTTAATATTTGAGTTGCATTTATTGATAGCGGGGCGAAACAGAACAGTTTCACATTTGTTGGCGTTTACTTTGAGTTGCCAATCTGTTGTATATTCTTCAACAGTATTATATTTGATTTGCAGATTTGTGTTTATATTAGCAATAGAACTGTCTGATCTAAATTACAACACCATCGGCAAAGGTTATAATGTTGTCTATTTTATCCAGCAAGTCCAGTAAGTAGATATTAAAAAGAAGAGGGGATTTTACAGTACCTTGCTGTAGGCCATTTATTATATTAAATTCTCGTGTACTTTTATACCGTTTGTATATACCGAGAATTTTCGATTAGAAAGCATATTATAAATTAATATTATTGACTGCAGGGGAAATTTATAACCAATGAGATTTGTTATAAGTTCTTTTATCCACACTTTATCGAAAGCCTTTTCTATGTCCACGAAGGAAGCTCCTGTGACGTGTTTTTTATTCCAGTTCCAGTTTATTTCAGAAACGAGAAGGCTGATGGCATGCGTAGTTGAATGCCCATATCAGCCTCACTACCTTTTATAGCTGAGTGAGGCTGATATTTTTTTGTATTACCACTCAACTGTGAGTGAAGGCACTCATATACTACCCCCAACTATGACCTACATGAAAATGAATCTGTAAGCGTATCCATTATACCATATACTAAATGGCTCAATTATACTCTTGGTATTAATTGTTTGTTGTTGCATAAATGTATTATTATGTAATTCGTATAATATTTATTAATCGTCTGCGTGGGTGTGTAGTTATGTATGTATGGGATTGTGTACTGTTAAACTCAAGCCAAATTGAAAATTCTTGTCGAATGAGTAGTTTAATTAAATTTTAAATACTGGTAATGTTCTGCATTATTGCCTGTAAGTGTTGATCGGCTTGAGTGCGATTGATCGGCAGTGTAATAACATCATTGACTTTAATTGCTAATGCTTGTAAAGTTAACTTGGATTTCGATTATTACTGAACTAAACTATTAAAGTAAATTCATGTATTGTAGTTTGATAAGTTGTTGATTAGTAGTAAGAAGGCAGCATAAAGTGCGAAATATGAAAATATAGTAATGTTTTGTAAACTTAATTGAAAATAAAGTTCAATGCCAATAAGACTTTATGTCTGGGAGGTAAAACTTTTAGGAAAAAGTAATAATAATACAGAGCGATGGTAAGACCTTTGCACGAAGTTTGCTGAGACGGACAGAAGCAGTGCTAGGTAAAGGAAGGTAGAGGAAAATAAGGAAGAAGTGAAGGGAGATATAAATAGAAATAGGCATGAGTATGAAGTAAGCTCGAAAACTAAACAATCATGTGTACGTCTATAGAGCTCATGGTGAAAAACCGAACGCAAAATAATAAAATATTTTGCCGTATTGTTTTTATGTTATTTAGTTAATTGTACCAAACCAAGTAAAACTGGAGTAGTAGGAAGGTTTGCGGCGTTAATAACAAATCGACACCTTTTCGATAGCAAATTGAGATATATCGTCGGTCCAATGCCAAAATCACGAATTGAATGTTTTCTGAAAAACGCGTTTCAAACTTTGAAGACATTGTTAAAAATAGAGATTTAATTAATAGAGATTTAATTTTGTATATCTAAACCACTATTGGGAGGTTTACTTTTGTAAACCACTAAGTAATGCTAATTAAAAAATGTAAATTTTATAATTTTTTTCAAAAAATGCACATTCGTTTTGGCTTTGCAAAATTTATCATATGTGACCTGGACTCATGGAACGACCCTATTGTGCGAAAATACCGTTCTTCACTTTTGAGTGGTTCTTATAGAAAATTTAACGCTCTTTCCAATGGAACTAACCGCAGTTTTCTATCTTTCTTAGTTTTTTCACATATCGCATTTAAAGCCAAATCGGACCACAAATACGATTTTTTGAAATATTTCGACCCATGCGCCACCTATCGGAGTTTTTTCTAATTATTGCATTGTCATCGAGCTCTGAACTAAATTTCACGTTTCAAGCTTGTAGCTTGTCGGGAAGTTAATTAAATTCTAATTACAAAATTCGTTCACAACGGCCAGCCGCTACACGAGTCAAGCTACACAAAAACTTTAACGCGTTTTTCTCCAAAACTTGTTTTCACACAATAGGGTCGTTTCATAATTCCAGGTCACATATATAATATTTCGTTTAAACAAAAATGGCACATTCGTGACTTTGGCATTGTACCGACGATATTCGATAAATATATAAATCTACAACTTTTTGACACCATATCGAAGATTGTCGATAAAACACGAGAACATATTGATAGCTCTTGGTATAAACAATATTTCGATAACAGCTCGATAACGCGTCTATAAGACGTATTTTAAAAATCGATAACATACCGATAGCTCGTCGCTAACAAACTGCTAATACTTTGATAACCAGGGCCGCGGAGAGGGGGCGGGGGGAGGGGGAGCAGCCTGGGCAATTGCCATGGGGCCCGGAAGGTTTTTGGGGCCCGGCAAGGCAAAGCAGTATTGACAGTACTCTAACTAGGATTTCATAGATACATAAATATTTTGTTGCCACAGAAAATTATTATAAAATTTAAAATCACTTAACTAAAATCATAAGCATCCGATCAAATACTATAGGGCATAGTCATAGTCGAAATAAAATCTGAGTTTAAGATAGATAAATGTTTTTGACACAATTTTATAAGCACTATCGGTCAAAAATGCTTAAACTAACTTAAAATCACATTTTATTTCGACTTCACAACGACTATCTATCGCCATATCCTTCAAATCATACTCCACACTACTCTAAAAACACGGAGAAAAAGTAAAGCGTGATTGGCTCGTTTGGAGTACAACAAAAGAAGCGCTTTTTTTGTTTTCAATGCGGGCTTTTCAGCAAAATTTCCGAAAATACCCGATCAGCTTTGACAAAATCTTCAGGTTATTCTAAAGAGAAAGGTTGGAAGAGGTAACACGACAAAATTCCTGAACACGAAAATAGTCAAAATCATAAAACTTTCTATATAGAGTGGCGCCAATATGAAATGAGAAATCGAAATGCAAGTTCAGTGGATTTTCTCTGAGCGGAAAATCTTAAAAATGACAAAAGCTCGATGGAGAGAGATACTTCGCAGAATTCTTGATGTTGTTTTATTTCTTGGAGAAAAAGGATTTGCATTTAGAGGGGATAATTCATTGATCGGAAATCCAAAAAATGGAAACTTTCTTCGTATTTTGGAACTGGTCAGTAATTATGACCCCCTATTTTGTGAACATTTGGATAAGGTGAGGGAATCTCAAAAGAAAAAGAATCGTCTCCAAGCACATTATTTGCCTGATGGAATACAAAATAAGTTCATAGAAACCTGTGCAAGTCAAGTAATTAGAAAGATAGAAGGCGAGAGAAATTCCGTCAAGTATTACACAGTAATAGTGGCTGCAACCCCTGATTCGGCGCATATTGAGCAGACTATTTTTATATTGCGTATGTTATATTGGCGGCCACCGTGGTGTGATGGTAGCGTGCTCCGCCTATCACACCGTATGCCCTGGGTTCAAATCCCGGGCAAAGCAACATCAAAATTTTAGAAATAAGATTTTTCAATTAGAAGAAATTTTTCTAAGCGGGGTCGCCCCTCGGCAGTGTCTGGCAAGCGCTCCGATTGTATTTCTGCCATGAAAAGCTCTCAGTGAAAACTCATCTGCCTTGCAGATGCCGTTCGGAGTCGGCATAAAACATGTAGGTCCCGTCCGGCCAATTTGTAGGGAAAAATCAAGAGGAGCACGACGCAAATTGGAAGAGAAGCTCGGCCTTAGATCTCTTCGGAGGTTATCGTGCCTTACATTTATTTTTTTGTTTTTATGTTTTATTAGACAGGGACTCCGCAAAGTGGAAAATCCAAGAACGCTTCTTAGAGTTTGTCTATTGTAACGCAAAAACAAAACAAGCTCGCTCTGAGCTGATTCGCAGCACTCAAAAAAGGCATAATATTCCACTGGATGACTGCCGTTCATTACTGGATGACTGACGGTCATTACAAAGGAGCACAGAGTCATATCCTGGGAAATAACTACCTGGCAATATTTGCACCTTGTGCTTGTCATAGTTTAAATTTATGTGGAGTGCAAGCTACTGAATGCTGTTCAGAATTCATCACATTTTTCGGTATTATGCAGAAATTTTATAATATCTTTAGCGCAAGCCCTCAGAGATGGGAAATTCTCAAGGAAAAAACTAATTGCTCCTTGCACAGCATGTCACAAACACGACCTCGTGTGGATAGAGTGAAACCTTTCGCAACTCACATTCCCCAAATATTGAAAGCTATTGATTAAATCAAGCTTTTGAATCTGAGCTCAGAAACAGTAACGGATTTGAAAGGTATTGAACCATATATGGCGAAATTTGAGTGTATCCACTTAGCCTCCATTTAGCTCAAAGTGTTGACGGTAATCAACCATCGAAATCTGGTACTTCAAGCTAGAAATGCCACACTGGACGTGGAAACAGAAAATATATTTAGCCCGATTGATGAGTTGAAGAAATTCAGGGATCAATGGTCGATCATACTTCAAGAATGTAAAGTTTTGGCAGGGAGTATAGGAGTTGTGAATACCTTCGCAGAGAAAAGAAGGAAGATAAGAATGCGCCAGTTCGATGACTTACCTGGCGAATCACCTGAGTGTGATTTCGAAACTTAATTTTTTTACGTTCTTTTGGACTGCTTGATTGGTAACATGACAAGACGTTTCGAAGCCGTAAATGACTTTGCGATTAAATTTAGTTTTTTGTGTAAGTATCAGGATCTGACGGAAGAAGAGCTCAGAGAAAAGGCAGCGGCCTTCTGCATGATTTATGGTATCGATATTTCTGCGGATTTAAAAGATGAAATCATTCATCTCAAAGCCATCCACTTAGTAAATTTGGGATGTGATTCGCTGCTACCATTTCAACTTCTGACCAAATTTCATGACTTGAAGATGCAAGTATTATTTCCGAACATCTGCATAGCATTAAGAATATTTTGCACACTTCCAGTCAGTGTGGTTGAAGGGGAGCGTTCTGTTAGTCTATTGTCTCTATGTCTCTATGTGCTATGTTATTTTTTTTACTGGATTGAGTTCATTTTTTAGGGGGGCCCGTAAGCGCGAACTGTCCCAGGGGCCCGGCTCGGCATAGGCCCTGTAAATAACACGCCATTAGAAACCGGTTTAAGTTTCATTTCCCTCTTTTTATTTTCTCCGTTTCTTTCTGTTACTTTCTTTTCGTCTCCTTTCCTTTCCTTTCCTTTTCTTTTCTTTTCTTTTCTTTTCTTTTCTTTTCTTTTCTTTTCTTTTCTTTTCTTTTCTTTTCTTTTCTTTTCTTTTCTTTTCTTTTCTTTTCTTTTCTTTTCTTTTCTTTTCTTTTCTTTTCTTCTCTTTTCTTTTCTTTTCTTTTCTTTTCTTTTCTTCTCTTTTCTTTTCTTTTCTTTTCTCTTCTTTTCCTTTCCTTTCCTTTCCTTTCCTTTTCTTTTCTTTTCTTTTCTTTTCTTTTCTTTTCTTTTCTTTGGCAGTCGTTGAAGATATCATGATGAAATTTGGTAGGCACGTTACTCCTATTACTATATGTGTGCTAAATAAAAATTAGTGAAATCGGATGACGAACACGCCCACTTTTAAAAAAATTTTCTTTAAAGTCAAATTTTAACAAAAAATTTATTATCTTTGCAGTATAAAAGTAAATTATGTCAACATTCGACTCTCGTAATGATATGGTGCAACAAAATACAAAGATAAAAGAAAATTTCAAAATGGGTGTAACTCCGCCATTTTCATTTAATTCGTCTAGAATACTTTTAATGCCATAAGTGGAACAAAAATTTACCAATCCTTGTGAAATTTGGTAGGGGCCTAGATTCTGGGACGATAACTGTTTTCTATGAAAAAGGGCGAAATCGGTTGAAGCCACGCGCAGTTTTTATGCAAAGTCGTCCGTCTGTCCTTCCGCTCGGCCGTTAACACGATAACTTGCGCAAAAAATGATATATCTTAACTAAACTTAGTTCACGGACTTATCTGAAGTCACTTTATCTTGGTATAAAATATGGCCGAAATCCGACTATGACCACGCCCACTTTTCCGATTTCGAAAATTACGAAAAATGAAAAAAATGCCATAATTCTATACCAAATATTAAAAAAGAGATGAAACATGGTAACTGGATTGGTTTATTGACGCAAATATAACTTTAGAAAAAACTTTGTAAAATGGGTGAGTCACCTTCCATATTAAGTAGAATAAAATGCAAAAAGTTCTGCAGGGCGAAATCAAAAAACCTTGGAATCTTGGCAGGAATACTGTTCGTGGTATGACATATATAAATAAATTTGCGGTACCCGACAGAAAATGTTCTGGGTCACCCTGGTCCGCATTGGGTCGATATCTCGAAAACGCCTTCACATATACAACTAAGGGCTACTCCCTTTTAAAACACTCATTAATACTTTTAATATGAAACCCATATCGTACAAACACATTCTAGAGTCACCCCGGTCCACCCTTATTGAGATATCTCCAAAAGGCGTCCACCTATAGAACTAAGGCCCACTACGTTTTAAATAATCATTAACACCTTTCATTTGAAACTCACGTCATATAAACACATTCCAGGGTTACCCTATGTCCATTTTGCTAAATGGTGATTTTCCCTTATTTTGTCTCCAAAGCTCTCAGCTGAGTATGTAATGTTCGGTTACACCCGAACTTAGCCTTCCTTACTTGTTTTTATAAACTTTTTACTGGATTAGCCCATATGGCAATTTGCCTTTCGGGGCTTAATTTGGCTTCTTGGGTGGCGCAGTTCAAACTTGCAAATGTAAATTGAAATGTAATAATTGGTTGGGAGTGCATTTATTGATCGAAGATATTAATGTTGTTATTGCTGTTATTGTTGTTACCACAGCAGTGTATACAAATATGTATGCGTTTAGGTATTTTTATTGTTGATTAACTGGCAATGGGTAAGCTAGCTTGAGTAACGATGTGAATTCATTGATGTGTACATCACAAAAGTTGCATCTAAAAAAAATTTAATTGAACAAATTTTACAGTTGTGAAAAGGTATGAAAACTTTGTTTTTTTTCGAAATTTCTCGAAAAAATAATTGATTCAATGACATTCGGTGAACGTTTTGTAATGATAAGCCTTGTCCCACTTCATAGGAGCGGAGGATCCAAATTAAGAAGCATAATTGTCATGGACCCTTTTTTAAGGTTCAGTCAATGAGGTGGAATTCTTGATGGCTTCAAGGAGTTAAGATACTCAACCGGATAATGCACAGCTGGAAATTCTGCTACGACTGTGTTAATGGATTAATAATTTGTCTCGGTCCCTGGTAGTTTTTTCCATTTGCCCTTTCTAGAAGCCATATATAGTTTTTATAATTAGATTAAATATTTGGATATACATAAGATATTAAAGCTTTAGGTGATGTCATAAGTTCGCAAAAATTTGAAAATAAAAAAAGAAATGTAATGGTAAAGAAATAGAAGTTTTTATTACCGATTTCAAGAAGTTGTTTAGCAAAAGCTTCTGCAGATGTGTCTCCGCTCAAATGCGCTCCCATAGTTGTAAAGAGAGTTAATTTTTGACGTAATGCCATAGATATGATGATTTGAAGCACACATTCACCTCATCTGCGGATGTTCTTTTCGGAATAGCTACAGAATTCGGCGGAAATGTCCAGCATGTAAAAGGAAAGCACCACCTATGGAATGATCACTTCCCCTCAAGTTCATAAGGGTGGGGGCTAAGATATTTGGCTTGGATATCACACGTGGTTCCAGGCTCTGGATGAGGGACTGTTATCAGTCTTAGACCGGCCATAGCGGCGAAATGTCACGCGTGATTAGTTATAACGTCCTGCACGAGGTGCTTCTGCTTCTACTGATAATGGCGGATCTAGAGAGGACAACTAGATAAAACCCGCACCACCGAGTCATTGTGCCGAGCTCAAGGGAGGAAAGATTCTGTTTAGTGTCAAGATCCGTACATAATGGTGACGAACTGGATTGTTAGGGCTTTTGATATTAACGTTGATTTTGGACTTGATTACCTTGGGTTGGTAGGTGCGGTATTCTACCATCTTAGTTGGTCGGGACGAAACCCTATCGAAATGCCTAGTAGGCTAATGCTGCACCTGCCCACGTCCCTCTAAAACCATGGCGGGCCTCAAGGAAGGTTCCGGCTCCGTCGCCGTTAAGTTGATGGTGTAGGTGCGGTTGAAATTTTTCCCACTTTGCTTTCGGTCTTGCTCTGAACGCATTACCTCCCTCGAGTGGCCTCCCTGCGTAGTACAGATAACCACGAGACCGTTGCTGCCGACTATGCAATCGGATCCGGATAGTGGTCTTGAGGGGGGAATTTTTAGAATGGACACGAGTAACACGAATCCGCCAAGGATGGGGTGAGGAAGAAGAGCGGTTTTGATGGAAATCCGTTAAATTAATCTTCAGCACTCTAAGGCGGCTTATGCCTTGAAAAAGGCGGAGTGGATATAGTCGTTGTCCAGGAGCCGTGGCTGAGTAGTAAAGGCAGAAAGATTTCTGGATTAAAGACTGGAAAATTCAACACCTTGGTGCATGTGGAAGCAGGTAGGCCTAGATCCTGTGTACAAAAGTAAAGTAAGATTAGTAAAAGTAGATTAAAGCTTTTATTCTCTCTGAGTTCAGCAATGCTGACGTAACCACGGTTTGCCTCGAGCGAGGCAGTAAAGAAATGTGGGTGCTCTCGGCGTACATGCCCCATGGGGACGTAGCGGGACCATCACCTGCGATACTGGGCGAAATCACCGCTGAAGCAAGGTGCTGGCGTGATCATCGGTGTCGATGTTAATGCCCATTATATCATCTGGGGAAGCTCGGATACCAACACTAGAGGTGAGTCTTTATTTACTTTCATTGTAGATGAGGGACTTTGTATATGTAATGGGGGGAATGATCCGACTTTTATTACTGCAGTAAGGGAGGAGGCCCTGGACTTCACACTTGTTATTAGAGAACTGGAAGATCGGATTCTGGCTGGAGGGTTCTAAACGAGCACTTCTGCTCTGATCACCGTTATATTCAGTTCTCGGCAAACGAAGAAAGTCCCGGTAAAATATCTTTTACGGACCCTAAAAGTACTAACTGGGACTTGTATTGTGGGAAGCTGGGAGAGCAATTTCCTGCGGCACCTACCATTAGTTCGGACCTGTCCGAATCTGAGATAGAGGTTCTGGTGGACACTTCACCTCGGCATGCAATAGCGCCTTTCAACTGTCCTGTCCATTGAAATTTACAGGGGGAAGTGCAAGCCGCCCTGGTGGTCTGATTCTCTCGATGACCTAAGAGCGTCCAGCAGGCGGATCTTCAACAGAGAAAGGAGGCCAAGCGAGATTAATGGCGAAGCTTCTGCGAAAACGTAGAAGGCTGCAATGAATACGCGAGGCTTAGAAAAATATTATCTAGGAATCTCGCCCCTCTGGTGTATCTGAGAGATGATGGCGGGGACTGGCCGATGAGTAGCGGGGAGTCCCTAAAGCTTTTAGTGGACAATCATTTTCCCGATGTCCCAGTTGCGCAGGGATCTTCGCCTGCATGGTCGGCGGTCGTTGGCCATGCAGAAGTGCCTGCCATTCCACTACGGGAAAGTGAAATAACCTGGGCTATAGGATCGTTCAAGCCCTATAAGTCTCGGGCCCGGATGGCATCGTTCCTAGGCAACTTCAAAAGTCTTTAGGGATTTCCTGCTGCTGGTTGGCCATCATCTACACTAACTGCCTCAGGCTTAATCCCGAAATATTGGCACACGGTTAGGGCCATCTTCATTCCAAAGGCCGGCAGAAGCTCTCATGTATTATCTAAGGATTTCGGGCCAATCAGTCTTTCGTCGTTTCTTCTTAAGACGTTTGAGCGGTTGATTTACCTGTACCTACGGGAAATAATACCGCGGGGCTTACTGTCGGCTTCACAGCATGCGTACTGCAAGGGCAGATCGACGGAAACGGCTCTCAATTCGGTTGTAAAGCAAATAGAGGGGTTCCTGGAACACAAAGAGTTTGCTCTGGGTCCCTTTCTAGACATCGAAGGGGCTTTTAACAATGTCTTACCGGGGGCAATGGAAAGAACTCTTGTGGGTTTAGGAGTCGAGGCGGCTCTGGTTGAATTTATAATCAAACTTCCGCAGAATTGTCGCAGCTGATTTTGGTGGGCCATAATTGAGAGGAAGGAATACTAGGTTGAAGAATTAAAGAAATAAGTACTTTAAATTATACAAGGCAACCCCCTATAGTGCTTTTAAAGATCAGTATACTTCTTGTATGACGCAGTTCAATGTTCTTGACAATTTTATACAATAAACACGTTTCTCGAGTTGAAGATGAGTTGAAAGTTAATCCTCAATCTTTTTCGAACTATATTCATTCAAAGGTTGTTCTAATATGTCAACGTGTGTCAAATTTAATGACATTTTCTCTGGTCGGTTCAGCAAATCTTTTTGCCGACTTTTTTAAATCCACTTCTGTTGTTGAGGCGGATAACTTTGATAACAGGTATCTTACTGAAAGCACCAAAAATTGTGAGCGTTTGGCATATTTTTATGGCAATGATGCCATAATGCTTGATTCTTAACCATAATCTCAAAAAGCAGCAACAAAATTATTTTATTCATAATAGATGTTTGAAATGATACCACATTGCGAAGAAAAGCGCAACTTTCTCTATTAAATGGAAAAAAGTTGCTCCTACGCGGCGGTGTGTCAGTCCTGATTCATATGAGTTGATGTAAAACAAATATTTCGATAGAAAGAACTCCTCTCCTTTACATGCTCAGGCTTCCAAATAAAAAAAAAAAAGTATTGAGGGAAGACTGACAGCTTGAATGTTTTTGAACAGTGCTTATAAACTTTATCAAAGCTATCAATAAAGTGAGATGGCGGCTGAAGGGGTTAAGCTTTATTCTCAACCTTTTCCAAAATTTTATGAAATGCCTATTTTTATGCAGAGTGTAACTATAAGTTCTGGAAAGTTTGATAAACTTGAAAACTATTTGCGGCGACTGATAAATCTGTATCAATATAAAGCAGAAAACAAAGTAAGTTCATTCGCTTTGAATACAAAACAAAAACCAGTAAGAACGGGACTGTCTTCGGCTGTGCCGAAGACTTCATACCTTTCATGAATGGGGCTGAACAATAATCTTATCCCGTTCGTAATCTCCGAATAATCGGATGTATAAAATAAGAAATATATAGTGAACAGATCTACATACCTAAACGATTTTTCAGATAAATGTAATATATAAAATTCTTCTGTCACGGTTTTAGAGCCTAAACTCCTCCGAAAGGGCTGAACCGATTCTCATGAAATTTTGTGAGCATATTGGGTAGGTCTGAGAACCGGCCAACGTCTACAACGCCTCTCTACGTGTCTAGGGTCTTGAGAGCAAAACGTGGACCCGGGTACCCCTAGAATGTGTTTTTCAATATGGATATCAAATGGAAGCTGTTGATGAGTGCCATAGTACGGGATAATTTACATACACCTGGGTGACTAGGGTCTCGAGATATAGGCCAAAACGTGAACCCGGTGCTTACAGAATATAGATAACAAATGAAAGCTGTTGATGAGTGCTTTTCTAGAGGGTAATTTTCATACCCCTGGGAGACTAGGGTCTCGAGATATAGGCCAAATCATGGACCCGGATACCCCTAGAATGTGTGTGTATTTTGGATATCAAATGAAAGCTGTTGCTGAGAGCTTTATAGTAATTTTCATTGTGATATTCGATTTAGTCGCATCAACCTGGAAAAACTGATAAATATGCATGCGAAGCCGAAATAAAGACATGAATTAAAAATACCCACATACCTATTTACATACGTCCTATTCGATTTGCCTGAAATTTGGTATAAAAATTTGCCTATATTAGTATCTACGATGTTTCCGGGAGGTAGATCAGAGACAGACTGGGACCGGGATTAGGACTAGGACTGGGACTGAGACTGAGATTCGGAGTGTGACTGGGACTGAGACTCGGAATGGGACTGGAACAAGATACATACCACCCCCTGAAACTGGCAATAAAATATGAAGAAGAATGAGAAAAACTTGAGAGAAGAGAAAAGGAGACTGAGATAGAATGAAGCGAAAAATACGGAGGGAGGAGTGAATACAAAGATCAGGAAAATGTAGAGGAGCGAGGGCGAGTTAGATGGAAAAAGCATATTAAAATGTATGCAGTTAGACCAAATTTAGGGCAGAACAACGTCTGCCGGGTCTGCTGGTATAAAATAAAAAAAGGTTACTTTGCACTTTGTATGAGGATGCAAAGTTTCAGGTTTTTGTGGTCGGCGTGTAAAACCTATGACTACGAATCACGTATTTCAACAATATATGACGTAGAATTAAGTATTTGATGAAATTTGATGAATTTTGAAGCTTCTAGCCGTACAAAAGGGGCAAAAATTACAGCTTATATTGGGTATATAATATATATACCACCGATCTCTATGATTTTTTCAGACAACAATACATGCTATATACGTAAGCATTCGGTGAAATTTGAAGCTTCTGGCTGTTAAAATGGGGCTTAAATTGCGAAAATATATATATTTACTATATATATATGGGGTATTCCATCCCATTTCGACTAATTTTGAACCCGACCCCTTTAGAATTGGCTGAAAGTTTTTCTTCTTTTTCTAGCTTACGAAAGACGTTCTTCAGAAGTTTTTAAAATTTTTTCATCCAATTCAAAAAAACATGAATTTTTAAAAAACACCATTTTTGATTTCAAAATGCTATAACTTTTTCAAAAATTGACCGTTTGGAATTTTTTTTTTACAAAGTTTTTTTAAATGTACTTTTCGGGAAAAATTCAAAAAAATTTAATTTTTTTTTGTTAATTTTTCAGTTTTTCGAGATTTTTCGAATTTCGCCCTTTTTTTCTCATAAAATACTTCAATCAATTCTGCAATCATCCCCACTAATCCCGGAGAGGGCCGATTTTTTTATATATTTTTTTATTTAATTGAAAAAAAAATTTTCAAAAATAAAATTTTTTTTTTATCAGTTTTATTTAAAAAAAATAAATGTAAGGCGCGATAACCTCCGAAGAGATCTAAGGCCGAGCTTCTCTTCCAATTTGCGTCGTGCTCCTCTTGATTTTTCCCTACAAATTGGCCGGACGGGACCTACATGTTTTATGCCGACTCCGAACGGCATCTGCAAGGCAGATGAGTTTTCACTGAGAGCTTTTCATGGCAGAAATACAATCGGAGCGCTTGCCAGACACTGCCGAGGGCGACCCCGCTTAGAAAAATTTCTTCTAATTGAAAAATCTTATTTCTAAAATTTTGATGTTGCTTTGCCCGGGAGTTGAACCCAGGGCATACGGTGTGATAGGCGGCGCACGCTACCATCACACCACGGTGGCCGCCATTATTTATATAACTAAAAAATTTAAGAAATGATTTTTAATCATTTAGTAAATAATTTAATAAATTGAAATTTAATGATTTTTAATCATTTAATGATTTTTAGTCATTTTAATCGTAGATTACCATAATATATAAAGAAAAAATACTTAAAAATAATTTTCTTACATTTTTTTGTTATATAAATAAAATTGATAAAAAAAAATTTTTATTTTTGAAAATTTTTTTTTTCAATTAAATAAAAAAAAAGAAACATAAAAAACAAGTAAGGAAGGCTAAGTTCGGGTGTAACCGAACATTACATACTCAGTTGAGAGCTATGGAGACAAAATAAGGAAAATCACCATGTAGGAAAATGAACCTAGGGTAACCCTGGAATGTGGTTGTATGACATGTGTATCAAATGGAAGGTATTAAAGAGTATTTTAAGAGAGAGTAGGCCATAGTTCTATGGATGGACGCCATTTAGGGATATCGCCATAAAGGTGGACCAGGGCTGACTCTAGAATGTGTTTGTACGATATGGGTATCAAATGAAAGGTGATAATGAGTATTTTAAAAGGGAATGGGCTTTAGTTCTATAGGTGAACGCCTTTTCGAGAAATCGCCATAAAGGTGGACCAGGGGTGACTCTAGAATATGTTTGTACGATATGGGTATCAAATGAAAGCTGTTAATGAATATTTTGAAAAGCAGTGATCCTTAGTTCCATAGGTGGACGCCGTTTCGAGATATCGCCATAAAGGTGGACCAGGGGTGTCTCTAGTTGTACGATATGGGAATCAAATGAAAGGTGTTACTGAGCATTTTAAGAGGGAGTGGGCATTAGGTCTATAGGTGCACGCCTTTTCGAAATGTCGCCATTAGGGTGGGCCAGGGGTGACTCTAGAATGTGTTTGTATGATATGGGTATCAAATGAAAGATGGTAATGAGTATTTTAAAAGGGAGTAATCCTTAGTTCTATAGGTGGACGCCTTTTCGAGATATCGCCATAAAGGTGGACCAATGGTGACTCTAGAATGTTTGTACGATATGGGTATCAAACGAAAGGTGCTACTGAGCATTTTAAGAGGAAGTGGGCATGAGGTCTATAGGTGGACGCCTTTTCGAGGTATCGTCATTAGGGTGGGCCAGGGGTGACTCTAGAATGTGTTTGTACGATATGGGTATCAAACGAAAGGTGTTACTGATCATTTTAAGATGGAGTGGCATTAGGTCTTAGGTGGACGCCTTTTCGAGATATCGCCATTAGGGTGAGCCAGGGGTGACTCTAGAATGTTTGTACGATATGGATATCAAACGAAAGGTGTTACTGAGCATTTTAAGAGGGAGTGGGCATTAGGTCTATAGGTGGACGCCTTTTCGAGATATCGCCATTAGGGTGAGCCAGGGGTGACTCTAGAATGTTTGTACGATATGGGTATCAAACGAAAGGTGTTACTGAGCATTTTAAGAGGGAGTGGGCATTAGGTCTATAGGTGGACGCCTTTTCGAGATATCGCCATTAGGGTGGGCCAGGGTGATTCTAGAATGTGTTTGTACGATATGGATATCAAATTAAAAATATTAATGAGGGTTTTAAAAGCGAGTGGCCCTTAGATGTATATGTGAAGGCGTTCTCGCGATATCGGCCAAAATGTGGACCAGGTGATCCAGAAAATCATCTGTCGGGTACTGCTAATTTATTTATATATGCAATACCACTAACAGTATTCCTGCCAAGATTCCAAGGGCTGTTGATTTCGCCTTGTAGAACTTTTTCATTTTCTTCTACTTAATATGGTAGGCGTCACACCCATTTTACAAAGTTGATTTCGCCTTGTAGAACTTTTTCATTTTCTTCTACTTAATATGGTAGGTGTCACACCCATTTTACAAAGTTTTTTCCAAAGTTATATTTTGCGTCAATAAACCAATCCAGTTACCATATTTCATCCCTTTTTTCGTAGTTGGTATAGAATTATGGAATTTTTTTCATTTTTCGTAATTTTCGATATCGATAAAGTGGGCGTGGTTATGGTCGGATTTCGGCCATTTTTAATACCAAGATAAAGTGAGTTCAGATAAGTACGTGGGCTAAGTTTAGTAAAGATATATCGGTTTTTGCTCAAGTTATTGTGTTAACGGCCGAGCGGAAGGACAGACGGTGGACTGTGTATAAAAACTGGGCGTGGCTTCCACCGATTTCGCCCATTTTCACAGAGAACAGTTACCGTCACAGAATCTATGCTCCTACCAAATTTGAGAAGGATTGGTAAATTTTTGTTCGACTTATGGCATTAAAAGTATTCTAGACAAACTAAATGAAAATTGGCGGAGCCACGCCCATTTTGAAATTTTCTTTTATTTTTGGATTTTGTTGCATCATATCATTACTGGAGTTGAATTTTGACTTAATTTACTTATATACAGTAAAGATATTAACTTTTTTGTTAAAATTTGAATTTAAAAAAAAATTTTTTTAATAAGTGGGCGTGTTCTTCATCCAATTTTGCTAATTTTTATTTAGCACATATATAGTAATAGTAGTAACGTTCCTGCCAAATTTCATCATGATATCTTCAACGACTGCCAAATTACAGCTTGCAAAACTTTTAAATTACCTTCTTGTAAAAGTGGGCGGTGCCACGCCCATTGTCCAAAATCTTACTAGTTTTCTATTCTGCGTCATAACGTCAACCCACCTACCAAGTTTCATCGCTTTAACCGCCTTTGGCAATGAATTATCGCATTTTTTCGGTTTTTCGAAATTTTCGATATCGAAAAAGTGGGCGTGGTTATAGTCCGATATGGTTCATTTTAAATAGCGATCTGAGATGAGTGCTCAGGAACCTACATGCCAAATTTCATCAAGATACCTCAAAATTTACTCAAGTTATCGTGTTAACGGACGGACGGACGGACGGACGGACGGACATGGCTCAATCAAATTTTTTTTCGATCCTGATTATTTTGATATATGGAAGTCTATATCTATCTCGATTCCTTTATATATGTACAACCAACCGTTATCCAATCAAACTTAATATACTCTGTGAGCTCTGCTCAACTGAGTATAAAAATCGGCCCACTCCGGTATTAGTGGGGATGATTGCAAAATTGATTGTAGTTTTTTATGAGAAAAAAATGGCGTAATTCGAAAAACTCTAAAAACTGAAAAATTAAAAAAAAAACTTTAAAAATTTTTTTGTATTTTTTCCGAAAAGTACTAAATGTAAAACAAATTTAAAAAAAAATCCCAAAAGGTCAATTTTGGAAAAAGTTATAGCATTTTGAAATCAAAAACGGTGTTTTTTAAAAATTCATAACTTTTTTTGAGTTGGATGAAAAAATTCTGAAAAACTTCTTTCATAAGCTAGAAAAAGAAGAAAAACTTTCAGCCAATTCTAAAGGGGTCGTGTTCAAAATTGGTCGAAGTGGGATGGAATACCCCATATATACTATATATACCACCATATATATACCACCGATCTTTATGATTTTTTCGGACAACAATATATGCTATATACGTAAGCATTCGTTGAAATTTGAAGCCTCTAGCTCTTAAAATAGGGAAGTAATTACGAAAAGTTTCTTATCTGAACAATCGGTAGTGGGGGATATATACTATATACACGACCGATCTCATAAATTTTTTCAGACAAAAATATGTGCAATATACGAAAATATATGGTGAGGTTTGAAGCCTCAATCTGTTAAATTGGTTAAGATATGACAAAAGTCCTCTTTTTCTGAAAAATCGGTTGTATGGAGGATATATGCTATAGTGGTCCGATCCGGCCGGTTCCGATAAATGTCTAATCGGACACCCAAATACACCCGCTCACCAAATTTCATCAAGATATCTAAAAAATTGAGGGACTAGTTTGCATACAAACAGACAGACGGACAGGCGGACATGGCTAAATCAACTCAGCCCTTCATCCTGATTATTTCGGTATACTTAGTGGTGGGTCTAACTATTTTCCTTTAAGAACTTACAATTTTGGGTTTCGTGACGAAATTAATATACCATTTCATTTTCATGAAAGGTATAACAAGCTGTGAACCACACCGACGAATCAACAAAATTGGGTTCAGCGGTTGAAATGTTTTGGATAAATAGTACACTGCGCATAAACTGTATTCCCCCGTGCCAAACGGTGTACTATATAGTATATTGGAAAAAATGGGCCAACTTTTTCTAGTGTATCCCATAGACTGGCATCCTATTTAAAGTTTGCTTCCGTCTTTACAACTCAGGAAATCTGTGTGCTGGAATGATATGAAACTTAGTGCAAAAAAGTACTCTGAGTCTACTTCTAGCAGAAACTTTTGATGCCGAAAATAGTATTTAACCTCACAAAATTAGAACAAAATTTATTTAGATAAGTCTGCCTTACAAAAGAAAAAAGTAGTCTTGATTTGTTGCCTTACTGAGGGCTGTGCTAATATACGACCTGTATCCTGCCAGCACATTTTATCCATCACCCAAAAATAATAAGGTAAATAATAAGACCCCAATTTCGCAGATAGACTTTTCCTTCGGGGTCGGTTTTATAGCAGTACTAAATTCCGTTCCAAAAAACTTCTGAATTTATTGCTTCGTCAAAATATCGAAGATTCTTTGTTGAAATAGAAAAGTAGTGTCAGTGTATTTCTGCCATTAAAAAACTTTTCAGTGAAAGTTCGTCTGGCTTACAGCTATAGTTTGGGATCGGCATAAAACATGTAGGTTCCGTTCCGCCAATTCGTAGGGAAAATTTAAAGGACCACGACGCAAATTGCGAAGGAAGCTCAGTCTAAATCTCTTCGAAGATAAAGCACGACGAAGGACAAAAGATTTCCGGGATGTAGTATGACCAAATCTGATGTCGCCCCAAGACAGTACTGTATTTAGTCTAATCGCAATGAATCTGGCCTGCAGGTTACTATACAGGTCCATTGGGGAAAGGTTGAAGGTATGGAGAGGTTGTATCCCTGATATAAGAATTGTGGCTGATCACTGCACGGTGGTGTACAACCAACCCATGACTGAGTTAGAAGCACTGCGGGCAGCTATCGCTTTCGTGGATCTGCTCTCGACATGTTGTTTTGTTCAGTTTATTGTTTAAATTACTCCGATTGGTTTGGCTTCTGATGATAGTTCGAGCTCCGTATAAGTGCGGTAATTTGAAAGGTAGTATTTTTTAGCGTCTGGTGTATAGAATCATTTCCGTCTTCTCAGGGTTAACTTTGAGGCTGTTTGAACAGGATCAGCCTCTACGAGTATAGTGCGGTCTGTAGCTGCTCGCCTAAAGTCTGAAGATATTTCCCTGTTGAATTATTATTGCAATGTCATTCGAATTAGCGATAACTTCACACCCGCTTCTTTCTAACGTCAATAATAAAATATTCACCGCTCCAAAGTGGAATGGATAGTACACCTCCTTTGGGAGTGGCCCTGGAAGTGTGTCGTAGATAGTTCTTCTAGTTAGAAATGTCTTCATCAATTTCACTAATGAGAGACAACAGTGGATATCCGAACCGGTTCAATACCGGTTTGCATCACTGAAATAAAAAATATCACAAAAATCAGCCCAATTTTACTAAGTAAAGTTATTTGTTGAAGATAAATTAAGTACTAATTAAAAGTAAACGAAAATCAAATTTTTGTTTGTACAGCTGTAGGGAACTTTTTTTAATGGTTCTGACGTGTAATACCGAAGGGCATGAGCTATATAAATGAGTCTAAATTGTATCATAAGCAAATTTTTTGTCATATTCGTATTTAGTTCATCAGTCAAGTGTAACACTAAATAGAATTGGGTGAAAAATGTATTTAAAACATATTTTAATTCCCGCTGTGCTATGCATTTTTTTAGCGATTGTGAACGGGGACTTTGCTGATCTAGACTTCTGCAGCGATGCCTATATGTGCAAGGGACAAAGGGAAAAGCATGTTTTGGCATGCAATAATAATGGCGTAAGTTTTTTTTATATTTAAGAAACATAAAAAACTAATCAATTTGTCATATTCCAAACAACAAAGGGATTCAGTGACTGTTGCCCAGAAAATGCTAAAATTATACCAATGACCGATGAATTCAAACAACTTGTCTTAGATGAACATAATAAATATCGCAATGAGATTGCAGGGGGCTCAAAAGGACTCAAACCAGCAGTAGCTATGGCTACCTTGGAATGGGATAATGAATTGGCATATTTCGCCGAACTTAATGTAAAGCAATGTGAAACACTTCATGAAGAGGAAAAATGTTTTAAGACAGCACGTTACAATACGCTCGGTCAAAATATTGATTGGTTGTTCTATACATCGGACCGCGATTGCCCCACAATTTATAATGATCTTAAGGAACATATACGCGATAAGTGGTATAAAGAACATCTTAATTGTGAACAAGCTGCAGTCAATTCGTATCGTCCACAAAGAAAGTAAGTGAAATATGCAAATCTGAATTTTTTCCATAAAAGAGTGCTTACTTTTTATTATTAGTTTGAACCCCGTGAATAATTTGAACGATTTTCTAAGGGGTTTTTCGTATGATGCATTTGAGACGTAATCAATAAGTCCTATATGTTTAAAAAAGTTTTTCACATCTGCTACAGTGAATTATGTACAAAAAAATCAGAATCACTGATGAAAATTTGGAAAACATCGAAACGCGCATTATGTAGAAATAAACGTGGTTTGCTTAAGAAGATGTGAAAACACATCGATACGCTTTTCACGAAGATATACATTTTACCTTAAAATAAATCAGACTCCCTGATGATGATGCGAAAAGCACCGAAACGCGTTTTATGTAAAAACAAATGGGTGAATTCCTGGTGAAAAAGCATATAAACCCGTATTATATACATATAAATAAAACTCGCTGGTGAAGGTCTGAAAAAACGTCAAAACAGGCTTTATGAAAAAATAATAATTTTATGTACAAACAAAATAGCTGTCCTGATTAAGATCATAAAAAGCACGCACTCTATGCACAAATAAATGAGACTTGAAAAAGCATCAAGACATGTTAAATGGAGGTGTGATCAGACTAACTGATTACGGTGTGCTAAATAAAACGCGCCAAGAGTTAAAAAACATTTAGTTTTTAGTCTCCAATATATCAGCGGAAAAGCTCCTTAAAAAATTGTTTTAAACTAAAATTTGATTTTTACTTTTTTCCTATAGAAACACAATTGATAAATTTGGCAGAATGGTTATGGACCGTAATAACCGTATCGGCTGCGCTGCTGTCATCATCGAAGCAACGTTTACTGTCAATGTGCTCTTCACATGTAATTATGCCCGTCGTTTGTTATGCAATAAGCCAATATACCGTTCAGGGAAAAAAGCTGGCTCAGACTGTAAAAGTGGCAAGAATCCGAAATATCCAAACTTATGTTCAACCGAAGAGGATGTCGACCCTAATAATTACAAATGACGAAACAATTTGAAATGTAAATTTTTTTTAAAGTAAAATTTTAACAAAAAATTTAATATCTTTACAGTATATAAGTAAATTATGTCAACATTCAGTTCCAGTAATGATGTGGTGCAACAAAATACAAAAATAAAAGAAAATTTCAAAATGGGCGGGCTCCGCCCCTTTTCATTTAATTTGTCTAGGATACTTTTAATGCCATAAGTCGAACAAAAATTTACCAATCCTTTTGAAATTTGGTAGGAGCATAGATTTTATGACGCTAACTGTTTTCTGTGCAAATGGGCGAAATCGGTTGAAGCCGCGCCCAGTTTTTATAAACAGTAGTCCGTCTGTCCTTCCGCATGGCCGTTAACATGATAACTTGAGCAAAAATCGATGTATCTTTACTAACTCAGTTCACGTACTTATCTGAACTCACTTTATTTTGGTGTAAAAAATGGCCGAAATCCGACTATGACCACGCCCACTTTTTCGATATCGAAAATTACTAAAAATGAAAAAAATGCCATAATTCTATACCAAATACGAAAAAAGGGATGAAACATGGTAATTATATTGGTTTATTGACGCGAAATATAACTTTAGAAAAACTTTGTAAAATGGTTGTGACACCTACCATATTAAGTAGAAGTAAATGAAAAAGTTCTGCTGGGCGAAATAAAAAACACTTGAAATCTTGGCAGGTATTACATATATAAATAAATTAGCGGTATCCAACGGATGATGTTCTGGGTCACCCTGGTCCACATTTTGGTCGATATCTGGAAAACGCCTTCAGATATGCAACTACCACCACTCCCTTTTAAAACTCTCATTACTTTCTTACTTAATTGGCGCTTAACCGTCTAAACGGTTATGGCCGTCCAACAAGGCGCGCCAGTCGCTCATTCGCTCCTCCAACCGGCGCCAATTGGTCACACCAAGGGAGTTTAAATCGTTTTCCACCTGGTCCTTCCAACGGAGTGGGGGCCGCCCTCTACCTCTGCTTCCATAGGCGGGTTCCGATAGAAACACTTTCTTGGCCGGAGCAGCCGCTGCGTTTTAATTCGCTGGACTATGTTGATGTCTGCGTATAGCTCGTACAGCTCACCATTAAATCTTCTTCGGTACTCGCCATCGCCAATGCGTAGAGGTCCATAAATCTTTCGAAGAACTTTTCTCTCGAACACTCCCAAAGCCGCTTCATCTGCTGTTGTCATGGTCCATGCTTCTGCCCCATATAGCAGGACGGGTACGATAAGTGACTTGTAGAGTATGATTTTCGTTCGCCGAGAGAGGACTTTGCTTTTCAATTGCCTACCTAGTCCAAAGTAGCATTTATTGGCAAGATTGATTCTTCGCTGGATTTCAGTGCTGATGTTGTTGCTAGTGTTGATGCTGGTTCCCAAATAAACGAAGTCTTTTACTATTTCGAAATTATGGCTGCCAGCAGTAGCGTGGTTGCCAAGGCGCATATGCGCTGACTCTTTGCTCGATGACAGCAGGTACTTCGTTTTGTCCTCATTCACCATCAAACCCATCTTTACCGCTTCTTTTTCCAGCTTGGAGTAAGCAGAACTAACAGCGCGGGTGTTTAGGCCGATGATATCAATGTCATCAGCATATGCCAGTAATTGCACGCTTTTATAGTATATTGTTCCAGTGCGGTTAAGTTCTGCAGCTAGTATAATTTTCTCCAGCATCAAATTAAAGAAATCGCACAATAGGGGGTCACCCTGTCTGAAACCTCGTTTAGTTTCGAACGGCTCGGAGAGGTCCTTCCCAATTCTGGCTGAGCTGATGGTGTTGCTCAACGTCATTTTGCACAGCCGTATAATTTTTGCGGGGAAACCAAATTCAGACATAGCGGCATATAGGCAGCTCCTTTTCGTGCTGTCGAAGGCGGCTTTAAAGTCGACGAAGAGGTGATGTGTGTCGATTCTCTTTTCACGGGTTTTTTCCAAGATTTGGCGCATTGTGAAAATCTGGTCGATGGTAGATTTACCAGGTCTGAAGCCGCACTGATAAGGTCCAATCAGCCGGCTCACGGTGGGCTTCAATCTTTCGCACAATACACTTGAAAGGACCTTATATGCGATATTAAGAAGGCTGATTCCACGATAGTTGGTGCATTTTGCAGTATCCCCCTTCTTGTGGACTGGGCAAAGAACACTTAGATTCCAACCGTCGGGCATGCTTTCGTCCGCCCATATTTTGCTAAGAAGCTGCTGCATGCGCCTTACCAACTCCTCGCCGCTGAACTTGAATAGCTCCGCAGGCAATCCATCAGCGCCCACGGCCTTGTTGTTTTTCAATCTGGTTATTGCTATTCTAATTCGTCATAATCGGGCGGGGGGACATATATTCCATCATCATCGATTGCGGGATCGGGTTCTTCATCTCTGCGCGGTGAATTGCTGCCTCCATTTAGGAGAGCAGAGAAGTGTTCCCTCCATAATCTAAGCACTCTCTGGACATCAGTTAAAAGGTCGCCGTTTTCATTCCTACAGGAGTTTGCCCCGGTCTTAAAACCTTCCGTCTGTCGCCGTATTTTTTGGTAAAATTTTCGGGCGTTATTCCTGGTGGCTAGCAGCTCAAGCTCCTCGCACTCGCGCCTTTCTGCTTCTGCTTTTTTCTTCCTGAAAAGGCGTCTCGCTTCCCTTTTCAACTCACGATAGCGTTCACACACTCCTCTTGTCGCGCTCGCTTTTAACGTAGCCCTGTAGGCAGCGTCTTTTCTTTCGGTTGCAACGCGGCATTCTTCATCGTACCAGTTGTTTTTTCGTGGCCGCCGGTAACCAATTTTTTCCTCGGCGGCGGTACGAGGTGCTTTGGAGATATGCTCCCACTGCTCCTGTATTCCTTCAGGATGAGTTATGCCCTCAGAGAGCAGGTGTGAGAGTCGAGTTGCGAAATCATTGGCAGTCTGTTGTGATTGAAGCTTTTCGACGTCTAGCTTTCCTTGTGTTTTTTGTTCCTTGTTTTTAGCCGCGTTGAGGCGGGTGCGTATTTTGGCTGCAACGAGATAATGGTCCGAATCGATGTTAGGTCCTCGGATCGTGCGCACATCTAAAACACTGGAGGCATGCCGTCCGTCTATCACAACGTGATCGATCTGATTGCGAGTATTTCGATCAGGAGACAGCCATGTAGCTTGATGTATCTTTTTATGCATGAACCTCGTGCTTGATAAGACCATGTTTCGAGCACCGGCAAAGTCAATCAGCCTCAGTCCGTTAGGAGAAGTTTCATTGTGTAGGCTGAACTTTCCGACTGTAGGGCAAAAAACACCTTCTTTGCCCACCCTGGCGTTAAAGTCGCCAAGCATGACTTTTATATCATGACGGGGGCAGTGCTCGTATGTGCGTTCTAATTGTTCAGAAAAAGTGTCTTTCACCTCATCGTCTTTCTCCTCTGTCGGCGCATGTGCGCAGATGAATGATATATTAAAAAATTTTGCTTTTATTCGGATAGCGGCGAGACGCTCGTCCACAGGCGTGAACGCCAGCACTTGGCGACAAAGTCTCTCTCCCACCACGAATCCGACGCCGAAACTGCGCTTATTCGCACGGCCACTCCAATATATGTCACAATTTTTGATCTTTTTTCTTCCTTGCTTCATCCAACGCATTTCTTGGATGGCGGTGATGTCAGATTTTGCTTTGACGAGGACATCAACCAGCCGGGCATCTGCACCAATCCCATTCAGGGAGCGGACGTTCCAGGTGCATGCCCTCAATTCATTGTCCTTCAAACGTTTGCCATGGTCGTCATCAGTAGAGAGTGTATTTATCCGAGGCTTGTTGTTATATTTCATTGGAGTATGGTTTTACGTGGCGGGTCCCAAGCCCAGCGCACAACCCGCTCAGCGGGGGTGAAAATATTACTTGGCACGTTTATATAGCGAGCCGCTTGCTCCAAGACAGACGCCCGCTTGCAGCCGCACCTAGAGGTGTACAGACGCTGCCGATGAGATCTCCCCCCGGCTAGCCCTTAAATCGATTATGTCAGAGTGGCCTAGCCAGGTTGTCGCCTTCTCACATTAGCTCACCGCTAAACGGGTGTTTAGCGGCTACCCAGAGGATACTTGGCCGCAAGCGACCGGCAGTAGTGAGCTGCTTGAACCGCATGCAAAAGAATCGCTCCGGCCATTCCCAGGTGAATGGCGGTCAGAAGCTTTCCCCACTTTCGTGGACTTCTACACACGGCCCCACCCTCCCCAAACTCTCATTAATACCTTTAATTTAATGCCCATATCGTACAAACAAATTCTGGAGTCAACCCTGATCCACCTTTATGGCGATATCCCTAAATGGCGTCCACCTATAGAATTATGGCCCACTCCCTCATAAAATACTCTTTAATGCCTTACATTTGATACACATGTCAAACAAACACATTCCAGGGTTTCCCTCGGTTCATTTTCCTACATCGTTATTTTCCCTTATGTTGCCACCATAGCTCTCAACTGAGTATTTAATGTTCGGTTACACCCGAACTTAACCTTCCTTACTTGTTATATCCTGTAAACGTGGTTGCGTGCCTGTAGCAGAATATGTGGTAACCGTTTGTGAGGCTGATATTGAACCGCGTGACCTTTATGAAGTACCCGAAGATCATACCTTTCATTTTGTCACACCACTCTGGTGTGCTGTGGTTTCAGGAAAATTACCTATGGTCACATATTTGATATGCATTGACTGTGATATACAACCCACCTCCGATTCTGGATCGTCACCATTGCGTAGTGTATGTTTCATGACATCACATGTGGAAATTGTTCAATATTTAATTGAAACTGATGCGGATATTAAAAAACCAAATACTAATGGTGGAACTTTTTTGATAAATTCAACTCGACAATTTTACATTTTATAAAATACACTAAATTCCGGCAGCCCTTTATGTTATTTGGTAGTGCATTAGTTGGCAGTGTAGCTAGGTAGGAATATATGATGGCATCAAACTCACTGCAGAAATTACCAAAAAACCATACCTTCTTTCCCAGTTTTTCGTTAGAAGATTAACACACTTTTTGGCATTTGCAACAATATATTAAGCCCCAGGATTTTCAAGTTTATCACGAAACTAAAAACCGCCCATCACTATAAGAATATCACACGCTTCACGCTGATAACTGCTTGGATAGAAGAAGTTAAATGGAAGCATTTTACGTTTAGCATAAAGACTGCGTGTCGTATCAAAATTATTTGGTTCGCCATACATAAAATAATAATAGTATGGATGTAGATTAGTGAAAACTCAGTTGGTGTAGGCGGTTGAAAGGAGTTTATGACTTGCTTCTAGAGAACCATCTAGCAGTTTTATTGATTTCTCTATAGCCACAGAATCTTTTATTGCCAATTTGTATATATGGCAATATGGATTTGCATTTGTGTCGATTTGTAATGGACATTGCGTAAAGCTAACTAAACACAGCGCTCGCATGCAATCAAAATCAATAGACGGCAGACCCCATGCGCCCTTATGCACGTACAGAACCCCATCTAAATGCATTTTTCAAAGTCCTTTTAATTTAAAATTGTAAAATACAAAAACCCTGCATCATCTTAAAATATTCTACTTCAACAGCCGCTTGGTTAACCGAAGGAGAGCGTCAGTGCCGAAGACTCGCAGAACAAAACGCATGAATATTCGATATTGTGAAAAATTAAATACTTTTAAAATTCATTAATTAACATTCATTGCATACCTTTTATCAATATCTCGCAGACCGTGGGGAGGGATTTTCCCTCGTTCACTTACTCCAGAGAGGCTTCGAGCCTAACCCCGGTCCTTGGAATTGGTACTGCTGCGTCTGCTGAAAAGAAATAGAGATACATAAAATAGCCACACTTTTGTCTGCATATCTCGTGCAAAGCGTAGTTTCGCCTAGGGTTAACTCCTAATACTTGTCGCCAACACAATTTCTTTAAATCACTTGTGGCTCCTTGGCGGTCACGCACAAAGGCGACTTACGGTTGCTATTAATGGTCTATTAATACTCATGACTCTCGTAGCACAGGGCGCCTCCAGAGTTTTCGGCTATTTTTAAGAGCTACAATTCCCGATGTGCGAACAGTAGCAATCCCTACAACCAGTCGCTACCACGCCTCCTGACCCTCACACCATATGCCAGTACAGAAGCTATAGGACTGCGACTTCGAACGCATACTTTCATCGACTTCACTTTCCTAGAAGCTCTAGGTGTAGCCCCGAACGGATGCTTTTGTAGCGCTATGTTGCCGAGCTACACCAGAGAAACGCCATGAACGAGAGGGAGTTACTATTCGGCCAAGGATGCCGCCTTCGAAATCATAAGCAATCTAAGTGGAAGTCATTGCGTAATGGGTAAAAATCGTATAATCCTCGGCGCATCTGCATGATTAAAATTTTACAAGGACCCTGGATAAAATTTTTAAAATGTAGACCAAAGTTTGCAGACGTTTGTGTTCATAACATTGCTTTCAATCGTCTTCCTTAAATCAAAACGATATTTTAGAATGAAAATCGACTGATTTTAAGTTGAAAGATGTTTACTGCTGTTTTCTGGCCTTATGATATAAGAGCTCATTATGGATAAATGCGTAGCTTCAGTTTTCAGACTAGTTCGAATGTCCACTACTTTAGGGTAGTAGTACACACGGTCATTAGTCGACTGTCTTCGGATAGCTTTTGCTTCACCACTTTGAATGTTTTTGCGAAGGACAAAGCCCCACCTGGTAAATATATGTGCCTACGTATTCACATTTGTAAAAGGAGCCGTAACGTGTAGTTGATATTTAAACTTGGTTGATAGGCTATAATCAATGTCAGCCAATCGCAATATAATATTTTTAAAAAAAATCGGCACCTTTTTTGGGTATTTTGGTTTTTTTTACAACTTGAGGACAATTTGAACACAATTTGAAACGCCTTGGGTCATTCATTGTTCATTACTAATTTTTTGAAAGAAATACGCAAAGTGAACATATAAATTTATTATATAACTTTTCTTTTAGTGTTTTGTTTTAATAACTTGGTGAATTGGGTGATGGAAAGTCCGTGTTAAGCTGACATCGAAAACGCCTGTTTTTTAAAATAACTTTTGAACATTTAGAACAAGTTAAATTTCGCAATTAGTTTCTTATAACTGGCAGTTATGCGCATCCGTTGATACCACTTTCGACCATATCCGACCAATTTTCGACATGAATAATAAATGGCATAAACAGTCTTAAACGAGTAGCAAATATAGTAACGCGCCGGACGCCGCCGCCGCGCCGATATTTTGGACTTCCGGCGGCGGCGTGCGAAAAACGACCTTAATCGGCGGCGGCGGCGTTTACCGGCGGCGTATATCTCTAGTATGTATGCATATTTGCATACTTTTTTTCACACACGACGTTTGTTTTGTATGAATAATGTTTACTGAATAGTTGACTTAAAACTAACATCAAATAAAAATATGTGCTTATTTATATTAATTCTATATGTGGGTTCAAGTACGCCAAAGAACCTGACCATGGTTGTATGCATGTGTGGATGCTCCGGTCACACGCTTTAATTGCAATCTAAGCCCAAATTAAAATCACAAGTTTGATGAAAAATGCTGACGAAATTAGAGATGCATGTATGTACATATGTATGTATGTATGTACGAACAGATCAAAGTCACACGTCTGGTGAGGAATGCAGCCGAAATTAGAGATGAATTTTGTTAGTTGCATTGCATTTCTCCCAAACCCTGAGAATTAAAATATTCACGTCGGCGTCAACAACGTTAGTACTGCATCAAAAAGTGCAAGCGGGTATCGAAAACCCGCAAGACACAAAATCGATATTGGCTTTTTATGACCCATACTACCGCCTCGTGTAGTCCCAAGACATACTTACACACAAAAAACAAGCAAACGCCTCATTTAAAAAAAATTATACTCCTTAAAAAAAAATAAAATTTTTTTGTTTGTTTTTTTTTTTTGCCTTCGGTTCCTTTTTTGGGGTTTTGTTTTTTGACTGGGGGGGAGGGGGGCAGAATTTGTTGTTTTTTGACAACAAACATCACAAATGAAACGAAACTTACAATCAGGCTTCGGTAAAAAAAAAATCCAAGTCCCGAAACGAAAAAGTCAGCTTTTTCTACGGCCCTAGTGCCAATGAAAAAAAATCTATATTCTCATTCTATAAAATCACCACATCAGCTATTAGTTGGAAAATAAACATACGAAAGGGTGGCACATAACATTTCGCATAATGGTCCGTTGTGGAGAAAGCTCACCAATCTGAAAATTAATGTCAGAAATTCTCCGCCGATTAGGACTTTAGATTTTCTAATACTTTAGCCACACGAAAGGCATTTTGCGACTACAGAAAACCTTATTCGACATGCAAAAGACATAGAGTTTTCGCGCTATATAGCCAGATCACCCAACCAACCGAATGGCCACTAGCCCCTGCACATCGATAAGGCGCCATACCCAGTCAAAAAATTGTAGTTTTCTTTTAGGAAAGATGGGTCGTTTCGCCGCCATCAAAAGACATGCTGACGCTCACGCCGCACGGTACACCGTTGAATGTCGGCTGTGCTCCAAGTCACACCAAGTACGCTCGTGCCCTAGTTTTAGGGCAAAAACTCTAGAGGAGCACCTCTACGAAGCGATACGCGGACGCTACTGCGAAAACTGCTTGGCGATGAACCATCCCTCGACCTCGTGCCCAAGCCAAGGTCGCTGTAAAAAATGTGGTGGAAAACATCATTCAATGCTGCACATCGCGTCAATCGACGACGAACAATTACTCCACGATGCTCGGCTCAAACCTTGGAACGTGCAGGTCGAAGAGGAGTTAGAATCGCCCGAGAGCGATACGATGACACGATACATGCGTCAGACGCTGGAGCGGAGACACGGCCTCTTCGTCCAGCTCAAGAAAACTCCAGAAATTGCGTGTCCGAATCGAGGGCTAATTCCCTTTGCCCGGCATCCACTAGCGCAATTACCTATCGATATCGACTTCACCACGAAAAAGGCAGCTCCAACAACCAAAGGCAGCACCACGTCAGTCACGCGACCGCAGAGCGGAAACACGACCTCTTCGCCTGCAAACCCACCACCACACGCGAACTCGCGCACCACACCTTATCCTCGTGAGCTCCAGCTTGCAACTCCGTCCACCTTCCGCACAGGGCTTACCTCGACACCGACATATACCACCACAACACTGACTCCCACGATAGCGATTGCTCCAACAGCAGTTGCCAAAATAGAGGCGGGAGGACGGTTACATTTGGTGCGGGTCCTGATAGACGCCTGCGCCCCCTCGACGATCATCGCAGAGGACCTCGCCCACCCGCTGCAGCTGCCTACAAGCAACATAGGTGGGCGAATGGCGGATTGCATCGAGGACCAGTGCTGACAGCGCCATCGCGACCCCGTACTTATAAGTTCGATTGGCAGACCCGCACTTCTATGCCTCCGCTCCGATCCGCTTGTACACGGAACTGACATCTACTTCGAAATACTTCTGCCGGGGATGATGCCAACAACTTTCGGGCCTCTGCTCGCCCAGAGTACCACCTTCGGTTGGGTACTCTTGGGCACTACTAAGGCATAGAGAAACATTGTTCGGTATCCATCGACACACATGCATCCACCGCTAAATCCCTAATCTCCTTCTACTTTACACACATGCTTTTCCCAAATAGCACTGGTTTTTTTAGTTTTTATGTAATTTATATATTTAAGATTTGTTATAATAAGAGGCAAGAAATATTCATTTACCTGTTTCTCATAACCGCTCATATCATCCTAGTTTAGGTGGCATACTGTAGCAAGTCCGGAAGGACTCCCCGCCAGCCGCGACGTTGGCGAAATGCTCCATCTAGGTTAAGTTTAGTTTTAAGTTTCATTGTTTAGGCAGGATGCTTAACTTTTCCGCATTTAATTGCGACCCCCCTAATGCAATTCGATTGGTTTAATTTCCAGCCACACACAGCATCACCGCACCATGCATGTACATAATTTATGCGAGATTTTCTCGTCTGATATTTATTTCTCCCACACGCAATCCGTTATCTGAGATCGACGCCGTTGCGTTCACCTACCGGCAGGAGCAGACGCACCCCGGCTGAACAATGTTGATGGTCCTGGGATATTAATCCGGTACGTTCCGGAAAAAAGCATCATTAAGGTACTATTCGGACCATCCCGGAAAATATTTGCCATAACCAAGTTGAACATTCTAGGTCATCTAGACCCCGCTTTCCATGAGGATCTTTGGGTCGCCAGAGCCTCGTCTACCAAATAAACAGTTAGGTGAGATTGACAAGTGGGTTGGAAAAGCTGTAAATTGCACAGACTTTGATTTTTGACTTGATGACTTTGGGCTGGTTGGTGCGGTATTCTGCCACCTTAGTGGGTCGGTGTGAAACCCTATCGAAAGGCTGGTAGGCTAATGCTGCACCTGCCCACGTCCTGTTAAAATTGCGGCGGGCCTCACGGTACGTTCCGGCTCCGTCGCGGTTAAGTTGGTGGTGTAGGTGCGGTTGAAAATTGTCCCGCTTTGCGTCCGGTCTGGCTTTGAACGCATTACCTATAAGGTAATGCGTCAGCCCTCGCGTGGCCTCCCTCCGTAGCATAGATAACCACGAGACCGTTGAAGGGCAACTACACAATCGGCTCCGGATAGCGACCTTGAGGGAATCCGCCAAGGATGGGGTGTGGAAGAAGAGCGGTTTTGATGGGAATCCGTCAAATCAATCTTCAGCACTCTAAGGCGGCTTCCGCAAATTTGGTGCTCTTCCTTGAAAGGCGGAGTGGATATAATCCTTGTCCAGGAGCCGTGGTTGAGTAGTAACGGCAGAAAGATTTCTCGATTATAAAATAAATACATTTAAGGCGCGGTAACCTCCGAAGAGATCTAAGGCCGAGCTTCTCTTCCAATTTTCGTCGTGCTCCTCTTAATTTTCCCTACAAATTGGCCGAACGGGACCTACATATTTTATTCCGACTCAGAACGGCATCTGCAAGGCAGATGAGTTTTCACTGAGAGCTTTCATGGCAGAAATACACCCAGAGCGCTTGCCAAATACTGCCGAGGGGCGACCCCGCTTAGAAGAATTTTCTTCTAATTGAAAAACCTTATTTCTGGATTAAGGACTGGAAAATTCAACACCTTGGTGCATGGGGAGGCAGGTAAACCTAGATCCTGTGTGCTTGTTAAAAAAGATATTACAGCTTTTATTCTCTCTAATTTCAGCAATGCTGACATAACCACGGTCTGCCTCGAGCGGGGCAGTAATGAAACGTGGGTGGTCTCAGAGTATATGCTCCTTGGGGACGTAGCGGGACCACCACCTGCGATACTAGGCAAAATAACCGCTGAAGCAAGGTGTTGGCGTGATCATCGGTGCCGATGCTAATGCCCATAATATCATCTGGGGAAGCTCGGATACAAACACTTGAGGTGAGTCTTTATTTACTTTCATTGTAGATGAGGGACTTTGTATATGTAATAGGGGGTATGGCCCAACTTTTATTACTGCGGTAAGGGAGGAGGCGCTGGACCTCAGTAGAGAACTGGAAGATCGGATATCTGGCTGGAGGGTTCTCAACGAGCACTCTTTCTCTGATCACCTTTATATTCAGTTATCGATAAACGGAGAACGTCCCGGTAAAATATCTTTTAGGAACCGAAAATTACTAACTGGGACTTGTATTGTAGGAAGCTGGGAGAACTATTACCTGCAGCGCCTACCGTTAGTTCGGACCTTTCAGAATCTGAGATAGACGTTCTGGTGGAAAACTTCCCCTCGGCAAGCAATAGCGCCTTCCAACTGTCCCGTCCATTGAAAACTTACAGGGGGAAGGGCAAGCCGCCCTGGTGGTCTGATTCTCTTGACGACCTAAACGTTTCCAGTAAGCGGCTCTTCAACAGAGCTAGGAGGAGTAAATTACCCTCGGACTGGGACCTCTATAAGGTGAGCCTTGGGATTTATAATTATGAAATGTGCGAAAACGTTGAAGCCTGTGATGAATCCGCGAGCTAAAGCTTCTACTGGATAATGATTTTCCCGTCGTCGCAGTTGCGCAGGGATATTCGCCTGCATGATGGACGGTTGTTCGCCATGCAGAAATGCCTGCCTTTCCACTACGAGAGATTCAAATAACCTGGGATATCGGTTCGTTCAAGCCCTATAAGTTTCCGGTCCCGGATGGCACCATTCCTGCGCAACTTCAAAAGTCTTTAGGGATTTCCTGCCGCTGCTTGGCCATCATATACACTAACTGCCTCAGGCTTAATTATATCCCGAAGTCGTGGCACACGGTTAGGGTCATCTTCATTCCGGAGGCCGGCAGAAGCTCTCATGTATCACCTAAGGATTTCAGGCCAATCAGTCTCTCGTCGTTTCTTCTTAAGACGTTTGAGCGGTTGATTGACCTGTACCTACGGGAAAGTATTCCTCGAGGGTTACTGTCGGCTTCACAGCATGCCTACTGCAAGATCAGATCGACGGAAACGGCTCTCCATTCGATTGTAAAGCAAATATAGGGGTCCCCAGAACACAAAGAGTTTGCCCTGGGGGCCTTTCTAGACATCGAGGGGGATTTTAACAATGTCTTACCGTGGGCAATCGAAAGAGCTCTGGTGGGTTTAGGATACGATGCGGCTCTGGTTGAATTTATTAGCAAACTTATATGCAGCCGACTTGTCGCAGCGGAGTGGGGAGGGGCCATATATGAGAGGAGGAATGCAGGGGCACGCCACAGAGGGGTGTCATATCTCCTCTGCTCTGGGTTGTGGTGGAGCTGGAAGCGAATGGCTTTCGGGTGGTTGCCAATGCAGATGACCCCGCTATCCTAGTCAGAGGCAAATTTCTGGGAACTCTGCGTGATGTTCTGCAGGTCTACCTAGATACTGTGGCTAGGTTGGCTGAATCATGTGGATTGTCGGTCAACCCGGGAAAAACGGAATTGGTTCTTTTTACCCGATGCCCGATTTCACAACTCCCTCTATTGGAGGGGTCCCGTTGGCACTTTCTGATAGGGTTAGATATTTGGGGATTATCTTGGACAAGAAACTGTCCTGGAGACCCAATGTGGAAGATAGGGCCAGGAAGGCCACGGTTGCCTTGTACTGCTGCAGAGGGGCTATCGGAAAGAGATACGCTCTCGCCGGGAGCAGTACACTGGCTTTATGAGATGGTGGACAAACCGATTCTGCACTATGGGGTGCTAGTCTGTTGGAAAACACTGGACAGGGCGAGTACATCCAAAATGTTAGTGTCAGTGCAGCGGACGGCGCTGATCGGTACCAGTGGCGCTTTCAGAACAATACCTACCTTGGTACTGAATGTCATGCTGAACATACATACATCCAGTAGATATTGCGGGAAAGGCAGCCGCGGCCCGGTCATTGGTCAGGCTTCGTGATATGGGCTATGAGCTTTCTGACTTCGGACACTCTAGCCTTCTTACCAGTTTCGCCTTTATCCCGGACAGGATGGACTATTGTATGCCGATAACTGCTCCTTATACAACCCACACCCCAGTCATTCCCCCGAGAGAGGAGTGGGGAAGAGGAATTATCTGCGGCAGGGGACCGTTTAACTTGTTCGCGGATGGGTCGAAGTGGGACGGAAAGGTTGGGGGGGGGGGGGGGGTTTGTCAAGATCTAAATGTAAGCCGAAAGTTTAAGTTGGCAGATCACTCCAGTGTATTCGCAGCGGAAGTTGTTACGATTAAGGATGCGGTGGATGAAATTCTATCCAGTGCTACTACGGTTATGGAACTTAACATCTACTCTGATAGCCAAGCGGCGATCGAGGGTGGTCTGGGAGTGCCTGACCTCGCTTGCGATTACATCCAACTATTTTATAATTAAGATTATCTGTGTCCCGGGCCATAGTGATATCCCGAGTAACAATCAAGCGGATCTCTAAGCCTGCAGCAGTACAACTGAACCGGATGAATATGGTTGTAAGGATTTTAGGATTCCTCTGGCCACCTGTGGTTTGCTCCTCCATAGCTGTGCCTCCAATCAGCTCAGCAAACGTTGGGGGGACACCACCTCTTGCAGGGTAGCAAAATCTTTCTGGCCGAAAGTGGATGGCAGGAGGTCTGCCGAAATAATTGGGTTCACTAAGGCTCACCTGTCAATGGTCAATGGGGATATGACAGGGCACTGTCCTATGGGAATCCATGCGGCATGTCTCAATATACTGGAAACTCCATCCTGTTGTAGCTGTATGTAGGATGATAAGGTGGAATCACCAAATCACTTTATTCTTGATTGCCCAGCTTTTGCTAGAACTAGGCGAAAGTACTTCGGTCACGACTCACTTGGATCTCCCGAGGATATATCCAAGGTTGCGATCGGTGTCATTCGGAACTTTAGCGTTGCTACCCAACGATTCTCTAAGTAGCTAGGTCTACGTCACCGTTATTTTTGTTGTATGTGGTATCACAACGGACTTTCGTGTTGTCCAAGTGAGCTTTCTTTAACAGGGCAGCTACCACCTAACCTAACCTAAGTTCTTAAGGGTTCGGGGTAAAGCTTTCAGTGATTGTTAAAGAACCATGATGCAATCATCCAACCCGATAAGCTTACATGTCTTTAGGACCTTACTTTGGCCTGACCTTTTGCTTATGTTGCACATCAGTGTATCAGATGTCTGCAGAGACAGTGGTAATTTAAATGTACAGTGATCTGTATGTCCACCATAAAAAAGGGTATCCGCGATACCTGAGGAAGCAACTGCCAAAGTGATATCTCTCTTTGCTCTTACATCAGGCAATTTAAAATTCAGCTTGCACCATAGTTCTGAAAAACCCCTTTTGTGGGGAAGGTGGCATATAGCTCCTTACCTATTTTCATTATTCTAACATTACTACATCCAGAGATATGCAGTATCAATGATCCCATGGGGTACCCCCATGCCCTTTTACATATCGAAACTATGTTTAGCCTACGACCATCCTTGGAAGGTTTCTAGTGGGTGTTTCCAATTCGGTTGTGATCGGTAGATCCGTTTAGGTCGCACCCAAATCTATACCTATATACATATACATATAATTTGAAATTTAAAAGCGTCTCTCGAGCTTTTAGATAATATGCCGAAAACTGGAACGAATTTGAAAAATATGAAACCGGATTCAGCTTATCTACATGACTTAAGTGTGTTTTTTTACGTTTATATACATGTGCACTAAAACTTTATATGGACTCTTAAGTGTGTAACATTATCTACGCTTATGAAATAGTTGCGCAGATTGTAAGTACTGCTTAAGGTCTCCGATATTAACCACAACCCGTTTTCTAGCGAGTTATTGAACCACTGCCGCCAGTTTGCCGCAGGATTGGTCTCCTACACATTATCTAAGTGACAATACAAGTTTTTTTTTGCGAATGATGTTGTTTATGCATGCAAAGAATTCGGCTAATGTTAAGCAACGTAACATAATTTCTTTATGTGTATTGCCTTACCTTAAAATAGTTACTTAAAACTCTCTGCGTTTAATATGTACACTTGTAATCGATTCCCAATCGGATTTAAATGCGGTAGGCGTACATGCAAATTTACCACTACAAACTAAATGTTACCTGAGCTGAATGCAATTGAATACGGGAACAATGCCATACTGAGCTGCACACTGGGGTGTGGCGGTAATGTAGAGCATAATTATAGGCACGATTGCATTAATGCGCACGTAGATCTATATATCTAACTGTACCTACATACATACACACCTATAAGTTTTTGAATTTGTAAGAATATTTTGGTATGCCCAGCTAATTTAATAGGAGTCATATCGCGTGCGTACAATCGCAAATAGAAATTTGAAGCTTAAATGCAAATATCAGCAACATGCGCTCGTCAGTATTTGTGGGTGTGTGAGCGCGAAGGTGTACATATATATACCTAGTAATTTGATTGAGGGCAATGACAGCTGGGCGGTGGCATGCGAAAATTGTACAATTATTGCTGTTTGGTCGTCAATAAATGCCGACTGGTTAACTTTCAATGCTTGGGCGTGAATTGGCGTAATTTTTTGAGTGCGAATCAATCGAAGACACAAATTTATGGTAATTTTGTATTCTAAATTTGACCGTATTCAAAGTTTGCTTTTGTACTTATTGAAAATTGTTAGGTATTGCTATATATCCAGTAACTGTTGTGAGTAAGTATGTATGCTCTATAAATTTCTGAAGTAGAATGGTTTCTGAAAAAGCTAAATGGGTTCAGCATTCGTTTTACGGAATTGTGACGCCTTTATAAATTTTGAAAGAAGTTCTTTCTTTGTTCGAGAAGTTTATAAGGCTACTCCTTTCGATTCACTTATGATTTCTTGGAATTTTCTGCAGAAAAACTAATTATTTGTTTTTAAAACTTTCCTTTTAAAGTTTCTGTGTTGCCAAAAAATCATAAACGAATTGAAAAGAGAAGCCTTAAAAAACTTCTCGAATAAAGAACAAATGAAACTGATTTAAAAAAAAATGTAATAGCCTAAGTTTAGGGGTAATCGAAGATTATAAACTCAGGTGTGAGTTTCAATTGTACAGACTGTTTTATCAAAAGACACTCCTTGAACCGTTACGCAACTTTTTCAGGTCAATTCAAACCTCTACCAGCTCAATTCATAGCTTTGTGAAGACCCCAAAATTACAGGCTTTCGAGGCCTCCACAAATTTTGATTTTTCATTGTAGATAATACAATTTCATATTAAAATTATAAACTGAATTATAATAATTTACTTATACATGAAATGAATTTACTTATACATTTTGAATTAAATATACTTTGTACAATCATACATACATTTTAAAACATATATAATGATAATACATATTAAATTATATATAGGAGATGAAAACTTTTATCGCAGAGTGTAAGAACTCACATAATTATGCACAAACATACAAGCGAACACACATGCGTACAAATATACATTTAGGATGCTTAGCTTAGTTCTAAGAACTTTTATTGTAAAAGCAACGGAAGCCGACTCAAAAATCGTATAAAAGGAGCGGAAAATTCATGAACAAGGCACTCTTGGCTTAGAAGCAAAGATGACTTGATACGAAACTCTCTCATTTTTTTGCGAGGAATTTATCTCAAATTTGTGCTGGCAACAATCACAGATAAATCCCTCGCGCCAGCTGAAGCTGGTGCCAGAACAAAAAATGTGCCAGTGTAAGCACCAAAACGAAAAACGGGCCAAAAATTTCGGTAAACTTTAGTTTGACCTACAACTGTAGAATAGCGTTCAAAAAATATGGGAAAAAGGATAAAAATACTTGTTTTAGTGTAAATATTATTAGTTCGAAGGCGGAAGGTAAATATTATTTCCCATTCAAAAGTTATCACTAAAAACGGGTTTTGTAAATATGAAGTCCCGATGCAACCAGTTCATCTTGATCACAGAACCTGGAACGTCAGACATGTAAGATAAGCCATATCCACTAAATGATGTTAACTATTATATCCTAGGTACGATTTACTCAAATTTCAAAACAATATTTGGTTTTCACTGTGAGTTAAATGGGTTACAATATATGACTAATTAATTTAATCAAAATGTAAATTTTACTTAGATTTGTTTATATTTAACTTTAACTAGTCGTATTATTGTAAAATAAGAAATTAATATTTTAAGACTATCATTTTATTAAATGATTGAAACTATAATCGCCAAAATCTATGTCAAAAATCCCCATATTCATATCTATTCATTTTCTTTTGGAGTGGCATCATTGACAAATGTTATAAAAAATGTGCATTTTGACAGCGCTCTTTCGAAACAAAGAGTTGCAAATCCATTCATCTATGTTAGAAGTCGTAGAGTGAGGTATATAGTGGGCTGTGTTGAACATCCATTACGGAGCAGCTGGTGGTGTCGAACTTCAGCTGTTTATGATAGGTATACTGCCGAGTCGTGTAATGCGGCAGTTACCCACCGACGTGTGCCGTACGTAAGGACGTTTGTCGTACGAAGCACGTTTGACCGAACTCTCAAGCCCGTAGGAATCAATGTGTGCGTCTGTGTACATGTACATAAGATATTTGTGTGTGTATTGTTTACAGATAAGCACTGTTGCCATTGACCAACAACAACAACCATTTTGCATGTATGCTTATGGAAACATCAACTTTTTCCAATTTAATTTTTGATATTGTAAAAGGCCGGAATACTATTAAATAAGTATAAATAGATTAGATATTTATAATCAGCACTTTTACATAATTATTTCGAATTATTTTCACAATTTTTCAAACTTTAATTAGGCGTTTTTGCATAAAATTGCAAACGGTCAAAAATTAGCACACAAAAGTTTACTAGGCAACTCTGTCTAGTGAGAGAGCGATCAGCTGACACGTTCTTACGGAAAAAATCAAAATTGTTTTGATTTCTACGTTCCGGGCTACGTACGTACGGGCGTTGTACGTCGGTAAGTTTTCGTTTACATTGCACACTCATAAGCAGGGATGCACCTTAACGTTAAGCTAATCGTTTATCAAAAAATTTCCACCGTTTCGGTTGAAACACTTCGAAATATTATCGATAAAGAAATTATCAAAATAAATTGTATCTCGTTTTTAACCGAAACGAAAAGCTTTCGTTAACGTTAAAAACGTTAACAAAAACGTGATACTTTATGTTTGAATTGTGCTGGCAATGCTACAGCCATGGTGAAGCCGTAAGGTGGCAACAACGAGCGCACATACACACACAAACTCTATGTAATTTGTTTGTGTAATTCGTTGGTGGTAATGTCAAAAATACTCTGAGAAATGTTCGTACTGTCAAAATTCAAGAGAAAAGTTGCAATCAGCTTGGCTAATGCTTTCACCTTTAATGACTCCGCCATCAATCAGCTTTGCCAGCATAGTTTGAAATTAATAATCAACATAAACGATTTGATTTCGTTTTGATATGGCAGAAAACGAAACGAAATCATTTCGTTAATTTGACGATCTTAACGTTAATAAACGAAACGAAATGAGTTCGTTTCGTTTATTAACGTTGATTATCGTAACGAAATGATATCGTTTCGTTGGTTAAGCATGCCTGCTCATAAGATAGGTAGTGTCAGCTGACACGTTTTTTCTACGTACGTTCGTGAGTAACCACGGCTTAAAACGTTCGATTACGTATTTTACTAGGGATCCGGTGAGTTGTGTAAAACGCTCACCGATTACGTATTTTACTTGGGATTCGGCGAGTTGTGTAAAACGCTCACTGATTACGTATATTCACCAGGCATACCACCGAGGCGTGATTAAACATATTATCCCCCAGCGGGTTAGGGGATCAGAATATACCCGCGGTAGGTATGCCTGTCGTAAGAGGCGACTAAAATACCAGATTCAAGGGGCTGTGTAGCGCAACCCTTCAGGTTGCTAGCGCAATATATAGCTTCTCCAATCCCAATTGTCAACCTAATCTATCCGCGGCTAATCCTGTTTCACTAACAGACGAGGCTCTGGCGACCCCAAGGTCCTCATGGAACTTGGGCGTGGGGAGGGAGGGAATGGCCTGAAGGTTTAATGTGGCCACATAAATCGTTCCCGAGATGGTCGGGCTATCGCCTTAATGGTGCTATGGTACCGGAGCGTACCGGATCTGCATCCGGCAAAGGACTATCACATCGATAACACTCCCCAAAGCCTTCGGGGAGCAACCGTATCACTACAACAACGACAACAACAACATTAAACATATTATAATCATATACGTATATACCCCAGCTATAAATCCGACTAATGGGGTTCGTTATAGCTTTTCCAACGCTGTTGTCAGCCTCACCTACTATTCTTACAAATATGAACGTGTTATACCCATATCTAGCAGGATAAACTCTGCTGTCCACAGCTTCCTCACGGAAGGAGGTCAACGGAGATGGTAAGGCTATATTAACATCTATAATACTGCCTTAACACTTTCAAGTGGTGTCTTTATCGCTACAAGAAGAAGAAGCCATTTCGCAAACCAAATTGGTTTAGACTAAAAAGATTCGGCTACAACGGTTTAAAACGCTGTTTCTGGTGATTTAGAGATAGTCCCTATGTTGAACTTAAAGTAGTCCCGATATGAAACTTAAAATAGTTCGGAAGTAGTGTTAACATAGTCGCAAAATGATAACAATGTTTCGGCTTGAAACTACTTGGAATTAGTCATAATTATTCACAGATTATTTTGAAACCATCCCAAAACCTTTCCGAAACAGTCTCAAAAGATCACTTAAAGACTTCAATCTCCTCGGAAAGCTATTCCGAAGTCATTATAAAAAAGTTCCGAAACGATCTTCAACAAAATATGGAAACATGCCCAATTCGTCCCGAACTTAATCCCGAGACTATTTCCAGAATGTTCCGAAGTGCTTCCGAAAAAATTTACAAAAGTTTCGAAACTATCCCGATGTAAAACCTGAAATGAGGTGTTCCGTATCAAAACGCAATAAGTGCACAAATAATTTTTTCGGGATTTTCATAAATTCTTATTCGCATTTCCAATAACTTCGATAAAGCAACTGGAAAGTATAAGGATAATTGGTCTAACCTACTTAAAACTGGCATTAAAGAATTGTATTTGTACTAAGACATTAAATTTTTAGATTATAATGCATACATTTTCTCGAAACTGTTATTAGTGTGTTTTCAAATGATGAGAGACTGTCTCCGAAAGGTTTACAAAATATTCGGCCTAACCACTGATAGCAAATGTAGCGAGTGCGTGTTAGAGAAGAAAACGATCGAGCACGTTTTGTGCTCGTGTCCTGCGTTTGCAAGACTCAGACTCCAGCTATAAGGAGTTGCACAGCTAGCAGATATAGAAGCAGCATGTGGCACAGGTCTTAGAAAGCTTCTAGTATTTGCCAAAAGGACGGAGTTATTTTATAACATATCCCTCGGTTTTTGGTAGAGTCTTTCAGTTCGGTCGTTAAGCAAATTTCGGGTAGCACTATGTACTCATTCTGTCAATAAGAAGTTTGTACTGATTGGCCAGTTATACCATACATTATCTGAAAACTATTTCGGAAACAATGCGAAAGTGATCCGCAGATAGTCATGCAATGATGCAAACGGTACAGAAAATGATTTGTAACCTTGAAACATATTGCGAAAGTTGGAATTTAGAGGTCTAACAGGGAAAGGTGGATATACAAAGGGGAATAACTGATAATAGTATCTGAATATACATATTTGGGAGTAACGCTCACACCAAAAATGGTATTTACACAGCATCTGGAAAACAGGAATGCTTCTGCGAAGGCAAGCATAAATGCAACTTGGGGTACGTATTTAAATAACGACCAAATTTCAATGAAGGCAAAGTAGCAAATGTACAATGAGATCTGTAGAGCTATACAAGGGTATGCAGCGCAAATATGGGGTTCTGAAATGTTTAGCGAGGTAGACAAATTGCAATGTTACTTCTTCAAAAGGATTTATAGGCTCCCCAACTGAACTCCAACTTACGCAATAATGCTGGAATCAGATATGGAAAACGGACATTTGTACTCACTAAATTTGCATTTGAGGTACGTTTACAACACATTGTTTGAATGTAGTGAAAATAGATTGCCAAAAATGTTGTCAATAAAAGTTTTGCACAAAAATGTATTTTGGGCACAGAGATTAAACGCTTTCGGAAATGAGGCGAACCTAGTTTGGAATGAAGAGACGACAAGGCAAGCATGGAAAAATAATAATTTCTTATTATTATCGCACTTAAAAGCTGAAAACAGAGTGAGAATGTGGAGAAATTCACTGAGTAGTGAAAATCGAATCTATAAATACCTGGAAAATAATTTAGGGACGCAGTATTTTAAAGAAAACTTCAGTCGTGCGAACACAATGTGGATTTCAAGGTGAGATGTGACTTAATTTATTTAGAGGGCAGGTACAATAGAGGCTGCACACTGTGCAATGAAACGGAAAACATATACCGTTTCTTAGGCCAATGTCCTATATTAAAACCTTTTAGACAAGTTTTTTTTGAAAGAGAATACTTAGGGGATGAGGAAGTAATCAGTGTGCTTAATAGGGAAAACGTTACTGATTGGAAAAAATTGATTAACTATATTACTGGTGCTCTGAAATACAGAAAACTAATAATAACAGAATTTGAAAATTTTTAATTTTAATATAAAGCATAAGCGATTAATTTGACTTTGTGTTTTAATTTTGAAATTGTGAATAAATTTAAGCTAGAAGCCAAATTTATATAAATCCAACAACTGCGACAGACGACTAACACGTCATTGTCGTATTCTTTATTTTTCAAAATATATTTTTAAGAAAATCCACCGATTTTGTTTAGATTTAAAGCATAATACTTACGTTAAATATTTTGAAATGAAGAAGTATCTATCTATCTATCTAGTCATGCAATAGCTCAGAAATGGTCATACAATCTACTCATAATGCATAAGATTGAGTTAAACGCATCTATATGAAAAATTGCTTATGTGACGGGGCTTTGAGAATGGCTGTGTGTGCGTGATTTTTTGAAATTATGCACAGATGCTGCCATAGTCAGGCACATTTCTATTGTGATTTTTAAGTCACTGTGACAAAATCACAGCTTCACATTTGTCAACTATACCACGAATACATCCCAAGGTCACAATACGTTGACACTTTATTGTGATAATTACATACAATGGCTTAAAATACTTTGGTTTTCAGGGCATGCTTTTGTTTGCGAATGTTTTGCCCTAAAAGAAAAACAGGTAACACATTTTTAAGTGAAAAATGTCATTTTCAAATTAACACCAGGCTAAGTTTCCAGCGAACAAAGAAATTTGACAGTTTTTGTATATGTGTTTCTATGCAAATTACACAGTTCGAGAGATATACATACATACACATTGGTAAAACAATAACAAGGTAGATATTAATTACCCCAGCTAGCATCGTAAACATAGATTTGCAGAACATATATATGTAAAAAGGACCACAGAATGTTTGTGACCAGTCGAAAGAAATAGAGAGTAATAAAATAAACATCAAGATCAGCACCTTTTTGCAAAAATGCAAACATACAAAAATACACACAAAAAGAAGTAAGAGACAAGATTTTCGGGATAAGTATTAAAACTCTTTTAAATTGTTAAACAAACCAGAATAGAAATATATCTTGCCTGAGCAACTCACATTTCTTCTTTAAAATTAGTTTCAACTTCCCACATCAGCGGTAGAAACAAACCAAGAGTAGAGGCTAAAATTGACTACATGCATAAATATTGAGCGGGGAAGCGAGCTTCATACAATTTTACGTTTGAGGATAAAGATTTTCCCTGAAGAGCAGCTATGCCAAGTAATTTCGTTGTTCTTGGATTGTGGTTCAACTCCATATTCGGCAAATATGATGCGAGAAAGAGTGCAGGAGATCGAAAAGTTGAGGATTGCAAGCTGCAAAATAGCAAAGCGAGAAAAAGACAGTGTCAAAGTAATTTATTATAAATATTGAATATCTATTGCTTGAAGTTATGATAACAATAAATATTTATTAAACGTAATAAAAGAGACATTTTTTCTATTTTTTTTTACCTTGCGTATAGAGTAACACATAGACCCAGACTGGTTCAGCTCTAGTGCATCGAGAAACAAAAAAAAAAAAACAAAAAAAAGATGCAAGGCGCGATAATTTTCGAAGAAATTTTAGAACGAGCTTTTCTTCCAATTTGCGACGGGGTCCTTCTAATTTTTCCTACGCCATTCATGTCAGAAATACACTCGGAGAGCTCACTGCCGGCGGGCAACCCAGCCTAGAAACACTTTTTTCTAATTGAAAAAATTTGTATCTAAGTTTTTGATGTTGCTTTGCCCGGGAATTAAACTCATAATCTTCGGTGCGGTGTGCTACCACCACACCACGGCAGCCCCCATCGAGCAAGTAAAATAAAATCGGAATTCTTTTAGGGGTTGTTTTGAGTTTCTCTGCGAAAGCATGCCGAAACTATGATGTGATCATTGCAGGACAAAATAGAGTTTCTTCTGAGATTACTGGTTTCCTTTAAGGTGACGTCAGGAATTATTTACAGTCCACGTCGCTTGTGTTTGGAAATATCCAGGAAATATTTCCGGGATTGTTATCGTTATGACTTCAAAAATCATTTGGAAACGTTTTTCTGGGTCACTTAAGGACTATTTCCGAATAATTTCGAAACAGTTTTAAACCCCTCATAAGATTTATTTAAAGATCATAATTATAATGATAAATTGATACCGAAGTAAGGCCCGAGACAATCCCGAAAACTACCCAATAATAACCCTGAAAACATCACGAAACCTATCTGAAAATGATTGGCGCCAGCTAGCACGAAGAAGAAACTGGCGCACCTTGTTGCACGACCATAACCGTTTAAACGGTTAAGCGCCAAGTAAGTAAGTAAGAATTTTTTCTCACCCCTAAAGGAAGTAAAGGTGAAAAAATTCGCCATAAAAATAAATCACAGGTTGATTTTTAAAAAATAGCACAGAAAATATTGAAGCTTTTGTTCTGGTTGTTCGATATTGCATCTGATATAAATCCGTTTACACAAACAATTTTTTAATTATTTTTTTCTTTGTCTGCATAGCAAATACTGCAAAATATATTTCAAATAAATGGCACTGCCACTTTCCTTTTTCCAATATATTCCAACATTTTTAGTCGCCTTTCATATACATTAATATCGCATAATACTTTTATATCAGGATCAAGCTGATTTCCATGTCTGAAGATTTTCGGATCATGGCCCGTGTTATATGGCTCTGCTAGAAATTCCAGCCAACCATAATTTTGATTGGTTGTGCGAGGTGCAATTTGTTGTTGGCGGCGATCAAGCTTTTGATATTTTTCTATTTGTTGTGCATGGAATGCAATCCTTTCTTTGTGTTTTTCCATGCTCTCTAAACAGTCGTGGCGTGCATAGAATTTCTCTGTTAATGCCTTCTTACGATATTCTGGATTGAATGCGATGGTGCATTCTGTGTGCGTATTCGATTTGCGACAATTGCAACAAGCCATTAGTTTTAGTTATATGGAAAAATATCCTGGAAAAATAATATCCTTAGAAAAACATAAATTAAGATTTTTTGATATATTTGCCTATGATGCAATGAATAAACGATTTTCAGCCAAAAGTCAAAGGATATTATCATTACTTAAAAAAAGTTTTTTTTTTTAAATCGAATATGGAAAAGTTTTTACTTTGCTGAATATAACTAGAATATTGTGTTCTACCCTCGAACCCTTAGGTTGACTCCTTTAGAAGAAGACGATTCACAACAACAAAAATATTCAGTGAGTGTACAGAAACCAGTTCAGAAAACGAAAAAATTCGTGTAAGGGAAACATAATAAAAGTAGGAAAAAGTGAGGTAAGATAAAGCGAAGAATTCTGAACAAAATTGGACGCCCTTTCCTGTGTACGAATTGGGTATGCCCTGGAAATAAGCTGGCTGCCGCTGGCACGGCTAAGGTATTAAAAGTAATACCTAACCCAATCTTAGCGAAATTTGAAACGGAAGAACAGAAAGTGCTACGCCACCTCATACTCCTCTGCAATTGTGCAGCATTCTCAATCAAGTATCAAGTAAATTCAAAAGTTTCACTGATGATCCATAAACTCATACCTGGTCCTAGTTGAGGAGTATGACAGGAGTACAGAAAGTACCACTCGGGAGAGATATGTGAGAGGGCTTAGGGAGTGATAGGAAAATTACAATCAGCAATGACTGTTCTAATATGGAAAATGGAACTGGTGTTTATATTTATGCGAAGAATCTGCGTATCAGGCAATCTTAACGGCTACCTGACCCGTGCAGTCCAAGAAAAGATATCACAGACCGACAAAAATTAACCAACATTCAGACCCAGAAACCAGACTATATATTTCCGAAGGATTATGATGCCCTGAATCCAAATCTGGCATTGCTCTATCAGCTCCGGTTTTCGAGATATCCTAACCTAAAAGTGCAAAAAACACCGTTTTTGCCCATATTTGAGTTTATGTAGCCCTGCAGATGCTTTCTTTCACCAATACTAAAGGATGGTATCTTTAAACACAAGTCTATCTTTCAAATGGCATTGAGTTTGCTCAAATATCATTTTTTTCGCTGAGATATCGCATTTTGCAATTTTCATTTTTCTAAATTTTCCTACACCTGAAAATCGATTGAGATAACATAGACATGATATAGTCAATTACTAATTTTCTTGAATTGAGTCTTACTTTTCTCAAAATTTTGCCTCACACCATAAGTGAGCTAACTCACCACACCCCTACAATATCTAACCCTCGGGTACCAAGTCACACACAGCCCTAACCCCTAGAAACCACCCTTATCATACCGCATGCAGGCTAACCCACTTAACCCTGAGGACAGCGTTTACTCGCATATTTTTCTTAAAATAAGTCTTACTTATCTATATATCTCACACCACAAGTGGGCTAACCAACACTAACTGTTAACCACCCATCAACTCCCGTATCCCCTGGTGTAGAAACCATGAAAATTTCAAAATGCGATATCTCAGGGAAATAAAAGAAATGATATTTGAGCAAACTCAACGCTACTTGAAAGAAGAAGACTTATGTTTAAAGATGCCATCCTTTAATTTTGCTGAAAGGAAACATCTGCAAGACTACATAACCTCAAATATGGGCAAAACTGTTGTTTTTTCACTTTTAGGTTAGGATATCTCTAAAACCAGAGCTGATAGATCAATTTTAAGGCCAGATTTCGATTCATCGCATCAAAATCTTTCGAAAATATATAGTCCAGTTTCTGGGTCTGAGATGCTGTCGGCCTGTGTAATGAAAAACACTTGTCGCTATTTTACCTCCTAGGTGCTTTAGGTCGAGATTCTCTTCCAATTTGTGTCGTGTTCCATTTTAATTTTTCCTACAAATTGGATATATGGGACTAACATGTTTTATGCCGACTCCGCACTGCAGCTGCAGGACAGATACTTTTTCAGTGAGAGGCTGTCCATAGTAGAAATACATTCGAAGTGTTTGCCGAACTACTTCCGTGGGGCGATCCAGACTAGAAAACCGGTTTTTTTTATTGAAAAATCTTGTTTCCTTACTTTTGATGCTGTTTTACCTGGGACTTGAACACAGGATGCTTGGTGAGGTAAGCAGAGAACGTCGCCACTGCGATCGCCAAATAAAGGTCTAACTCATTGGAAAAAAGCTTAACCCGTATTACGTGTTACGATCCGTGATCGAAACTCATTTTTTAAATCACAATAGTTCTGAAGTGGTGGATCGGATTAATGGTATATGCGAACTAGCGACAAATAGTAGTCGTTCGATCCATAACTTACTCAAATTTTTAGAAATAGTTAGTTTTACAGTAGCATAGCTATCGCTTGAGTGAAAATGGTTTTCAGTCACTGATCGTAACACATAACATGGGCCCTAGTTTGCTAAGACTAGTACTCGTCCAGCAACAAAAGATCATTGCTGTTAGCCTGAAATCGGAAATGGTACGTAGGTGTCGAGCCTAGTTGGAATTCATAGGATATGATGATGAAAATCGAATAGTTTTCATGCTATCGACAATCTCAATCATCGTATAATTCGAAAGAAATAAAACGGACAAATACAAACTTAATAAGACTGCCTTATCAATATTTTAGCCTACAACATCCCTCTGCAGAAGTTGAAGGAGAAGGAGAAATAGCAGACGATTCAACATTTCTGCCAGTATGCAAACAAGAAGTGGATCTTTCATTCCTTCTTAAGTTCATATAGAAAAGCAAACCCACGAGAGTTTTTAAAATAATTAAAAATAATAAATTCTTTTTCCGTAATATAACTACCTCAGAATAATTTGTTAAACCCCGCTAGTCTATCCCAAAATTGCTTTCAACCTTCACACATAATCATCTAGTTCATTGTAAATTTTGTTGCAAAATTTGAAACAAAACTTATCATCGTTAAAGGGATAAACCAGACGAAGACTGCCGACATAATCGCTATGACAAAATAATAACAGCAATACTAACAACAATTTGTAAAGCAACAACACATAAAACAACAAAACTAAAACAAACTAAGCAACTTTGTAAGCAAAATGGTAAGCAAGCGAGGAAGACAAAATCTCTGTAAATCTGTTTAGCTGAAATTGCACACACAAGAATCATTGTTGCTGCACTGCGGTGCTACGGATTTTAGTTATTTTCTTGTTCTTCATTCTATTTTTCTTTTGTGTATATGCAACTATCATTTTGAGCGAATGCCACTACATTCATTTACACATACAATAAAGTAACTAACAAATTCGAAAAAAGGTACAAACTAAGCAAAAAACGTTACTGGAAACCGCGCAGACAGAGTATGCATTTCCTGTGTGCTTGTATTACTTATACTTACACTAACATAGATATAGCAGTAAAGGAAGCCAGATACAAACTATCTCATGTATAGATCCCTAATAAAACTAGTAACGCCTCAACTAGGCATTTAACTATCCTTTTTGGTTTGCAATTGATGGTTATTTTCCGAAGATAAATGTTGGCTACCGTTGTGTGGTAGTAGCGTGCTCCGCCTACCCCATCGAAGATCCTGGGTTCAGTTTTCGGGCAAAGAAATATAATAAATTTAGAAACAAGTTTTCCAAATTAGAAAAAAGAAAAGCGGGTCATGAAAAGCTCTTACAGATATCTTTCGGACATGTAGGTCTCATCCCGCCAATTATGTGTGAAAAATTAAAAGGAGCACGTAGTAAATGGGAAGAGAAGGTCGGCCTAAATTTTCTTCGGATGTATATCGCGCCTTGCATTAATTTATTTTAAAACAGAAATAAATAATAAATAAAACAGAATAAGTAATAGCAGCGCAAAATCAAGAAGGGCTAAAGAAAACAAATATTTACGAGTACAATCGGGGTTTCTGGAAAGTTGGAACACATCGCTAAAAAGTCGATTTGGGTGTTACAAATTAAATAACGGGAAATTTTATGTAAAGGATATAGGTAGCACTGATAAATTAAATAAGGGGAAATTCGGTACAGAAAACCTAAATTTTGTTTCGTCCAAAATTATACTTAATAATAAAAGCTTTTCGATGACAAGTCTATAGCTTTTTGATAGCTTATCGATAACTGTTCGATTATAAATCATTGCTTTAAATTTATATTACTTTGATAATAACTCATCGATTATTAGCCGTTATCACTTCGATAAAAAATTGATAAGATGTGCTCGGTTCCGATTTCTGTTATGCTTTGGTTTTAATTTCTCATCTTCCTTTTCCTCTACTCTCCTTTTCTTTTTTCCTTTATTTTCCTTTGATTGCCCGCTCTTTCCTTTCTTTTCATATTCTTACGATGCCTTGCCTTGGTTTCGCTAACGATAACTATATAACATGTCTTCGTTATATCCCATCGAATTATTCAATGTACTATTTTCCTTGTATAAACTACTTTTATCACTAACATTGTTCCCACATTACAGTATAGTGGCTACACTTGCGCTAAGACCCCATACAGCAACCCAATCCCACACACTACTCTTACGTACAATTTTCCCCTTTCCCAGCAAACACGGTATCTAACGTTAGAGAATTTTTGTGTAGCCACGTTAGATAAAAAGCATAACCTGGAAAATTGTTAGAAAACTACACTAGTCGGGAACGATTAGGGAACTATTGCAAATTCAATTCATATCAAGATCCAATTAGAGAAATACACCCGATTTCGATTGAAGAGCTATAACTTTTTTTATTTGATTGGTTGCATTTGGTTTGACAACATTACGTTTCCTCAGTGTTTCTCGAGCCGTCCTCTATCACAAAAGATTAGAGAATAGGGGTAGCTATATAATCCTCATCTAATCTTTATCTGTTGTTGTTGTTGTAGCAGTGCTTCGCCACATCCAATAGGTGCGACCAATCACAAATTGTCATCAATGTCCTTTAACGGTAGTCCAAGGAAACTTGCTGTTTCATCAGGGGAGGCCCATCATGAGGGGGGCCTCTAGCGTTGGTTTCACAATACAGTTTAAGAGATGGTTGGTGTCATGTGGGGAAATATTACAAGCAGGACATATGTTTCGTATGTCGGGTTGGTTCTGGACAGGTAAGAGTTTAACCTGTTACAGTACCCAGATCGAAGTTGAGCTAGAGTTACGCCCGTTTCCCTAGGGAGAGTGCGTTCCTCCTCTGCTACTATTGGGTATTGTTCTTTGAGTACAGGATTCACCTGGTAATTACTGGCATAGAGGTCCGACGCCTGTTTGTGGATTTAACTGAGGACCTGCTTGTGCTTTTTAGCTCCACAGGGCTGTGTTTTCAGGTGTCGTATTTCCTCATAATGCTTACGTAGATTACTTCTTAAACCCCTGTGTGATGTAAGCTCATCAATCAGATGTCTGATTGGGATGCCCAGGTTTCAAGGTAATCAACAGAAAATGTTTGGTTAGCATTTCATTTCTCTCCCTAATGGGGAGTATTCTCACCTGTTTACGTAGATGGTGTTCTGGGGACAGCCCGTGGCGGTTCTGAAGGCGGTATTTTGGAAGGACTGTAGCTTCTTCCAGTGAGTAGTCTTTAGGCTTGGCGACCATATCGGGGACTCGTAGCATGCAATCGGCTAGCCAATTGCTTTGTAAGTGGTAATGAGCGTTTCTTTATCTTTACCCCAAGTACTGCCAGCAAGAGATTTGAGGATTTTATTGCGGCTCTGGATTTTCAACACAATTGCGGCTGCATGCTCACCACAATGTAGATCCTCATCGAACGTCACACCCATGTAGCGTAGTTCCATTGACGTGGATGTTCAAAATGGTGGACATTTGTGACGTCCATGTTGTAAATAAGGCCGCCGATGATTTAGTCTGTGACAATGGCAGGTTTCGCGAGGTTGAAAAACGGGAGAGATCAGGGAGATTGCTGTTTATTTTATTACAAAGCTCATCGATTCGTGGGCCTGGGCCTGTGGCCATTGTTATGCTGTCATGGCGTTGGAAACGATAGTGACTCATTCTGATGGTGAAGGTACCTTTGATATGTAGAAGTTAAACTAAAGTGGGAATAGGATACCACCCATATTTAATTCTTCTTGGTTTCGATGTTGCGTTCCTGAATTGCACCGATGCTTGCCGACCACCCAGATAATTTGCGGTCCACCTTTTAAGACTTGCGGGAAGGGGAGACCCTTCCAGGTGTTGCACTAACGTGCCATGGTTGACCGTATCAAAAGCTTTCGACTGCTCTAACGCAACGAGTACTGTCCTATGCTGGGGGTTTTGATTTTATCCGCAATTTATTTGAGTCCTAATGGCATTTACCGCGGTGGTTGTGCTATGTAATTTTCGGAAGCCATGCTGATGGTTGGTTAGTTGCAAATTTGCTTTAAATTAGGGGAACAGAATGGCTTCAAGTGTCTTGGCTACTGGCGATAGGAGAGATATCGTACGATAAGAATATCCTATGTAAGCTGGTTTCCCAGGCTTTAGTAGCGGAACCACCTTGGTCATTTTCCATTTTTCGGGGATCACAATAGGTTAAATATCTAATCTTTATCTAACTGCAGTGTTTGTTGGGATAAAGCAAACTAGTTCTAAACACCTGGCTTACGCTCACTCTACGCTTAAGCTTAAATTTTGGATTTTTCCAAACCGTAGGCAAAGATGTTAAGGATTGTTCTGATAATATTGAGCTGCTGTTTGAGGCAGTAGTCGTATCGATGTAGATAAAAATAAATTCTAAAACTAAGGTTTTATAGCTAACCAAACTAAAAATCAGAAAATAGTTTTTAATGAAGAAAGTTTTATGTACCATTAGCAGAAATTGGAATATTTTACTATGAATAATTTACTCAAATTAATACTCAAATACAGAGTAAAGAGCGTGGAGAGCGATTCGCTGCAGGATACTTTTCCAGTCATATACTTGATGATCCTTCATGGAAAAGTTTTCAAATTGTATGGAATAATGACAGAAAAGATGTAGCCATCGTATTTTCGTATCAATGTTCCCTATACACATCATGATGAGTATATTGCAGCGTATCTAGGTAGGCTTTCTAAGATTATTTGTAGGCAGACAACAGGCTTTCTAGAAAACTGTGATTTGCATTTCAAGGTTGCCATAAAAATAATAATTTTGTTCAAAATGCAGAAATTCAAATTATATTAGGAGATTTGCTTTATATTGGAAACGGTGCACGTATTGCACGGAATGCATTTATTGCACAGGTTGTAAAGTTGCAACACCAAAAATTATATGCAATCAATGCTATTTATAATATGCTCAAACCTTGGTTTATTTTCGTGCAATGAATTGCGGTAAATGAAAATCAACCCTGCTTCAACGGTATTCCTCTCAATCTTCTCATTTCGCTCACAAAAAGATGTGACAATTTTTTTTTTCATATTTTTTCGTCGTGTTTTATTATTATATGCCAAATATTTTACGATTTTTTCATTTACACCCTTTTTCATTTAATTCGTCTAGAATACTTTTAAAGCCATAAGTCGAACAAAAATTTACCACTCCTTGTGAAATTTGGTAGGGACATAGCTTCTATGACGATAACTGTTTTCTGTGAAAATGGGCGAAATCGGTTGAAGTCACGCCCAGTTTTTATACACAGTCGACCGTCTGTCCTTCCGCTCGGCCGTTAACACGATAACTTGCGCAAAAAACGATATATCTTAACTAAACTTAGTTCACGTACTTATCTGAATTCACTTTATTTTGTTATAAAATATGGCCGAAATCCGACTATGACCACGCCCACTTTTCCGATATCGAAAATTACGAAAAATGAGAAAAATGCCATAATTCTGTACCAAATATGAAAAAAGAGATGAAACATGGCAATTGGATTGGTTTATTGACGCAAAATATAACTTTAGAAAAACTTTGTAAAATGGGTGTGACACCTACCATATTAAGTTGAAGAAAATGAAAAAGTTCTGCAGGGCGAAATCAAAAGCCCTTGGAATCTTGGCAGGAATACTGTTCGTGGCTTTACATATATAAATAAATTAGCGGTACCCGACAGAAGTTGTTCTGGGTCACCCTGGTCCACATTTTGGTCTATATCTCGAAAACGCCTTCACTCCCTTTTAAAACCCTCATTAATACTTTTAATTTGGTACCCATAACGTACAAACACATTCTAGAGTCACCCCTGGTCCACCCTTATTGCGATATCTCGAAAAGACGTCCACCTATAGAACTAAGGCCCACTACGATTTAAATAATCATTAACACCTTTCATTTGATACACATGTCATACAAACACATTCCAGGGTTACCCTAGGTTCATTTTCCTAAATGGTGATTTTCCCTTATTTTGTCTCCAAAGCTCTCAGCTGAGTATGTAATGTTCGGTTACACCCGAACTTAGCCTACCTTACTTGTTTTTTACTTATTTCCTCCGTAAGGTCGGAGCCGCAGGCAAAAGTATTAACATAAAAGCCCAGATTTGGAACACACCATGAAAACAACAAACTAATCATACCCTAAAAAGGCCAGGCTTTTACCTGCTTGGAATTCAACACTTTGAAGGTCACTGGTGTGTGGTGGAAGAGCACTAAATACTCTGTAAGTATTTTGCGCACTTAAATAGAATTCTTGCAACATTGGAATATTTTCTACTACACACAAATGTATAGATATATGTATTTTTCTTGTTATTCTTTTTTAAAACAAATATAAACACATAATTTTCGCACATTCGTTGTTTTCGCGTTTGGTTGCTTGATATCTGTCTGCCACTTTTCCTACTCCTCGAGACGCAGATAAAATATGTTCTTTTTTTTTTAACTTTTATTGTATTCATGAGCAAAAACAAACGCAAACCTGATCATTGAATGCGTATTTCTATATACTTTTCCGTTATTTTTTTTACGGTTACTCTCCTTGGTATTCTCATCTATATTTCACATTTGCCATTTTTTGAGCAAATCTTAACAATAAGAACGCGTGCATTTGACGGAATTTGACGACATTTTGACGGAAATTTAAAAAATGGAAAATGTATTCCATTTTCGTTTAAATCAATTTAGTTTTAAACTTTGCCACTCATAAAATATAAAATTCCGATGTGTAGCTTATATCTTTAACTCGTTTACGACTCACTTTGTACTCGTTTGTTTTTCCTTTGATTTATTTAATAATCCTTTAACTTTGGTTGCACGTTGCACATTTGTTGAGCTGCTTTTTTACGTGCGGTGAGTAAAGTCTTCTTAAGCGTTAGCAATACGACGTACGTATGCTAATTGTATTGATTTGGCGGCTCGACATTTCTTTCACGGGTCAAAAATCATCAACCTTTAACGTCTATTTTTCGTCAACCAATTTGGCAAACTAAATGAATAGGCGGGGCGGGACCTACATGTTTATGTCGACTTGGAACGGCATTTGCAAGCCAAATGAATTTTCTCTTAGAAACTTTTCATGGCAGGAATACACTCGGAGTGTTTACCAAATCACTTCCGAGGGGTGACCACTTTCATAAAAATTTGTTTCTTTTTTCTAAGTTTTTGATGTTACTCTGCCCGGGAGTTGAATTCAGGACCCTCGGTGTGGTAGACGGAGCACGCTTCTACCACGCCAGGGTGGCCACCGCCGTCGACCCCTTTACTGTCTTCGGCTTATTGTCTGACCATTCTAGGGATATGCGAATTAGACGCTGCTTTAGTGCGACTGGGGAATGAATCGCGAAGAGTGGTCCGGAAAATTGTCCATAATGTACGTGCCAAGTCTGATTCCTATTCTTAGTATAATTACAATCCTTATTCTAAATAATATTCTATATTAAACTTTAATTCTAATTCTACTTTATATTCTTGTTCTTCTTCACATACAACTTACACTGGTCAACACTGAGAAATTTTCCATTTTTAGTCGTTTTAAGTCAATTTAAGGGTGGTGATTACGAAAAAATGATTTATTTCTTTCTAACAGCTTTAGTTTTTAATTTTCGTATAGGTGTTAAATTCTTACAAAAATGAGAATTTTTACATACTTAATTTTAATGATTTACCGCGTATCAGCACAAAATTGCCTTTTATAAGACTTTCTTGCCGGTGGGTCTTGTTCAAGATCCCGACAAAGACTCCAGCAGTAATCGGCCATCATATGTGTGTCCCATTTTCTTTGCTATCGCTCTTCCATAACACGAATATCCTGGTGAAATCTTTCACCCTGCTCTTCACTATAATCTCCAAGATTCTTAGGAAACCGATTTAAATTGCTATGCAAATAATGAATCTTAATGCTCATGTTGCAGCCTAGCTCTTCCATATTACACAGCATATCGTTCACCAATTGCTCATACTTCGCAGATTTTTGGTTTTCAAGGAAAAGTGCAAAAGCGAAAGACGCAAACTTCAATTTCATTTTCATTTTAAACTATTTATTTTTGTATTTGTTGTGTATTTGTTGTTTAATTTAACGAAAGTTTTATAACAAAAACAATATAGTGTCCATCACTTTCGCTGATCCTTCTTATTGACATTCTTGTAGGTTTTTTTTATTTTCGTTAAATGAAACAACAAATACACAACAAATACAAAAACCAATAGTTTAAAATGAGAGAATAAAGGCAAATAATAAATGAAGTATTAAAAAAATTTAGGTTTGCTTTTCTAAATTGTTGAATTTTTTTTTGCACTTTTCTACTCCTGTGGGATAAGTTTTCGGGTAGTCGAAAATATCTCGAAAACTAGAACTGTTACAAAAAAAGTAAAATGATTTATGAAATCAGCAGACAAAATTAAATCTAATGCGATAAAAATTTCCTTGGAAAATTTTGAAAAGGCGAAATTTGTTATAATTGTAATTGTAGTTCTAATTATAATTGAAATTATAATTTTAAATCTTTTTTTATAGTTCTAACTCCAATTGTGATTATATTTATAATCTTTATTCTAATTCGAATTAAAATTTTAATTGTAATTGTTGTTCTAAAACTAATTGTTAGTCTGGTTTTAACTTTAATTCTAACTGTAATCATAAATCTAATTTTCCTCTAATTCGAATTCAAGTTTTAACCCTAATTCTTGTTATAATTCAAACTCTATTTCTAATACAAGTTGTAATTCTAGCATTTATTCCAATTCCCATTCTATTTATCATCCCAAATTCAAATCTTATTTCTATTCAAGTCTTGCTATAAATCTAAATCTAATTTTTGTTCTAGTTCTAACACTAATCCTTACTCTCTTTCTAGTTCTAATTCTAATTCTTATTCTAATTCTAAGCCTAAATATAATATAGTTCTAATTCAATCTTATTGTAGCTCTATTTATTATCCTTAATCTACACCCGATTGTAAGTATAGTTCCAAAATTTAGTTCTACTTATAATTCTAAATCAAAAACTTATTCTAATTCTCTTTCTACTTCTAGCTCCAATTCTTATTCTATATCCAGTTGTAAGTATGGTTGATCTTAACCACAATTCTAAATTAAATTCTTAAATTTTAATTCTTACTCGAATCCTATAATTTAAGTTATAATTTTTACACCAGCTTTAGTTCTGGTATTAATTCTTATTCTAATTCTAATTCTAATCCTAATTTCAATTCTAATTCTAATGCTATATCAATTTCTAAGTCCAATTCTAATTCCAATCCTAATTATTCTTCTAATTTTTACCCTAATTCTAATTGTGATTCTATTTCTAACTCTATTTCTAAGAAAATCAAAAATTGCAATACTTGCTGCTAGCAAATATAATATGTGAGCTTAATTGAACAATTTGCATCAGATTTCGCAGTATTTGGGTGTTGCTTTCATTTTGAGTAACTTATTTTGATTGCTTTTTAAAATGGCAAACCTGTGTTAGTATGCGTAGACGCTTTTAACATGAGAGTAATACTTTAGTTACTAAAATAAATCATATCTTTACTTTTATGAGCGAAAATGCGCACACACATACACGTTTCCACATACCGCAAAATGCACGGGGAATGTCAGGAAATGGCAACAGCAATTGTCTGTTGAGAGTCATAATAATGCCAGGAGCAAAAATAGCCGTCATAACTCTACAGCTGAATAAATTGTGGTGTGGCAAAATTTATGAAATTCTTTGTAACACCAATTTGTACGTAATGCAGGTGCTCCAAAGCTAATTTCAAGTGGACAACTATTATATTTTGAACACTTTACTGGCTTGTCACATACAGAGAGCGGGAGCGGTGACGCGTTGCAAAAAGTTGAAATCCTATAGAATAAACCGCGCACTATTGGATTTATGGCAAAGACACTGGGTGCAGATTCAAATATTTTAGCATAATTTGTCTTGGTATTTAATAAGGAGAAAATAGGACAACTGCAGGAGAAGCTTCTGCGATAACCAAAAAGAGTGTACTGACGCACGAGACTCAAAAAGATTCTCTCGGGGAATCCTGACTAGAATTAGATGCAAAAAATGCTCAAAGTTATTTTTTTCCTGGTGCTCCGGTTGCACAAAAATTCATTGCTTCACCTCCAGCTATTTCTACCTTTATGGCATTGCTATTTATCTTCTAAGCCTCAAACAAGCTTCCTATAACTGTTACATTTCTGAGCCTTTAATAATATGCTGTGCAATGCTATCGGAAATTTCAACTGTTATAAGTGGACAATGCAGGGAGACCGCATCCCAATTTACAATTGGGCTTTGAGTTTCTGCCAAGGATCTTAGCTGTTGCACTCATATATTCTGAGGAAGAAGTGCGATTGGAAGTCCGTCTGAAAAGATCTAGGCCAGATGGAATAGACAGACAGTGAGTGCTTACGGGAGTCCCTGTCTTCGTAGACTTACCTCCGGTGTAAAACACAGACCAATGTCCGTTGATCTTCGGCCCAACAAGTTGGTACCAATCGGTGAGCTGGGGTGTTCAAGTCCACCAGCCTTGGTTTGGCCGAGAAGGACTATCCATCCTCCTCTTCCATTTTCGGGTAATGGCACCCGGTTGCACGGCAACTCCACCGCGATATCTGATTAACATGTTAATCAGATTGAGATATTGTGTTTTGTCGCAATTTAGGAATGTGACCAACCTTTTCTATCTTGGAGTGTTACAACAATGTATAAATACATTGTTAACGACGGAGCTTGGTTTTGCTTAGATATCGCTTAAGGGCCGCACTACGTTGACAAACAGTGTGAGCTTGGCACCAAATTATGTTCCGCCTATAAAACTCCATCACAATTAAAATCAAGGGATGTGACCAACCTTTTCCGCACACAGACCTGTGAGTGCCGAGTGCCCGCCTCAACAATGCCCCTCGACATCGCTTGAGACCACACTACGTTGACAAACATTGTGTGCTATATTGTGCTACTATTGGCTTCCATTTTCGCTACTAATTTCGCTCCAATTTCCACCCAATTAAGCAACATTTATGCTCCATTTTGCCTCCAATTACACTCCTACCACAATTAAGGGATGTGTCCAACCTTTTCCGCTCACAGACCTGTAAGTGACCGAGTACCTGCCCCAGCGACATCCTTGCATTGCAGTCCGCCACACTGCAGTGATTTGACAGCGTCAAATCTTGCCACATTTTTGGATGTGGCCATCAATTCCGCGAACGCCTCCTATTCGCTTACGCAGTCTAAAGCAGCCTCAAACATCTCAAAAGACGAGATGAGCACCGGCCCACTCGTACAATTATCGATTGTTTTTCGGCTGACGATAGACATGCGTTCCTTCACCATCTTTCGTCATCGTTTTACAACACATTTAACCGGCATCTCCGGTTGCCACAAATTAAGGGATGTGACCAACCTATCATCTGCCCCTCGGGGTCAGTTTCTCAATGAAATTGGGTTTGCCGTGGCAAGCATGAGACCGAATTCCCTTGGGTTTGCACGCCCCAAGGGAAAACAAGTCTACTCAGAGCGTGTGTCATAAGTGAACTCTATTTGAAACCACAGCCACCGCGATGCTCCCACAAGGCGGCCATCCCAGGACAGGAGGTGAGACCTGAATACACAGCATCGTTCGATGCCGTGCATCAGATCACACTGGCTTCTCCTGCTCCCGCGGTAGCAGTTTTTATAAAAACCTTGCCTAGGGTCCCATAGGGTGATACCCGCGTCCACCCTGCTGCCGTTCGAGTAAAACACCTTACTCATGGATTGGGTACCCATGGTATTATGGTCGCCTTTTACGACCAGTATACCTACCGTGGGCATATTCTAACCCCTAACCCACAGGGGGGCCAGATGGAATAATTGGAAATATTCATTCTAGAACTCCGGGCCAGCCAGAAGTTTTGGCTGGATTAACTCTGCAGAACCTGACCAACAGATGTCGCCGCTATCAAATCTACAGTCAACCCGATGATGCCTGGTGTTAAGCGCTCAGGGTGCTATTAGGATTCACTTAGGCTCGTTGAAGACGTGCATGCCTCGGTATAGATGTCCGCATCTTAATGCGTAATTAGGCTTTGAGTTTCTGCCGCGGATGTTAGCTGTTGAACTCATTTATTCCGAGGAAGAAGTGTCATGGGGAGCCCATCTGAATGGAACTAAGCCATACGAAAAAGTTGGGAGTATTTATTGAGACTCAGAATATGCCAGAAGTTTGGCTGTCCACTTCTGAGCAGAATCTGGTCAATAAAAGTTGCCACTGTCAAAATTGCGGTTAATCGGCTGCTATTCTGTGCTAAAGAGTTAAACTTACTGGCCATTGTCCCGCGGAATACTCTCCTGATGTAAGGCGCTCATGAAAACTTTTAAATCCCTTAGGCTCATTGAAGACGTACATATCTCGATAGGGATTCAACAAATCGCTGAAGATAATGTGTGCTGTTTTAGTCAAAATATTTATTGTTTTGTATTTGAGTAAAATTTCGTCATAATAACCCATAGTGAACTGGCTTAAATGACGGTGTACTTCTTTTGTTTTTCATATAAACGTTTGTATGTGTGTACGCATTGTTTGACACATTTCAGTACCCTGCTATTGCAGTATAATTGTCTATTAAATTATTAACTCAAAATATAGTTTTCAATTATAGGTTTTTTTTATATACTCAAAGGATGGCGCAATTCAATTAAATTATGACTCTTCTGGATTTCCTGGCTGACACATAACCATGTAGCAGTGCCAATGTTGAAAAATAGCTCTTTTCATTTCGACGTAATAACTTGCTTTATTTGCCTTAACTATTTTCGTTAGTCATTCTAGAATAGTTTGGAATATGCAAATTCTCTGCAGTGAAACACCAAACTATTCTGCAAATATATAAGTTTAAAACTACGCCTTCTCTAACTGCATTTGAGAACAAAATAAAAATAAAAAATACTTGGTGCGATTTATCTTCGAAGATAGGGCGGGACGTACATACATATTTTGTGCCGACAACTGTAAGCGAGATGAATTTCATTGAGAAGGGCCACTTGCGGAACGCCAATTCAACTTTTTAACTGAAAGAAACCAGAGAAGAGAGGCTTAATTCATACATTTTTGACACACTTTCTTAATAAAGACTGAGCTAAAAAAATAATTTGCCATTATGCAAGTGGGTCCAATAAAATACTTTTATCAAATACTCTTGCCTTTTCCTTACTGGCCAGCTCGACCTAACTTAACTCCCAAGTGAATTGAAGCTCGGAGAATATGCATGCAGGACCTGAAGGGACTTGGGTTACAGTAGAATCTTCAATAGGTTCAAAAGTATGGATTTAAGATGATACTTCCGCGCGTTCTCGCTTATAAAAGAATTTTAAGTGGCGTTTATTCTCAAGAAATTATTCAATACTCAGCTCCCGAAAAGTTAGCTGATCAAGAAGTGAAATTCAAAAACCTGTTCTAGTAACCGTCGCCGTTTATAAACTTTGCAAGTTTTCTCTAATATCAATAACGAAAACAAGGGCAGTTGACAAAGAATATGAGGAAGGCGAATCTGACCTCATATCCATTGGAGCAAAATGAACTGAATAGGTTTCCTATGAGCAACTTATGGTCACACTTTACTTCCGCTCGGCTGTCTATCAAACGGAATTATTGCGGTTCAAAAGGACATACGACTTCTTGTGGCAAAAGTAAATAGAGGTGCGCAAGTAAATATGTACATTTTCAAAGAAACAAGCAGCGCTCATGCCATTGAATTCCGCTTGAACATCTTCTAAAGCAGTTAGTAGCCGGAAAACGGTGCTACCCTCAGCAACTAGTTCCACAACAATCAAAGCTTGGGACTGCGTTGGCTATTAATGAGACAACTGCAGTGCGTCATCTGCTCACAATATCAGAAAAATAACTTAAATATTCGCGTCTTAAATTCAATCAGTACCATTCACAACAAATACAAGAGGTCTCAATTCTGGAAAATAAGCAAAAAAAAAAAATACATGTCCTTTTTACGATAGGAAGAGAAGATCAAACCTGCTGAAATGATAAGGGAAACAAACAGGGACGTCGCAACGGGCGAGCCAGTGGCGGGGGGGGGCTGCCCCGCATAAATTCCGACCGGATGCAATATATGATCATTTTATGTCAATTTAATTTAATTGATCCATCAACTGTTTTCATAAATTATGTATTGTCATTCACCAAACCATCTCAATGTGGCAAGTCTTGATATTTCGAAGTGTAAACAGAGCTTAAAGATTTCATTTCAGAGCCGATAATCGGATGGTATCGATTGTTTCTACATATATCTACGATTTTCTTGAATGTGAAAACATACTACACTGAATGTAAACAATTCGTTCTAATATTGGCCGATCCCGTGATTTTTGAGGAGCAACATGATCTGTAGTAACGGCGGCTTTTATTCATGACCTTGACTGAATCAGAACAAATGCCAAGGCAATGGGCGCTTTTAGAGAACACAATTTTTGTTGATACGTTGCAAACATGTTTCCATTCGTTGAGTGATGATAATTTTGTTTTATGAACGGCGAGTTGAGCCAACTGTCAAATGAGGTAATTAATTGATTTATTTTGATTTGTTGATTTTCCGACAGTGTGGATAAATGATGTATATTGGAACGACTTTCCGTCATCTCTTTCGAGACAGTCTCGAAACCAAATTTAACAACGGATGACGGAAATAATTAATCTTAAATTTTAAGGAAACGGACTCACTAAATTATTTTTATACTTTACGATGATATTAAGAGGAAAATTTTAATGATAACCAACACTTTAAAATTTCAAAGAACTTCCAGACAGCCGAATAAACACGTTGAGCAAATATATTAAAGTTAATAGACATATGTGATACTAAGTAAAAGTAGAAATGAAGGCATGATTGAACGTTGTATATCTGGTTTGACCCGAGTTTAACACCATAACTGTGAAAATCAATGGAAAATAATCGAAATAAATATGAATGTATATGTAATAAATATTGAATGAAAAATATATATAAATATATGCTAACCGTTTTAATATTTGGGGTTTCCCCCCTAAGAAAACTTCGTTGCGACGTCCCTGGAAACAAATTTATAGATTTAGAGTCAAGAACTATGTAGCATAGGCAGATGTTGTAAGACGCGGTGCGTATGGGGAATTTTTTTCAACAACGAGCTCACGACCTGTGACCCAGATAGATATAAAGACGAAGTCATTTAATTTCCCTGTAAGTGTATTTTTTCCGCCAACATTAGGTACACAACTTTGACCAAGTAAGTAGTTTGCGACTTTTAGGCGATTTCGAAATGCTCTTTAAATCATCTCAGCAGCATTGTTGTTCAAAAATTGGTTTGAACTACATATATGTCGATTCTACTCGGCGAAGCCAATAAACTAAGTCATTCTGTCAAAGCTCCCCTCCTGTTGTTGTTGTTGGTGTTGTAGCAGTGCTTCGCCCCGTCCAATAGGTGTGATCGATCGCAAGTTGTCATCAATAAGCTCTCCTTCTAATTATTGTACTCATGAAAATATTCTTAACGTTCACTCTTGCTTTCAATTATACTCCCTATACTTCCGCCACTTTGAACTACATCTTCTACTGCATATTTATATTCATAAATTGTTAGGTTTATTGAGCTAAAAGGCTTCAAGATGATAAGTTTTATTCATCTTGAAACCTTTTAGCTCAATAAACCTAACAATTTACAATATCCAAAGCTATTAACTTGTATTAAAAATATTTATATTCATATTAAAATTTTTACTCAGACTCAAGATCTCCCTCTTTTCGTTAGTTTTAAGTATTATTTGAGTCATTGTTTTAATCAAATTATAGTCGCTGTATATTTTGTTATTACATCTTCAATAGAACGCATTAAAAGTGAGCAAGAGGTTGTTCTTTTAATCGCCGAAAAGATGAACTACTTTTAGGGCACCAGGAAAGGGGCGAAGGCTCAGTAGGGTGATTTATGTAACAAAATAACTTTCCAAATATAAAGTTGGTACATGGGTATAACAACACTCATGCCCATAACACCGAACCATGAGTGGAACAAGCATAAAAAAACGCCCATCGTACACACCGGTTGAATGTTTTTCATAAACGGCTGATGCCAGTTTAAAATGTATTGGGGCATATTCATAGTCCTGAGTTAGAGTATGCTTCACTTGGTGCGGCACTAAAAAGATAGAGTAAATTTCATTTCTAAGTATATCATAGTCAGTTTTTTGGCATGCTGTAACGAGAGCCTACTTTAGGCAAAATTCTATTACATAAAAAAAATCTATTACGCAATGTTGTCAAATCACTCGTCTGGACGTTTGCTTGTTGTTATTCATTTCTTGCGCTTGATTGCTAAAAATGCAAAAAGTAAGCAATTTGTTAATAAAAAATTTATTTTAACCTCGTTGATTAATTAAAATTTGTATTTATTACTATAGAACAATAAAAGAGAACAAAACTGGAGTAACCGCGAGAAAGACTGCTTGAGGGAACTAATAAACTCCCACATAGATGTAATAGAAAATTGACGAAATTTAATAAAAATTGCACTGCTATTTTTCTGTTATCTGCTTGGAAGAATGATTCCATATAAGTATTTTGTAGTAATTAGTTTTATTATTCATTTGATACACAAATCCAGATACAAATACAATAAGAAGTGGTTAGCACCAAATGATAGAACGGTGTTAAAATATAGTATATTTGAAATGTTTAAATTGAGTTACGTTTGTTATTCATATTAGAGAGATGGTTACAAGGACTTGATTCTGAATTTCACTTCGGTATCAGCTTGTTTTTCAAATGCAGTTACTTGGGTTCGAAGCTTGCCATCCGATGAAGAAGTGAAATTCAGAAACATGCCCTAGTAACCATCGCCGTGTGTATTTTTTGTCTAATACCAAAAAGAATAAAAATTGTATTAAATAATGAGCTTTGCTCGCAAAACGAATTATGTTTTTTAGTATTTAAAGAAACCTTGTACCCTAAAACAAATGGATCAAATCGTTCTTTATATATTTTTGGCTTTCTCATTAATCGCGCATCGTCAATAATTTCAAAATATTTTTCGATTTCCTCAAAGTAAGACATTTTCACACTTCTTGAATCAAAAATCCAGCTTAAATTACCGAATACACACGTAAATTGAAATTTCATTTCATTTGACAGATTTTAGTAATAGCTTTAGTGACAGCTTTTCGCCTCTCTAACTTTAGCGATGGATCTAACCGATGAATCCGGCTTTTTTGCGACTATGATAAAGATAAAGTGTACTTTTTATTGAAATATGCTCTAACTTTTTTAGCGCATACTTTAACTTGACTATGAATATGCCCCATTGATTTTATGTTGAAATAGGGCATTTTTCAAACAAATGGTGAAAAATTGGGTGATATTTCTTTCAGCAGTGAAAGTACTTATTCTAACAAATTCGGCTCTACCATGCGCCTCAAAAGTGTGTTTAAAGATTTCAGTGTTAAGAAATCAGTTTCAAACTAGCGGCTAACGAAAGCTCAGTTAACGTTGGCGTATTTTGCAGTCGGTTAGTTCATGTTTGCAGTAGTCAAAAAATAGCTGACATAAAATTTTTTAAAATTTAATTCAACTTAACTGCAAGTTTTAAAACCTCAATATTAGGTAGCAGCACTGCCTCTCTTAATTTTTCAACTATCCAAATTGACCTAAAATTGTAAAGAAAGGAATCTGTAAAAAAACATACTTAAAAGTCAATACTTAAATAGCAACAACAAAAAAATAAATATAAAACTATTATACGCCCAACTGGAATGGAATGAGAATGAAACGTCTACAGTTGCATACGCTCAGCTTCACATTCATTCATAAAAATGAGCAAGGCATTCCTTGAACTTGCACTGAAACGCGTTATGCTTGCATTGCTTGAGATTAAGCTTCAATAGCAAACGGCAATGTATTTAAATTAGTTGATGAAGTTGAGTTGTGCCATTGCCATTTCATTTTATGTACAGCTAACTTGCGTTCCACATACGTCTCACAAGAGAGTAACCATTTTAGCGAGAGATTGAGTATGCAAAAGAAACATTTATGCGCTCACTGGAGTGTATTATAGTGAGCACGCCTGCGTATAAATAACTCACGTGCGCTCACACTCTCAAAAGCTTCGCTCATCTTTTAACTGTTAGACTCAAACACAATAACTGATACGCTCTATACTCGTAATAAATTGTGTTGTTGTATGTTTTATATGCAAAACGAATTATGTTATAGATTTTTTATTGTACGAATACCGTTAGCTGTGGAAATACCACTATATTTATTAGTACGTTCATGACTCGGTGTGTCTCGTTTCACAAACAGAGTTAAGCTCGTCGTCGTGGACAAGCCAAAAAGCGTTGGCCGAGTTTTGAAAGGACGCTAATAATGCTATGCGCTCGGTTAGTTTCGTTAAGGATACCAACGGTAATGGTAACGGTAAATTTATGCGTGCGTGTTGATATCAATAATTAGCTCGTTATTCTATACAAGCCATCAAGTCAGCGTTTGTGCTTTGATTTCTCATCAAACAAGGGTGCAAAAATTTAAAGAAAATTTTAAAAATTTAACGAAATTTCAAAAATAACAAGCAACATACATTTTTTACAAAAACAAAAAATACCTAAAAGTGCATTGCATAATCAACATTTGTGTATAAACAAAAAAAATTGCATGCTAAAAATACCACTTTACAAGACGTGCGTATGTGCATGTGCATAAGAAACGCCAGGCACCACTTGCCAACTGTTTGGCATTTCTTCAACGTAAAATAAAAGTGTGTCGATGAGTGGTTGAAAAGTCAACGTCGTTGTCTCTGTCGTCTAGTGCAGTGAGTCGTTGTGTCAGTTGGACAAAGTTGCGTCGGCGGCGGCACAAGCACAAAAGCTAAAAAACGAGGCATAATTTAAGGCGAAAGTCGGTCAATTGCAAGATTCGGTCGCGGTGCAAGGCTTTTCTTGTTAGTGTCGGCGTGCAAATGTTGCACAGTACGCAATCGGTATCGTGTTGTAGTACCACTTAGTTAAGCTGGGCGAGTACGCAGCAAATGCAGTCAGCATAGATAGCTCGCGTACCTGACCCCGGTTAATGTCACATAATGTGTGGGTATTTTGCAATAAAAAGCAACAACAATAAGAAATGTTACTATCAGTGTAAAACTATGCGTCTCGTAGTTGAAGGCTGTAGTAAGTTTTGTTTAAGTTGCTTATGAACTAAACTAAAAGGTAAATAATATAAAATAAAGGTGCTTTATTGTTGTGTGTGTAATTATAGCATACTTTGTGGCTTCCTCTTTTGCTAAATGTCGTAAAGCTATAACAAAATAGTGGGTGCAACATACCGGCAAACCGCTGTACCTCCAAAAGGCAGCTTTTGGTAGTGACTGCGAAAATTTTGGCATGTCATAGATATGGTAATTCTTTACCTATTGATATTAACTGATGAGCCAGGATTCCATTGAAAATAAAAAGTTTTGCTTAAAAACTGTTGCATAGTTATAGACAAAGGCAGAGTGTTAAAAGCGTTGCATACTTATAGGCGCACAAATTGTAGCTTTGTCTTTACTCATCCTTGATAAACTACCAAATACCAGTGCTGTAAGCATAATTTAAAACCACTATGATAAAAGTCTGTTTACATTGACCTACACAATAAATCATTTGATATAACAATGAGAAATTTGATAATTCCCAAAATTCTGCGCCTCCTACTGGTACAAATCTTGTTGGAATTGCAAAAATTTGACCTCTTTAAGGACATAATAACTTCGCAACTGTGCATGCCAACTGATAAGCTTGCTAGGTAAAAGAATCAAAACAAAAACAACCATGAAGTATTTCTTAAAAACTCTTGCATAGTTTTATAAAAGTGATATTGCCAACAGTGGCCTAAAATTACACCATCAAATCGGTTAAGAATGTTACACACCTTCAACCTTTAACAAAATCTTACACAAAGTTAGAAAAATAAATAAATGTAACATAACTTTTGGCCTTACACTTAGCAATTTTTAATACACAACAAGACCAAACAAACATTTGTCAAACGTCTAAACAACTTTTGAGTAATTGACGTATTTATTCACTTCCTCCATATCAGTTACCAACTTTGTGACAAGTATTTGCGCCTTAAATTATGCCAGCAACACTTTCATTTTCAAGTGTTTGTCTACTTCAAACTTTTCATGTAGTAGGCTAAAACACGCTGCTGCTAAGAAAACGTGTATGCAGTTATCCAAAAAATAAAAATTTGACTAATATTTTGGAAAAGTCAAGAAAGTAAGCTTGAAAAATGTTACATACTTGCAGGCGTTCTGAGTTTACAAAGTATCTACTATAAAGTTCAGTGAGTGAAATGCTGGAGCGCTAAGTTGGAGTGGCAACAAATTACAATTTCACATTTTACTTTAGATACCTTTTTACGACGAGCAGCAGCTACCATGTCTGAAAACTTTGCGCCTAAAAGTGAAGTTAAGTGTGCTATAAAGTGAATGCTATTTGCTGTAAACTCGGTCAAAATGAAGGGAAAAAGTAAAATAGTATCAAATAGCGAAAATCAGTTGAATATTTCGTGAAAGGGAAGCGGGCGGCATTTGTCACGTCTGCAGTTATAAAAAATATATAAAATTACTACAAAAAGTATAAGGAAGTGTGTGTATTTTGAAAAGTTCCTTATGAGTAAAAGTGGTTGCATACATTTTGGCGTAAAACCAAAAACTTTCGTACTTAACAAAAGTTAACTTTGCGCGCGTACTTTTCAACTGCTATCCTATAAAAACTAGCTTTCTAAATGACTGCTCTATTTCAAGTGCAGTCAAGTATAGAGTCAAGTTCATAGTGAAAGTGTAAAGTTAATGTGCATGCATGATTTGTAGTGCTACAGGGTGCTTAGAATTAAAAAATTATGTCAAATAAATAATAATAAAAAGCAAATCGGACGCTCTAGCCCTAAGGAAAGCGTAAAAATGTTAACAAGAAAAAAAGTTTAGTATAATATTTGTCAAATAAAAATTTAACAAAAAATGTTTTTTATAATCAAGTGTATTACAAAACAGAAAACTCTCTAAGCAGTAGAGTATATGTGTGTGACCTCATAGATAAAGTATGCAATTTATATGCATAAAGTATGTAATAAAGCAAGCAAATGCTTATGTAGCATAACAATTTCACTTGGATTTTTACTTTCTATACGGCATTCTTCGCTTTAGTGCTGGCTTACAGTCGTACACACGAATCCCAGAAAACTTGAAAACGTGCTCACATGCAGCATTTCAACTCAAAATAATAAATAGGAGATTTGCTTACGCACATAGTAAAACTTATCGCAGGGACACACATACATACATATGTATATGTGCATATAGCCGTGCTTTATTTCCCTACGGATTTTAGTTTTATAAATGCAGCAATGCGACAAAAAATTGCAAACGTACTTTCGCAAAAGTTGTGCACACACATACATACATAGAAATATTAACAACTTGTATATTTATACGAATGTGCTAAGCACAAGCAATGCGTTGGAATGATTTAACAGGTATGTGAATTATTTTTGTTTTTGCTTCTCTTCATCTTAGAGCTGCAAAAGTATCGATATTCGGCTTACTCGATATTTTCGATATTTAAGAGGGTAGGTATCGATATATCGCGATACATATCGAATTTTTTTATAGTGAAAAGCGCTTACTCAATTTAAAAGCAATGTCAGCTATATGTCAGACATTTATGTAAACACAATATGTACATGTATATATATTAGGCCGGGTCGATTTGTGGAGAGGCAAAAAAATCGCCCATTGATCTGTGAAAATCATATTCTAGGGATCAAAATAAGAAACTTTGCCGAAGGAACCATACCTCTAAAACGAATTCTGATGCCCCCCCCCCCCTTTTTTTTTTTGGGGTCGTAGGGGCAAATTTTGAAAAATCCCACTTTGAAATGCCTATGTTTTTTTCTTGTTGGAGTTTATTTTTCTCTTTAGAAATTTATTTAGTCAGAACATATGTAAATGAAAAAATGAATTTAACTTAGTAATAGAAAAAAATTAAAAAAAATTATTAGAAATTAGCGTTTTTGCAACCCCCTTTTAAAGCCAAGGCATCACTGTGATGCATTTGCATGTCGTAAACATAGTTGTGTGGGTTTTTTATTCAACCGTTTTAAAAAATGAAGGTATCACTGTGACACAATTGCAGATCGTAAAATTGCTTGTGTTGTTTTTTTTAAGCCACCACAAGGCACAGCAGGTAGAATTGAAATTGCCCCTACCCAAATGTTCGACCCAAAGGGGGGGGGGGGGGGGACATCAGAATTCGTTTTAGAGGTATGGTTCCTTCGGCAAAGTTACTTATTTTGATCTATAGAATACGATTTTCACAGAGCAATGAGCGCTTTTTAAATCGACTCGCCCTAATATATATATATGTAAGTCTTCATAACTTCGAAACGATCAAAAACACATTCTGCAAAGTTATCCGCGATGGTAGCTTATACAGCGAAACGAGGGTATATACAAAGTTACGACACCCTTTGTCATCCACTATGGGAAAAGGTCGAACGTCTGCGGTGGCTAAACCCTAGTAGGGTGCTGTAAAAAGCATGTATGTAAGTTTATTTATTCATGTTTTATTTGTCTTACCAAAGTTTTAGACGCTGGTAATTCTGCCGCTAGAAAATGGAATAAGAACTGGGAATATAGTACTCGATATTTAGAAAAAACATCGATGATCGCACCATGAACCTAGTACTCGATGTATCGATATTTATATCGATACTTTTGCAGCTCTACTTCATCTGCCAAAATACAAGTGTGTGTAAGCCCAATTTGGGTTAGTATGAGAAAAAGTGTAATACTCAGTGGAATGTGTTTGTAACCAAATTGAAAATATGTTGGCATTTGGGTTTTCCGAAATGGCAAATATAAAGAAAAAAGTTAAATTCCCCAATATGTCCCTTATGTATTGCTTACCTATGTATAACCTTTTGATGGCCATTCAAGCTTCGCACCTGCTGCTTGAATTCATTTTGTTCTTTTTTTTTTATCTTTTTTAGGGTGAAAAGTGCAAGGCTTAGTTTAGCTTACATAGCTTGCAATAGACGAATTTATCTTTTTTGGATGCTTGTAGGGATGAATTTCTTTTTTATTTTATGTTAAACCATTTTCTCAGTATTCTTTCTTCGACGAAAAAAAAAATGCTTTACGTGCTAAAGTTTAAACCTTAGGTAATGATATTTGAAATGAGTCCGAATTAATTAGGAGTCAAAAACAATTGTCATGCTAAAAATTAAGAACTGCTTGCGAGAAGTTTATATTTAACAAAGCAATATAAGAAACAAATACACAGGCCCATAAATTTTAGACTCAGATATGAGCAAGCACTTTTTTAAAAGCCTTAAGAACACTTAAACTGAATCCATGGTCTGAATTTTTACGTTGTTTCTGGTTTTCGAGATATTTGTACTTGAAAGATTAAATACAGGGATTTGTGCTAAGGTCACTTTGCCTTCTTTCCACGAAAACTTCTTTTTGCTACAAAACAGCATATACAATTTAAAAGTTCTATCATTTTCCTGCAAAATTAAAAATTTTTGAAGAATTTCTTAAGTTGTTGAGATATTTCTCTAAAAAAATTTGGTTTGCATTCGTTCTTCCAGACAGAATTTTTTCCCAAAGATTTGAAGTCCACTTTTAGGCACGATAGGCATTTAATGGCTGCATGTAAGCAGGTTCAGCAAACCATGCATGTTCGAAATAAAATTACATTAAAGTAATAAAACAAAACATATTAGTCAAAAGTCGTGAAATAATTTAAAAGTTATGTCGACTACTCCATCTGCAACACAACTCATAACAAATTCTGCCTGAAAGTATGCTATACATATTGCTACTGTCACAAGTAAATACGAGAAAAAATTAAAATAGATTTGCGAAGAAAATGATTACGCTTTTAGACATTGTATTTATAGTTCAAATGATTTTTCGATATGGAATATTACTAAAAATAGAAAAAATGCGATAGTTCATTACCAAAGACTGATAAAGTGATGAAACCTGATATGCGGATTCTTATGGCGCAAAATATAAATTTGCTAAAAGTTTGCAAAATGGGCGTGGCACCGCCCACATTTGAAGGAAGAAGTTTGAAGGTTTTGCAAGCTGTTAATCAAAATCGGTTCAAGATATCATGTTGAAATTTAGTTGGGAGGTTTTCCTTACTACGATATAACACGAAAATAATCAAAAATTCATTAGGGACCACGCCCTCTTTGAAACAATTTTTTATTTATGTCTTATATGGACAAAAACTGAAACTTTTTACGGTATATAACTGGATCTTCGAAAATCGAATTTCAAGTTCGTGCTAAAACGCAGCGGCCATGTTGGCTTGGCCATGCTATGCGAATTAAAAGTGACGCTTCGGCTAAGAAAGTATTTTGATCGGAACCCGGATATGGCAGCAGAGAAAGGGGGCAGCCCCACTCAGTTGGAAGGAGCAGGTGGAAAACTATTTTAGTTTCCTTGGCGTGACCGATTGGGGGCAGTAAGCAAAGCGAAAAAGCGACTGGCGTGCCTTGTTGGACGGGCATTCCGACTGAACACTGCATCCTGGCATCACATGCAGTTTTGCCAGAACTTTTTCAGAAAAATGGCTAGATTGACAAATTAAAAAGCTAAAAAAGGTTGAATAAAAATGTTTAAGGCTACAAAAAAAAGCTAAAAGTGAAAGGCACCTTTCTATGCGTTTTATTAATTTGTTTCATAAAAGACATAACAGAGTAAAAAATTTTAATTAATTTTTACTCTAATTTCATAAAAACTTAAAAAATAAAAATAGCTAGCAGATGCTCTCTGCGTTTTAATTTAAAAGGGGTACATGATAAATAAAACTCCACTATAGTCTATAAGTTTTTGTAATATGTTTCAGGTAAATGGTTTTTTATTTGCAAAATAAGAACGCCGGTGAAACTATGTTCAATAACGATATCTACCTTTCATCCTTTTAGAGAACCCATGAAAGATGTAAGCTCAATATTCCACACTGTCTGAGAACCTCTTTCTTTTTTCTTTCTTTTTTTGGTATGTGTTTTACACAAATGAATTTTTGGAGGGAATATTTTCATAAAGTCAGATGGTGTCTTATTATAAGTCCAAGCAGTTTTATATGTGCAATAAAACTTATAATAAGGTTATCCTACGGTGCAGGAATTGGTGCATTCAACCTCGTTATTATAACAGCTTATGTAAGCCCGATTTTGTGTGGGCTATACATAATCCTTACATGAGTATAAAGGGTGCTAATACAGCAGGTAGTTTCTTTTAATAAGCCTTATATTTGCAGGTCCATAAGCCTTATAATAAAGTTGTTAATTCTATCTTATGGCTTATAATAATTCTTTACGTAAGTTTTACTTTATATGAGCTATAAACTTTACACACAAATGTATCTTTCAAATAAATAATATGGCTATTGACATAAGTACAGAAAAAACAAGGAGTTATCCCATTCGTTTGAATGCGATATGCAACGGGTCGAGTCCGTCATTTAACGCAGCATATATGTACGTATTATTGCATAGCTCTTTTGTCTACATGTGGACTTAGAAAACCAGTTCTGAGATCAAAAATTCAATTTCGGTCAGAAGCGGTTTCGAAGCAGATTAAACAGTCATAGAATCGAGTAGAAAATACATGGTACGAAAACGATTTTAAGTTGATGCTGCCTCAATAAAGTTACTACGCCTCTGTTCCTTAGCCCCTCAAATTTCTTAAACCTAGCCCAAATTCATTCAGTGTTCTTAAAATTGAATCTACATAAAAGGGCTAAACCTGAAAGAAAGGTGAAAAAAACTTTAAAGCTAAATCGCAACTTTTCAAGCTAAACAAAGAAAAGAAGCTAAATCTAGCATCAATAAAGCTAAAATGGCAACACTGATCACACGCCTTTAAATTAGGCTTGGTCAGAGATAGCAGATGTAGGAAATCTGGGTTGGAGAGGGAAGCGATGGAGCACATTTTGTGCTCATAACATGCACTTGCCAGGCTAAGACGCCAGCTGTCAAAAGCAGTATGTGCCATGGGTCCTAAAAAGCTTCTAGGATTTGAGGACGGTTATAACGGAGTTATAACATAATATTATTGGTCCTGGTTTTTGATAGGGCTATTCAGTTTGGCCGTTAAAAAACTTCTGGCAACACCACGGACTCATTCAGTCTATGTAAGGTCCTCATGGACCGGCCAGTTCAACCTAACCAAACCTCTCCTAGCAAAGTCAAAAAACAAATGACTTCAATTTGAAGAAAATTACTTGTCTAGAAAGAGGAAAGGATTCCTTTGGCAAAAAGTCACTTCGATTTTTTCTTATTTCAATAACTATTTTCCTCGTTTTTGGAAAATTGTTTTTTGAGTGTAGGTAGAGGTAAGAAAAGTGCATAAAAATGTTTTTTCATTCTTAAATGCTGAACAAATAACGAGGGTTTCAAAATTTTGGGAAAGATATCTGCAAATCCGAAGGTGCATTAAGGTGGCTTAGGCGATAGAATCGGAAAACGAGCACACCTAAAAGGCAATAATTTGCTTCTGAAGTTTTGTTTATCTTTTTCTGCAATCTTACCCATCGTACGTAGTTTTGAAGCTGTCTTATGCTTCCACATATATTTTATGGTAATAAGAAGCTTTGCATCATTGTCAATCAATTAGTATGCATATTAGGCTTATTACTTTCCTTTATGTGAGTTTGCTTTAATACTAAACTCACATCAAAATTAATTTGAAAATGAAGAAATTAGATTTAGCTGCACGCAAATATTTACAGAGCCAAATATGAATACCAAATATACTAACAAACATATATAAATAGGGACCTACGTACATATGGCGCCGCCGTGTTGTGGTGTTAGTGTGCTCCGCCTACCGCAACGAAGATCTCGTTTCCAACTCCCGTGTAAAGTTACATAAATATTCTAAAAATATTTTTTTTTTTTCAATTATACATAAGTAGATAAGTACGATTTGCCAAACACTCCGCGTGAATTTCTGCTGATAAGCTTCTCAGTGACAAATCATCTGCTTTGCAGTTGGAGGAGAAGCTCGGCCTAAAATGTCTTCGGAGGTTATAGCGCATTGTATTTATTTTTTATCTACCTTCGTACCTTCGGAAATATGATTTCGCAGTACCCTCAAATTTGCACATTATTTATAAATTTACATAATCAAATAAGTACACACACATACGTATGTATTTGTTTTTCTTCAAGCAGCTGCAAAAATATTATTTTAGACTTCTAGTATTTTCAGTTTAAATAAAATTTTAAAACATAGAATTATGTACTTAGTTATCTTTATGTATGTGTATGAGGTATGTTTCTGTAATTGAAGTATGCAAATATTTTCTTATTTGCTAAAGATATATTTGTACATTTTGTGGAATTGTTTAACTTTTAAGATTCCAATCAATTTGTATTAAAAGGGCGTATATCTACATATGATTACGTTTTCTTAAAGACAACATTCTTGCGTATATATTTATAAGATTATTTGAACATATATTTACGTAAATAAAACATTGCTGCAAATACCCAAATCTGAAGATATGAAAAAAAAATTCAAAATTTGTTCTGTTTTAATTGGTTTTAACCACAAATATGTCTCACATATCTATTTCAATCTATTAACGCAATTTGCTTTATTTGAGAAAATAAATTTAATAAAATTTTAAAGAAGCCAAGCCCAAGAAGAAATAGTAAAGTGGTTTAACTTTTATAGAAGACTAGAAAACCCGGCAGAAGTTGTCCTGCCCTAAATTTGGCCTATCTGCATACATTTTAATAAGCTTTTTCGGTCTGACTCTGCCCTCCCCCCTCTTCACTTTTTCCTAATCCTTTTATTCATCCCTCCCTGCGTCTTTTTCGCTTCATCTATCTCCATCTTCGTCTCATCCTATCTCATTCTCAATCTCCTTCTCCTTCTCTCTTTCCTCTTCTCTCAATTTCTTCTCATTCTTTTGCATCCCTTATTGCCTGTCCAAGAGGGTGGTGTGTATTTTATTCCAGTCCCAGTCCCAGTCACACTCTGAGTCTCAGTCCCACTCCGAGTCTCAATCCCAGTCCTAGTCCTAATCCCAGTCCCAGTCCGTCTCTGGATAATATATTACTCCGTACTAAAGCACTCATCAACAGTTTTCATTTGATATCCATATTGTATAAATACTTCTAGGCATTCACTGGCCCACGTTTTGGCATATATATCGAGACCCTAGTCACCCAGTGGTATGAAAATTACCCTCTACACAACTAAAGACTCTCCTGAATTAAAAAAATGTCATAGTACCTCTAAATCGAGGGCCCCCTCAGAAAACCCTCCCTCCCCCCTCTTCCACCTTCTCGGCGGGCCTGGTGATATGCTATACTTGATATCATTCGCTATAATATTTTTTATTGATAAGCAGGTTGTTTAATTAAACACCAAGCAATTACACGGAAGTATATCCGCACCACCGTGCTGTGATGGTAGCGTGCTCCGCCTATCACACCGTATGCCCTGGGTTCAACTCCCGGGCAAAGCAACATCAAAATTTTAGAAATAAGGTTTTTCAATTAGAAGAAAATTTTTCTAAGCGGGGTCGCCCCTCGGCAGTGTCTGGCAAGCGCTCCGAGTGTATTTCTGCCATGAAAAGCTCTCAGTGAAAACTCGTCTGCCTTGCAGATGCCGTTCGGAGTCGGCATAAAAACATGTGGGTCCCGTCCGGCCAATTTGTAGGGAAAAATCAAGAGAAGCACGACGCAAATTGTAAGAGAAGCTCGGCCTTAGATATCTTCGGAGGTTATCGCGCATTACATTTATTTTTTATTTTTGTATCCGCACCACCTGAAAATATGAGTACCACTGCTTATACGTAACATTTTATTATTACGTATAAACAAATAAAAAAATTTGCAATAAAATAATATTGCGACTATAAACTGAGATACAACCTATCCTATATCTCAAGCTAGATCAAACTCCAAACGGGGTGCAAAACAAATTCAAAATCGGTTCAGTAGTTTAGGAGTCCATCGCGGTCAAAAATCTGGTGAAACGTGTTTTTTATATGTTTAGACAATGAGGTTTATAGTAATGATAGTTTCTTAAAGTTATTTATGACGCAATATTTATAATAAAATGTTTTTAAACAGCTTTAAGAGCTAAGATGGTATAAGGGTACACAAGTTTTGAATAAAGTAAATTTTTTGGTAATATTTTTCAATGGCAAAAATTTATCTGTATTTCGTAAGCTTGGAAAATTATAATTTAATGTGTAAACAAAACTCTGTGAATCACGAAAAATCTTTGAATATTGGAGGAACAGACTTTCTGATCCCGTACCTCTGATTTGATTAGGGCCCTAGAAGGTGGATGGATGGCGCAGGTTTGGGGAAATAGCAGACTAGGCGATATACGTGTATGCCGATGGTTCCAAATTAATGGAAGAAGTAGAGCCCGCGGCTTGTCATAAATCCCTTTGCCCAATGCATGCGCCTTGACAGCTGAGTTCAACGTGTGGCCGCTCCTACATATATCTTGCTATAAAGCGAACCAAAGCGCCAAAGTTAAACGAAAAAGTGTCGTATGTAATAAGCGCGACAGAGTTTCTGTAGACGCTACCTGCATACGAGTCATCAGCTGCATGAAAACCGAAAAAAATATGAAATCTGGAAGCCGCATAGCGAACAATCTTTAACAAAAGAGGAAGTATCAGACATTTGTGGACATTTTTGAGTGGAACGATGTAAGGTCAACGTCCTTAAGGCCAATAGCCTTTCTGACCAATTCAAATATCAATCGGTCAATTTACATTATACCTTTTTTAAATTTGGCTTTATTACCATTTCACCTTATAACGCTTAAGTTAAGGGATATATACCACAACGCACAAAAAAAACTTCACACGATGAAGTAGACATTAATTTAAATATGCTCTTCTAATTTCTAAGAAGACTTCATCGAACCAGTTTTTTTAATCCTAATTTTCACAGCAATGAAACCAGAGTATAGAAAATACTATTTCTAAAAACCACGTTTGTGTGTTCGAATTATTAATGTTCCATATTTTTTAATTTTACAAATTTTAATTAAAATTCCGAATTCCGCTTAAGATGTGGGTATATGTTGAGGCAGCTCGATTAAAAAAAAAAATAAAAAAATAAATAAATAAAAAATTTAAATAAGGGTAATCCTCAAAAAAACTCAAATATGCGACGTTTTTTGTGGTTCGTCTCTATGTCGTGCACATATGTTCATTTCAACTTACATAGTTTATTTTTCCAAGGCAACATTTTGGTATATTTGGTAGATCTTTGACCTTTACGGGTAGAAATGGTGGAAAATATGTTTCATGCACTTGTTAGATCACAAACCTTTCTCCTCCCATATAACTAACATCACACCCTTTTCGTTTTTAGTCCAGAAAGTTGCAATTGAAGCGCAGAAAAGCTCTTTTTAGGAAAAATTAATAAAAATTATACTCTAGCGCAAAATCGCTAATAATTAAAATTGAAGTACAGATATTTTAATTGAAGTTCAGAAAATTACAATTTTAGTTCAAGAAAATACAATTCAAATTCAGAATTTTTAACTTTCTGAACTTCCATTGTAATTTTCTGAAATTCAATTGTAATTTTCTTAACTTTAATTTAAATTTTCTGAACTTCAGTAATTTTCTGAATTACAAATGGGAATGCTGAACTAAAATTTTGATTTTTTAACTTCAATTATATTTTTCCGAGCATAAATTGAAAATTCTGAACTTCAATTGTAACTTTCTGAACTAAAATTGGAAAGGTATAGTAATCAGGGCCGTAGAGAGAAAATCCGGGCCCGGGACTAAACAATTTACGGGCCCCCTATAAAAAATCCACTAATACATTTGATTAGTTTGAATTAATGACGTCTCATTCATGAGTCATTACCCAACAGGCATTTCTGTAAATTTTTTGAAAAGTAACTAAAAGTAAACTTGCTGTGTTAAATATATTAAAATTTTTTTCAGAAAACATTTTATAAGCGTTGAGGACAAATGTTAATAAATAATTTAGCTCTGCAAGTAAGTTGTAAATATTTACAAAAAAAAAAAAAAAAAAAAAAAATACGGGAAAACTATTTGTCAATATTTTTCAATTGGAAAATTTCAAGTTATTTTCATAAACGGTTATTCATGAGAGGGAATGACTGCATTTAAACCGTTTCCTGGATTCTCCTTCAAACCATTCTTCATTTAATGTATGCATGCAATCCAGAATTAGTACATATGTATATTTAGGTACATACACATATGTATTTGTTAATATTATTGAAATAAAAATTATCAATTGTAAAAAGTTTTGGGAAACATTTATAACAAGCTTTCTTTTGTACATTTTTTATAAGTTTACATTTATAAGCATAAAAGCAACGAGCCGTTTTGATTATTTCACGCTTATTTCTAAACAATTTGTAAACAAAAAATCCAAAAATCAAAATCTGTAAGCTTAGTGTTTGTTTGAGAAAATTTTTTATAAATTTACATTCCGCTTACTTTGTTTACTGGATATTGATGAGTTACATCAACAAAAGTTTTTCCCACATCAACTAAATGATTTTTGGACTAAGAGCTGAAAATAAAATTAACAAAGAATATTCACTATTTATACTGTTTTGTTGTCTCTTTTAACAGCCACATATTGTTTCAAATAATCTTTTCTAGTTATTTGGTAACATTTTAGTACATTTCTGATAAATATAATGATGATTATAAAGTCTAATTATTCAATATAGAAGGTTCGGATATCAAATTTTTGCTTTTTTCGCTGCAAATTTTTTTATAATGATATCAAAATTTAACTGTCTTGCCAAAACGGATTCAACACAATGCGTGGAAAGTCCTGAAACTCGCTCTTGAGATGAACACGATCTATGAAAGTTTTTGATTCTTAAGATCGCGGGTTTGAATCGAGCTCAAGGCCTAACAATAATTATTTTATCATTATTATTGTTATGATACATTTTTCTTAATTGAAAAAATTTTAAATTAGAATAGAAGAAAAAAAAGAAGGATGTGTGGCACTCGGGGACTGCCGCGGTAAAGCTATTGCATATTATCAACTTATGCAATTATAATATTTATGCAACATTTTGTTTTCTTTGATATTAATTCAAGTTTTGTCTTTGATATTAATTCAAGTTACACTTTTTAAGCGTGGTGACCGATAAGAAAACAAATTTTTTACTTTTATTGAACAAATTAGAAGTTAATATTGGTTAAAAAATGTTTATTATTATCTTACAAGATAAGTCTATATATAGGTTATTAAGGAATATATATAATTGAAATTATAGGTTTATGGTAACTGAAATAGGAAACATACGTTTGAGACTTGATATCTTCTAAATATCTTGAAAATACCGCGTCAATGGTGGTCCAATATTTTGTTAAGGATTCTTTTGGATCATTATTTATTTTGAAATTGAAATTTTCAAAAAGAAAACTTGTCAGCCGCTCTGACTTTTTATCAGCGAAATTGATGTTGAAATCGCCGGCCAAGATAAGTGGAAATTTATTACCATTTGTACCCAGTATTTTTGCCCCTTCTAAAGAGTACTCCAGTAAAGTGCGATGAATAAAATGCTCTACCTCGTCCAATTTTGGATTCGGAGAAATATAAATTGCTACCATGAAAATGTGTAGACCATTTCTAAGTTTGCATAAGCGCGCACAAATATCTCCAACAAATGAGCGCCTAACATTAACATCGCTAACGTGTGCAATATTTATTTCAAATCCGCGGGGGTATCGGTCCCCTACCGGGCGCCTCCTCAGGTGGTGGATAGAGGAACGCTTCCCACAAGACGGGAGGTACTGAGTGAATTAAGTACTCAGGGCGAACCAAAACGAGCAATCCAGTGGAAAAATGGGAATGTGTTGCTCTAAGGGCAACACATCCCAAAGTTCCGGTGGAAGGGCGATAGGATGCCGCCCTAAAATACCCCATCAAGCATCCACAGGATCGAGACCAGTAAGATCCTGTTGACCAAAACTGGAAATATGATTATGAACTGATTGCTACGGGCTGGCGATGACGATAGGCTACTACCTTAATAAGCAAGGGTGACACCTTGCCGAAACGGCTGGTAGGTTAATATCGGCATCGTCTCCGTCTCGTTAAAACCTTGGCAGGTCTTCAAGTACGTTCGAAGCACGTCGCCATTAAGTTGGTGGTGCAGGCTCAGTTGAGACGACTCCTGACTAACGCTGTATTCTGGCTCTGAACACAGACTCCCATAAGGACCTGTGTCAACCCACGCGTGGCCTCCCTGCTTCTGCAAAGATAACCACGGGAATTGAAGACGGCGACTGCACATCGTGCGGAGATAGCGGCTTGAAGCGGAGACCCAATAGAACAAATGAGCAACAAAATAAAAACAACAAAGGAAGATAAAAGTAGAGAAAGCGAGAAAGAAAGGGGCGATGAAGCGGTGTTCAAGAAGAGCACTAAAGTGCTGAGATCGCCGGTTTTAACAACCCCCGCTAAAGCGACCTTGTCGGTAATGCCCACACAAGGCACCGAATCGGCGGAAAAGACAAAGGCAGCGAAAGCACAGCTGCGCAATAACCCCAGCCAGTCAACACCTGCTACTGCAAGGGAAAAAGCGTCGGTCAGCTCACCCAATGTCGTTGCACAGCGCGCTGTTGGGAAGGAGAAACGTGCGACTCCGCCAAGAGGCTCACTCTCATACACAAGCCTCGAAGGGAAGAGCCAAGACGAACTGCTGGAGTACGCGGTATCAGTGCTGCGCGAGATGCAGGAAACCGCTCTCAAGCAGAAGACCGTGTCCAAGGACATAAAAACCGGTATGGCTCTTCTCGAGGAAGCGTTAAGCTGCATGGGATCGTTAAGGGCCCAAAAGGTAGATGAGAGCAGAGAATCGGGCCGAAAAAGCAAGAGGGCACGAACGAGCTCAGATTCCCACTCGGAGGACTTGGAAGCCAAAAAGAAACGAGATGAAAGAACAAATACGCTTTCACAAGGTGAGTCTTGGTCCAATGTAGCGCGCCGGAGGCTGAAACAGCGGGCCCAGCCAGCCAAGCAGGCAACCCCCGTCCAAGCTCCTAAAGCTCAAAAACGGGCGAGAAAGAGGAGACAAGCAGCAACTTTTGTGGTAAAACCTGTGGAAGGCAAAAGCTATGCCCAGGTACTAGGGGCCATACGCGGCCAGCTCCGCCCTAATGACACAGGTACGGTGGTACGGTCAGTACGAAAAACCAAATCTGGTAACGTACTGATTGAAACGGCGCGCTGCAGTGACCAGACGGCCTTCAGAGCAGATATAGGTAGTGCAGTAGGAGAGGTCGGTGAAGCACAACAGCTCTCCAAGCGGATGAAGTTGGAAGTACTTGGCATGGACTGTCTCACAACTGAAACAGAAATCCAAGACGCAATAAGGAGGGAGGTCGGAAAAGAAGAAATCACTAGACCTCTCCGTGTCTCTGTGTTCGCAGCAAACCAAAGAGAACAGAAAATGGCGGTCGTCGAAGTGGACGAGAATATTGGCAACGCCCTACTCAAAAAAGGTAAAATTCCGATCGGATGGATACAGTGCCGAATCAGACAGCGAGCAGAAGTACAACGCTGCTTTAGGTGTCTCGGCTACGGACACCGGAAGGCAGAATGCAAGGGTCCAGACAGGAGTAACGCCTGCTGGAAGTGTGGGCAAAGCGGCCACAAAGCTTCGGCCTGTACCGCAGCTCCAAAATGTTACCTGTGTAATACACAGAAGCTCGATCATGTCCCTGGATCTGGAGCATGCAGCATTTTCAGAGCGGCACTCGCTGTTGCAAAGGCCAAAGTCTCAATTCAATAGTGATTAGTTTTATCCAAGGCAACCTAAACCGGAGCAGACTTGCTGATGAGCTACTACAACAGTTGGTCTTAGACCATAAAGCTAACAGCGTTATCATCAGCGAACCCTATAGAGCCCGAAATGATTGGCATATAGAAACCACCGGCACCGCCGCAATCTGGATGACAGATGCAAACGCCAATATTGTGAACCGTGTTGCCGGACAAGGCTACGTCCGCCTAACTACGAATAATACCACAATAGTAAGCTGCTACTTGTCCCCGAATGATCCCATTCAAACGTTCAGGGAGAAGCTTGAACTTATTGAAGACGACCTGAGGGACTTAACTAGTAACCTGGTTGTGGCGGGAGACTTTAACGCAAGAGCCGTCGAATGGGGAATGCCGCAGACTAACACCCGTGGAAGGTTAATCCTTGAGATGGCAGCCAGGCTCGGTTTGAACGTGCTTAACACTGGTACGACCCCTACATACCGACGGCCAGGCTTTGGATACTCGATCCCCGATGTGACACTAGTGTCAGAAAGCCTGCTGCTGACCGCTGCTGGATGGAGAGTCATAGAGGATCTGACTGGCAGCGATCACAACTACATCACTTTCCACCTAAACGATCCCGGTCAGAGGCAGATTCCGAACGGGCCACGCAGAACAAAAGCATGGGACGCATCCAAGGTCGACTCTGCCACGTTCTCCGCATCAGTACTGGGGGATGCCCGACGGATAATCAACAACTCCAGTCCGACGGAAGAGACGGTTGAAAAGACAATGAGCTGTCTTCGCCACGCTTGCAACCTCTCTATGCCACGGAGGGGAGTGTGGAGGGGTAAAAAGCAGGTATACTGGTGGAATAGCGAAATCGCGGAGCTGCGGAAAATATGCCACAGGATGCGAAGGATAGCAACTCGCGCGCGCGGCAGGCCTGAGGCTCTAGAAGTCGGAAGCGTACAAAGGAGCGAAGAAAGCTCTTAGTGCTGCCATTAAGCAAAGCAAGCTTAAGTGCTGGAAAGCGCTTTGCGAGGAAGTGGATCGAGACCCATGGGGGCAGGGATATAAGATAGTAATGAAGAAGTTCCGTCCGCCAAACCAGCTGATGGACGAGAACCAAATAAGGAACATTGTGGATGGCCTGTTTCCCACCCAACTGCCTAGGGAGGGCGGGTACGTTACCCATGAAGATCGCAACGTGGAACCATTCCAAGAAGAAGAGCTTAAAACTGCCGTGCGAACTATGAAACCTAGGAAAGCATCTGGGCCCGACGGAATACCCGCGGAGGCAATTAGACTAGCTGCAAACGACTGCCCAGAACTTATGTTGCACATGTACAACAAATGTCTCGAAGAAAGAATTTTCCCCACCATATGGAAGACAGCACGACTGGTTCTCATTCCAAAAGGGAAAGGAGATCCCAACTCTCCATCATCCTACCGTCCCCTATGTATGTTGGACACAGCAGGGAAATTGATGGAGAGTCTCCTGAAGCAACGCCTCACCAGAGCGTTACAGGACGCCGGAGGACTGTCGCCCAGACAGCATGGTTTTCGGAGAGGGCACTCTACAATGGATGCCATAGCAGAAGTTATAGACGCAGTCAAGAAAGCCGAGACAGCGTGCCACAGAGCAAGACCTATAGTGTTGCTGGTCACGCTGGACGTCAAAAACGCTTTTAACTCAGCTAGGTGGGAGGACATGCTTGAGGCACTAGAAAGCACTTTCAAAGTACCGCAATATTTGTTAGAAATTTTAAGGGACTACCTGAGAGAGAGGTATCTAATATATGAAAGTACTCACGGTCAAAAAAAGGTAAAAATAACAGGTGGAGCAGCCCAGGGTTCGGTACTAGGTCCCGATCTCTGGAATATAACTTACGACAGTCTTCTTCGGTTAGACATGCCAGAAAGCACCTTCCTCGTTGCATTTGCAGACGACGTGGCAGCTGTGATAACAGCACCAAGCTGCGAGCTGGCACAGCTAAAATTAAACCAGGTCATGCGTAATGTAAATAGGTGGATGGCTGAGCACGGTCTCCAGTTAGCAACAGCCAAAACGGAGATCGTCATCCTCACAAAGAGACGTATTCCCACTACCAGGAACATGATGGTTGGGGACCAGCCAATAGAAACACTCGCTTCAGCGAAATATCTGGGAGTGAGGTTAGACAGCAAACTCAACTTCTCGGATCACATACGAGGGACCTGCGAAAGAGCTGCGCGCATAATAGCGCAGTTGAGTAGATTAATGGCAAACACAGGTGGCCCAAAACCATGCACAAGGAAGTTGCTTGCATCAGCCTCGGATTCTATACTCTTATATGGTGCAGAAATCTGGGCGGACGCAATGAAATACCGGAAGAACCGAGTCGCCCTCACCTCGGTCCAACGCAGAGGGGCGCTGCGAATATCTTCGGCTTACCGCACGGTCTCAGCTGAAGCTGTCCTGGTCGTTGCGGGAACCATACCGATATATCTTCTCGTTGAGGAAAGAAAAACAATATATGACAACGGATCGCAAGCAAGTAGAGCTGCTGTTGCCATGCAGGCGCGAGAAGAATCGATCCGACGTTGGCAAGATCAGTGGAGCAACAGCATCGTAGGAAAGTGGACTAGGGAACTAATCCCTGAACTTGATCCATGGTTGAAGCGACCGCACGGAGAGGTAGACTTTTACCTGACCCAGTTTCTAACGGGACATGGTTACTTCCGCAAATACCTACACAGAATGGGTAAGGTTGATAGCCCGAGCTGTCTGTACTGTGGGGAAATAGACGATGTACGCCACACCTTCTTCGAATGCAGGCACTTCTCCCATCAGCGAAGGAGGGTAGAAGAGGTACTTGGCGACCTATCCCCGGGCAGTGTCATTAATAACATGACCTGTCGAAGAGACAGATGGGATACGGTCAGCACATATGTGAGGCATATACTTACCATTAAACGAGAAGACGGATGCCTAGCCCATTAGCGTGAGAGTAGCCATAGAGCTCACGTAGCGCGCACCCGTACCCGAAGTAATGCTAAACGCGGTCCCAGGTACGGGGATTTGCGCGGGCCGTGGGAGGTTAGGTTTTAGTGGGTAGGCCTTCATGGCAGAAGGGAGTCCTACACTCGGAGAGTCTCGCAGTGAGGCTTAAATATCCCGGTCAGTGCATAAAGCATTTCCTCCTTCCACGAAACACAAAAAAAAAAAAAAAAAAAAAAAAAAAAAAAAAATATTTATTTCAATATTCAATATTTTTAACTTTAAATTTAACTTTAACTTAAACTTAAACTTAAATTGAAACTTAATCTTAAACTTAAACTTATTCTTAAACTTATACTTAAACTTATTCTTAAACTTAAACTGAAACTTAAACTTATACTTATACTTATACTTAAACTTATTACTAAACTTAAACTTATACTTAAACTTATTCTTAAACTTAAACTTAAACCTATCCTGAAACTCAAACTTAAACTTAACCCTAAACTTAAACTTAAACTGAAACTTAAACTTAAACTTAAACCTAAACTTAAACTTAAACTTAAACTTAAACTTAAATTTAAACTTAAACTGAAACTTAAACAGAAACTTAAACTTAAACTTAAACTTAAACCTAAATTTAAACATAAACTGAAACTTAAACTTAAACTGAAACTGAAACTTAAACTGAAACTGAAACTGAAACTTAAACTTAAACTTATACTTTAACTTTATGATAGAGATCCATTTTTATGTATTTGGCCTGTTGCTAACACCGAGCCTTTTTCGAACCTTTTCGAACCTTTTTTGACAAATATCCCTTACGGTTTTTTTGATTTAGTCGCTAAGCCCGCGATGAAATCTATGCAATAGCTTAAACATTTTTTTTGGACAATTGCCAAAGCTCGTTGTATAGATCCATTTCGCGAACTGCTAAATTCCTTCATCGGCAACGTTTAGGCGCCGCTGCTATAACCATTCAGCCATCACAGTGGATTAATGAAGATAAACAAAAAACCGCTATGATGGCTGAATGGTTATAGCAGCGGCGCCTAAACGTTGCCGATGAAGGAATTTAGCAGTTCCCGAAAGCGATCTATACAACGAGCTTTGGCAGTTGTCCAAATTTTTTCTTTCTTCTATTCTAATTTAAAATTTTTTCAATTAAGAAAAAATGTATCATAACAATAATAATGATAAAATAATTATTGTCAGGCCTTGAGCTCGATTCAAACCCGCGATCTTACAAATCAGTAGGCCGATATAACAACAAAAATTGTTTCTGATTCTTGCAAGGATGCTGAAAGAACGTTCTGCGCTAGCTACAGTGAAAAGTATAGTGCAAAAGATAATTGTGTAAAAATTTTGAACATAGATGGCATTTCGCAATTCAAATGGTGACAGACCTTTATCAAAATTTGCTTCGTAAATGTGTATTTTTATTTTTCGGCAAATTTTGCTGCGCTCGCCTGAACCATAGTTTCATCCATATCTTCAAATTGCCACAAAAAGGAAAACGTCTCGCTCAAACTTCTCATAGCTGCAAATCGTTCAGTAATGCCAGTGATTACCGAATCGACGATCACCAAGAATGTATTGTTTTTAAAATCAGACTCTGGATCATATATAATATGATAATATATTTTCCATTATCTTCAAAACGTCCATTGGGTTTCTCTTTCGAATGTCCGGAAACTTTGGCGAGATGTTGAATTGAACAGCAACTGTTTTTCATTCATTTAAAATTGTTTCCCATTGGTTCCGGATCAACTTGAAATCAGGTAATAAGGCATCTAGATGTCGGATCTCAACATCTATGGTGGCGTCTCTAGCTTGAAGTGCGACGTTTCTTTCATTAATGGTAGTCAGTATTTTGAACCAAATTGAGGACAGCAAGATACATTCGAACTTGTTGATGTACTTGAGAATGCCGGTAATATCTTCGTATGCTGGCGCAGTCAAATTTAGCTTAAGTAATGCGTTTATTGCTTGTGTTAATCCTGGAACATGGTTTGCGAATGGTCTGATTGCCTCAATTCTAGCCGACCACCTAGTGTCTGAAAGACTGTGAAGGAGCTCGGTAAAGTTTTTATACTCAGTTTAGCAGAGCTCGCAGAATATATTAACTTTGATTGAATAACGGTTGGTTGTACAGGTATAAAGGAATCGATATAGATATAGACTTCCATATATCAAAATCATCAGCATCAAAAAAAAATTTGATTGGGACATGTCCGTCCGACCGTCCGTCTGTCCGTTAACACGATAAATTTTGAGGTATCTTGTTGAAATTTGGTATTTAGGTTTCTGGGCACTCATATCAGAGCGCTATTTAAAATGAACGATATCGGACAATAATCACGCCCACTTTTTCGATATCGAAAATTTCGAAAAACCAAAAAAGTGCTATAATTCATTACCAAAGACGGATAAATCGATGAAACTTGGTAGCTGAGTTTAACTTATGACACAGAATAGAAAATTAGTAAAATTTTGGACAATGGGCGTGGCACCGCCCACTTTTAAAAGAAGGTAATTTAAAAGTTTTGCAAGCTGTAATTTGGCAGTCGTTGAAGATATCATGATGAAATTTGGCAGGAACATTACCCCTATCACTATATGTATGCCTAATAAAAATTAGAAAAATCAGAGAACAACCACGCCCACTTAAAAAAAAAATTTTAAAGTAAAATTTTAACAAAAAATTAAATATCTTTACAGTATATAAGTAAATTATGTTAACATTCAACTCCAGTAATGATATGGTGCAACAAAATTTTCATTTAATTTGTCTAGGATACTTTTAATGTCACAAGTCGGAAACTCGAACTAGTCGTAACGCTCGCGAGTTTCTCGACATTCAATTTAATCGATTTATTGACTGTTTGTATAGAGCTCACGATTTCTTCTGGAGCACAAGCGAAAATGTCCACAAAACCACAAGTAAAAAACACCGAAATGTATAGAATATTGCCAACGCAGCGACTGAATTAAAAGTCGAGAGCTCGCGGGTATTTCGAGGTTCGAGAATCTCGCGAGAAGCCGTGTTCTCGATGTCTCGTTAAAAAAATTAAATATTGTGAACACAATTATATGCATGATACAAAAAATGGAACGTAGTTCCATTTAGTGTGACATTAACCACTAGACTTTTTCGGGGAAAATGACAATTTCACCAAAAACAAGCTAACAGATTGAAAAATGTTACTAATTTTTCTAATTTTGATGGATTTCATATTAACGGATACCACAAAATTACTTCCATAGTTATTTCAAATAAAAAAGAAAAGAAAAATTAGCCGCATGCGTTGGAAATATTTTAATACGAAATATCAGCCTATAAAAGAATATTTTTAATAAGTTTTTCGAGCTCCCGAAAATTGCTTTGGTGGAAGAAACATGGATCGAAGTATATAAAGCAAAGCAATATAGCCTTCTTAAGTGTCCGTAAGTGCCCCAAAGGAGGTCCTTATAAACCGGCACCGAAATTTCTAAAGAGTTTAGCATAGTTGAACGCAATTTTTATGAAATTTAATGGTGATAAATTGGCTACAAGTCCGCATTTTTTTATTTATTGTATAATTCAAGCGTAGCGCTTGAGGAGGGAATTGTAAAATTTTTTTTAAGGGAGAACATTGCGCACAAATCGTTGATTCATAATTGACCCTTTTAGTAGTCAAAGGAACAAAAAAATATGTTGCGAAAGCTTTGGTCAATATTACCTATGTTGCGGCATTTCCAAGGCAGATGAGTTTTCACTGAGATCTTTTCATGGCAGAAATACACTCAGAGTGCTTGCCGAACAGTGCCGAGGGGCGAACCTGCTTAGACAATTTTCTTCTAATTTAAAAACCTTATTTCAAAAATTTTTATGTTGCTTTGCCCGCGGTGTGAACACAGATTCTTCGGTGTGGTTGGCGGAGCACGCTACCATCACACCACGGCGGCCGCCATATACATACGTAATTATGTGCATACATATAGTACACAGCATACATTAGTACAAAGTAGAGAGCGCAGTGAGCGTAAAATTCTCTTTGAAATTTGCTCATGTATTGACCGTTGATCGCTGTTGAAATGACAAGTGAGATCAGTTATGTTAACAAAAAAATCAGTTAGATTGATTTGGAATCTGTCAATTTAACAGAATTTTGTTAACTTAAGACCGACAATTTCTCTTTTGTTGCAATGACTAAACTAATTTGTTCGCTTGACAAAGAACTCGGTGGAATTAACCATAATTCTGTCAATTTCACCGAATCTCCGTTAAGTCAAGAACAAGAGCACCGATTTGTTGATTTTACTAGTAACATTTCTTTCAGTGTAGCAGTAGTTATGAGAGTTATTTTGCCCGTTGTACCAGGGGTCACCTTGTGGCAAGTACCGCCTATACACATTCTGACGTTCCAAAAACGTAACAAATTAAACACCTACCACTCACTGCAGACTTTGGAGGTACACTTTTTCTCAACAAGCCTTGAGATATGTCCACTGTAAAGGCATGATAATAGCGCCATGCTATAACAGGAGGATATTTCGTGTATTTTTTTCTGTCTAGGGATCAAGCTGCCATAAAGATATGAGTCATTAACCAAGGTATCAGTCATTATCCACTATTTCTCAATAAATTGGATGTTTTGCTGTATTCTCAATCGATATGTACCTATGCACAAAAATCGTGCTAAAGCATATTAGTATTGTCTCAGTTGATAATTGCGTTTTCATACTGAACGCACAATTTCGGCTTAAACAGTAACGGTATGGCAACGCTTATAGCAAAACAACAAAGGTTATGCAGCTTCAAAAATCCCCAAATTTGAGTGGAACTACCTTCTTTTTTATACAATGATTATAAATAAAAAAAAAATAAATGTAAGGCGCGATAACCTCCAAAAAGATCTAAGGCCGAGCTTCTCTTCCAATTTGCGTCGTGCTCCTCTTGATTTTCCCTACAAATTGGCCGGACGGGACCTACATGTTTTATGCCGACTCCCAACGGCATCTGCAAGGCAGATAAGTTTTCACTGAGAGCTTTCCATGGCAGAAATACACCCGGAGCGCTTGCCAAACATTGCCGAGGGGCGACCCCGCTTAGAAAAATTTTCTTCTAATTTAAAAACCTTATTTCTAAAATTTTGATGTTGCTTTGCCCGGGGTGCGAACCCAGGGCATAAGGTGTGGTAGGCGGAGCACGGTACCATCACACCGCGGTGGCCGCCATGATTATATGTATATGTATATGTATAATAAATATGTTTTGAGTTAAGTACCATTGGAAAGCACTAAAATCAAGTAAGAAGAAACAAGAAAAAAAAAGTGTATAAATACTGTCCATAAAATAAATAAATAAATATAAGGCGCTATAACCTCCGAAGAGATCTAAGGCCGAGCTTCTCTTCCAATTTGCGTCGTGCTCCTCTTGATTTTCCCTACAAATTGGCCGGACGGGACCTACATGATTTTATGCCGACTCCGAACGGCATCTGCAAGGCAGATGAGTTTTCACTGAGAGCTTTTCATGGCAGAAATACACCCGGAGCGCTTGCCAAACACTGCCGAGGGGCGACCCCGCTTAGAAAAATTTTCTTCTAATTGAAAAACCTTATTTCTAAAATTTTTTGATGTTGCTTTGCCCGGGGTTTGAACCCAGGGCATCCGGTGTGGTAGGCGGAGCACGCTACCATCACACCACGGTGGCCGCCATGTCCATAGAGCGATTATATTATGTCGAGAACTCGCGAGATTTACGAGTACTTAGAGACATGAGAATCTCGCGAGAAGTTGAGTTCTCGATTTCACGGGTTTCGAAAATCTCGTTTGTGTTCGAGAAGAAATGGTAAGCTCTAGTTGCAATCTACGAAAGCCAAAAACCGTTCTTGAATTTTAAAATTTGTTGCTTTTGAATTGAAATGGAGGTAGCACAAAATGAACGTAGTCTGTTCAACGTGACTAGCATCAGGCGTAGCATCAACGATAAAGAAAACTACTTGGCTTTCTTGCGTTGATCTAATATAGTTTCCCTCACGTTTTTGCACAAATTTATAAACAGCGTTTTGAGCCAGCTGCCAAACGAAATATTTATTCTTAAATTTTAAGGAAAAGAACTTTTCAAAATGTTTTTCACACTTCACTATAATATTAAAACGAAAAGCAGATATTCGTTGCTTTTGAAAATCGGCTTAAAAGTTGCACATGGAACAACTAAAGACACTCCTGAATTAAAAAAAATGTCTTAGTACCTATAAATCGCGGGCCCCCTCAGAAACCCCGGGCCAGGGAGGAATCCTCCCATTTCCTCTCCCCTCTCGTCGGGCCTGATAGTAATAGTGTATACTTTTAGACGGAGTTTTAGAGTTTGATCTGTTGAAAAAGCATTACACTTAATACCGATTGTAAAGTGCAAGACTTTTCTGGCATAGATCCTTTTTATAATCCAGAATGAAGAAAAATAAAAAAAAAACCCAAACACATAAATTAAAAAAAAAACATAGACAAAATTTGTACTGGCGGATCTATAGGGACAGTTACTTTTCAATTTAAGAAAAAAAAAAGGCAACAATTAGAGGCCAATTTCAAAGCGAGCAGCGGGGAATTCATATGGCTGAGTGGATAAAGGCTTCACACAGTATAAAATAAGGATTTCGAGTTCAATACTCAGCTCCCGAAAAGCTAGCTGATGAAGAAGTGAAATTCAGAAACATGTCCTAGTAACCATCGGCGTTTGTAAACTTCTTAATTCTTCTATAATATCAATGAAAAAAAATCTAAAAAATAAATAAAAGTCTTATAATAAAGCAAACACTGGGTCTTATCCAAATCGCATGCTTAATTGCTCACTAAAATTTACCATTATTGTGGTATTTTTGCTACATTTTTCTTTTACTTTTTATGCTAGCATCTTTTATTAATTTTATTTGTTATGCCAACTCCATTGTTTTTCTCATCCCTTTTTAACTTTGATTCAATAATTTGCCTTTACCGCATGAAATTAGATTTCAGGCACAGTCATACGTAAGATTTATTTAAACTGAAAAAAAAAAACAAGTAAGGCAGGCTAAGTACGGGTGTAACCGAACATTACATACTCAGCTGAGAGCTTTGGAGACAAAATAAGGGAAAATCACCATGTAGGAAAATTAACCTAGGGTAACCCTGGAATGTGTTTGTATGACATGTGTATCAAATGAAAGGTGTTAATGAGTATTTTAAAAGGGAGTGGGCCTTAGTTCTATAGGTGGACGCCTTTTCGAGGTATCGCAACTTAGACATTGGTTGTACGATATGGGTATCAAATGAAAGGTGTTAATGAGTATTTTTAAAAGGGAGTGGGTCTTCGTTCTATAGGTGGTCGCTTTTTCGAGATATCGCCATAAAGGTGGACCAGGGGTGACTCAAGAATGTGTTTGTACGATATGGGTATCAAACGAAAGGTGGTAATGAGTATTTTAAAAGGGAGTGGGCCTTAGTTCTATAGGTGGACGCCTTTTCGAGGTATCGCAACTTAGACATTGGTTGTACGATATGGGTATCAAATGAAAGGTGTTAATGAGTATTTTTAAAAGGGAGTGGGTCTTCGTTCTATAGGTGGTCGCTTTTTCGAGATATCGCCATAAAGGTGGACCAGGGGTTACTCTAGAATGTACTTGTACGATATGGTTATCAAATGAAAGGTGTTAATGAGTATTTTAAAAGGGCGTGGGGCTTAGTTCTATAGGTGGACGCTTTTTCGAGATATCGCCATAAAGGTAGACCAGGGGTGACTCAAGAATGTGTTTGTACGATATGGGTATCAAACGAAAGGTGTTAATGAGTATTTTAAAAGGGAGTGGGCCTTAGTTCTATAGGTGGACGCATTTTCGAGGTATCGCAACTTAGACATTGGTTGTACGATATGGGTATCAAATGAAAGGTGTTAATGAGTATTTTTAAGAGGGAGTGGGTCTTCGTTCTATAGGTGGTCGCTTTTTCGAGATATCGCCATAAAGGTGGACCAGGGGTCACTCTAGAATATGTTTGTACGATATGGGTATCAAATGAAAGGTGTTAATGAGTATTTTAAAAGGGCGTGGGGCTTAGTTCTATAGGTGGAAGCCTTTTCGAGATATCGACATAAAGGTAGACCAGGGGTGACTCTAGAATATGTTTGTACGATAATGGTATCAAATTAAAGGTATTAATGAGAGTTTTAAAACGGAGTGGTGGTAGTTGTATATGTGAAGGCGTTTTCCAGATATCGACCAAAATGTGGACCAGGGTGACCCAGAACATCATCTGTTTGATACCGCTAATTTTTTTTTATATGTAATACCTGCCAAGATTTCAAGGGTTTTTTATTTCGCCCTGCAGAACTTTTTCATTTTCTTCTACTTAATATGGTAGGTGTCACAACCATTTTACAAAGTTTTTTCTAAAGTTATATTTCGCGTCAATAAACCAATCCAATTGCCATGTTTCATCCCTTTTTTCGTATTTGGTATAGAATTATGGCATTTTTTTAATTTTTCGTAATTTTCGATATCGAAAAAGTGGGCGTGGTCATAGTCGGATTTCGCTCATTTTTCATACCAAGATAAAGTGAGTTCAAGTAAGCACGTGAACTAAGTTCATTAAAGATATGTCGATTTTTGCTCAAGTTATCGTGTTAAGGGCCATGCGGAAGGACAGACGGATGACTGTGTATAAAAACTGGGCGTGGCTTCAACCGATTTCGCCCACTTTCACAGAAAACAGTTAAATTCATAAAATCTATACCCCACCAAATTTCAAAAGGATTGGTAAATTTTTGTTCGACTTATGGCATTAAAAGTATCCTAGACAAATTAAATGAAAAAGGGCGGAGCCACGCCCATTTTGAAATTTTCTTCTTTAATTTTTGTATTTTGTTGCACCATATCATTACTGGAGTTGAATGTTGACATAACTTACTTATATACTGTAAAGATATTAAATTTTTTGTTAAAATTTTTCTATAAAAAATTTTTTTTTAAAAGTGGGCATGGTCCTTCTCCGATTTTGCAAATTTTTATTAAGTGTACATATAGTAATAGGTGTAACGTTGCTGCCAAATTGCATCATGATATCTTCAACGACTGCCAAATTACAGCTTGCAAAATTTTAAATTACTTTCTTTTAAAAGTGGGCGGTGCCACGCCCATTGTCCAACATTGTACTCATTTTATAGTCTGCGTCATAAGTTCATCTCACCTACCAAATTTCATTGCTTTATCTGTCTTTGGTAATGAATTATTGCACTTTTTCGGTTTTTCGAAATTTTCAATATCGAAAAAGTAGGCGTGGTTATAGTCCGATATCGTTCATTTTAAATAGCTATCTGAGATGAGTGCTCAGGAACCTACATTCCAAATTTCATCAAGATACCTCAAAATTTACTCAAGTTATCGTGTTAACGGACGGACGGACGGACCGACATGGCTCAATCAAATTTTTTTTCGATCCTGATTATTTTGATATATGGAAGTCTATATCTATCTCGATTCCTTTATACCTGTACAACCAACCGTTATCCAATCAAATTTAATATACTCTGTGAGCTCTCCTCAACTGAGTATAAAAACGAAAAGCCACGGAAATGGCAATCAAAAACAAAAGCTAAAAAATTAAGCAAAAACAAGTAAGGAAGGATAAGTTCGGGTGTAACCGAACATTACATGCTCAGTTGAGAGCTGTGGAGACAAAGTAAGGGAAAATCACCATGTTGTAAAAAGAACCTAGGGTAACCCTGGAATGTGTTTGTATGACATGTGTATCAAATGGAAGGTATTAAAGAGTATTTTAAGAGGAAGTGGGCCATAGTTCTATAGATGGACGTCATTTGGGGATATCGCCATAAAGGTGGACCAGGCCTGACTCTAGAATTTGTTTGTACGATATGGGTATCAAATGAAATGTGTTAGTGATAATTTTAAAAGGGAGTGGGCCTAAGTTCTATAGGTGGACGCCTTTTCGAGATATCGCCATAAAGGTGGACCAAGGGTGACTCTAGAATTTATTTTGTACGATATGGGTATCAAATGAAAGGTGGTAATGACTATTTTAAAAGGGAATGGGCCTTAGTTCTATAGATGGACGCAGTTTCGAGATATCGCCATAAAGATGGACCAGGGGTGACTCTAGAATTGGTTTGTACGATATGGGTATCAAACGAAAGGTGTTAATAAGTGTTTTAAAAGGGAGTGAGCCTTAGTTCTATAGGTGGACTCCTTTTCGGAATATCGTTATAAAAGTGGATCAGGGGTGACTCTAGAATGCGTTTGTACAATATGGGTATCAAATGAAAGGTGTTAATGAGTATTTTAAAAGGGCGTGGGCCTTAGTTCTATAGGTGGACGCCTTTTCGAAATATCGCCATAAAGGTGGACCAGGGGCGACTCTAGAATTTGTTTGTACGATATGGGTATCAAATGAAAGGTGTTAATGAGTATTTTAAAAAGGAGTGGGCCTTAGTTCTATAGGTGGACGCCTTTTCGAAATATCGCCATAAAGGTGGACCAGGGGCGACTCTAGAATTTGTTTGTACGATATGGGTATCAAATGAAAGGTGTTAATGAGTATTTTAGAAAGGAGTGGGCATTAGTTCTATGTGTGGACGCCTTTTCGAGATATCGCCATAAACGTGGACCAGGGGTGACTCTAGAATTTGTTTGTACGATATGGGTATCAAATGAAAGGTGTTAATGAGTATTTTAAAAAGGAGTGGGCCTTAGTTCTATAGGTGGACGCCTTTTCGAAATATCGCCATAAAGGTGGACCAGGGGCGACTCTAGAATTTGTTTGTACGATATGGGTATCAAATGAAAGGTGTTAATGAGTATTTTAAAAAGGAGTGGGCATTAGTTCTATGTGTGGACGCCTTTTCGAGATATCGCCATAAACGTGGACCAGGGGTGACTCTAGAATTTGTTTGTACGATATGGGTATCAAATGAAAGGTGTTAATGAGTATTTTAAAAGGGAGTGCGCCTTAGTTCTATAGGTGGACGCCTTTTCGAAATATCGTTATAAAAGTGGACCAGGGTTGACTGTAGAATGCGTTTGTACAATATGGGTATCAAACGAAAGGTGTTAATAAGTGTTTTAAAAGGGAGTGCGCCTTAGTTATATAGGTGGACGCCTTTTCGGAATATCGTTATAAAAGTGGACAATATGGGTATCAAATGAAAGGTGTTAATGAGCATTTTAAAAGGGAGTGGGCCATAGTTCTATAGGTGGACGCCTTTTCGAAATATCGCCATAAAGGTGGGCCAGGGGTGACTCTAGAATTTTTTCGTACGATATGGGTATCAAATGAAAGGTGTTAATGAGTATTTTAAAAAGGAGTGGGCCTTGGTTCTATATGTGGACGCCTTTTCGAGATATCGCCATAAACGTGGACCAGGGGTGACTCTAGAATGCGTTTGTACGATATGGGTATCAAATTAAAGGTATTAATAAGGATTTTAAAATGGAGTGGCCCTTAGTTGTATATGTGAAGGCATTTTCGAGATATCTACCAAAATGTGGACCAGTGTGATCCAGAACATCATCTGTCGGGTACCGCTAATTTATTTATATATGTAATAGCACGTACAATATTCCTTTCAAGATTCCAAGGGCTTTTGATTTCGCCCTGCAAGACTTTTTCATTTTCTTCTACTTAATATGGCAGGTGTCACACCCATTTTCCAAGGTTTTTTCTAAAGTTATATTTTGCGTCAATAGGCCAATACAATTACCATGTTTCATTCCTTTTTTCGTATTTGGTATATAATTATGGCATTTTTTTCATTTTTCGTAATTTTCGATATCGAAAAAGTGGGCGTGGTCATAGTCGGATTTCGGCCATTTTTTACACCAATACAAAGTGAGTTCAGATAAGTACGTGAACTGAGTTTAGTAAAGATATATTGATTTCTGCTCAAGTTATCGTGTTAAAGACCGAGCGTCTGTCGACTGTGTATAAAAACTGGGCGTGGCTTCAACCAATTTCGCCCTTTTTCACAGAAAACAGTTATCGTCCTAGGAGCTAAGCCTCTACCAAATTTCACAATGATTGGTTAATTTTTGTTCGACTTATGGCATTAAAAGCCTCCTAGACAAATTAAATGAAAAGGGCGGAGCCACGCCCATTTTGAAATTTTCTTTTATTTTTGTATTTTGTTGCACCATATCATTACTGGAGTTGAATTTTGGCATAATTTACTTATATGCTGTAAAGATATTAACTTTTCTTTTAAAATTTGAATTTAAAAAAATTTTTTTTTAAAAAGTGGGCGTGGTCGTTCTCCGATTTTGCAAATTTTTATTAAGCAGACGTAAAGTAATAAGAGTAACGTTCCTGCCAAAGTTCATCATGATATCTTCAACGACTGCCAAATTACAGCTTGCAAAACTTCTAAATTACCTTCACTTAAAAGTAGGCGGTGCCACGCCCATTGTCGAAAATTTTACTAGTTTTCTTTTCTACGTCATAAGCTCAACTCACCTACCAGGTTTTATCGCTTAATGCGTATTTAGTAATGAATTATCGCACTTTTTCGATTTTTCGAAATTTTCGATATCGAAAAAGTGGGCGTGGTTATTGTCCGATATCGTTCATTTTAAATAGCGATCTGAGATGAGTGCCCAGGAACCTACGTACCAAATTTCATCAAGATACCTCAAAATTTACTCAAGTTATCGTGTTAACGGACAGACGGACGGACGGACGGACATGGCTCAATCGAATTTTTTTTCGATACTGATGATTTTGATATATGGAAGTCTATATCTATCTCGATTCCTTTATACCTGTACAACCAACCGTTATGCAATCAAAGTTAATATACTCTGTGAGCTCTGCTCATCTGAGTATAACAATTGGAAGAAAAGTAACAAAATAAAATTGGTTTTTGCATATTCTTTTTATCCACTTATTCAAGCTTCATGCTCATGCCTTACTTGGATAAAACGTAATTGTTTTTCTACAGCGTTTCGAGAGGAGCGGTAAAATGAAATGAAAATATTTTCAAACATTTGTTGTACCCAAAAAAGAAGAAGAAGAAAAAAAAACCAAATTGGAATTGGACTAACTTAGTTAAATCTGGCTGTGGACCGTCAGTAGACGCCTATTTTTTTGAGCATTCCCACGCCATTTGAACCTTAAGCCACACCCATATATATACAAATGTATATTTTTTGTGGTGTGTGCATACATATGTGCACATTTTTATTTATATTCATATTTTTTTTTTTAATGGTATGAGTTGGAATTTCGTTTTGGCGCATTTGCCCCTAAGCCGCATGCATTGTTTTTGCCCGCAACCCATTTCCTTCCGTCAAAATCGACAAATAAACCCGCCAAATTGAGTATTAAGCTGTTCCCACTTTTCTCTCTCCAGCACATTTTCAACTCATTTCCTGCGCGTAAAACCGCAATAAAGTAGTGGCTGAAGTAGATGCTGATGTTGCCGAGGAGGTTCTAAGTTTTTTTTATGGTTTAAAATTCTCGTAAATTGCTATAACAACTTAATAAATGCTTAAGAAAATAACAAAAAATGCATTTCATACTTTCAGAGAAAAACAATAAGGAAGAAAATTTTGATAAAATTGTTTTATTTTCTGCAGACCAGCAAGTTTTGTATTTTTGCTGTATTTTCAGTCTCAGTGTCTCGTTCGATTTTTAGCTGGACTTTTTATACTCAGTTGAGCAGAGCTCACAGAGTATAACAACTTTGATTGGATAATGGTTGGTTGTACAGGTATAAAGGAATCGATATAGATATAGACTTCCATATATCAAAATAATCAGGATCGAAAAAAAACTTGATTGAGCCATGTCCGTCTGTCCGTCCGTCCGTCCGTCCGTCCGTTAAGACGATAACTTGAGTAAATTTTGAGGTATCTTGATGAAATTTGGTATGTAGGTTCCTGAGCACTCATCTCAGATCGCTATTTAAAATGAACGATATCGGACTATAACCACGGCCACTTTTTCGATATCAAAAGTTTCGAAAAACCGAAAAAGTGCAATAATTCATTACCAAAGATGGATAAAGCGATGAAACTTGGTAGGTGAGTTGAACCTATGACGTAAAATAGAAAATTGGTAAAATTTTGGACAACGGGCATGGCACCGCCCACTTTTAAAAGAAGGTAATTTAAAAGTTTTGCAAGCTGTAATTTGGCAGTCGTTGAACATATCATGATGAAATTTGGCAGGAACGTTACTCTTATTACTATATGTATGCTTAATAAAAATTAGCAAAATCGGAGAACTTTGGTAGGGGCTTAGATTCTAGGACGATAACTGTTTTCTGTGAAAAAGGGAGGTATCGGTTGATGCCACGCCCAGTTTTTATACACAGTCGACCGTCTGTCCTTCCTCTCGGCCGCTAACATGATAACTTGAGCAAAAATCGATGTATCTTTACAAAACTCAGTTCACGTACTTATCTGAACTCACTTTGTATTGGTGTAGAAAATGGCAGAAATCCGACTATGACCTCGCCCACTTTTTCGATTTCGAAAATTGCGAAAAATTAAAAAAATGCCTAATTCTATACCAAATACGAAAAAAGGGATGAAATATGATAACTGGATTGGTTTATTGACGCAAAATATAACTTTAGAAAAAAACTTTGTAAAATGGGTGTGACACCTACCATATTAAGTAGAAAAAAATGAGAAAGTTCTGCAGGGCGAAATCAAAAGCCCTTGGAATTATGGCAGGAATACTGTTCGTGGTATTATATATATAAATAAATTAGCGGTACCCAACAGGTGATGTTCTGGGTCACCTTGGTCCACATTTTGGTCAATATCTCGAAAACTCCTTCACATAGACAAATACCACCACTTCCTTTTAAAATACTCATCAACACCTTTCGTTTAATACCCATATTGTACAAACGCATTCTAGAGTCAACCCTGGTCCACCTTTATAGCTATATCCCTAAATGGCGTCCACCTATAGAACTATGGCCCACTCCCTCATAAAATACTCTTTAATACCTTTCATTTGATACACATGTCATACAAACACGTTCCAGGGTTACCCTAGGTACATTTTCCTACATGGTGATTTTCCCTTATTTTGTATCCAAAGCTCTCAGCTGAGTATGTAATGTTCGCTTACACCCAAACTTAGCGTTGCTTACTTGTTCTATTTAAACTTTGAGTATCAATTTGTTGGATTTTTGCTTTTCTTTGTTTCGTTGAACGGCATACATTTAGATCGCCTTCGCAGTTTGTCGTTGGTAATTTATTACCAATTAATTGACGTACTGCAATGCAGTTTATTAGAGCAAATATTTTGTTTCGGTTTTAATGGAATTAAAATTTGACCAATATATCTGCACAATGGTTAGTAATTTTAAAGCGAGGCCTCTGATTTCATATAAGTTAGGTTAGGTTACACAAAGGTGTGTTGTCTCGTTGCGTAGGAACGGTACAGATTCTAATGAGACCGATCTCAATATTTAAAAAATTATTCGGAGATCAAAGTGAGTCGTCGCCGAAATACTTTCCACTATATTTTTAGGTCTACCGCATGGATTTCAATTGGAGAGTGCCCTGTCAAAACACCAATGACCACTGATAGATGAGCCTAAGTGACCCCATCGTTTCGGCAGACCTCCTACCAGCCATTTCCGGCCAGAAAGACTTACCAGCCTGCAAGAGGTGTTGTTCGCCCAACGCTTGCTGAGCTGACTCGAGTTCCATCTATGCAGGAGCAGATCACAGGTGCCCAGCAGAATACCGAAATCTTTACAGCCATCCTCATCTGGTTCAATTGTACCAACGCGAGCTAAAACGAAACGCTCGACAGTTGTCCTAGATATCGGGCTTGTGACCCAGATAATTTTAATCATAAAAGAGTTTGATTCAATCGCAAGCGAGATCAGCCACCCCAAGACCACCCTCGATTGCACTAAAAATTAGCTCAAGGCCTTGATAACCGCTCGCCTATCAGAGTGGATGTTAAATTCTCTAACCGTAGTAGCACTGAATAGAATTTCATCCACCACATCCTTAATCGTGGCAATTTCCGCTTAGAAGACGCTGATGTGATCAGTCAACTTAAACTTGCGGTTTACATTTAGCTCTTGTTAAAAGACCCCTCGACAACCTTTTCGAGCAAGTTTCTCTCTCAGGGGAATAACTGGGGTGAAGATTGCAACGGTAGCAGTTACTGGCATACACTAGTCGCTCCTGTCAGTGATAAAGTCGAACCTGGTAGAGTGCCCGAAGTCAGAAACCCATAGCGCATATTACGACTGTTTCATATCAGTAACTGTTCATATTTTATTTGATTGGGTCCCATTATTGTATACGTGAAACTGAAGTTGAAATATTAAAATTGTGACTATAATTTATTACAACCATAACATAAAGAAATGACATTTATTTGCCATAAAAGCGCACAAGCAACTCCAGCTGGTTTGCGCAATTTACGCATTGACCCATAAATAATGCTACTAGCTTAGTGGAGCTTGTTTATGAACTAAGTGCTTTATGTATTAGACAATAATTTTATGCTTCAAATAATTGAGTGCACAAATAATTACCTGTTAATGCGCCACATGTACCGCAGCGCACCCCAAAGGCCCTTAGGCATTACCGCAAATAATGACTTAACTGAAAATGACTTGAGAAGAATGTTAATTTCTTGTCAATAATGACTTATTATATAATTACACATACACGACTTATATAAACAATAAGCATATGTGTGTGTTTGTAGCACGAATATGTGCAAATATTTGTTTGGAGGATAAATATCCAAGTTTGTTATATTTCTGATTTCTTAGTGAAATCAATAATTTCTAAAACACATGCAGATAAATGAGAAGTGAATATGTCTTTTTGTAAATATTCATACCCAATAGAAAACAAGCAAACAAATTAATTCAAAATTGGTGTGCGGTAAATTTTACTTTTATTTTCTTTACCAAACTGAAGGAACTATCAAAAACCAGGATCTATGCTATAAAACAACGCCGTTGTTTTGGCAAATGCTAAAAATTGTCTATGAATTTTTCCACTTGCTGTTTCTAGATCTGACAGCTGTATCACTGGAGCTTTAGCCTGGCAAGCGCAGGGTACGAGCACAAAACGTGCTCCATCGTTCTCTCCCCAGTGCACTCTTCCTAAATATGCCATCACTGACTAAGGCTAATTCAAAGTCATATGACGCCAGAAGGCAATGTCCAGCCAGACTACCCGTCATGAGTCCACAGTTATCTCTTTTTATACTCAGTTGAGCAGAGCTCACAGAGTATATTAAGGTTGATAGGATAACGGTTGGTTGTACATATATAAAGGAATAGAGATAGATATAGACTTACATATATCAAAATAATCAGGATCGAAAAAAAATTTGATTGAGCCATGTCCGTCCGTCCGTTAACACGATAACTTGAGTAAATTTTGAGGTATCTTGATGAAATTTGGTATGTACGTTCCTGAGCACTCATCACAGATTACCATTTAAAATGAACGATATCGGACTATAACCACGCCCACATTTTCGATATCGAAAATTTCGAAAAACCGAAAAATTGCGATAATTCATTACAAAAGAGAGATAAAGCGACGAAACTTGGTAGATGAGTTGAACTTATGACGCAGAATAGAAAATTATTAAAATTTTGGACAACGGGCGTGGCACCGCCCACTTTTAAAAGAAGGTAATTTTAAACTTTTGCAAGCTGTAATTTGGCAGATCGAACAAACGCATTCTAGAGTCAAACCTGATCCACCTTTATGGCCATATCCCTAAATGGCGTCCACCTATAGAACTATAGCCCACTCCCTCATAAAATACTCTTTAATGCCTTTCATTTGATACACATGTCATACAAACACATTCCAGGGTTTCCCTCGGTTCATTTTCCTACATGGTTATTTTCCCTTATGTTGTCACCATAGCTCTCAACTGAGTATGTAATGCTCGGTTACACCCGAACTTAACCTTCCTTACTTGTTTATGATAGGAGTAACTTTGTAAGTCTCAGGTTGTAAGACCTTCCGATGCTCTTTGACATTTTACAGCCCTGCGCTTGGGTCCATGCCTCTCTTAATCTCGCTCAATCTTATTGGAACATCTACGGAGCTAGCTTTAAGGGATTTCCATATATTTTGAATACCATTGGAAGTTTCTGTGTGAAAGGGAACCTTGGTGCGGAGTTAATTTTTCACAAATTTTGATTTTTTTATTAGCGACTTTTAGTTGAAAAACAATTACTTTCTTTAAGCTGGCTCTAGGTCATATGTATTAAAAATACGATTGTTTTTGTTTTTATTTCCAATATATTTCAATCTCCACCGGAAATCGTCATCAGGGATTGGCTGTCAAATAGGCAGCATCTATTCAATTCAAGTTCTAAACAACATCTTGAACTGAATAGATGCTGCCTATTTAACAGCCAATCCCTGATGACGATCTCCGGTGGAGATTGAAATATATTGGAGATAAAACCAAAAACAATCGTGTTTTTAATACATATGATCTAGAGCCAGATTAAAGAAAATTATTGAGATAATTTTTCTTTAAACTAAAGAAATTTTCGATGCAAATATTGTAAAAACCTTCAATCAACCCAAGTTATTAAATTTTCATTACTTGATTTCTTCTTTAAATAAAGTGCTGATTCAACTTATTCAGTTTGGTTGAAATAACTTGTTTTAAAAATTAATTTGTGATCATTGTTAATTGTTTAAGTACTTCTTTTGTTTCATATTTATTACACAATGTTAAAGGCTCGTTTAAACTCTATGCAAAAATAATGAGTAATGAGGTAAAGCACGCTCGTGGCAAGTACGCAGAAAGAATTCCTACAAATGAGTAAGCATTTCTAGTATGCCTTATAATCCTAATGGAAATATAAACCAATTGCGTCCAGCAGAAATTTTTTTCAAAATACAAATCTATGAAATAAGTTTTTTTTGTGATTCTTGAATCTGAGTCATAGCCTTAGAAAGTAAATATACTTAGAATTTGACTTAACTTATATTTATTTAACCCACTAAATAATTCGTTGACCTTAAGCGTATTTGACCCTTCCCAATACTATATAAAGCAATAAAATCGTTTAAAAAACTGTTTTATTTTTACGAGCTTTAATTTCCCACATGTTCGTATATCTAAAATTATCTAAATAAAGTTACTTGAATATATTCGCAGGATTTTAACAAAACATAACTTGACTAACTTGACAGCGTCTTTTTTTTGTCTCGCCCGTGACAACAATTAAACTCATTATAACTTGAAAAAAAAAAAAATAAAATTAGGAGAGGTTTTGAGTATTTTTCAATAACTGTATTGATTGAATGTTAATCATTTCATCCTATCACTAAGAACCAGTGGCGTAAAAATAGGGTGACAGGGCTGGCAAAATTTCATGGGCCCCCGACCCAAGAGGCCCCGGGCCAAAAGGCCGCGATCTCAAAAATATTTTTTTATATTGCACGTGAGTATTTGATTTTATTTGGAGAGTGTATTTTTATAAGTTCTGATAAAATCCAAAGTGCAGAACTAAAGACCATAATACAATTTCAAAATCTGTCCAAACCTTTTCCAGTTTAAATTCAGAAGTTAAAAATTCAAATTCAGAAAATTGCAATTCAAGTTCAGAATTTTCAATTGAAGTTCAGAAAATTACAATTCATGATCAGAATTTCCAATTAAAGTTCAGAAAATTCCAATTCAAGTTCAGAAAAATACATAGTTATATTTCAAGTTCAGAAAATTACAACTCAAGTTCAGAAAATTATAAGTAGGGTGTATTTTTCAAAAGTTATTCCAGTTCATACGAAGTAATGGAATATATACTTACATGTTATTTGCGGAAGTGTTCATGCTTCGTTGACAATGGTAGCTTGGATATATTGTACCCCAAGTTTTCTCCAAGGCGTGTACATCCCGAGCTAAGAAATCAAACGGAGGATAACTCTTTGCAACAAGTGCATGAGGACATTCCGTCCTTGAAAGGACTTGGAAAGTAAGTAGAAGGGGAGAACTCCACAGAGTTGCGAGAGGCAGGTGGAGGAAGACTTGATCTGTGCACACAGTACTTATACGTTACTTGCGGGATTGTGGACGCTCCGTTGATCTCGTCATGGCTACTGTCATATTTAATGCAGATAAATGATTGTGACCTTTAGAATATAGCTGGATGTCCTTGTAGCTGACCTCTTACGAGAGGAGGAGAGAGAAGAGAGGAAAGGGTTTTTTCTTAGCTATCTCCTTAATATGAGCAAAATTGATTTAATCGAGTTAAGAAATCCAATGCTTCCTTAACAGTAGGCCTTCATATCCTTGTATCAAATTATTAGCGCTAACATTTACCATCATACATACATACTTTAATTTCTATTGCATGAAAGAAAAAAATCCTGACAAACTTTCCGAACTTGAGTTGTAATTTTCTGAACTTGAATTGTAATTTTCTGAATTTGAAGTGTAGTTTTCTTAACTTAAATTGGAATTTCTGAACTTGACTTGGAAACTCTGAACTTGAGTTTTAATTTTCTGAACTTAAACTGGAAAAGGTATAGAAAATTGGAAAGGTATTGACATTAATTTGAAAATTTAAAAATGAGAGCAAAAAGTGTAGCAGAAAAATCGCCCAGCACCCCTGAATTTTCAGAGGAAACTAAAATGGCATTTTGATGAGCTTTGCGAAGATGGGCGTCTCCAAGATCTGGAAATTTTGTTCAAAGTGAATATATTTCATCGAGTACTGAACATCATTATAAGCCAACTCAGATCGCATTTCATTCCAATGAATGAAATTGTTTCAAATTTCAGTGTTTCGCAGCCTTCAACTTTATAATTTTAAATGACACTGATCTATTAAAAAAAAGCTCTAGAATTTGTTGATATGTGTAAAAAGGACGTATCTGAATCATTTGTCAGAGGAATTTCTTAGTTTTCGGTCCACTTTCCGACGCGAAATAGAAAAATCGTCGTGTGTAAGAGACCTCGCTAATTTATTAATAATAAAAAATCATTTTATGTCTTGCAGATTTCCTCAAGTATACACAGCAATAATGTTACTTCTTGAAATTCCTGTGAATATAGCTAGTGCTGAATGATCATTTTCCAAACTGAAATCGATAAAAACCTATTTAAGAAACTCTATGAGACAAGAGAAGTTATGTAACTAGGCTATTCTGTCTATTGAAAATTCTATGGCCCAATTTTTAAACTTTGATGATAGTATAGACACTTTTGCGAAACAGAAATTTCAAAAAAAAGATTTTTCTTAATAAATACCTTATTGAAGTTAAAATGTTATTTTTATTTCATTGTAAATTCATATACAACGTTTAATTGAATAAACTGAAAATCTGGAAGTGTATTAAAATTAAACTGAGTACAACCATTTTTATTGAAAGGGTCCCATCAAAAGAATTTGGCACGGGTCCCAGATGATATAGTTACGCCACTGCTAAGGACCGAAGATTGCAAGCAGGTTTTAAACAATGGTTCAGCAAAGATGAAATATGGCGTCCAATTGACGCACGCGTGACGATGGAACATCCCAAGTTTTGTTTAAAATATTTTAAGAATTGCATAATATTATTCCGAATTGAAGAAAAAAATAAAAAACAAACAAGTAAGGAAGTCTAAGTTCGGGTGTAACCGAACATTACATACTCAGCTGAGAGCTTTGGAGACAAAATAAGGGAAAATCAGCATGTGTTTGTATGACATTGGTATCAAATGTAAGGTATTCAAGAGTATTTTAAAAGGAAGTGGGCCATAGTTCTATAAGTGGAGGCCATTTATGGATATCGCCATAAAGGTGGAACAAGGGTGACTCTAGAATGAGCTTTAAGATATGGGAATCAAATCAAAGGTGTTAATGAGTATTTTAAATGTGAGTGGGCCTTAGTTCTATAGGTGGACGCCTTTTCGAGATATCGCCATAAAGGTGGACAGGGGTGAATCTAGAATTTATTTGTACGATATGGGTATCAAATTAAAGGTATTAATGAGGGTTTTAAAAGGGCGCGATCCTTAGTTGTACATGTGAAGGCGTTTTCGAGATATCGACCAAAATTTGGACCAGGGTAACCCGGAACATCATCGGTCGGGTAATTGGTTTATATATGTAATACCAAGAACAGTATTCCTGCTAAGATTCCAAGGGCTTTGGATTTCGCCCTGCAGATGTGTCACACCCATTCTACAAAGTTTTTTCTAAAGTTTTTTTTGCGTCAATAAACCAATCGAATTACGATGTTTCATCCCTTTTTTCATATTTGGTATAGAATTATGGAACTTTTTTAATTTTTCGTAATTTTCCACATCGAAAAATTGGGCGTGGTCATAGTCGGATTTCGGTAATTTTTTGTGCCAAGATGATGTGAGTTCAGATAAGTACGTGAACTAAGTTTAGTAAAGATATATCGATTTTTGCTCAAGTTATCGTGTTAACGGCCGAGCGGAAGGACAGACGGTCGACTGTGTATAAAAACTGGGCGTGGCTTTAACCGATTTCGCCCATTTTCACAGGAAACAATTATCGTCATAGAATCTCTGCTCCTACGAAATATCACAAGGACTGGTTAATTTTTGTTAGATTTATGGCATTAAACGTATTCTAGACAAATGAAATGAAAAAGGGCGGAGCCACTCCCATTTTGAAAATTTCTTTTATTTGTGTATTTTGTTGCACCATATCATTACTGGAGTTGAATGTTGACATAATTTACTTATATACTGTAAAGATAATCAATTTTTTGTTAAAATTTTACTTAAATTTTTTTTTTTTTTAAAGTGGGCGTATTCTTCATCCGATTTAGCTAATTTTTATTTAGCACATATATAGTAATAGTAGTAGCGTTCCTGCCAAATTTCATCATGTTATCTTTAACGACTGTCAAATTACGGCTTGCAAAACTTTCAAATTACCATCTTTCAAAAGTGGGCGGTGCCACGCCCATTGTCCAGAACTTTACTAATTTTCTATTCAGCGTCATAAGGTCAACCCACCTGCCAAGTTTAACTGCTTCATCCATCTTTGGTAATGAATTATCGCACTTTTTGGATTTTTCGAAATTTTCGATACCGAAAAAGTGGGCGTGGTTATTGTCCGATTTCGTTCATTTTAGACAGCGATCCGAGATGAGTGCCCAGGAAACTACATACCAAATTTCATCAAGATACCTCAAAATTTACTCAAGTTATCATGTTTACGGACGGACGGACATGGCTAAATAAATTTATTTTTTCGCCCAGATCATTTTGATATATAGAAGTCTATATCTATCTCTATTACTTTATGCCGTTACGGATTGCCGTTATGCGAACAAAGTTAATATACTCTGTGAGCTCTGCTCAGCTGAGTATAAAAATCCTATTCAGGATATCTAACTTGATAATTAACTACGAGATATTGGTTTCCGCTGCATGGTAGGGACTGCATATGAATTCGCTCTAATTTTGTATGAAAAAAAAAAAAATTCGACGATTACAAAAAACACTTTAAATTCTCAAATTCTGGATTCATTTTTCAATATTTATAGGGAAAAAAAAGATTTAAAAAATATTGAAAAAAAAAACTTTTTTCAGTAAAAAAATATATTTTTAAAAACATTTTAACAATTTCCGATTTTTTTTGAGTTAATAAAAACAAACAAATTGAATTATCTCATTTATTTCGGGAGTCAGTACTTTTCGGCCGCAATTTCAAGACATCATATAAATTCGCTTTTACTTAAAAAACATGTTCAATGAACAAAAAATATCATTTTATTAAAAGAAGAATATTTTTAATTTTTTTAATATTCCCAGGTTTTTCAAAATTCACTGAATATGTATTATTTTTACAATGCAATAAATTTTATGAAGGGAATAAACATGGAAACTTTAGATTTTTCAGACACTGACAGCTCAGATGCCGAATAATTAAAATTTCGTTGTTTAAATATGAATGTGCTTTCAAGTTTGTTAAAAAAAAAAACATTGATTTCACAATTAAACATTTTTTGAAAACAGTAATTTTTTCTGTATTTCGAAAAAAAAAGAAAAAAATTATGATAGAAAAATTCTAATTTATTTTGAGAGCAAAATTTTCTGCCTCTAACAATGCCAAAACTTCCACTAAGCCTTGGTCTTCCCTTTACAGAATATTTGGTTACATATGTCTTCATAGAATAGTTTCTGGTACAAATTGAGATCCTGAGAGCATTCAAAAACTATTTTCTCAAACCCCTGAGAAGCTTAATTTTTTTTTGAATAATTTACAAAAATATATTTCATAAAATTAACCACCACCTACCCAAATGAGATACTTCGCTCAAATATATATCACATATAGCAGCAATGTCAGTTAGTTAATGAAAAAAAAAATTTTTTGTTGTTTAGTTAAACGGTTTTTTGAAAACAATACTTACATTAAGTAATAATAATATTAAAAGCTATAAAAATAATTAGGTAGGTCCTAGGCAATAGTCATCACACTCCTCATCAAAAGCGTTTGAAAAATTGCTATTGATAGTCATAAGTAAGACCAACTGAACCTTAATCAGGTTATGCTACGCCTCGTATTTTTAGAACGCCCAAGGCTTATATTTAAAATAAAAAAAAAAAAATGTATAGCGCGATAACCTCCGAAGAGATTTAAGGCCAAGCTTCTCTTCCAATTTGCGTCGTGCTCCTCTTATTTTTTCCTACAAATTGGCGGGATGGGACCTACTTGTTTTATGCCGACTACGAACGGCATCTGCAAGGTAGATGAGTTTTCACTGAGAGCTTTTAATATCAGAAATAGACTCGGAGTGCTTGCAAAACACTGCCGAGGGGCGACCCCGCTTAGGAATATTTTCTTCTAATTGAAAAAACTTGTTTCTAAAATTTTTGATGCAGCTTTGTCCGGAGCGTAAACCCAGGAACTTCGGTATGGTAGGCGGCTTTTAGTATTATTAGTACTCAACGTAAATATTGTTTTCAATAAGACCGTTTAACTTAAACATTTTTTTAAATTATTTTATTTTCGATATTATTTTTCTTGCTTTTTCGGCCTTTTTTTATTTTCAAGTTTTTAGTCTTTATTTAATTCCCTATCATTTCTCATTCTATTTAGTTCATTTAGTGAACATTGTTACAAGGACTCTTTCCTGACAATTTGTTACAATCTAGGTCAAATAATCCTTCCAAGGACTCTAGTCTACTCGGCGCCACTTATGCTTGTCCCTCCTCGAATTCCAGCATATTTTAGTGTCACTTCTACCGGACTGTATGTAATATTTGTTCCAAATATGAGCCAAATCGGACCACAAATACGATTTTATGAAATATTTTGATCCAAGCGCCACCTAGCGGCGATTTTTTCATAGGTCGCTTTCTATTCATGTATGTATTATGTGTTCCAAATATGAGCCAAATCGGACCACTAATACGATTTTTTGAAATATTTTGATGCAAGCGCCACCTATCGGAGTTTTTTCATATTATTGCATTGTTATCGCGTTCTGAACTATATTCGAAGTTTCAAGCTTGTATATTATCGGGAAGTTACTTAAATTTTAATTACAAAATTCGTTCACAACGGCCGTGCAGCCTGTCAAGTCAATCTAAATAAAACCGTTTAAAAACCAAATAAATGTGCCAAGAAAACTAAATACTATGTACCATAATTAAAACCAATTTAATAGCCAACATGTTGTGCACATTTTATAAACCAATTAAAATTGCTGGCCACGCCAATTTGTTGGAAAAATTTATTTACTTGCACCTGGGTTTGTCATTGTTTTTGAAAATTGCATACCTGTGTGTGTAAGTAGAAAATAGCTAACGGAAATTTTATAAAACAAGTAAATATATAGATATGTATATATTTGAAGTTTTAAACTAGTAGTGTTTCTTGCATATAGTTAGGTATATGTACACGGATGCATCGATATCTCATGATAACCTCCAAGCATACAGGCAGTCTAGTCATTCATCCTTTGCAAGTTGGTAAGTAAGGGGTACTTCACACGGCTTAACACACTAGAAATTAATTTGTTGGTATTTGTTGTGTGGCTAATTTTCATGTGCAGCCTTAAACCCTTTTAACATGAGAGAAATTATGTTGACAATACAGGCGACTTATTTGTTTTGCAGTAGCACATACCTTTGTACTTTTGGTTAGTTGCTCATACGACATGGTGTACAAGGTGAAGAACGTAAGACTGTATGTGTTAATAATATGTATGGTTGTGTATGCGTGCAAAAACTTTCATGTTAGCCATATTTTAGGAAAAGTGAGAAAATTTTTGTTTTTGAAGTTCCTCGATTTATTTTTTTTTGTGACGTTGAATTTTCACTCAATCAAATGGGACATTTTCGAAGTGAAATTTGGAAAGTTACCGTTGCGTATAAAGCAAAACGATTGGTTGTGGTCTACAAATAATTGCAAAAGTGATTGCTTATTTGAATTTTTATACCTTTCATAAAAATGGAATGGTATATTAATTTCGTCAGGAAACCCAAAATTGTAAGTCCTTAAAGGAAAGTAGATAGACCCACCATTAAGTATACCGAAATAATCAGGATGAAGGGCTGACTTGATTTAGCCATGTCCGTCTGTCCGTCCATCCGTCTGTCCGGCTGTCGTTTGTATGCAAACTAGTCCCTCAATTTTTGAGATATCTTGATAAAATTTGGTGAGCGGGTGTATTTGTGTGTCCGATTAGACATTTGTCGGAACCTGCCGGATCGGACCACTATAGCATATATTCTCCATACAACCAATTTTTCAGAAAAAGAGGATTTTTGTCATATCTTCCTCAATTTAATAGATTGAAGCTTCAAACTTCACCATATACTTTCGTATATTGCACATATTGTTTTCTGAAAAAATTGATGAGTTCGGTCGTATATATAGTATATATCCCCCACAACCGATTGTTCAGATAAGAAACTTTTCGTAATTACTGCCCTACTTTAAGAGCTAAATGCTTCATATTTCAACAAATGCTTAGGTATATAGAATATATTGTTGTCTTAAATAAATAAATAAATAAATATATATATATATATTTTCGCAATTTCAGCCACATTTTAACAGCTAGAAGCTTCAAATTTCACCAAATCCTTACGTATATAGCATATATTGTTGTCTGAAAAAATCATATAGATCGGTGGTATATATATTATATACCCATATAAACTGTAATTTTTGCCCCTTTTTACGGCTAGAAGCTTCAGAATTCATCACATTTCATCAAATAGTTACGCTTACGTCATATATTGTTGAAATACGTGATTCGTAGTCATAGTTTTTACACGCAGACCACAAAAGACCTGAAACTTTGCATCCTCGCGCAAAGTACCTACCTATTTTTTTATTTTATATTTATCTTAAAAATCGTTTAGGTATGCACATCTGTTCACTATATATTTTTTATCTTATACATCCGATTATTTGGAGATTACGAACGGGATAAGATTATTGTTCAGCCCCATTCAGGAAAGGTATGAAGTCATTGGCACAGTCGAAGACAGTCCCGTTTTTACTTGTTTTATTTATTATATTTGAAAAATCTTTCCCTTCACAGGTTGGCTAAAATTTTTGCTCATGCTTGAGTGCGAACTCTAAAAAATGGCTTTGTACAAACCTCAAAGCAATTATCGATATTGCGAAAGCAAACATGAGTAAAAATGTTGGAGTTGAGAACATGTTGCTGTAGCATAAATAGCTTTTATTAAGGCAGATAGGGAGGAGAAGCAGTAGGGAGGGAGAAAGAATAAATAAGAAGGAGAAACATATTGAGAAAGATGAGAGAAGGAGGAGCAGGTGAATAATGGGAAGCATAACAAAAATGGGGAAGTAAAGGGAGAAGTAACTAAGGAAGTAGAGGGACATGCGAAGAAGAACGAAGTAGATAGAGAAAGGTAAGAAGAAGGGGAATTAAAAAGAGAATGTGCAAGAGGCATGTTATAAGGGAGGGGGGGGGGGGGTGGAGTTAGGTGAAGGAAAGACGTAAGTGGAGGCAGAACCTACGACAGAAGAAGAGGTGGAAGTAAATTTGATGGGGTTAAGCAAAAGGAAAGAAAGGAGATTAAGAACGCGATGTAGCATGATAACGAAAAAGTGAAAGAAAGGGTAGAAGGAGAAATGTAAGAACTGAAAAATGAATGACTGGATGATGAGTTAAGAAAAGTGAGAAATAAATAATTAATAATAAATAAAAATTAAAATTTAAAAATGGTGAATGGAATTGAACACGCTGCTACCACACTACAGTGACCACATATAATTTCCACATATAGAAATTCCATAAAAAATGTTTTTAAATAGAGCACCTATTTCACGAGTTTATTTTTGATGCCTCTTAAAATATTTATTACGATAGCATATTTTGAAACAAATTTGAATTCGATTGCCATAAAAGAGCAAAAGAAAATTATTCATAAAAGGCATATTCAAGTATTACTTGAACAAAGACGCAAAAGTAGCGATATGGAACAAAATCAACAAAAGCTGCGCTATTCTTAGCGAATTTTTATTTACATTAAAATATTTGCATTTTTTTTTGCAAAAATTCCTTTTTCAACCTCCTTGCTATTTCCATACTTCGCTTTATGTACATGAAAAATAATAACAAAATATTACAGAAATTTTTCTTGGGCAACATTCACAATCTTGTAAATTTCTTTCTTTCACGTTTGAGGGCATGAATGAACGAAGATGAAATCTGGTAGTTTTGAAGATTCGCATCCGCGTTGATATTATATAAGTGGGTAATTTGTTAATTCTTTTGTAAGTATAGCAATATAAGTTTAGTAATGAAAACTTTATACAATATTTGGTTACGGTATATAATCTTAATGCGCCTTTATTAGAAATCACTTTTTTCTCAAAATGAAATTTTTTTACATATCTCTTTTATTTATTCATATCTTACACCATGTAGGTGCTTTTTGTTTTGTCGAAATGTATAACTACAATAAATACCAGCAAGAGGCATTCGCTTTAAGAACTATAAAAAGATGGTTGCCAAGGTTTACATTGAATATTACCCTGCAGTCAAACCTACTAGTTCTATGCTAAATGAAAACTAGTTTGCCAAGAATCCCAATTATTTCGAGTAGTATCTTTGTTCTATATTAGTAACTGGTATTTTTAATACGGCGATCTCTTTCGAAATATAAATTGCCAGCCAGTGCGTCAGCATCATACCAATTGACAAACTAGTTAGTTTATGTAAGACCACCATACCTTTTGGTATACCACTTAACTCAAAAGGATTATATTCCGTAAATGAGTTTCCATATTTTAGATTTGAACGTGTGTAACATTCAAATAAGAATAACAATTATCAAATTCAAAACCTTTTTTCAATTTTATTTAAGAAGTATTATAAAGTATAAATTTTATTATAACAATTGTTTTAATCATACATTTAATTTAACTTGTTTTTTTAACCATTCTCAAATTATACTTATGAGTGTTGTATAGATTTTGAAGGTCATCGAAATCTAGCAACATCGATTTTATTTTTATTATTGGAATAATACTTTTTAAACCTTTTTGCCGTTTTCTGTCTAATAGTTGTAGAATTCTTCATATAAAGATTCGGTTGATTAAATTCAATATTTATATTTTCTCTTTTCGTATTAATTCTATCTATTGTTTTTTTCTTTGTATCTCCTATTCTTGATTTTATTTCTACACAATTTATTTCCTTCTTATTAATAAAATCACCATCAATCAATCTTATTAATAAAATGCATAGTGTTATTATAAAAATGTATAGCTTTAATTACTAACTCCTCCGAATTATAGATATTTTGAATATGTTTTAAAATTCTTACATGTTCAAGTAGTGTTGAATGCATCCTTTCTAAGTCTGAGTTTCCAGTGTGATTATTCGGTGCAGTATAATGGGGTTCTATGTTATTTTCTCTACAAAAAAGTTTTATTAATGTATTATTGAATTCATTTCCATAACTAGTTTATTTGCTTTTCCTAAAAATGCTATCCTTTCTTTAATTTTTGTTTTAATAGTCACCATATTTTTATCATTAAGTTTATGTGCTGTCCCTAATTTCGTAAATTTATTAATTGATGTTAAAAAACAATTTTTCTGAATTTGAAAAATAGTGCATATATTGAATTTGGTTTATCAGGTGTTGTAGAATAATGACATTTTTTTAATGGCTTCCGATCATACTTATTTTCATTACAAATATTACAATTATTGCAATATCTATTTATAAATTTAATTATTTTAGGACTAAACTAAATATCTTTCAATTGTTCATAATTTGCTTGAATTCCTCAATGGTTGCCTTTCATATGAATATCATCAATGATCATCAATAAAGACTCTTCACCTTCAATATCGTTTGCAAATTTTCGCAAATTTTATAAAATGCAGATCTTTGTTATTACAAAATAATTAAATTAATAACCTTTCAATTTCATCGTACATATTATCACCAATTTCAGAATATATTCCGACCTTTCCTTTTCTAAATTCCCTTCTAAATAAATCTTTTAAATAATGAGTATTATTAAATCATTTTCTGAAACATATACTAATTTATATTTTTTAAAAGCATCTCTTTTTTTTATTTTTATTATACTCAGTTGAGCAGAGCGCGTAGTGTATATTAACATTGATTGGATAACGGTTGGTTGTACAGGTATAAAGGAATCGAGATAGATATAGACTTCCATATATCAAAATCATCAGTATCGAAAAAAAAATTTTATTGAGCCATGTCCGTCCGTCTGTCCGTTAACACGATAACTTGAGTAAAATTTGAGGTATCTTGATGAAATCTGGAACGTAGGTTCCTGGGCACTCATCTCAGATCGCTATTTAAAAAGAACGATATCGGCCTATAACAACGCCCACTTTTTCGATATCGAAAATTTCGAAAAACGGAAAAAATGCGATAATTCATTGCCAAAGACAGACAAGCTGAAGAAACTTGGTAGGTGTGTTTACCTTATGACGCAGAATAGAAATTTAGTAAAATTTTGGACAATGGGCGTGGCACCGCCCACTTTTAAAAGAAGGTAATTTAAAAGTTTTGCAAGCTGTAATTCGGCAGTCGTTGAAGATATCATGATGAAATTTGGCAGGAACGTTACCCCTATTACTATATGTATGCCTAATAAAAATTAGCATAATCGCAGAACGACCACGCCCACTTAAAAAAAAATTTTTTTTTAAAGTCGAATTTTAACAAAAAATTCAATATCTTTACAGTATATAAGTAAATTATGTCAACATTCGACTCCAGTAATGATATTGTGCAATAAAATATAAAAATAAAAGAAAATTTCAAAATGGGCGTGGCTCCGCCCTTTTTAATTTAATTTGTCTAGGATACTTTTAATGCCATAAGTCGAACAAAAATTTACCAATCCTTGTGAAATTTGGTAGGGTCTTAGATTCTAGGACGATAACTGTTTTCTGTGAAAATGGGCGAAATCGACTGAAGCCACGCCCAGTTTTCTTACACATTCGTCCGTCTGTCCTTCTGCTCGGCCGTTAACACGATAACTTGAGCAAAAATCGATATATCTTTACTAAACTCAGTTCTCGTACTTATCTGAACTCACTTTGTATTGGTGTAAAAACTAGCCGAAATCCGAGTATGACCACGCCCAGTTTTTCGATATCGAAAGTTACGAAAAATGAACAAAATGCCATAATTCTATACCAAATACGAAAAAAGGGATGAAATATGGTAAGGTAATTGGATTGTTTTATTGACGCGAAATATAACTTTAGAAAAAACTTTATAAAATAGTTGTGACACCTACCATATTAAGTAGAAGAAAATGAAAAAGTTCTGCAGGGCGAAATAAAAAACCCTTAAAATCTTGGCAGGTATTACATATATAAATAAATTATCGGTATCCAACAGATGATGTTCTGGGTCACCCTGGTCCACATTTTGGTCGATATCTGGAAAACGCCTTCACATATACAACTACCACCACTCCCTTTTAAAACCCTCATTCATACCTTTAATTTGATACCCATATCGTACACACATATTCTAGAGTCACCCCTAGTCCTCCTTTATGGCGGTATTTCGAAACGGCGTCCACCTATAGAACTAAGGCCCACTCCCTTTTAAAATACTTATTAATACCTTTAATTTGATACCCATATCGTACAAACAAATTCTAGGGCCACCCCTGGTCCACCTTTATGGCGATATCTCGAAACGGCGTCCACCTATAGAATGAACGCCCACTCCCTTTTAAAAATACTCATTAACACCTTGCGTTTGATACCCATATTGTACAAACGCATTCCAGAGTCACTCCTGGTCCACCTTTATGGCAATATCTCGAAAAGGCGACCACCTATACAACTACCACCACTCCCTTTTAAAACTCTCATTAATACCTTTAGTTTGATACCAATATCGTACAAACACATTCTAGAGCCACCCCTGGTCCACCTTTATGGCGATATCTCGAAAAGGCGTCCACCTATAGAACTAAGGCCCACTCCCTTTTAAAATACTCATTAACACCTTGCGTTTGATACCCGTATTGTACAAACGCATTCTAGAGTCACCACTGGTCCACCTTTATGGCAATATCTCGAAAAGGCGACCACCTATAGAATGAACGCCCACTCCCTTTTAAAAATACTCGTTAACACCTTGCGTTTGATACCCATATTGTACAAACGTATTCCAGAGTCACCCCTGGTCCACCTTTATGGCAATATCTCGAAAAGGTGACCACCTATACAACTACCACCACTCCCTTTTAAAACCCTCATTAATACCTTTAATTTGATACCAATATCTTACAAACACATTCTAGAGCCACCTCTGGTCCACCTTTATGGCGATATCTCGAAAAGGCGTCCACCTATAGAACTAAGCCCCACGCCCTTTTAAAATACTCATTAACACCTTTCATCTGATACCCATATCGTACAAACAAAGTTTATAGTTACCTCTGGTCCACCTTTATTGCGATACCTCGAAAAGGCGTCCACCCATAGAACTAAGACCCACTCCCTTTTAAAATACTCACTAACACCTTTCGTTTGATACCCATATTGTACAAACGTATTCTAGAGTCTCCCCTGGTCCACCTTTATGGCGATATCTCGAAAAGGAACCCACCTATACTACTACCACCACTCCCTTATAAAACCCTCATCAATACCTTTAGTTTGATACCCATATCGTACAAACAAATTCTAGTGTCACCCCTGGTCCACCTTTATGGCGATATCTCGAAACGGCGTCCACCTATGGAACTAAGGATCACTCCCTTTTAAAATACTCATTAACACCTTTCTTTTGATACCCATATTGTACAAACGCATTCCAGAGTCACCCCTGGTCCACCTTTATGGCAATATCTCGAAAAGGCGACCACCTATGCAACTACCACCATTCCCTTTTAAAACTCTCATTAAAACCTTTAATTTGATACCAATATCGTACAAACGCATTTTAGAGTCATCCCTGGTCCACCTTTATGGCGATATCTCGAAAAGGCGACCACCTATAGAATGAACGCCCACTCCCTTTTAAAAATACTCATTAACACCTTGCTTTTGATACCCATATTGTACAAACGAATTCCAGAATCACCCCTGGTCCACCTTTATGGCAATATCTCGAAAAGGCGACCACCTCTACACTACCACCACTCCCTTTTAAAACTCTAATTAATACCTTTAATTTGATACCAATATCGTACAAACACATTCTAGAGTCACCCCTGGTCCACCTTTATGGCGATATTTTGAAACGGTTTCCACCTATAGAACTAAGGCCCACTCCCTTTTAAAATACTTATTAACACCTTTCGTTTGATACCCGTATTGTACAAACGCATTCTAGAGTCACCCCTGGTCCACCTTTATGGCGATATCTCGAAAAGGCGACCACCTATACAACTACCACCACTCCCTTTTAAAACCCTCATTAATACCTTTAATTTGATACCCATATCGTACAAACAAATTCTCGGGTCACCCCTGGTCCACCTTTATGGCGATATCTAGAAACGGCGTCCACCTATGAAACTAAGGATCACTCCCTTTTAAAATACTCATTAACACCTTTCTTTTGATACCCATATTGTACAAACAAATTCTAGGGTCACCCCTGGTCCACCTTTATGGCGATATCCCTAAATGACGTCCACCTATAGAACTATGGCCCACTCCCTCATAAAATACTCTTGCCTTTCATTTGATAGACATGTCATACAAACACATTACAGGGTTTCCCTCGTTTCATTTTACTACGAGATGATTTTCCCTTATGTTGTCACCATAGCTCTCAACTGAGTATGTACTGTGCGGTTACACCCGGACTTAACCTTCCTTACTTGTTTTTAACTATTCTTATTTGCATTTTGCATTTATTGACAATTTTGTTAACTATAAAAAATTTTGCGTTTAAATTTTCTATCGAGTTTTGAATTGAATTCGAAGTCAATTGGTTTAACTGTACTCTACTTAAAAAGTCTGCCACCATATTCTCCTTTCCTTTAACATACTTTATATCAAAGTAAAATTCATCTAATAATATTTTCCATCAAATTATTGTAGAGTTAGGATCTTTTAATGAATAAAGCCATTTCAAAGGTTGATGATCAGTTTGAACTAAAAACTTACGACCATAAAGTAAGGGCGATAATATTTCATTGACCATACAATGGCCAGTAATTCTTTCGTGCCCGTTTAACGTCTTGCTCGCAAAGCATATAGGCTTTCCTTCCTGGCTTAAAACTTCCCCAATGGCTACATTACTTGCATCTGTTGTCAACACAAACTTTTTATTGAAATCCGGATAAATTAATAAGGGTGGATTAATTAAAATTTTCTTCAATTTTTCAAAAGCTTCTACATACGATTTATCATTGATATCTATTTTGCTATTCTTTTTCAAATATTTTATATTCGGGTAATATCCGGTTAAACCTAGAAAAGATTTTATATCCTTCACGTTCTGTGGCATTTGCAAATTCTGTATTACACTGATTTTTTCTGGGTTTGGATTAATACCCTTATTCGTTATTATATGCCCAAGAAAATTAATTTCCTTTGATAAAAATTTACACTTATTGATTCGAACTTTTAAATTATATTCATCTAATTTGTTAAATATTTTCTGTAAACTTTCCAATTCTATATTTGGATTGGATATTTATCATCCACTGTAATTTCATTTAACTTTCTAAAACCTATAACTAACCGCCATTTTTGTTTAATATTATTATCTGACTTCTTTTTGACAATCCACAAAAGAGAGTTGTATTGTGACTGCCAGTGTATTATATTTTGTTTTAGCATATCACTTACCTGCTCTTCTTTGTCACTTTCTAAAATCTAGGATGCCAGTAATTTTTACAATATATTGCTTTTTCAGAAGTGGTTATTATTTTATGTTTTACGCAGTTCGTTTTTGTTAGGTTTTGACCTTCAATATAAAACGTTTTTTATTTTTATGTAAAAAATTTTCTAATAATTCCATTTCTTGTTTATTCAAATTATTTGGTATTAAATCTTTGAATTTTGTTATATCAAATTTTTCTAAATAATGTATTTGTTAAATATTCATAAGTAAATAATCTTATTTCATTGTTATTTACCGTAAGTGTATTTTTTTAAAAATCTATTATAGCTCCAATTGGCCGTAAAATATTCATTCCTATGATGCAATCAAAATCCTAATCAAAAAAATTAGTAAGTTTAACAGACATAGTGCTACTATTTTCCTTGAATTCATTTGGTACACTCACTATTACCTCCTCCGTTACAATATTATTTCCTATTAAAGTATTTAATAAAATTGGTTTGGCAAATATTTTCCTTATTCCAATTTTAGAAAAGAAATCGTAATCACTTAGAGTTGTAGCAGCACTACTATCAATTAAACATTTTGTTTTTGTGTTGTTAATTGTCAAAATCACTATGGGGAATGAAAGTTCTAAGGCTGTACACGAAAATTTTCCGTACTATTGTTAAAATCAACTTCCATTGGATGTTGACAATTTTTACCATTTCTACCTTCAATTTGTGGATTTGACATACAAGTTCCAGAATTATAGCTGAAATCCTTCTGTTGCATATTATAAGGGTAGAACTGTAATTTCCATTTGAGTTATTATTATAGCTTAACTTATTTTGCGTACGAAAATTTGCACTTCGAAAATTGTTAGGGCTAGATACTTTATTAGCATTGTTATTGGTGTTATAACTAAAGCTAAAATTATTACTGGAAAAACTATATGCATGTTTTTTATACTCAGCTGAGCAGAGCTCACAGAGTATATTAACTTTGTTCGCATAACGGTAATCCGTAACGGCATAAACTAATCGAGATAGATATAGACTTCTATATATCAAAATAATCTGGGTGAAAAAAGAAATTCATTTAGCCATGTCCGTCCGTCCGTCTGTAAACACGATAACTTGAGTAAATTATGAGGTATCTTGATGAAATTTGGTATGTGGTTTCCTGGGCGCTCATGTCGCTATCTAAAATGAACGAAATCGGACTACAACTACGCCCACTTTTTCGATATCGAAAATTTCGAAAAACCGAAAAAGTACGATAATTCATTACCAAAGACGGATAAAGCGTTGAAACTTGGTAGGTGCGTTGACCTTATGACGCAAAATAGAAAATTTGAAAAATTTTGGACAATGGGCGTGGCACCATCCACTTTTAAAAGAAGGTAATTTAAAAGTTTTGCAAGCTGTAATTTGGCAGTCGTTAAAGATATCATGATGAAATTTGGTAGGCGCGTTACTCCTATTACTATATGTATGCTAAATAAAAATTAGCGAAATCGGATGACGAACACGCCCAATTTAAAAAACATTTTTTTTTTTAAATCAAATTTTAACAAAAAATTTAATATCCTTACAGTTTAAAAGTAAATTATGTCAGCATTCGACTCCAGTAATGATATGGTGCAATAAAATACAAAGATAAAAGAAAATTTCAAAATGGGCGTAACTCCACCCTTTTTCATTTACTTCGTCTGGAATACTTTTAATGCCATAAGTCGAACAAAAATTTACCAATCCTTGTGAATTTTGGTAGGGTCTTAGACTTTAGGACGATAACTGTTTTCTGTGAAAAAGGGCGAACTCGGCTGAAGCCACGCCCAGTTTTTTTACACATTGGTCCGTCTGTCCTTTCGCTCGGCCTTTAACATGATAACTTGCGCAAACGCAAACCACGTACTTATCTAAAGTCACTTTATCTTGGTATAAAATATGGCCGAAATCCGACTATGACCACGCCCATTTTTTCGATATCGAAAATTTCGAAAAATGAAAAAATTTCATAATTCTATTCCAAATACGAAAAAAGGGATGAAACATGGTAATTGGATTCGTTTATTGACGCAGAATATAACTTTAGAAAAAACTTCGTAAAATGGGTGTGACACCTACCATATTAAGTAGAAGAAAATGAAAAGTTCTGCAGGGCGAAATCAAAAGCCCTTGGAATCTTGGCAGGAATACTGTTCGTGGTATGACATATATAAATAAATTAGCGGTACCCGACAGAAGATGTTCTGGGTCACCCTGGTCCACATTTTGGTCGATATTTCGAAAACGCATTCACATATAGAACTAGGGGCTACTTCCTTTTAAATTCCTCATTAATACTTTTAATTTGAAACCCATATCGTACAAGCACATTCTAGAGTCACCCCTGGTCCACCCTTATTGCGATATTTCGAAAAGGCGTCCACCTATAGAACTAAGGCCCACTACGTTTTAAATAATCATTAACACATTTCATTTGAAACACACGTCATACAAGCACATTCAGGGTTACCCTAGGTTCATTTTGCTAAATGGTGATTTTCCCTTATTTTGTCTCCAAAGCTCTCAGCTGAGTATGTAATGTTCGGTTACACCCGTACTTAGCTTTCCTTACTTGTTATTCATTAATTATATATCTTTTAACAAATTATTTTCTAGACAAAAAGAGTAAGAAGCTTGTATAGATATAATAGTATTTTAAATTAATAATGTTATTATACTATTAGGCAAAAAATTAATATAAATATCAAAAATTAGCCTCTCATTATTTTCTGGAGTATACGAAATATTAGCCTCTAAACTAGTCTTTGTATTAATTAAACTTAAAATGTTACATAGTTTATAATTTAATTCTTCAATATTCCTTGCTTCTACGTTTAATGCATCAATTCTTAAATTGAAAAAATTTCGTTTTACTTCAAATTCTTCTCTAAGTTTTCTTATAATGTCTTCCCATGAAGGATTTAATAAGGTTTCTGCTGATCTTAACGCCTTACCTTGCGGTCTGTTACTTAAAATTGCTTTTACCGTATCATCATAGTCTATTTGCGTCAATTGAAACACCGTTGCGACATCTCTCAAATAATTGGTTAAGGTATATTCACTACTCCCATTGAAGGCTGGCAAACTCTCTGCTAGTGCACAGCCATCTCAAATGATAATTGATGTATATGTTATAGTTTGAGTTTAAAAACTATCTTCAGCTTGTGGATTTAATGATGATAAAATGTTATATGCAATGTTTTATTGCTAACAACTTATTGAAAACTATAACTTTTCCCAGTATCGTGATTGTTGTTTTTTTTTTATTTATATACTTCTTTAATCTTTAATTCTTTATTGGTTTCCTTAATTTGCTTAAACAAATTTCTTTCACATTTTAGATTAAGTCCACTTATTTAATTTTTTGTTGTTGTAAGTTATCACAATTTCACGATCAAAATTTCTTAAATTTGTCGGTTTTTTTTTTTTCAAAATTACTTATTTGTTTATTGTTTGAACTTTTCAAATATAAATGTGCTTTTAAGGATGTACGTATGTATATATTTTTGAAATTTTACTTCTCTGTTAAATTGCTCTTTTTTTTTTTAACTGATGGTGGTTTTGGGTTCAGATCGGTTTGCAAATTAACCGTCACAGGATACGTTATCGCACAACGTATCCCATCCTCGTCGCCACTTAACTGAAAAGTATTATATTCCGTAAATGAGTTTCAAAATGATTATGTTCCGTAAAATGAATTTATTTTTTAACACAGAATGTTCAATTCAATTATAGATTCTTGAAAAAACTGAAAAACTGTTTTACATTTCATTTCAAATACAAAAGGTAATTCAAATATTACTGAATGATATAACAAGAACATAAAATACAGTACAAGGAACATAAAGTACAATTTACACCTCTAATAAAACTTACCACTCAGTCTATGAATCAGGGTCAGTTGACATGTTAGTCGATCTAAATATCAGCTCAATGCCTTTTAATATACAAATCGGTATAAACATCATTATCCTACTAATTAATATACTAGTTTATGATGCGGTAGTACTATTCATGTTGAAAAAGTGAGTATCGAAATATCCTTAAAATTCTAGTCAACGAACTATTCAAGCACTTACTAATATGAGTAAGCCCACAAAACTCTACACAATGAATTAGAATGTGTGCTGAGTACTTTGGCTTTTGACGGCAGGGTAGTTACATATATATGCTTATACAAATACATACCTTTTTATAAATACATAAGTTTTATGAGTTCATTTTTAATTATATGACAAAGGTAAGAAGAATTTGGTAAGTGCAGGGAATTGCTATGCCAATCATATGAATATTTTTGTTATCTATATTTTTTAGTTAAACTTAAAATGTTCGTTATTATTATATTGTACTTCCATACGAATTATAAAATCATCTAAAGTTGAGTTCCAGTAGTTTAAAAAGTTTAAGGTTGCAACGTTGAAATTAAAACCATTCTAGCTTTCAGTTTTTATTCATGTTGACGTCAGAGTGGAGAGCGTTGCTATGGTGTAAAGATATATGCTGAGGACCTCGGCTCAAAGTTTATGGCATTATAGCTGCACACTTAATCTTGTTATTTTTAAACAAATATATCTATTCTTAAGAAAATTTTTCATTTAATGCAAAAAAGTTATTTTTTAAGAAAATTACTTGTCCAGATTTAGGGAAGGATGCAAAATCAATAACACTTTTTCTTATTCCAAAAGCTACTTTTCTCTCCGCCTTAGAGATTTGTAGCAGCCACATGCTTTACAAAATTTTAATGGCGACGTGATAAAAGCCCACTCCACTTTTCACTCAAAACAACTTTTTGTTACTGTCGGCCGATTTCTGTATATTATAGTAAAAGAAAAGAATGCAAAAAAGTTGCCAAAAATAAAACATGCTTGCTCCTAGAAAGTTATGAAAAGCTGCATGTTTAGGGTTAATTCATTCAATACGTTTCGAACTTTAGTTTGGTGAGTTGAGTTTTCATTCAATTAGTTTTTCGTTCCCCAGGAACATTTTGAGGGATGGAGTTGGCAGTGTTTACCGCATCGCCGACAGTATGAAAAACTGAAAAAATTGTCTCTTAAACATTAATAGTATAATTCTGTATGTTGTGCATCTTAGATTAGGTTAGGGGAAGCTCACTTGGACTACATGAAAGTCCGTTGTGAAACCACATATAATAAACTAAAATAACGGTGACGTATATATAACCACTTAGAGAATCGTTGGGTAGCAACGATAAGGTACCGAATGATCTCGATCTCAAACTTGGGCGACCAAAATACTTTCGCCTAGTTCTGGCAAAAGCTGGGCAATTAAGCATAAAGTGATTTGGTGATTCCACCTCATCATCCTCCATACAGCTGCAGCAGGAAGGAATTTCCAATATATTGAGACGTGCCGCATGGATGCCCATGGGACAGTGTCCTGTCATCTTAATAATGACAAAACTCTTTGGAAATGAAAAGTTTGAGAAGTATATGTTTACGTCAAAATGAAATGGTTTGAGAAGTATATGTTTGGTACTGTAAAAGCCAAATCAATAGTAACATAATGAGTCATGAATATTAAATGACGTATGATCAATGACAAAGTATGAACAATGAATAATGAATAATGTCAATCGAATGTCAAATGAGGAATGATGAATGATAAATAGTTAATAATGAGTAACGAGTGATGACTAAATTTTAATTAATAAATGATGTATGGTTTAAGATGAATGACAAATAATGAATGATGACTGAAGAGTTATGAGAGATGTATAAGACATTACGAACAGTAAATTATAAAATATGAATGATGAATGAGAAGCAATGAATAATGATTTACGAATGATAAATTATGAATAGTGAATTTCGACTGATGCATAGTTTTTGATGATGATGCAAGATGAAATGATAAATAGTGATGGTTGATGAATGAAAAATGAAAAGTGAATTACAAATGACGAGCGGAGATTGAAGAACAACCAGCCATAAATAATGAATGACGAGTTATAAATTTTGAAAAGCGAATACAGTGTTATGACTGATGAAGGATGTGTACTAACTTACTGATATGGCACTTCACCGTTTAAACGGTTATGGCCGTCCAACAAGTTGGGCTAGTTTAATTTTTTCCAGCATCAAATCGCATGATAAGCGGAGGCCCTGTCTGAAACTTTCTTCAGTTTTGAACTATTCGGAGAGGTCCTTCCCAATTTTGACTGAGCTGATGGTGTTGTTCGATGTATTTTTGTAAAGAAGCTGATGCATGCGCCTTTGCAAATTTTCCCCGCCATACTTGAATAGCTCCATAGGAAATTCTTCAGCGCCCGCGGCCCTGTTGTTTTTTAGTCTCGTTGGTGCTATTCCGAATTCATCGTAATCGAATCGGGGGACATTAATTTCATTATCATCGGTTTCCGGGATCGTGTTCATTTCCTTTAGGCGTACATAGGTGTCCATTTGGGAGAGCAGAGAAGTGTTCCCTCAATAATCCAAGTACTTCTGAACAGCGGTTAAAAGTTCGCTGTTTTTGTTTGTACAGAAGTTTGCCACGGACTTAAAACATTCCATTTATCGATACATTTTTGGTAAAATTTGCGAGGGTTATTCCAAAAAGTTAGCAGCTCAAGCTCCACGTACTCCCAATTTTCTGCCACTACTTTCTTCTTATAAGTAAATAATGAATTATAATTTACACTTTTCAAAATTTTCCAAGGAAATTTTTATCACATTAAACGTAATTTTGTGTGCTGATTTCATAAATCATTTTACTTTTTTTGTAAAATGATATGATGAGATATTTTCGACTTCCCGAAAACTTATCCCACAGGAGTAGAAAAGTTCAAAAACAAAAAATGCAACAATTTACAAAAGCAAACCTCAATTTTTTTAATACTTCATTTATTATTTGCCTTTGTTCTTTAATTTTAAGCTATTGGTTTTTGTATTTGTTGTTTCATTTAACGAAAATTAAAAAAAAAAAACCTACAAGAATGTCAAAAAGAAGGACTCAGCGAAAGTGAACGACATTATTTTGTTTTTTTTTTCTTAAATTTTCGTTAAATTAAACAACAAATACAAAAACTAATAGTTTTAAATGAAAATGAAATTGAAGTTTGCGTCTTTCGCTTTTGTACTTTTCAATTACTGTTCGTTCGTATTGGCTTTGACTAAAAGTATTTATTGAGGTTTCTTATAATATCTCCAAATTTTTTTGTGGCTTTTATTTTAAAATTAATACAATTAATCCTGATTCTAACAATGGCCACAAAAAGACAGCGTTATTTGAATGATGCAGATAGTTTCTTTGTTGTTTGTGGTGAATATATGTACCTTCAAAAAGTTTCGTAAAGTCATCACGGACTTTGTTAAAACAAGATGTTTTAATTACTTTTGAGTGAAAATTTGCGATGAAGAGAAGCCATGGCTGACAAAAACTGTGTGCTAAAATTGTGTCGTATCTCTGCGACAATGGTCGAATGGAAAAAAAGTACTTGGAAATCTTTCGTTCTGGTAGTGCTAAATTTCCTTGGAAACCAAAAATATGCGAATTATGAGCAATTGGTTAACGATATGCTGTGTAATATGAAAGAGCTAGACTACAATATTAGCATTAAGATTCATTATTTGCATAGCCATTTAAAACGGTTTCCTAAGAATCTTAGAGATTATGGTGAAGAGCAGGGTGAAAGATTTTACCAGGATATTCGTGTTATGGAAGAGCGATATCAAGGAAGATGGGACACGCATATCATGGCCGATTACTGCTGGAGTCTTTGTCGGGATCTTGAACAAGACCCACAGGCAAGAAAGTCTTATAAAAGGCAATTTTGTGCTGATACGCGGTAAATCATTAAAATTAAGTATGTAAAAATTGGAATTTTTGTAAGAATTTAACTCCTATACGAAAATTATAAACTAGAGCTGCTAGAAAGAAACAAATAATTTTTTCGTAATCAGCACCCTTAAATTGACTTAAAACGTCTAAAAAAAGTCTGGACATTTTTTCATTGTTGTCCAGTGTTGTGAGTGGTAAATGTTGAGTTAAAAAAAATAATTGGAATGACAGATGATGAATGCTAAGTTTTAAAAAGAAATTGTACAAACGAGGACTTGAGAGTCCTTGAACTGCTTTTATGGCTTTTGCAATCCATTACGTTTTGAGAAGAACCATTCTGGAAACATTTTTTGTTAACCAGGAAAACAACCACGAGGGCAATTAATAATGCTAAACCAAAACGCACTTGAAACAGGTTGCTATAGATATATAACTTCATTCCCTTTTTTCTTTAAAATATAATATGACAAGTATAAATTAGGGTGCTTATCTTGCCTACAAATGGTAATACCACAGTAAAAAAGTAATTTTGTTCCAATTGGAAACAATTGGGGCACATTGTATTATTATTTTGCTTATAAAAACCCAAAAATCCATAAAACTAGAGTAAAAGATAGTAAATGATAGTTTTGGGTCTGATTGGAGACGGTTGGCATGTACAAAAATGTCCAATTAGAGTCAAAATTCATATATTTCATACTTAAATTTTTTATAGTCGTTTAAAGGTACTCGCCTGAAGAAATAGCTCTTAAGACTTTTTAGGGCCACACTTATGCACACATATACATGTTTTCGAAAGGTTTCTGTTGAAAAATTAAAGTTCGTAAATAAAATTTTTGGTGTATAATACACAAGGTTCATATAAAAATGTTTAGCAAGCAATACAACGAAAATAAAATGAAAAAGTAAAAAAGTTCACAGCAACAAAAAAGCATCAGTCAAATCTTTCGATATCTCGAATATTAATCCAAACAAGCGGCCGTTCCCAGAACAACTACCATTGAAAAGTACAAAAAAAAATATCATTAACACGAGTTCAAGCAGACAAAAAGTGGGCCATGCCTTGAGGAGAAAAAAATTATGTGTACCAAATAAAAAAGTTGCAACATTAAGTTATTGTATAAATATAGAATTATACGCAAATCTTTTACATAACATTTGAATTGGTTCAATGCTGCTAAAAAAAAAAACTTTACGAATGTTATCATGAAATATGGCAATTGATGAAATCAATTGAAAAAATTTGTACTCGTTTGCATGATTGCCGTCTGTTTGTATCTGAAATCAAGCGAGTGAGATATGAGTGAGCAAAAAATGCAATTTCTTTTTTCAATTACGTATGTGCATCACTGAAATTTTTTATCGAATTTAAAATACTAAAAAAAAAAAAATTGTAAAAGAAATTTCTATTTATGCGTAAGTATTTTGTATAAGGGGTAGGGTGTGATGCAAATTGATGGTTAACACTTTCAACAAAAATATTTTGGCATTTGCCTCGACTTTGTGTGATGACGATGATGATGATAATGATTTGTACATATGTGTTTTAAAAATATTTAAACAAATTTCCATTAGCAGGCAGGATATGTGTTCATGACAAAAAAGATTTGTTCCTGTCTTTCTTTTGTTCAGCCCTGAATCACCCTATTATCCGAGGTAAGTTTAGGTTGAACTGGCCCGTCCATGAGGACCTCACATAGACTGAATGAGTCCGTAGTGTTACCAGAAGTTTGTTAAATGCCCAAACTCAAAAACAAAATCAGGACCTATGTCATAACATAACTCCGTCCTCTTGCCAAGGCAGTGTGATTAGTCTACAGTCCTCTCGTTTTAATGATAGGAGTAACATTGTTAGTCTAAGGTTGTAAGACCTACACATAATATTCGACAATTTGCAGGCCTGTACTTGGGTCCACGCCTTTCCCGCTTTGTCGGCCATGAGCATCTCATGCATTCTCTTTATATCGCTTAATTAAATCGGGACGTACACAAAGCAAGCTTCGCTATTTTAGGCTAGTTCATCCGCTTTTTCATTCCCATTTATTACATTATGCCCTGGCATCCAATATAGATGTATGCTTTTTCCCGTCCCGATTCTTCCCAGGGATTGGTTATACTCTAACACAATTGCAGATGCGATGTTATGCCAGATTGTTGCCTTAATAGCTGCTTGGCTGTCAATATAAAAGTTTACGTGGTTGCTGTTTAAGCTATTTTATTTTAGTGTTTCTAATGCTTTGGTTACTGCTAATACTTCCACCTGAAAAACGCTACAGTGATCTGGCACCTTGTAGTATTTGTTTATTTCTGGATGAGCACAGTATACCGCAGATTCCACTCCTTCCACTTTTTTGGAACCATCGGTGTACAGGTGTATCACCTCGTCCGCCATTTCCCTTGCACCCCTGCGCCAATTATTGACCCCTATTGCGGTTCCAAGAGCACCTTTAAAGCGCAGATATGGAAGTAGGTAATCTATTTGTCCTGTAATTAATGACGCTAAACTACTATGGCCGTAGGGTCTATGCTCAAGCTGCCCGAAGCACTGAGCTTCGTTGTAGTTATTAACGCTATGTTATATGCCACCAGGTCTACCGTAGAATGTGCAGAATGTTTAGGGCTCCCATAATTCTAAGCATTGATAGCCTGCATACCCACTCTAATTTTCTTAGGTAGGCTCCTTTTTTGTGGCTGTCCACCGAACAAGGACTCTATAGTATACGATAGGCTTTACAATAGCTGCAAATACCCAATGAGAGAGAGTGGGCGATAAACCCCACCTACCCCCTGGAATTCTTTTACATGCACAAAGTGCCGTGGAATCCATTTTACTCTCTCCTTCACGTTGAATTTCCATGGACATTTGTTGTTTAGAAAGAACCCCGTCTATATTGTGCAAGGCTTCTACTGCAGGATCACCTTTGCTAGCTTAGGCCTGATCCAATTTGGAACCTTGTATCTCTTAATAAATAGGACCATATCAGTGTTCTCCGCGTTGGCTGTCAACCCGACATTGGTATTTATATCAGTATACGTTACTCAATGTTCGTTTTAATTGAGGATTTTTTCGAATCTCTTCTTTACTATTTTTGGGTGATTTTGGAGAATTTTTGGTATCATTTTGTGTTATTTTCGCAATATTTTCGGAATTATTTGAATCATTTCGAGTTTTTTTTTAGATAATTATGATACTATTTTTGGTTAATATCTGTACTATTTTGGTATCAGGAAATTTATTTGAATTGTTTCCCGACTATTTGGGGTTTTTTTAATGATCGATTCGGGACTTGTACCTCGTGATCTTTAAGGGGTATGTGTGTATCTCCGGATCTTTTCAGCACTATTTCGGTGTAGTTTTGGGAATCGTTTCGTGAGTGTCTGCGGATCATAAAAGGGCTATCTCGGGATAATCTCGGAACTTTGAGGTATGATTTCGGAACTACTGCCGGATCATACCGAAATAGGTTTTAGGAATAGTTTGGGAACTATTTCGAGATCATATTGACAATTTTTTCGTAAGAGCTTCGGGATCGGAATTGTTTGCATGGTTATTTGGATTTTATTTCCGTATAATTTCTGTACTATTTCGGAACTAACTTCAAGCCAGGAGAATGGCCAAGAGGATGCACCCTCCGAAAATGAAGATATTTAATGGCCCTGTAAATATTTTTTATATCGCATTTTGTTGTGTCTTTTTGTCTTAAAAAAATATTGCTAAGCCTAATCCTGTGGTCTAGCATCAGTGCGACTGACGCACAGCTGGGACAGCAAGATTTTGTGAGATGCCAGTGTATTGGAATGCTCGGTACATTACAGAATTTTTCTGGATAGTAACACAAGTTAAACATTTCAGAGAATGGCTTAGTAATGCCAACTCTGCTTTGTTCCAAATAGATGCTTTTAAAATTTGTCAACCGTCAAATACCAAAGTAAGAGAGGAAGCATGCAACCCTGCTGACAGCCGTTATTGAATGCGGTTGCTATAAGTTAACTGAATCAAAAAGTGGCTCTACCAAAAAAATCGTATATTACTACAAAAATGCTCAATGTAACCTACTTTCTCTACTTGATAAGAATATAGAGATATGGCATGTAAGGGTAACGCCACATTTCGAATATGAAACCCGACTATCTTTCTCAGAAACTTCAGTAAGAACAGCATCCTACTAACGGGCATAAAGCTTTTGGGACTAGTGTGGTCATGCTAAGCAACCTTGGATATCATTCAACAAAAAATAGTTGCCACGTAAGTGGAATATAAGCTAATTAATACAAGTGACGCTGTAACAGTATTTCTCAAGAGTCACGACAGTTTTTCCATCACCTTATATGTGTACGATACGTGGACACATCGAGAGCCTGGATTTTCATTCACAATTCCCACAACAAATCAGTTGTATTTTAAATTTGTGATCCTCACATTTTCGCTCTTTATTATACTGGAGTTGAAGGTGTAATCATTACCTAATTTTTAAGAAACAAAACTTTGAAAATAAAAAAAAATTAAGAGTCCCACTTCTCGTTGCCATGAAAAAACTGTCAGGTTTCCTCATTAAAATCAGCTTTAGGGTCCTTTCAATATTTGCAATTTCCTCGAAATTCAATTTGAAGAAAAAAAAAAACGAATTACACAGAGGGACTTAGTCTTCATCCCTCTTCCTAAGCCTTTCCCCTATCAACCTTCCTCACTCCAAAATATATGACTAGTTTACAATTTGACATACTAAATAATGCCAAGTATACTCTTTTCCAACCATTCCCACTCCCCATTCATTGTGAGAAACGACTTTGCATCAACTTTTACGCCCATATCACTTGAGTATCTAAAAATTTCACAGATTAGTAATTTCACGCCTCGTAGTATATTGCAATTATATTACGTTCCGGTTCATTTTATGAAATTTCATAAATAACCCCTCTCAAAGTCTCCCTTTTTTTACGCATTTATTTATTACTTAATGTATAACATTTTAAAGAGCTATTGAATCCTTCCTTATTGAGGTACTAAAAATGGTGTTCGACGTAGACATAAATTACAGGCGTGAGTTTGTCATTTTGTAGCAGCTTACATACGTACACACTTTTATTACATACTTACACATTTTTATGCAAAATAAAGAGCATTTGCATGCACAAGTAAATAAACATAAATTATCACCAATATGACGCCCTGCATATAAAAGCAAATAAAGAGACCTCAGTTAGAATTTTGTATTCCTACGCTGAAGTGTGGACGTGTCTATACGTATATGTGTGTGTATTTGTAAGTATGCATATGCAAATGTGAAGTGTGCGCGAATTATAGCATACGTGTTAATAGTCTACTAACGGTCACATAAAGGACCACCTACCTACCCTTTCTCCTTCATTCTTGTATGTTACTTGAAGCATACATCGGCGCTCCCTATGGTTTTTGTTACTTTTGTTTATTTATAGCTTAGGAGTTTACTTAGTTGTTTTTGTTATTAATAGCGTAACTTTTTTTTTTTAAATTTATGCTATTATATGTCATCAAAGTCATTAGGAAATATGGCAACGTAGTGACTTTAAATATGAGAAACAAAGACGTTGCAAAAGTTACAACAACAAGTAAGGAAGGTTAAGTTCGGGTGTAACTGAACATTACATACTCAGTTGAGAGCTATGGTGGCAACATAAGGGAAAATAACCATGTAGGAAAATGAACCGAGGGTAACCCTGGAATGTGTTTGTATGACATGTGTATCAAATGAAAGGCATTAAAGATTATTTTATGAGGGAGTGGGCCATAGTTCTATAGGTGGACGCCATTTAGGGATATAGCCATAAAGGTGGATCAGGGTTGACTCTAGAATGCGTTTGTACGTTATGGGTATCAAATGAAAGGTGGTAATGAGTATTTTAAAATGGAGTAATCCTTAGTTCCATAGGTGGACGCCGTTTCGAGATATCGCCACAAAGGTGGACCAGGGGTGACCCTAGAATTTGTTTGTACAATATGGGCATCAAACGAATGGTGTTAATGAGTATTTTAAAAGGGAGTGGGCCTTAGTTCTATAGGTGGATGCCGTTTCGAAATATCGCCATAAAGGTGGACCAGTGGTGACTCTAGAATGTTTTTGTACGATATGGGTATCAAATTAAAGGTATTAATGAGGGTTTTGAAAGGGAGTGGTGGTTGTTGTATAGGTGGTCGCCTTTTCGAGATATCGCCATAAACGTGGGCCAGGGGTGACTCTAGAATGTTTTTGTACGATATGGGTATCAAATGAAAGGTGTTAATGAGTATTTTAAAAGGGAGTAATCCTTAGTTCCATAGGTGGCCGCCGTTTCGAGATATCGCCATAAAGGTGGGCCAGGGGTGACCCTAGAATTTGTTTGTACAATATGGGCATCAAACGAAAGGTGTTAATGAGAGTTTTAAAAGGGAGTGGTGGTTGTTGTATAGGTGGTCGTATTTTCGAGATATCGCCATAAAGGTGGACCAGGGGTGACCCTAGAATTTGTTTGTACAATACGTGTATCAAACGAAAGGTGTCAATGAGTATTTTAAAAGGGAGTGGGCCTTAGTTCCATAGGTGGCCGCCGTTTCGAAATATCGCCATAAAGGTGGACCAGTGGTGACTCTAGAATGTGTTTGTACGATATGGGTATCAAATGAAAGGTGTTAATGAGTATTTTAAAAGTGAGTAATCCTTAGTTCCATAGGCGGACGCCGTTTCGAGATATCGCCATAAAGGTGGACCAGGGGTGAACCTAGAATTTGTTTGTACAATATGGGCATCAAACGAAAGGTGTTAACGAGTATTTTAAAAGGGAGTGGGCCTTAGTTCTATAGGTGGACGCCGTTTCGAAATATCGCCATAAAGGTGGACCAGGGGTGACTCTAGAATGTGTTTGTATGATATGGGTATCAAATTAAAGGTATTAATGAGAGTTTTAAAAGGGAGTGGTGGTTGTTGTATAGGTGGTCGTATTTTCGAGATATCGCCATAATGGTGGACCAGGGGTGACCCTAGAATTTGTTTGTACAATATGGGTATCAAAAGAAAGGTGTTAATGAGTATTTTAAAAGGGAGTAATCCTTAGTTCCATAGGTGGACGCCGTTTCGAGATATCGCCATAAAGGTGGAGCAGGGGTGGCCCTAGAATTTGTTTGTACAATATGAGTATCAAAATAAAGGTGTTAATGAGTATTTTAAAAGGGCGTGGGGCTTAGTTCTATAGGTGGACGCCTTTTCGAGATATCGCCATAAAGGTGGACCAGGGGTGACTGTAGAATGAGTTTGTACGATATAGGTATCAAATTAAAGGTATTAATTAGAGTTTTAAAAGGGAGTGGTGTGAAGGCGTTTTCCAGATATCGACCAAAATGTAGACCAGGGTGACCCAGAACATCATCTGTTGGATACCGCTAATTTATTTATATATGTAATACCTGCCAAGATTTTAAGGGTTTTTTATTTCGCCCTGCAGAACTTTTTCATTTTCTTCTACTTAATATGGTAGGTGTCACAACCATTTTATAAAGTTTTTTCTTAAGTTATATTTCGCGTCAATAAAACAATCCAATTACCTTACCATCTTTCATCCCTTCTTTCGTATTTGGTATAGAATTATGGCATTTTTTTCTTTTTTCGTCATTTTCGATATCGAAAAAGTGGGCGTGGTCATAGTCGGATTTCGTTCATTTTTCATACCAAGATAAAGTGAGTTCAAGTAAGCACGTGAACGAAGTTCATTAAAGATATGTCGATTTTTGCTCAAGTTATCGTGTTAACGGCCATGCGGAAGGACAGACGGACGACTGTGTATAAAAACTGGGCGTGGCATCAACCGATTTCGCCCATTTTCACAGAAAACAGTTAACGTCATAAAATCTACCAAGTTTCAAAAGGATTGATTAATTTTTGTTCGATTTATGGCGTTAAAAGTATCCTAGACAAATTAAATGAAAAAGGGCGGAGCCACGCCCATTTTGAAATTTTCTTTTATTTTTGTATTTGGTTGCACCATATCATTACTGGAGTTGAATGTTGACATAATTTACTTATATACTGTAAAGATATGAAATTTTTTGTAAAAATTTTACTTTAAAAAATTTTTTTTTTTAAAAATGGGCGTGATCCTTCTCCGATTTTGGTAATTTTTATTAAGCGTACATATAGTAATAGGAGTAACGTTCCTGCCAAATTTCATCATGATATCTTCAACGACTGCCAAATTACAGCTTGCAAAACTTTTAAATTACCTTCTTTTAAAAGTGGGCGGAGCCACGCCCATTGTCCAAAATTTTACTAATTTTCTATTCTGCGTCATAAGCTCAACTCATCTACCAAGTTTCGTCGCTTTAGCTGTCTTTTGTAATGAATTATCGCACTTTTTCGGTTTTTCGAAATTTTCGATATCGAAAAAGTGGGCGTGGTTATAGGCCGATATCGTTCATTTTAAATAGCGATCTGAGATGAGTGCTCAGGAACCTACATACCAAATTTCATCAAGATACCTCAAAATTTACTCAAGTTATCGTGTTAACGGACGGACGGACGGACGGACATGGCTCAATCAAATTTTTTTTCGATCCTGATTATTTTGATATATGGAAGTCTATATCTATCTCGATTCCTTTATATATGTACAACCAACCGTTATCCAATCAAACTTAATATACTCTGTGAGCTCTGCTCAACTGAGTATAAAAACTGTGGCATAGACAGCCATAAAATGAAAAGCAGTGCGTTGTCCTTATTGTTAATAGCAGTTCCTTTGCTGGCTTCGTGAAGCACTTCTAAAATTACATACAGATACATAAATTTCTTATTTCCCATTTCCTTCGTTACTTAACGCCACCACTGTTCACTTGCCCATTCACTTACTTTGCTCTCAGCCATGATTACGTTTTGGCCTATCCGCCTTCACACTTCGTTGAATGATCTGCTTTGTCTGAGAGCTCCTGTGTATGTTTGTGTTGGTGATTTTATGAATATATAATATTATTTGTTTGTGGTTTACATTGGCTTCGTTCTAGTCTGGCTCTTATCACCTCCATTGTGTGATATCCCTTGCGTTTGAATAACTTCCGTCGTTGCGGAAACCTAACACCCAATGTGTTTGTGATGCACACACAGCCTGCCGGATATGCTTTTACTGTTTCACAGCATACAGGGTGTTGAGTATTAGAATCGTATAATGATACATATGAAAATTTTGTTGATTATAAAATAACAGATTAGCTAACGTTGGTGGTAAGAAGTTATAAAGCTATTAGGAGGTAGCTTTAAAGATATTAGGAAAGCATTTAGGCATATTATAAAATTTGATATTATTCTAGACAAATAGGTAACATCATTTAGTGCGGACATGTTGACTAAGAGAATATAATTTTTGTTTGGGCCTTAAAAGTAATTTTGGAGTACACACATATTCGACCACAGTCGCGTAAGGTAGGAATGTACTAAGCATTAGCCATTAGTACAAATTAGTCATCATGGTTGAGAGTAGTTTAAACAAGGATAAACAGATCAATAACAGACGAAACTCGTGTCTAAGCTATCACGTTTAAAATTTAAGTACTCATTTGTTAACATTCATGAGAAGGTGAGTGGTGTGAGCACGAGTACTCGTGAAGAGTGATGTGATTAACGTATAGGATATTAATGCTTTTGAATTAACTACACCCCGGCAGCCACCGTGACGTGGTGGCAGCGTGCTCCGCCTACAACACCGAGGATCCTGAGGTCCGAGCTCAAGCAAAGTAACACCAAAAATTTAGAAAAGAGTTTTTCTTATCAGAGTCGCCTGCCGTTTGTGATATGGCAAAGAGATGAAAGAGAAGCTCGGCCAAAATCGCTTCGACGGTAAATCGTGTCAAGTATCTGTTTTTTGTGTAGCTCGTCCAGGGCTTCAAGTTGAACCACTACAGAGGTAATCTTATCGTAAACTTGTCGGCTTCTTATTGATAACAACCGATATCGGTACTGTAAATTATTTTCGTAGAACTTTTGGCTGAGTCATAGGCTTCTAATTGGTTTGATGTCGGCCTGTAAAATACGGGTTTCAGATGGGTCATCAATTTTATAGTGAAGTTTTATAGCTATTTCAAATTGATAAATCATCGAAAACGAATAGATAAAAGGCCGGTAGAAAGCTGGAAGCGTTCCGATCAGAAGTCGATTATTTTTCAATTCCATGTCAAATCCATATCTTCTTGACAACTAGTCGATAACTATTCAAAATCTTTTCGAAAACAAATCTATAATTTTTCGATAACCAGTCGATAACTTTGCGATAGTATATCGGTAATTTTTTATAGCATATGGATACTTTTTTGATAAAAATCTGACAAGTTTTTCAAACAAATTTCTTTGTGACAATATATCGATAAACTTTCCCAAGTAAATCGATATATTTTTGAAGACGCGAAGATAATTTTTAGATAAAAATAACCTGCAATTTAATAAATAATTTTTTAATAAAAAATCGATAATTTGTTGATTTCATTTCTAAATCATAGAAATGTTTTATCAATAACAATAGCTAATCATGAAAATTAGTTGATGGTGTAAAGCGAGGAATTTCCGTATACTTCTCAAAATATTGAAGCATATTTTGGAAGCAATTTGTAGTTATTTTTTATTGAATATTTGACGATGCATTTAAATAAGCCGCTTTGGAAAACTTTGTAGAGTGACTGCTTCTGCAGGAATAATTTTTTTAATTTGTCACAACTTGATTAGATCTATATTACAAAATCATTATTTGCCATCTCGGTTAAAAGCAATTTTCGAAAAGTTAGACTATTTTCTGATAACTTACCGAATTTTTCTTGTGCAATACGTAATTATAATGAGATGAGATCCTGAACATTTCAGAGTTATGTGCGATTTTATACTGGGACTATTTCCTGGCTATCGCCGTATTATTTCTATTTAATTCCAGGGCGGTTGCAACACCTATTCAAGGTAATCTCGAGACAATGCTGGGATTATTTGGTTCCACGGTTACGGCGCTGTACCGTAGAAATGGGACAGAGACTTTCTTGGGCTATTATTTTGTAATGAATTTGAAAAAACATTAGAAAGTGAAATATTTGAAAACAAGGAATTTTTATAAATTTCGGCTTTGGTAACCACGAATTGGCCGGTATGCCCAGCTGGCGGCTTTATCTGTTCAAGAAATTTTGTCATTTAGAAAGTATGTAATATTTGGCGGCACTTGAGTCACACTTCAAAATGTGCGTCCTCAAACTAACTCGATTGAATAAATTACACTCAGTAGCATAGAAATAAAAATATAGTTTTGCAAAAATTATGTTTTTTGATATACTGGTAAATAAATTAATATTTTGCTTTTGTTTAGTTTTCGCTTGATGACTCAAAAACTTTTTCACTTCACAAATTTATTTGCAAAAATTGAAATACAAATAAAATAGTATGAAATGTCGTCATGTGATTTCGACGAGAGAATATTTAATTTATAGCTATGTGCCACACACATTTGGTTAGAGTTGATTAAAAAATTCGATAACGTATGACTTTTTTGGTCTCTCGAGCTTTTATGATCGCAATTTTATTGCAGTTATGATTTTGCATTTCTAATGCGTACACTAACGCTCAGACGAATAGCTTCCGCCTAACGTATTTCTAAATAATAATCTTTTAAAGTCCTTGAGAGATTATAATAATATTTTTTTGTTTGAGTCACAATATTCTGGTGAAAAATTGTCTAAGATAAAAATCCTTGAAGTCGCAAGGGGTCCAGAAAAAAGTAACTGGTTGCCGGATCAAAAGAAATAGTCGGGTCCAAAAAAGCTGCCGGATCTAAACATGTTGCTTTTGTGTTAACTACTCACTCAGGGTTTGAATTTGGAGCACAGCAGATAAAACTTTACTAGAAGCAAATAATTTGGGGCTTGTTGAGAAGAGCTTGAAGTTTTGTTGATATCTGTTGCATAAAATACCGATTAGTCCTCAATAATAAATCGATGACACACCGATATCAAATTGGTAACACTCCGATAACAAATCGATAACTTTGCGATTACAAAACGATACACTTTCTAATAACAAATCGATAACTTTACTGTAACCCACATAAAACTCCGATAACAAATTTTTTTCGATAAATAATCGAAAACTTTTCAATAACGAGTCGATAACAAATTGGTATTAACTCGATACAAAATCGATTACATAATTTTGGATGGGTTAGGTTAGATTGAACAGGCCGTTTCATAAGGACCGCACGTAGATTGGATAAGCCGATAGTGCTAGCAGAATCAAATTGAAAAACCCTATCAAAAACCTGGACTTACGTTATAAAAGAACTCGGTTCTCTTGAAAAATACTAGAAGCTTTCGAAAATCTATACCATTTGCTGCTTTCAGATCTAGCTGTATCAATATTAATGGCTGTATTCTTAGTCTGTCGAGATCAGGGCACGAGCACAAAACGTGCTTGATCGTTTACTCCGACAAACCTTCGTTCATCTGCTATCACTAACTAGGCCTTATTTGAAAGCCTGTGACCGAAGAAGGCAGTGCTTAGTCAGAACGGTCGTCATGAGTTCACAATCCCCTCATGATAAGAGTAATTTTGCAAGCCTAAAGTAAGAGCACTTGATCTTCGAAACTTTACATTCTCGCGATTGGGTTCACGCCTTTTCTGCTTGGTCGATCATGTGCAACTCTCGGCTTCTCTTTATTCCGGGCAGTCTTATATGTACGTCTGCTGTAAAATCCTTGAGGGTTGCGCCCTTTAAACGAAGTTTTTTCATACCATCTATTCCCATAACCTGGGATGTATGCTCCGCATTATCGCGATTCATTAAAGCGATTGCATACACTCTAACGTACTTTTAGATGCTGTCCTAGGAAACCTTAATTGTAGTTTGGCTGTCAATAAAAAAGTTGATCCCACTGCGGTATAAGCTATTTTCTCCATGTATTTCTACAGCTTTGATTACGGCTATTATCTCCACATTAAAAATACTACAATGATCTGGGAGCTTGTATGATCTCTTTATTTCCGGATCAGCACAGTATACCGCAGCCACTACCCTCATCATTACCTTAGAAACGTGAACACCAGCTTTTCCAATTCCGTAAACCATCCAATTTTATTGTGGCCCTAAGAGCTCCTTCGAAGCGCGGTATGGAATTGGAAAGTCTGTTCTTTTGATAACATCGGTAACTATTCGATAACAAATCGATAACTGTTTGATAACATAACATAAAAAGTACCCGATATCAAGAATTAAACGGTTCCAAAAGTAAGTGGCTCTAAAAGTATCCTTCCAAAGAAACACGTTCTACAAATAACCAGTTCTAATAAGTTACCAATTCTTGATAATGTAACTGGTTTAAAAAGGTTATCGGTTCTTAAAAAGTGATCGGTTCCAAAAGAGTAACCAACTGCAGAACGGCAATGTGTTGCGAGAAACGAAGCGGCTCTGCAAAAAGTAAAACTAACACTGTCGGCTAGTAAAACTAACACACTCGATGTGTTTGCCTAACCATTGCCCAGGGGCGATCCTACATAGATAAGCCTTTTCTGAAGTATTTCAAGTCGCTTTCCTTGGACTTGAATTAGGACCTTCAGTGTAGTGGACGAAAAAAGCAGTATCCATACCATAAGCGGCCGCTGAAAACAGGTTGCAAGAAAGAAAACACTTCCAAAATGACTTCCAAGTCTCAGAAAATATAGCCGATTCTAAAAGCTGACTAAGTAACCGATGCCATAAACTCAAGGGATACAATTAAGTAACCGGTTTCGATCCAGTGACCGATTCCAATGAAGTAGGCGGTTCGGATGCAGTGGCCGCTTCCAAGCAAGAAACAGGTCGCATACAAGTAACCGGTGTCAGAAAGTAAAAAAAAAGTCAATCAGAGCAATTCTAAATATTCTCGCGGAATTTTGTTCTCGCGGATTTTTTTATTCCCGCGGAAAAATTCCTCCAATTCTTTTAGTTTAATTATTGTTGCCAATTTGTTTGAAATTAAGAAATAAGGTATAAACAATGCACATTATTGCATTTCATATGGTATTCACTGAAATGAGTAATGAATTGGTGCCACAGCAACATCAACAGAGGAGCATAAGAAGAAGACCGGCGGGATAACACAAATCCGCCGGAGTTGCCTGCATTCATTTTGCAAAGCAATTTTCTGGCGGCCAAGTCGTGAAAGAAAGAAAGTGTTCTTTCTTAAAATAACCAATTTCCTTTAACTATTTTGATGCATTCCCTTTAATTTAACAAGTGAAAAAACTCCTATGAAATGGCAGAGAAATCTCCCTCTCCCTCACATTCATAATACCTACTTTTCTCCCATAACCGGTTCCCGCTTTTTCGAACATTGTTCAGAATAGGAGGAAAGGGAGAAGTGAACAAACTCACAAGGAATTTTTATTTAGAATACGAGGAATGGGAGAAGGGAGAAAACTCGCACGGAATTTTCGTTTAGAATTGGGCTGAATGTGTCCTTGTGTAATAAGTCGTTTTACAGGCAGAAAAATCTTTTTCTAAATACTTCTATTATGATTGTCTTAACAGTTTGCGTCTCAGCCTTTGTCTTTCTGTTCCGTTTTGTCTCAACAATTTTGGAACCTATTCAGATGAACGGTATTTTATGTCTGTCTGTGTGCCTATTGCGCGAGGAAACGAGCAACAACGTATATTATTTTCTGCTTGTTGATTATTTGCTATTGTGAGCAAATATTGCATACGAAATTATTTACACACAAATCAGGAAGCCAAAAAAGAAGAAAAAAATAAATAAAAAAAGAGAATTATTACATTGCTACATGAGCAAACAAATGCAAATTATTTAAAACGACATGTTTGTGTTACACGCTTGCCACCCTTATCTGTGGGGAATCATTTGTGAAAATAATCAGCCACAGCTTTATTAACATAATAATAACGGTAATATAATAGCAAAAAAAGCCATCAAAAACATTTCGTACGAAATATGGCAGACTAAAAACTGACGCATTTATATGAAAAATTATATGATTATGATCTGATTTTAAAAATTTGTTTAGACAGAGACATACGAGTATGTAAATATGTACGAGATAATGTAATGTGTGTCGTATTAAAGTCATCAAATGCAATGATTACATTATTATAAAAGGAAAAATACTAAATTTGCTTGTTTACTTTCACTTTATCGTACTTTCATAACATAAATGTGTTTTTTTTATTTGAGTTATGTTCATAATATTGACATGCGATAGCGATTATAGTCACATTCATGTGGTTAGGCGCCTTTATGTAACAAAAACAACAAAAAATTGTATATTTCAAACTTTCGTTAAATTTAAATAAATATACACATGGCTAGTCCTTCTTTTGTATCTGGGTAATGATATCACGTCCTTTAAGTAAGCACAAAGATTTTAAAAATATTTAAATAGTTTGTTCCGCATATTTCAACATTAACAATAATTATCAATAATAATCAATCAATAATAATAATCCCGGGGACGGGGCAGAAGGCTGGAGGAGAGTTTCCCTTAAATTCCGCTTAAACTTTGAGAATGTGTGAAACATATATGACCTGGTCTATGAAAAGGGATCTTACATGTGAAAACAAGTTTTCGAGAAAATAGCGATTGAAGTGAAATGCCAGTTTCTCGTTAATTACTTTTTTGTTAAATTGTTACTCGGGAGTTTTTCTTTTTTGATTTTTGATTTTTCAGATTTTCCCACGTGAATGAGCGTCCCAAAATATCTCCGAGTCGACAAGAAAGTGCAAAATGATTTTTTGACCCGTAAGTCCCTTTTCATAGACCAGGTCACATATATCTTTCCTATTTTCATATTTTAGACTGACGATAGAAATATAAATTTATGAATATTATTCTTATGGAAAGTTGTAAAAGAATCAAGCTTTTAAGAAATATGAAAAAAAAAAAAAATCGCGCTTATCATTGCGGTTGCCGTGGTGTGGTGGTAGCGTGTTCCGTCTACCACACTGAAGATCCCGTGTCCAATTCCCGGGCAAAGAAAAATAAAAAAATTTACTTACTTACTTAATTGGCGCTTAACCGCCTAAACGGTTATGGCCGTCCAACAAGGCGCGCCAGTCGCTCCTTCGCTCCGCCAACCGGTGCCAATTGGTCACACCAAGGGAGTTTAAATCGTTTTCCACCTGGTCCTTCCAACGGAGTGGGGGCCGCCCTCAACCTCTGCTTCCATAGGCGAGTTCCGATAGAAACACTTTCTTGGCCGGAGCATCATCTTTCATTCGCATAACATGGCCTAGCCAGCGCAGCCGCTGCATTTTAATTCGCTGAACTATGTTGGTGTCTGCGTATAGCTCGTACAGCTCATTATTAAATATTCTTCGGTACTCGCCATCGCCAACGCGTAGAGGTCCATAAATCCTTCGAAGAACTTTTCTCTCGAACACTCCCAAATCCGCTTCATCTGCTGTTGTAATGGTCCATGCTTCTGCCCCATATAGCAGGACGGGTACGATAAGTGACTTGTAGAGTATGATTTTCGTTCGCCGAGAGAGGACTTTACTTTTCAATTGCCTACCTAGTCCAAAGAAGCATTTATTGGCAAGATTGATTCTTCGCTGGATTTCAGTGCTGATGTTGTTGCTAGTGTTGATGCTGGTTCCCGAATAAACGAAGTCTTTTACTATTTCGAAATTATGGCTGCCAGCAGTAGCGTGGTTGCCAAGGCGCATATGCGCTGACTCTTTGCTCGATGACAGCAGGTACTTCGTTTTGTCCTCATTCACCATCAAACCCATCTTTACAGCTTCTTTTTCCAGTTTGGAGTAAGCAGAACTAACAGCGCGGGTGGTTAGGCCAATGATATCAATGTCATCAGCATATGCCAGTAATTGCACGCTTTTATAATATATTGTTCCAGTGCGGTTAAGTCCTGCAGCTAGTATAATTTTCTCCAGCATCAAATTAAAGAAATCGCACGATAGGAGGTCACCCTGTCTGAAACCTCGTTTAGTTTCGAGCGGCTCGGAGAGGTCCTTCCCAATTCTGACTGAGCTGATGGTGTTGCTCAACGTCATTTTGCACAGCCGTATAAGTTTTGCGGGCAAACCAAATTCAGACATAGCGCCATATAGGGAGCTCTTTTTCGTGCTGTCGAAGGCGGCTTTAAAGTCGACGAAGAAGTGATGTGTGTCGATTCTCTTTTCACGGGTTTTTTCCAAGATTTGGCGCATTGTGAAAATCTGGTGGATGGTAGATTTACCAGGTCTGAAGCCGCACTGATAAGGTCCAATCAGCCGGTTCACGGTGGGCTTCAATCTTTCGCACAATACACTTGAAAGGACCTTATATGAGATATTCAGAAGGCTGGTTCCACAATAGTTGGTGCATTTTGCAGTATCCCCCTTCTTGTGGACTGGGCAAAGAACACTTAGATTCCAACCGTCGGGCATGCACTGGTCCGCCCATATTTCGCTAAGAAGTTGCTGCATGCGCCTTACCAACTCCTCGCTCCGCAGGCAATCCATCAGCGCCCACGGCCTTGTTGTTTTTCAATCTGGTTATTGCTATTCTAACTTCGTCATAATCGGTGGGGACTTATATTCCATCATCATCGATTGCGGGATCGGGTTCTTCATCTCTGTGCGGTGAATTGCTGTCTCCATTTAGGAGAGCAGAGAAGTATTCCCTCCATAATCTAAGCACTCTCTGGACATCAGTTATAAGGTCGCCGTTTTCATTCCTACAGGAGTTTGCCCCGGTCTTAAAACCTTCCGTCTGTCGCCGTGTTTTTTGGTAGAATTTTCGGGCGTTATTCCTGGTGGCTAGCAGCTCAAGCTCCTCGCACTCACGCCTTTCTGCTTCTGCTTTTTTCTTCCTGAAAAGGCGTCTCGCTTCCCTTTTCAACTCACGATAGCGTTCACACATTTCTTTTGTCGCGCTCGCTTTTAACGTAGCCCTGTAGGCAGCGTCTTTTCTTTCGGTTGCAACGCAGCATTCTTCATCGTACCAGTTGTTTTTTCGTGGCCGCCGGTAATCAATTTTTTCCTCGGTGGCAGTACGAAGTGCTTTGGAGATATGCTCCCACTGCTCCTGTATTCCTTCAGGATGAGTTGTGCTCCCAGAGCAGGTGTGAGAGTCGAGTTGCGAAATCATTGGCAGTCTGTTGTGATTGAAGCTTTCCGTCGTCTAGCTTTCCTTGTGCTTTTTGCTGCTTAGTTTTAGCCGCGTTGAGGCGGGTGCGTATTTTGGCTGCAACGAGATAATGGTCCGAGTCGATGTTAGGTCTTCGGATCTTCCGCACATCTAAAACACTGGAGGCATGCCGCCCGTCTATCACAACGTGATCGATCTGATTGCGAGTATTTCGATCAGGAGACAGCCATGTAGCTTGCTGTATCTTTTTATGCATGAACCTCTTGCTGGATATGACCATATTTCGAGCACCGGCAAAGTCAATCAGCCTCAGGCCGTTAGGAGAAGTTTCATTGTGTAGGCTGAACTTTCCGACTGTAGGGCCAAAAACACCTTCTTTACACACCCTGGCGTTAAAGTCGCCAAGCACGACCCTTATATCATGACGGGGGCAGCGCTCGTATGTGCGTTCTAATTGTTCATAAAAAGTGTCTTTCACCTCATCGTCTTTCTCCTCTGTCGGCGCATGGGCGCAGATGAATGATATATTAAAAAATTTTGCTTTTATTCGGATAGCGGCGAGACGCTCGTCCACAGGCGTGAACGCCAGCACTTGGCGACAAAGTCTCTCCCCCACCACGAATCCGACGCCGAAACTGCACTTATTCGTATGGCCACTCCAATAGATGTCACAATTTTTTATCTTCTTTCTTCCTTGCTTTGTCCAACGCATTTCTTGGATGGCGGTAATGTCAGATTTTGCTTTGACGAGGACATCCAACCAGCCGGGCATCTGCACCAATCCCATTCAGGGAGCGGACGTTCCAGGTGCATGCCCTCAATTCATTGTCCTTCAAACGTTTGCCATGGTCGTCATCAATAGAGAGTGTATTTATCCGAGGCTTGTTGTTATATTTCATTGGAGTATGGTTTTACATGGCGGGTCCCAAGCCCAGCGCACAACCCACTCAGCGGGGGTGAAAATATTACCAGCACGTTTATATAGCGAGCCGCTTGCTCCAAGACAGACGCCCCCTTACAGCCGCACCTAGAGGTGTACAGACGCTGCCGATGAGATCTCCCCCGGCTAGCCCTTAAACCGATTATGTCAGAGTGGGAAAAGAATCGCTCTGGTCATTCCCAGGTGAATGGCGGTCGGAAGCTTTCCCCACATTCGTGGACTTCTACACACGGATAAAAAAATTTAGAAACAAGTTTTTTCAATTTAAAAAAGTTTTTCTAAGTGGGTTCACTCCTCGGCAGTGAATTGATAAACACTTCATGTGGATTTATGCATGAAAAGCTTCTCTGTAAAAACTCATCAGCTTGGCAAATGTCGTTTGGAGTCGACGTAAAACATGTAGGTCCTGTTCCGCCAATTTGTACTTTTTCTACTTCAAGATAATTTCTTGGCCCAAACATCTTCCTGAATTCGCATTACCTGGAATACCTGTGTTTAAATCGCAGCCTTGGACGCAATGGAAAGTTGATTCCCGTCGGTTCTTTGAAGATCTGGTCAATGGTAGATTTACCAAGTCTAAAAACGCTCCTATATGGTACAAAGTAGGCTTTGACTTTGGGCTTCGATGTAATATTGCTATTATTTAGTAGGAATACTGCTATGAGCCCTTGGGTGTCGGTCTCGTCATTCTTCCTGACTATCTAGAATTGAAGAGATGTGCTATCTCTACAACTCGTACTTATTATTTGAACGAAAAACCGTGTCGCCACCAACACTCCGGCAAGAATATGACTTGAATTTAAAACCTGCCATCATCCACCGTTTTATGGTATACTTTTTGGGAACTATTCCTATCAGCCAGCACCTGAAGTTCCTCGCTGATTTACGGATAATTATTGGATTATTTTTTAGAATAAATTCGGACTAGATCGGGATAAACTCCACTTAAGTTACATTGATACTGCAATCTTGGTTAGGGTGTATCAAATTCTTTTACATTTTAGTTACTTTATAGGAGCAACCTCATTGATATTTTGTGTTGAGATAGCGTAGGATAAGACTGCTTAAAAGGGACATGCATTTTAGAATTGAGTTTTGAGGGTAAGTACTAGTGCTATTTTGAAAATGTGTGGCAACAAAATAGATTTTTTCATCCAAATATACATGAATGTTTTGTCGTTGATATTGCAAAATAAACCTGCGTTCTCCTGCACCATTATTTTTGTTCTACGACTTCATAAAATAGTTTCGTGTTTTGTTTGTGGCCACTGAATACAAAAATTCATACTGCCGTCCAAAAAAGAGAATACGGGTATCTGCATTATTACTGAAACTAACATATTGAGCTAAACTTGTTTGTAACTTTCTAACAAAGGCAGTTTTTTATTGAAAGTCTTTCGGACTAATTTGGATGTGAACTCTCTATTTATGCAAAAACAAAAAACAAATTTCAACTTCTTATACACGAATTCGACGCCTTTGTAAATCACTAATCATCAAAAAAAAAGTGCAGATACCCCATTAGGACGGCAGCACAGCTTACGTGGCACATTTTGCAGGTGCCAAGAAATATTAGTTATACGCAGTGGCTCACCTTCGATTCATTATACGTTCATCCATACACACTTAGAAGAATCCTACGGTTGCAAGTGGAATAATGCAGTGCTTATGTAAAGCATTGTCTATACGTTTGTTTATATTACGTGAAATTCACGTCTTCCAAGTACAGGCTCAGTATATTCTCTGACAAAAACATTCTGAGTTTTTTCTGATATTTAGGCCTGGTTTTTCAGTAGTTGGTTAAGCCTTGGTTTACCTTCATTTTAAACTACGTTTGCTTAAACTCTAGTCAAATTTATACTCCAGTTAAACTACTGAGCAGTTTTTCAGTCACAGTTTAAGGCCGCCTTTGGGGTATGCTTATTTATGCGGCAACATTGCGTTTTTTATTATCTGGATTTTGTAGATACGGCAACAGCTGGATTTTGTTTACCCAGCAAACATGGAAAAAAATTCTCCAGCGAAATATATATCTAGTTCCGGAAGTGATATCCAGTGATAGCCAGATTGTTCTCGTGTTGAGATCCAACTTCATTCTCCAAACACTATCCAACTTTTGAAAAATTTTGTAAAATTAAAAGTTTTCCAGTTGATCTCCAACGTCATTAATATTATCCAATTATTATTCTAATTTCGAGATATCATGAGAAATGTACAGTTCTGGAATTAATATTCAACACATTACCCTTGTTGTAATCATACATTGCAAATCGAGTTGAGGTGAAGTTGAAAAAAATCTCCAAGGTGGTACCACCAAAATCAACAGCTGATTATTGTGAGAAACAAACACCTGGTTGATGACAGTAATGAAGAGTAATTAATCGAAAATAAATTATATAAGCGGCCGCCGTGGTGTGATGGTAGCGTGCTCCGCCTGCCACACCGAAGATCCTGTGTTCACGCCCCGGGCAAAGCAACATCAAAATTTTAGAAACAAGGTTTTTCAATTAGTAGAACATTTTTCTAAGCGTGGTCGCCGCTCGGCAGTGATTTGAAAGCATTCCGAGTGTATTTATGCTATGAAAAGCTCTCAGTGAAAACTCATCTGCCTTGCAGATGCCGTTCGGAGCCGGAATAAAACAAGTAGTTCCCATACCGCCAATTTGTAGGAAAAATTCAAAGGAGCACGGCGCAAATTGGAAGAGAAGCTCGACCCAAAATCTCTTCGGAGGTTATGTTGTTGTTGTTGTAGCGATAAGGCTGCCCCCTGAAGGCTTCGGGGTATTATAAATGTGATGGTGCTTTGCCGGATGCAGATCTGGTACGCTCCGGTAACACAGCACCATTAAATTGCTAGCCCGACCATCTTGGGAAGGATTTATAGGCCACATTAAACCTTCAGGCCATCCCTCCCTCCCCACCCCCAAGTTACATGCAGAGCTTGGGATCGCCAGAGCCTCGTCTGTTAGTGAAACAGGATTCGCCGCGGATAGGTGAGGCTGACAATTGGGTTTGGAGAAGGTATATATTGCGCTGGCAACCTGAAGGGCTGCGCTACACAGCCCCTTGAATCTGGTATTTTAGTCGCCTCTTACTACACGCATACCTACCGCTGGTATATTCTGACTCCCTAACCTGCTGGGCGGCTTTGGAGGTTATCGCTGCTCACATTTTTTTATTTTTTATATTATATAAATTTCATTTTATTTTCGTGAAAATGCTGTAGTATGGAATATTACATTTGAGTCCAGTTAGAGAACCACAATTGTTAATTACATTTTTTCAACTTAAGTAATATCATTTTTTACTTTATAAAAAGTTCCCTTCTTTTGCTGAGTTGAGCCACTCTTTCGAAACCACTCTTGAGATTTTAGAAGTATGCCTAGTTATCAACATGAGCTCTAATGGTACTCAAGCCCAAATGCTTGCTGGGTATATTCGATGCCATTTCGAACGAACGCAAATAATTGATAGTTTAACTAGAGTGTAACCCTGCCAGATCGCCCGCTTAACTTCAGCTTAAACTTCAGTTAAAGTAGACTGAAAAACTGCAGAATAAGTTTAAGCGTAGTTTAGCTGACAAACTGAGTTGAACATGTTCTAAAAACCGGACCTTAATAGAATAAATAAATATAAATTGAAGAATCTGAGTTTGGCATTAAAAACGCTTTATTTTTTATTTAGTTCCATCTTTATATTTAACTTTTCTTCCTTCCTGCATTGAGGTGTGATATGTTTACCCCTCATATATATTATAACTAGCGGCCCGGTACGTGCTTCGCTACGTATAAAGTGAAATATTAAATCAAACTCATTTATTACAAAAAAAAGATATTTTATTATTTGCTAGCTATTTTAAAACTTAATCCAAAACATTTGGATAAACAAAATTTTTTGTTTTTCCATTTTGAGCATGAATAAACAAACGGCTGGGGGTACCGACTCTGGAACACGCAACATAGAGTTGGCCATGTGAAAAACACGATTCCTCCAAATTCACACCACAAACGTTAAGTGTTTGCCCTTGGGCTTTGTTGATGGAGATCGCAAATGATAAACGCACAAGATATTGTAATCGTTTGAGTTCAAATGGCATATCAGTTGGAATCATAGGGATACGCGGTATTAAACAAACTTCTCCTTTTGATTTACCAGTTAAGATCGTAGCTTTAATCAAATTTGGCAATAAATTTTTCACTTCCAATCTGGTGCCATTACACAGTTTTGGTGGATAATATTTCGCACTAATATAATCACAGAACCCACTTTCAGATTCAAATAATGCGGTGGCATACCAGCCGGTTCTAATGAATTTCAAAATTCAATTGGATAATTCATTGCCTCATCTTGATTCAAAGCACTGTCAATTGATTTATATGTCGTGACCACACCTAGGAGTTTTGCTTGAATTTGAAAATTAATAGCATTGATATGAATGTTCTTCGGTGCTAAAATGGCGCGTTCTCTCAACCAATCATGATTTCTGTAATTCTGAAGAATATTTGGAAAAACACATTCAATCAATGCATCTATAGATTTCGTAATTGTACAAAAATTGTTCGGTACAGTGATCAATGCGTTGGTTCTGTCTATTTGTATGTTGCCATCACCAATTTCTAACAATTGTTTTGAAAACTCATTGTCAGCTGGATCATTTTGTAAGTGAATACGCATATTAATGTTCAGTGTAAATTTTTGTACATATCTTCCAAGAACTGATGACTTCAAACAGGCATTTATTTCATCAGCAGGAGTTGATCGAGGAATAACAGGCAATGTTTGTCGAAAATCCCCTGACAGTAATATCAAAGCACCACCAAAAAGCTGTTGATTACCACGTAAATCTTACATTGTTCGATTAAATGCTTCTATTAATTTTTTATTCGCCATTGTACACTCATCCCATAAAATAATTGACGTTAATCGCAGAACTTTTGCCATAGAAGAATTTCTTGAAATATTGCAAGTTGGAGTTTCAATCACCTGTACATTCAATGGCAATTTTAACGCAGAGTATGCTGTCCGACCACCTTTTAATAATGTAGCAGCAATTCCCGAAGATGCAAGTGCCAATGCACTTTTCTGTTCCGATTGAATAGTCGCTAAAATAATATAATATAATAATAATGATATAACGAACGTTTTGCCTGTACCACCAGGTGCATCCAAAAAATATAATCCAACTGCATTATTGGAAATGGCTTGCATGATTGTGACATATACATGTTTTTGCTGAATATTCATTTTGGTTATATTCGATTGTACAAATAAACGCAAATCATTAGAATTGAATTCCTGCTCACGTTGCAACTCACGATCAAACAGATCATGCATCTCACGATTTGGTGCGATCATACCCAATTGTACTAATGTTTTCTTTACAATCGTTAGACACATATCTTCAATCAAAGCTTCGAAGCATACGAATTAAAATATCTTCTGCAATATAATGTTTATATTTGATCCATAATTCAAGTGGATTTGGTGGCATACACGTTGATAATATAATGGGAAATAGCATTCGTATTTGTTGAGGATGAGCCAAAATAGATGCATAATGAAGTGTTGAATCCCAATGTGCATCATCCTCCAACAAATGCAAAAGTTGGCATGCTGCACGGTATGTTTGACACAAATGACCGTTGACTGAATGATTTTGGGCCATTCACGTTAACTAATAACAATCTCAAATAAAAACACTCAACATTGTTTGGATGTACTGTATATATTCTCCGAATTGCATCTGTTTGGAAAATGCCAGGATGCCCATGAACTGCTGTTCATTTTTTACGTTTTTGAAATTTTTTCGAAGACACATTCCATGTGTAATACTGAGGCACTTCAGAATATAACAAAGTTATCGCAAATGTATCAGTTTCGCATAAGTTGAAAAAAGCTGTTAACGTAGTTGCTGGTGGTTGTGCTGCTCCTTCCAATACATCTGCTACATTAAAATAAACACGTTGGCCATTCTCAAGATGTACAACCAAGTGAACAACCGCAGGATGTCTTTCGTGCATTAGAAACGACATAATTATCCAGACAGCTTCATTGCTACTAATATAGCGCCCCATTTGATACTGAGTAATTTCATCATTTGTATTATCACCAGCAACGGCGAAAATTGTCACATGGCTCCCTTTATTTACATACTTGCAAATATATTTAATGGATTTGACAGAATTACAATATTCCACATTTATATGAGCATTGAATATTTTCGATAATAATGGACAATACGGAACCACCCAACGACTATCAACTTCAACTTCCTGGTTATGCATCTAATGGTTGCCGTTTTGCCATTAACATTAGGTGATCTACATGGTGAATTCACATTTAGTTCACCGCACGGTACATGTATAATGTTTTTAACGACAATTTGAAATAACTCAGGATCAGCAGTGTGATCAGGAATTTCAGCTGATATGAGGTTATCCATTTGATCCGGAGTTGTTTTATGTACCAGCCAAATTAGTATATGTGCGTGCGGAAATCCCTTTTTCTGCCATTCGATGGAGTACATATGGCAACGCACCTCCCCAAATACATATAATTTCACACTTAAATCCATAAGTGCTTTACATTTTTGCCGAAAAACACGCGCAGTAATTTCATGACGATCGGTTGTCAACTGTTCTGCAAATAAATTGTTTTTGATGTCATCCCACTGCGGATTACATGTAAATGTAATGAACAGATCCGGTCGACCGTATTTTCGTACATAACACATTGCGTCTTGTGCATATTCGTTCATATTCCGTGGGCTACCAATATACGAAGACGGCAATATAGTTAAACGTCCGATGTCATTAATATAAACATCATTCGCTATCGCATCCTGCAAATGGATATATTGTTCAGATCTAATTTTGCTTTGTTGAAACGAATAAAATGAATACGTTCTGTTTATATTTTGGCATACATATCAACGATATCCTGATGATATAGTTTACCACATCTCAAAATATAATTTTGTTCTTGTGGACGAATCAAACGATACGAATAAAAATTCATGGCACTAACTTTTTTCTGTACATGTAGACCTGAAAATAAGTGCAAAATGTGACTTAAGAAATTTATACAAATGATGAAATGTCAACACACTGAAAATATTATTTACCTGTCCGTGGATCAAGCAGTGGGATAAAGATATGGTAGCCATCGTCACCTTTCCAATGCAATATTAGGTATTGTAATGCGTCCTAACTACGATGAAGTTCCGAAACATGTTGCAATTGCTAATTTCTGCGATGAAATATAATATCACGGGATTGAAACTGATTCCCAATAATTAAAATTGCAACCTCATTTCAATTCATTCAATTGTCAGCGTCGGGGTATGGCAATAACGAACCAGCTTGCTAATAAATTTGGCCCTTAATCTGCAACATGTATGCAATTTTAGGTATATGTTGCATAATAATTTTTAAAACTATAGAATACTTTTATGATTCAGATTGATTGAGACAATCCTGTTTAAGTATTTACCTTAAATGTCGGCATAAAATTATCTCTAATAATGTTATTTGCACCAAAAGCAGTCATTTGAAATGCCGAATTGTATTGTTGAATATGACTCAAAAAGTGCTTCGAATTTTCAGAAGTCCAAAAAATTAATGAATACAATTGTTCGGGTGGAGTTTCTAATGCTGGCTGTCTCACTTTGCCATTAGCACAACACATGCCAGGCGTTTCACCTGGAAATTTAGCCGCATCACAATGTGGACATATTCGGTTCATTATTCCAATATATCCGTACATACTGTAATCAATATGACTGTTGTAATTAAAAGCAGCACGCCAAATTTCAGGTACAACGGATCTATTTCGTGCATTACGTTCACGCTGCGATGCATTAGCTTGTGCTCGTTCATCTGGAGTCTGTGATCGCTTTTGTAATGCCGCAGCATTTGCATGACGCGTTCGGCGACCTATATTTCCTCGTGTGGGTCGCGGCATTTTTCTTTCAATTAAAAAGGAATAAACTAACATTTTTAAAAATTTTTCAAATAAGGAAACACACATGCATTCGTTTAATTCACTTCAACAGTTCAAAACTTACCGTTTTTTGCTCAGAAATTCGCTTTGCGCTATATTTCTTCTTTTCAAAAATTCACACAAACTTCAATAATCATTAAACAAAAACACTATTTGCACTTTTATGTAATAATTAGCACCGCGGTAATTTCGGACACTACTGAACGTATCGGGCTGCTTCGTTTATTCTGCTAACGAATGGTGTTGAGGCCAAAGAGAACGCTCCAGCGATTTTTACACTCCAATGTCATTTATTCTCCTAATTTGAATTTTCTTAATGCTAAGAGCCAAAGCTCTATATACCGATCTATACAAAATATTCATGTTTTTCTCTATGCAAAAAAATGCATCGTAATATTGTTTGATGCCTTTTCAAAGCCTACTTTGTTTGTCGATCTGCCTGCTACATACATACATGTTGATATAAATATAATGCATGTAAGTTTGTAGGTGGGAATAATAAGTAAGCTAGTTAAGACGAAAGTACATAAATTTTGAGAGCGAAGGGCGTAGCTAAGTAGGTAACAAATCGCTTATTAAATGACTAAACTATTATTGATGTATGTATGTTAATATGAAAACGTATAATCCGCTGGCTAAGTGGGATGAATCTGACCAAACAAATGGGGTTTTGGTGTGTTTTTCAAAATAATTTAACCATACATTGAGCGCTTTTCAGCGCCTTCAGGTAAAAAGATTATATTATTATGTGATTGGATATACCATTTTAACTGGTTGTAGTACATAAGAATGCAATCTCTTAACCTGAATGCGAGTTCCTAATTGGTCTATATATCGAGTCCTTAGTTACCCAGCGAAAAGAAAAACGCTCTTTCATTAGCATTTATCAACAACTTACAATGGATACGTATGTGGTTCAAACACATCCTAGGGTTATCCGGGTCCACGTTTTGGTCTATATCTCGAGACCCTGGTATCCGATTCTTAAAATTTCAAAACACAAACCATCTCCTGAATAGTAGGAACAAAGCCTAAAAATTTGAATAGGTGAGCCCGTTCTTGAGTTATAAAATCACAACAAAATATGGCATTCATTTTTATATATATAGAAGATTGGAAATTTCTATGGTAATGTTATTTTTAAAAGCATTGAATACTTGTGAGGTGAACAATGTGAAATTTGGCCAAAGTTTACGATTTTACATGGAATACTCGCTTTAGTTCTTAAATATATGCATAAAGTTTTGAACGTAAATTTATGCTGCCTGAATTAAGTCATCCATACAAAAAATTAAATTGGAATTCAAATAAGTGTGGTGTTTACGAATTAATCTTAGGTAGGGCTGCGCTCTTAGAATGGACGTGATAAAATCAAAAATTAATTCAGCGGCTAGTTTAAGTGATTTCTGAATGAACTACCACACCACGACATAGTTTATGTATATGTAAGTATATGATTATAACGGTTTATTATGCCCAAGACTTAAAGTGATTCATTTAAATAATTGTAGGGATTATTTTATATATATAAATTAAAGGATCTGTGATCCTTACACTAAAAAAAATTAAAGGGCCAACTTGCCCTGGATATTTAATAAGAAAAGAAGTTTTATTAGATTTAAGATTTAACACTTTATTCAGTATTCTATAATTAAGTATGATAGCGGTTAGTATGAAAGCCCCGACGCAACTGCCCTCTGCGTGGACTGCTGCTCCCTTTTATAACATTTCGTGCAGCTACATTCTGTAGCTAGACATATGCGACGTCTGGGTGTGAGTGTGGCCTTGACTTCCCGCAGGTGTCTTACTTGGCTGGCATGTGCAATGCAAAAGTATTACAACATTGTGAAATAGAAATATGCTGACTTCGCTGCAATGTGCATAGGTACTGACTTGGTTCCCATAAGTTTGATAAAGTTGCGCAATATTGTCGTTGCGCGATATGATGAAATGCACTTGCCCTTGAAGCGGGTGTTGGGTTGCAATTATGCTGCTTACAATAATTATGTTAGCGCAGCTGCAGGTGGCCCATCAAACGTGGGAAGAATAATTATGTTGACACAGCTGCAGGTGGCCCATGGGACTGTGGGAAGAATAATTATGCTGATACAGCTGCACGTGTAAACTTCACCTTGTGGGAATCCAACATGGGAGCCGCCAGCGTGTTAACTTATATATACAAGCTGTCGGAATGAAAGTGGGTTCGATTAGCATAGTTGCTGTTGTTGTAGCGATTGGGACACTTTGGGAAGTGTTATCGATGTTGATGGTCCTTTGATAGAACAATTTAATATGACCACATTAAATCTTCTCGGCCACTTAGGCTAGCATAGGAAAGTACAAGCAATAACAAGGTCTCTTCAGAAATTTGTCTTGATTTTTGACAACTTTTTTTGCCGAAAAATGCTTCGATTCTCTTGTATGTACATTTTCCAAAAAGGATATATATAAAACATTTACTTTGTTAGACAAAAATTTATTGGGCTAAAAAACTGCATTCCAAAATATTCAGAAACTTACATACTATATATAAAAAGTTTAAAATTTTCACAAATTTTTTTCGAGTTTTCAAGTTTTTAAACAAGTTTTCGGGATTGCTTTGTGTTATAAAATAAATAAAAGTTTTTACTTAAAATATTGAAAATATTTTTCTGTGCGCTGCTTTATCTAGCGAAATTAAATTAATAAATATAAAATCTGCATGCCATTACAACAAAGAGAACTCGTATGAAGAGAATACAACTTTTCATATAGATATATGTGATTAGAACGGAAGTAAAGAATCAATTTAAAATCAATATATAATATATAATAACAATAGCTTTTGTAAATTTTGATTTTGTTTTATTTCCTGCTAACAATCAGCATGGGAATGTCAGTTATAAACGAATTATGGTATTTGAATTCAATTTTAAAATATTGGAAGTGTGCTTTACGTAATACTCAATCTATTGTAAATTGACTTAAATTCTTGTTTAAAAATATATGTGTGTAAAAATGTATATGGTTTTATATGAAATATGTATGTATGTATGTTTAATGCTTCTTAAGTACTTTGTAAGTACGCTCGAGTGGCTTTGCATATGTTTAACAATTGATATTTGAAATATTAAAAAGTACTCTATTTGGCGTAAATGAAACGAAGTTAATAACAAACCAAAATCAAGCACATTTTAAAATACAAAAGCTGAATTTCAAAAAAACAAAGGAAAATATAAATTGTGTATGCACGCGCAGTATGATTTTTGTTAGAGCACCATTATTATGTATAGCACGTTTATGCATATATATGTATATTAGGGTGGCCTTTCGTTGTATGAAAAAAAAAAAAATGTGTTCGGATTTTCGGTCTCACTCCCTAGTGAATAAACTTGGGTCTTTCTTCGCTACACTCTTATAAACAATAAATAGATTTTTGAGTTTTTTCGAAAACGTTATAAAATTCACTGTTCATTTATTATTAATGAGAATGCAAACGTTAACACAATATTAATTTGAAAACCGACATTAATTTGGATATTTAAAATGTACAAAATTTATGCAATACGAATGTAGAATGGAGCGCGTCCGCGGTTGCCGAGTAATAATGCTTGATTGGTGTTGCAATTATTGTGGATGACGATTGTAGTGAATGCGTGTTGGCGTCTTTCCACTCGCCGCGCACGGCTGCGCATAGGATTTTCGCCGCCGTCTGAATATTGTTGGAGGCGGCTTAAACACCTAGAGAAATGCGAATAGTGCAACAACGAATGTACACAAAGTGTTTTGCCAATCTATAAAGATGAAGAGGTTACGCAAAGCAGTTGAAATCCTGAAAACGGACGAATTTTAAGCATGTTAAGTATTCATATTCCTTTCTCCTAGAAACGTTTACTTCTTTTAACTTCTTGCTTTTTTAAAATGACTACTATCTTAGAAATCTGTCAAATAATAACAGAGCTACAGAATAAGATATAATTTAAATGAACAGTTTTTCTTCATTCATTGTATAAAAAAAAATGACCAGCACCTGTCACGAAACTTGCTTGTCGTAAAAGTCAAATTTAATGAGCCAAAAATCTGCCTACTCGAAAAACGGATAGTAAAAAGTTGAAAATATAGCGCGCAACTGATATCTTGGCACCTCTTCCAATTTTTGTAATTTTAAATGCAAAATCTATAAAGTGTATTGATAACAAGTGAGAGGGAATTCCGTCCGTCTAGGTATATTAATTAGGACCAACCAAAGTAATGTGAAAGTTCGCCCTTTGTACAACTTCAAGCTCCTGCGCAACCTAAAATTTTGCACATACAAGCATTAAGGCTATTTCAATTTTCTGAAGGGGGATCGAGAATCGGAACACCTTGGATAATAAGGAACACCCTAATGTAAATATGGCCAACACTCACATAAACTCAACTTTTGTTTGGCTATGTGTATGGAAAATGTGCTTTCCATGTACATACAATTTGTGGCTTTTACGATTTGCGTATTGAATGTGATTTCATTAAAAATTAAACTGATTTACAATTAACTGTTTTATTGTGTTTGCGATGGCGTGACATTGACGTATATAAAAGTAAGTATGTTTGTATGCACGAAAGCATGTACAATTGAAAACATGTGAATCAAATCACAATAAAAGCGGTGAGAGAAACAATGCATTTATCGGAAATATAGATTAAATCTATTTACATAGAAATTTGTGTGATATGCGTTTATGGACTACAACTGCGAATACAAAAATAGCAATGGCCATTTTTATCAAATTTCGTTGTTAAACTCTTGGCTTTTTTTATTCGAAATCATGTAAGAAAAAGTTTCATAAGTTTAGTAATTGAAACCAAGCCAACCAATAACAACAAGTAAGGAAGGCTAAGTTCGGGTGTAACAGAACATTACATACTCAGCTGAGAGCTTTGGAGACAGAATAAGGGAAAATCACCATTTAGCAAAATGAACCTAGGGTAACACTGGAATGTGTTTGTATGACATGGGTTTCAAATGGAAGGTATTAAAGTGTGCGCCATAGTTCTATAGGTGGACGAAATTTCAGGATATCGCCATAAAGGTGGACCAGGGGTGACTCCAGAATGTATTTGTACGATATGGGTATCAAATTAAAGGTATTAATGAGGGTTTTAAAAGGGAGTAGCCCTTAGTTGTATATGTGAAGGCGTTTTCGAGATATCGACCAAAATGTGGACTAGGTTGGCCCAGAACATCACCTGTCGGGTACCGCTAATTTATTTATATATGTCATACCACGAACAGTATTCCTGCCATGATTCCAAGGGCTTTTGATTTCGCCCTGCAGAACTTTTTCATTTTCTTCTACTTAATATGATACAAAGTTTACAAAGTTTTTTCTAAAGTTATATTTTGCGTCAGTTAACCAATCCAATTACCATGTTTCATCTCATTTTCCATATTTGGCACAGAATTATGGCATTTTTTCATTTTTCGTAATTTTCGATATCGCAAAAGTGGGCGTGTTCATAGTCGGAATTCGGCCATATTTTATACCAAGGTAAAGTGAGTTCAGATAAGTACGAGAATTAAGTTTAGTTAAGATATATCGATTTTTGCTCAAGTTATTGGGTTAACGGCCGAGCGGAAGGACAGACGGTCGACCTTTTTTAAAAAACTGGGCGCGGCTTCAACCGATTTCGCCCATTTTCTCAGAAAACAGTTATCGTCATAGAGTCTATGCACCTACCAAATTTCACAAGGATTGGTAAATTTTTATTCGACTTGTGGCCTCATAAGTATTTTAGACGACTTAAATGAAAAAGGGCGGAGCCACACCCATTTTGAAATTTTCTTTTATTTTTGTATTTTGTTGCACCATATCATTACTGGAGTTGAATGTTGGCATAATTTACTTATATACTGTAAAGATTTTAAATTTTTTGTTAAAATTTACCTTAAAAAATTTTTTTTTTAAGTGGGCGTGTTCGTTATCCTATTTTGCGATTTTTTATGTAGCACAAATATAGTAATAGGAGTAACGTGCCTGCCAAATTTCATCATGATATCTTCAACGAATGCGAAATTACAGCTTGCAAAACTTTTAAATTACCTTCTTTTAAAAGAGGGCAGTGCCACGCCCATTGTCCAAAATTTTACTAATTTTCTATTTTTCGTCATAAGGTCAACACACCTACCAAATTTCATCGCTTTATCCGTCTTTGGTAATGAATTATCGCACTTTTTCTGTTTTTCGAAATTTTCGATATCGAAAAAGTGGGCATGGTTGTAGTCCGATTTCGTTCATTTTAAATAGCGATCTGAGATGAATCCCCAGGAACCTACATACCAAATTTCATCAAGATACCTCAAAATTTACTCAAGTTATCGTGTTTACGGACGGACGGACAGACGGACCGACGGACGGACGGACGGACGGACATGGCTAAATGAATTTCTTTTTTCACCCAGATCATTTAGATATATAGAAGTCTATATCTATCTCGATTAGTTTATGCCGTTACGGATTACCGTTTTGCGAACAAAGTTAATATACTCTGTGAGCTCTGCTCAACTGAGTATAACAAAAATTTATATTGGAACGATTTTCCGTCATCCCTTCTCAAATTTGGCTACGAGACAAACCGGTTTCGACCTTGTGCCCTCATCAGTTTTTCATTTGAAAATCTCGACGAAAGCGGTTTCTTGAAACCCAACTTGACAAGGGATGACGGAAAATCGTTCCAATATACATACATCATTTATTCACCCTGTCGGAAAATCAACAAAACAAAATAAGTCAATCTCAAAAACTTTTACAAACAAAATTCGAAAATTCATGAAATTTCAGAGTTTCCTGTAACTTTTATAATAAACCAATATGCATATATACAGCTCAATCAATTTTAGTTTAACAACGTACATGTTATAAGTCTCTCAAAATTCTAACATAATCTCCCTCTATCCCGCACTTAACACAAATGCGAATTTTTTATATAGGATGATCCCTGATACATTAATTATGGTAAAAGGCACACCGCATCTTAAAAATAATATTTTATCGAACGGAACTTGCTCGGGTTCATTTCCCGGAGAAAAGGCATCGCAGTTAATAACCCAGTCAAAAGGCTACCAGAGCAATATACTTCAATTTAATCGTGCCATGAAAGATATACTTTTTTATGGATCGGTATATGACCCATTTCGCGGAAAAAAGATAGTTATATGAAAAAGCGAAGGAATATAGTATTTAAGTATGAACTTCCAACAAATCGATTTCGAGGTTTCGAGGTTCAATTAACTGTGACGAAAATAATGGTAAATATTAAAGATTTGGTTTGTAAGGTAGGTGCCGTACCACGGGAGTTCCCCGAAATTCCCGAACACAAAATCCCCATAATAAAAAATTTTTCAAAAACCCAAAATGAAAAATCGAAATAAAGAAGGAAGCTCACCTTGCAGCCGTTTCAGTAACTTGACGTATTAATATAAAAATCCGGCGATAAAGTTTATGTATCCAGCGATAGAGTTTATGTATTAAGGCATTATAAAACGCATACATAATCGCATTATATTCTGTTCACTGAAGTTATCTCACAAGAATGTTTAAGTTCGCTTGCTCGTCAACTCATCGATGAAAGAAAGATATGGGTATAAGAAAGGGGGATGAAGAGGAATATGTCGTTTATTTATTTCACTGCAACCATAAACAATTCCACGGCAGGTAGTTAGGGTAATGCTTGAACCTGTCGAACTAAACTATTCAGCAATTTTTGTTGTTTCATCGGTCGATTGATTTGTAAGATCGCGGCTTCGAATCCAACTCAAGGCCCAACAATAATTTGTGTATAATTTGTATAGCTATGATACATTTTTTTCTTAACTAAAATTTTTTTTAAATTAGAATAGAAGAAAGAATTTTTTTGTTTTGTTTTAGACAGCTGCCAAAGCCCGTTGTATAGATCCATTTCCGAAACTGCTAGATTCCTTTATTGGCAACAATTAGGTGCTGCTGCTATAACCATTCATCTATCACAGCGGTTGTTTGTTTGTCTTCATTATTTCTACCTCTATCCCCTTTCTTGTCAATTAATTTTCACAGCACTGCCGACATTCGTTTCGAAAACGGTGTGAACATTGGACGTTGCCGATGAAGGAGTTTAGCAATCCCTTAAATGAATCTATACAACGCGCTTTGTAGTTGTCTAAAAAAATTTTTCTTTCCTCTATTCGTTAGGCATTTAAATTTTATATATAGAATGGAGGTATATATATAAAACAACCCTTCCGAAAAAAAATTTCACAAATCAATATGATATACTCTAAAAAATTAGAACACTTTAAATAAAAAGTTCAAAATTTTCGTTAAATTGTCTCGAAGTCTTGAGTTTTTTCGAAAATTTTTTTGAGACTAATTTGTGTAACTTCATTTACAAAATATATAAACAATTTTTTGGACTAATCATCGAAAAAATAAAATAAATTTTCTCGGAATTGACGCAATGTGATAAAAATTCCACGTTATCTTCTTGTTCGCTTCTGTATATTTGTCCAATTTTATCCTACATCCGAATATACAAACATATACGAATAGATTTACAACATTTTTGTATGTTCTTTGACATGCCATCGTTCACCATTGAATCCAAAATAGGTCAAATATTCAAAGGTGCTCTTTTTTAATACTTTGCTATTTGTGTAGCACCGATGGTATACTTGCTTGATTGAACGTATGTAAATTACTGAATATTAAATTATAAAAGGATAAGTAATATTCAAATTATTTCATTTTACTTTGCTGCTTTTGGTTTACATGTCAACTCGTATTTGCCACTAATTATAAACTAGCTTGAGGCTAAAATATTTCAAACTATAATTTTATATTACTATTCGGTACAAATGCATCATTGTATATACACGTACATAACTTTGTACTCTGCCATGTATGTGAAGTCAAATTTATTGATTTACCCTATACAATAGCAATTTTGCAACAAAATAACTATGATATTTTTCAGAAAGGTGGCATCGCGCGTTCAGCTCATCAAGTTTATTTCTAAATTGCTTTTGAAGGTTAAATTGATCACAAGGTGTCCTTCGATCATGTGTGCAGAACCCTAAAAAGTTCAATAATTTTCTTCTACTAGAAATTCGTCGTTAAAATATATGTAATATTCCATACCACTTTGTCACATTTTTCCAGGATGATTCAGAAGTTATTGCGTTTTGTTGCAACATGATGGTAAAATGTATATCGAAGGTATTGTCATATTGCATGCTTGTGAATGTATATATATGTGTGTTATGTGTTCCTTCAGACACAGGGTAGTTTTTTCACTGATCAACTTGTATGGTTAGCTGAGGAAGGTAGAAATCAGTAATTTAGTCGTTAGACCTTTTTTGTGTGTTTGTTGATTTGGTTGCTTAATTGTTTTGTGTTTATATGTTGATGTGTGTTTGTCTCTTGTACTTGTGTGACACAATAAAACATACCCTTGCATGACTTAACAATCAATATGTACTGAGCAGTGGTTACTTCTATGGCAAGGTTGCATTGACTTGACAGATAGTTTAATAGCTAACTTTTTTACGGTAAAATTAAAGTGTGTTATTTTTAGTATTATCGTAAAGATCTCAATTACTAGCTTGGTTGCTTTTATCATTTACTTTGTTTTTTTGAAGAGAATAAAACATTAAGTAACAGAGATCCAGCCCTATATGCATATTTGGCGAAAACTGTCTGCATGAAGTCCGTTTAATGAAAGTACCATGGGGACTATGTTGCATAAAAAGTTTTACTTTTGCTGCAAAGTGTTAGTAAAGAAAGCCTTAGAAAAGATAGATTCGTAAATTTTATAAACCGTTATTAGTTATGCAGTTTACGTAATGCGAACGCAAAGGCAGGTTGACCTAAATACATTAAATATTTAAAATACGAATGGTATCAATAAGTATGTGTTCTTTAGAAATTCACAGGGAAGCAAACATTATAGATTGATATCAATTCCAATGAATCAAAGATTGATGATGAAAGGAGGAAGAGGCAGATATTTAGAAAAGAGAGAGGGGTAGTGCTAAGAAGAACAAGAGAGAAGTCTTAGCATAGCAAGAGGCAAGTGTGACAAATGGGATAGAGATAGATGGATGGAACAGATAGAGATGAAAAAAAAAGATATAAAGGAAGGTTGAGACTGCAGAAGCGAGAAATAAGATGATACAGGCCAACAAAAAAAAAAAAAAAAGGATAAACCCAAAGATGAGTCGATACTTTTTTTAAGGTCTACTACTCTTTAAACCTGACCAATTTTTAAAAGCTACATATACCATTTGAAAGCACAGTGGGAGATGTATAGCACATACAGTAGTCAATTTAATTATTTTTTTTAGCTAGTTTATTATTTTGTTGGTAAATTTTTATTTCGAATAAGTTAATGCTATTTAGAATAGTTTTCCTTTTGATAAAAGGAAAGGAAATGGAGGATGCACAGGGATAGGAATGGAAGAGCGTAGGTGGCGAAGATAAATAAATAAAAAAATTCAAAGCCCAAGCTAAGGTGTAGATTTTGGTTCAATTTATATCGTGCTCCACTTGATTTTGCCCAAAAATTAGCGGAAAGGGAACTAAATCGTTTACGCCGACTCCGAACACCATATGCAAAGCAGATGAGTTTTCCCTAAGAAGCGTTTCATTGCAGAAATACACTCGGAATGTTTGGAAAATTACTGCCAAGGGTCGACCCCGCTTAAACTAATGTTAATATTGTTAACCATTACAAGCTACAACCAAAAAATACTGGAAGTAGCGATCGATAATGATCGGCATTTTGGCAAACATGTAGCCGCAATGGAACCCTAAGTACAGAGCTGTAATAAAATATCGGCTGCCTCTAAGGGCCAAAAAAACAACAACACCAGCTATGTGTTAAACAATTGGAAAGCTGCTTGTACTACGTGTCTACGGTTTGGTCGCCGAGCTAATAAGAAAATCACTGGTTGAACCTGCCGACCTGTTGAAACACCGCAGCTCCAACTAGCACGAGATATTTTGTCATGTAGCCAGAGCAACATCTATGCAGTGGAGCGGGAATATTATACAAAAAGGAAAGAAACAAAATGCGAGCAAACAGTATCAGTTAAATACTCAGAAACAAGGGCATTCTAGAAAAATTTGATTGCAGAGACCCCTGCCTCCCAGGGACATAAAGAGTCATCTCTGCCAGCGTAATCAATATATCCGGCGTACAACCATTAATTAGTTTGAGCTAAGAATGCGTACATAAAATCTCAGCCTCATCCACGAAAAAGCGTCAAAATCGTATGCCCATAAAAGACCAACTAGCCTCCTCCTCACTGTCCAATGCCCGAAACTCGCAGTAGAGAAAAGCAGACTTCCAAGGGAATTACGCGACATTCTGGCAAATTTTAATTTGGATACTGCAATGCTTAAGCCCCCTTACCTATCCAGAATCAACTCCGAGATGTACAATGTGTGCCCTGCAAGCAATGTGTCTTCCCATGATAAGAAACATCCTTTCTATTGCAATTTGGAGCTAACTCCTCTAGTACCCATATCGGCTTGGTCCCACCCTTAGTATGATACTATTTCGCCTAATTACAAGTAAATTCAATTACCTCAGCCAAGTAACTGTCATTCGTGTTTATGTTCTACAACGAACATAAACATTTATAGTTCAATACACTAATAAAACGCTTTAAATAAAAGTAAATAATGTGTAGGTAATTATTAATAAAAATTGTCGAAAATTATCAGTAATGCGCCTGTCAATTTATACACACAAATAGGATTTTATATAAGAATAGCAAAACTAAAAAAAAAGATAGTAATGGCGTTGCGCTTCTAGCCTATTTAAACTGTATAATAATAATAATAAAAGTTGTTTTGCAAATTTTACCGTTATCGCAAAAGCATAACGCAGTCATTTTAATATTTATTTTATACCTTTTTAAACCTACATAAATTAACCTGGTCCTAGCTAGCGACCTAATATATATAGAGAATTACATGTCGTGTGTTTTTCATTGTGTGTGCGCTCACATATACGAGGCAATGTGTTAAGCTATTACGATATATATCGTGCACAGCTGGCTGAGTTTGTACACTCACGAAAGGTCGAGTTTCTAAATTAACTCTCGATTTTATCGGCTTGATAATAATACGTAATAACAAATGCTAATTTAAAATTAAGCACTTACATGCTTTGAAGAGGCGTAATTACATGAGAAAATTATAAAAAACCTACATGAAAGACCAGATTGCGTTTTCCAATAAACACGAAAATAATAAATATAAAATTTAACATATGGTAAAACTCTCAGATAAATGGAAAATAGTTGGGGTCGTATAATTTTTTGGCAAAGGAATAATATGCTTCTTGAATATATATCACTACTTCATAAAGGCAATCTGCATAAGAAGACGTCTGCAGTTTTGGAGACTTTAAATATTAGTAGAGTAATATGCGGGTATAAGGTTTGGGCAGTTATAAGATTCTTTTTGATAATTTTCAGTTTTCTAGTTTCAGCTAAGTCTCATCTGTTATTCGAATAAAAAAACAGATGCAAAGACGTTGTTTGGAAAATTTCATACAGGGATGTTTATACAAAATACTGGTACTTACTGTTAAATGGTATATCTACCTTTGACCCTATTAGGACTTTAAATAAAAAAAACTGTGACCTTGTGTATACCGTATGCAATGGTATAAAAAAAACGTCATCCCCTCCTAATGTCAGAAGATTTAAATTGTTATTTGTATCGACGCAGAAGTCCAACCGTATTTAAATTTAGTGAAAACAGTAGTGAGTGTAAGAACTTCAAATAGTCATATCATATATCATTGAACTCTGTTACATCTTCCGCTGTATTCTCTATAATTTTGAAAATTTATCATCAAATGAAGGTTTGCCAAAAGCTAGTCTGGCGTGTGCATAGAAAGGGGAGGGGGAAAATTGTCAAATAAAGTGACTCAGAGGAAAATAAGAACGTTGTTTGTTAAAAACCCATGAAATCACGCAAATATATCCGTACCACCTTAAAATACGGACACCAGTGCGTATACGTCACATTTTTTATATAAAGGAGTTCATATACATACACAAACAAAAAACTGAAGCTTATATAAGCGTATTACAATAGCAAACAAGGTCCGATATTGTGAAAATATAAACTTTGAAAAAGAGATTGTTAGAGAAATGTGTAGATAGCATTAGGCAAAAGCATTAAAATAGGGAGAAGAGTTTATAAAGTGAGACAAGGAGAGCAAGAAAAATGTTGTTTGGTATTGGGTTTAACTACAGTCAAAGAAAGTTAGAAAAACGCCTTTTGTTTGGTCGAAACCTCAACAGAAAGTAAAAAGGGGTCGCAAAAGAAAGAAGAAGTAAGAAGAACTCGAGAATATAAGAACGAGAAAATTTGTTGATGGGTGATTCGTAGAGAAAAAAGATGTGTAAAAAAAAGGTAAAAAGAATAAATTCAAAGAGAACTTTTAAAATAAGTGAGAAAATTAAAGATGAACAATGGTATAGGAAGCTCAAGAAAAACGGACGGGAAGACAAGGCTCAGGATATGGCCGGAAGAGAAAGTAGAACGAAAAAAGGAATAGGTATTTGTAGTAGGTGGAAACAAGTAATGGTGATTACATGGTAGGCCTCAATCTCGGTTATAAAAAATTTAATAAATAAGTAAATGAAGTAAAAGTTTTTATTTTTGATTAAATTGTTCTGTATTATCTTTATGGAGAAACTGAAAAGATTTTAACATGCTAGGGTAAAGAGTAAATAAATGTGTTTTTAGTATAACATTGAAGGAACAAAATTAAAAGCCTCATGAGCAGAGTAACGCGTAGAACCAGATTAGATTAACTGGACTTAAGCGAGCACGTAAATAAAAACTGCAATAACTGGAACAAAAAAATTAAAAACGAAAACAAGAATGAAGAAGAAAAATGAAAGAAGAAATGACCTAAGCAGCATACAATATTTCAACAAGAACGAAAACAAAAGAAAAAGATAAGCTGAACTAAGCAGCGTACAAACAAAGACAGTTAAAGTATAACATTATCTAAATTTATGCTACCGCAAATCTTTCTATTGAATTTCTATTTGAAAAAAAAAAATAATAACAAGTAAGGAAGGCTAAGTTCGGGTGTAACAGAACATTACATACTCAGTTGAGAGCTGTGGAGACAAAATAAGGGAAAATCACTATGTAGTAAAAAGAACCTAGGGTAACCCTGGAGCGTGTTTGTATGACATGTGTATCAAATGGAAGGTATTAAAGAGTATTTTAAGAGGGACTGGGCCATAGTTCTATGGATGGACGCCATTTAGGGATATCGCCATAAAGGTGGACCAGAGGTACCTCTAGAATGGGTTTGTACGATATGGGTATCAAATGAAAGGTATTAATGAGTATTTTAAAAGGGCGTGGGGCTTAGTTCTATTTGTGGACGCCTTTTCGAGATATCGCCATAAAGGTGTACCAGAGTTGACTCTAGAATGCGTTTGTACAATATGGGTATCAAACGAAAGGTGCTAATAAGTATTTTAAAGGGGATTGGCCCTTATTTCTATGGGTGGACGCCATTTCGGGATATCGCCATAAACGTGGATCAGGGGTATTCTAGAATGCGTTTGTACAATATGGGTATTAAATGAAAGGTGCTAATGAGTATTTTAAAAGGGCGTGGGCCTTAGTTCTATATGTGGACGCCTTTTCGAGATATCGCCATAAAGGTGGACCAGGGGTGACTCTAGAATTTGTTTGTACGATATGGGTATCAAATGAAAGGTGTTAATGAGTATTTTAAAAGGGAGTGGGCCTTAGTTCTATAGGTGGACGCCTTTTCGAGATATCGCCATAAAGGCGGACCAGGGGTGACTCTAGAATTTGTTTGTACGATATGGGTATCAAATGAAAGGTGTTAATGAGTATTTTAAAAGGGGGTGGGCCTTGGTTCTATATGTGGACGCGTTTTCGAGATATCGCCATAAACGTGGAGCAGGGCTGACTCTAGAATGTGTTTGTACGATATGGGTATCAAATGAAAGGTGTTAATGAGTATTTTAAAAGGGAGTGGGCCTTAGTTCTATAGGTGGACGCCTTTTCGAGATATGGCCATAAAGGTGGACCAGGGGTGACTCTAGAATTTGTTTCTACGATATGGGTATCAAATGAAAGGTGGTAATGAGTATTTTAAAAGGGAGTGGGCCTTAGTTCCATAGATGGACCCCTTTTCGAGATATCGCCATAAAGGTGGGCCAGAGGTGACTCTAGAATTTTTTTGTACGATATGGGTATCAAATGAAAGGTGTTAATGAGTACTTTAAAAGGGAGTGGGCCTTAGTTCTATAGGTGGACGCCTTTTCGAGATATCGCCATAAAGGTGGGCCAGGGGTGACTCTAGAATTTGTTTGTGCGATATGGATATCAAATGAAAGGTGTTAATGCGTATTTTAAAAGGAAGTGGGCCTTAGTTCTATAGGTGGACGCCTTTTCGAGATATTGCCATAAAGGTGGACCAGGGGTGACTCTAGAATATGTTTGTACGATATGGGTATCAAATGAAAGGTGTTAATGAGTATTTTAAAAGGGAGTGGGCCTTAGTTCTATAGGTGGACGCCTTTTCGAGATATCGCCATAAAGGTGGGCCAGGGGTGACTCTAGAATCTTTTTGTACGATATGGGTATTAAGTTAAAGGTATTAATGAGGGCTTTAAAAGGAAAGTGGTGGTAGTTGTATATGTGAAAGAACATCATCTGTCGGGTACCGCTAATTTATTTATATATGTAATACCACGAACAGTATTCCTTCCAAGATAGCAAGGGCTTTTGATTTCGCCCTGCAAAACTTTTTAATTTTCTTCTACTTAATATGGTAGGTGTCACACCCATTTTACCAAGTTTTTTTCTAAAGTTATATTTTGCGTCAATAGACCAATACAACTACCATGTTCCATCCCTTTTTTCGTATTTGGTATATAACTATGGCATTTTTTTCATTTTTCGTAATTTTCGATATCGAAAAAGTGGGCGTGGTCATGGTGGGATTTCGGCCATTTTTTACACCAATACAAAGTGAGTTCAGATAAGTACGTGAACTGAGTTTAGTAAAGATATATCGATTTTTGCTCAAGTTATCGTGCTGACGGCCGAGCGGAAGGACAGACGGTCGACTGTGTATAAAAACTGGGCGTGGCTTCAACCGATTTCGCCCTTTTTCACAGAAAACAGTTCTCGTCCTAGAATCTAAGCCACTACTAAATTTCACAAGGATTGGTAAATTGTTGTTCGACTTGTGGCATTAAAAGTATCCTAAACAAATGAAATGAAAAAGGGCGGAGCCACGCCCATTTTGAAATTTTCTTTTATTTTTATATTTTGTTGCACCATATCATTACTGGAGTTGAATGTTGACATAATTTACTTATATACTGTAAAGATATTAACTTTTCTTTTAAAATTTGACTTATAAAAATTTTTTTTTAAAAAGTGGGCGTGGTCGTTCTTCGATTTTGCTAATTTTTATTAAGCGTACATACAGTAACAAGAGTAACGTTTGTGCCAAATTTCATCATGATATCTTCAACGACTGCCAAATTACAGCTTGCAAAACTTCTAAATTACATTCTTTTAAAAGTGGGCGATGCCACGCCCATTGTCCAAAATTTTACTAGTTTTCTATTCTGCGTCATATGGTCAACTCACCTACCAAGTTTCATCGCTTAAACCGAATTTGGTAATGAATTATCGCACTTTTTCGATTTTTCGAAATTTTCGATATCGAAAAAGTGGGCGTGGTTATAGTCCCATATCTTTCATTTTAAATAGCGATCTCAGATGAGTGCCCAGGAACCTACGTACCAAATTTCATCAAGATACCTCAAAATTTACTCAAGTTATCGTGTTAACGGACAGACGGATGGACGGACGGACGGACGGACATGGCTCAATCATATTTTTTTTCGATACTGATGATTTTGATATATGGAGGTCTATATCTATTTCGATTCCTTTATACCTGTACAACCAACCGTTTTCCAATCAAAGTTAATACACTCTGTGAGCTCTGCTCAACTGAGTATAATAATAAACAAGTAAGGAAGGTTAAGTTCGGGTGTAACCGAACATTACATACTCAGTTGAGAGCTATGGTGACAACATAAGGGAAAATAACCATGTAGGAAAATGAACCGAGGGAAACCCTGGAATGTGTTTGTATGACATGTGTATCAAACGAAAGGCATTAAAGAGTATTTTATGAGGGAGTGGGCCATAGTTCTATAGGTGGACACCATTTAGGGATATAGCCATAAAGGTGGATCAGGGTTGACTCTAGAATGCGTTTGTACGATATGGGTATCAAATTAAAGGTGTTAATGAGTATTTTAAAAGGGAGTAATCCTTAGTTACATAGGTGGACACCGTTTCAAGATATCGCCACAAAGGTGGAACAGGGGTGACCCTAGAATTTGTTTGTACAATATGGGCATCAAACGAATGGTGTTAATGAGTTTTTTAAAAGGGAGTGGGCCTTAGTTCTATAGGTGGATGCCGTTTCGAAATATCGCCATAAAGGTGGACCATGGTTGACTCTAGAATGTGTTTGTACGATAGGGGTATCAAATTAAAGGTATTAATGAGGGTTTTAAAAGGGAGTGGTGGTTGTTGTAAAGGTGGTCGCATTGTTTGTACGATATGGGTATAAAATGAAAGGTGTTAATGAGTATTTTTAAAAGGGAGTGAGCCTTCGTTCTATAGGTGTTCGCCGTTTCGAGATATCGCCATAAAGGTGGGCCAGGGGTGACTGCAGAATTCGTTTGTGCAATATGGGTATCAAACGAAAGGAGTTAATGAGTATTTTAAAAGGGAGTGGGCCTTAGTTCTATAGGTGGACGTCTTTTCGAGGTATCGCAATAAAGGTGTGACCAGGGGTGACTCTAGACTTTGTTAGTACGATATGGGTATCAAATGAAAGGTGTTAATGAGTATTTTAAAAGGGAGTAATCCTTAGTTCCATAGGTGGACGCCGTTTCGAGATATCGCCATAAAGGTGGGCCAGGGGTGACTCTAGAATTCGTTTGTGCAATATGGGTATCAAACGAAAGGAGTTAATGAGTATTTTAAAAGCGAGTGGTGGTTGTTGTATAGGTGGTCGCATTTTCGAAATATCGCCATAAAGGTGGACCAGGGGTGACTCTAGAATTTGTTTGTACAATATGGGTATCAAACGAAAGGAGTTAATGAGTATTTTAAAAGGGAGTAGGCCTTAGTTCTATAGGTGGACGCCTTTTCGAGATATCGCCATAAAGGTGGACCAGGGGTGACTCTAGAATGAGTTTGTACGATATGGGTATCAAATTAAAGGTATTAATGAGAGTTTTAAAAGGGAGTGGTGGTAGTTGTATATGTGAAGGCGTTTTCCAGATATCGACCAAAATGTGGACCTGGGTGACCCAGAACATCATCTGTTGGATACCGCTAATTTATTTATATATGTAATACCTGCCAAGATTTTAAGGGTTTTTTATTTCGCCCTGCAGAACTTTTTCATTTTCTTCTACTTAATATGGTGGGTGTCACAACCATTTTATAAAGTTTTTCTAAAGTTATATTTCGCTTCAATAAAACAATCCAATTACCTTACCATGTTTCATCCCTTTTTTCGTATTTGGTATAGAATTATGGCATTTTTTTTCATTTTTCGTAATTTTCGATATCGAAAAAGTGGGCGTGGTCATGGTGGGATTTCGGCCATTTTTTACACCAATACAGAGTGAGTTCAGATAAGTACGAGAACTGAGTTTAGTAAAGATATATCGATTTTTGCTCAAGTTATCGTGTTAACGGCCATGCGGAAGGACAGACGGACGACTGTGTATAAAAACTGGGCGTGGCATCAACCGATTTCGCCCATTTTCACAGAAAAGAGTTAACGTCATAAAATCTATGCCCTACCAAATTTCAAAAGGATTGGTTAATTTTTGTTCGACTTATGGCGTTAAAAGTATCCTAGACAAATTAAATGAAAAAGGGCGGAGCCACGCCCATTTTGAAATTTTCTTTTATTTTTGTATTTTGTTGCACTATATCATTACTGGAGTTGAATGTTGACATAATTTACTTATATACTGTAAAGATATTAAATTTTTTGTTAAAATTTTACTTAAAAAATTTTTTTTTTTAAAGTGGTGTGGTCCTTCTCCGATTATGCTAATTTTTATTAAGCGTACATATAGTAATAGGAGTAACGTTCCTGCCAAATGTCATCATGATATCTTCAACAACTGCCAAATTACAGCTTGGAAAAATTTTAAATTACCTTCTTTTAAAAGTGGGCGATGCCACGCCCATTGTCCAAAATTTTACTAATTTTCTATTCTGCGTCATAAGTTCAACTCATGTACCAAGTTTCATCGCTTTATCTCTCTTTTGTAATGAATTATCGCAATTTTTCGGTTTTTCGAAATTTTCGATATCGAAAAAGTGGGCGTGGTTATAGTCCAATATCGTTAATTTTAAATATCGATCTGAGATGGGTGCTCAGGAACCTGCATACCAAATTTCATCAAGATACCTCAAAATTTACTCAAGTTATCGTGTTAACGGACGGACGGACGGACGGACGGACGGACGGACATGGCTCAATTAAATTTTTTTTCGATCCTGATTATTTTGATATATGGAAGTCTATATCTATCTCGATTCATTTATATATGTACAACCAACCGTTATCCAATCAAACTTAATATACTCTGTGAGCTCTGCTCAACTGAGTATAAAAATAAAATAAATAAATCATGTGTTTGGCAATAACACACCTGTTATGCATAACCTGTTATATGTAAGCTGTTGAATTTAATTTTTTTAAAGCAACTTTATAGGAGAAACAATAAAAAAGCATATGTATGAAGTGTAAAATCAAAGCACATAATTTGAACGGGAGACTTCGTTAATTGCCTAAATACTGTTACAAAATTCTGTTAGTATTGGTTGATTTTTAGTCAATTTATGGCATTAAAAGATTGACAAAGAAGAAGGGCTACACACTTTTAAATTTTTTTATTAATTACTTTTCCCAACGTACTCAACACAACGGTATTGCTTAGAGCTAGGTTTAATATCAAGAACCATACTTTTCCAAATTCCAAAATGATACCAACGGCTTCTGATTTTCGGCTTACAAAACTTTAATATTTTTTTCTATAAAAGGTGAGTGGTGCCACTTCCATTTTCGAAAGTTTACTTTATTCATATTCTGCGTTGTAATGTTTATCTTATCGCAAAGTTGTATTAAAATATCAATATCGGAGAAGTAAGCATGTTGTATATATGATTTAGACAATTTTCAATGAAAATATATTTTGAGTTCAGATAAGCCCGTGTACTAAATTTGGTGAAGATGTTTCAATTTTTTTCATCATGTTAACGGGCAAACTGATGGAGAAGCATCCGGCTAAGTATGAAAATTGGGAACAGCTTTTGTCATAAAAATAATCATCATACAAAATTTCGTTTGAATTGGCAGACCTTTGTGCGATTTATGGCATTATTAGTCTTGTTGAAAGTTGACCTTAAAATGGGGTGGAGCCACGCACATATTCAAAAATGTCTACGAATCGCGCCTTGCCCTAATATATTACTTTCGAGATGAAATATCAAAATAATTTATTAAATACCTTAAAGGCCTTGCATTATATGATACCATTAGATCTAAAATATCTTTTAAGTATGTGTTGTCGTGTACTAATTTTGACAAACTTTCGTCTAAGATATATAATTATAAGAAAACTCTACTTGCTAAATTTCAACATGACATCTTCTTCTATTTAATGTTAGCAGTGCCTCGCACATTTTCCAAAATTTTACCAAATCTCTATTTCATAAAGTCGACCTGCATACAAAATTTCATTGCTTTATCGGTCTGTGGTAAAGAAAAAAATTAAAATATAAATAGATGAATAAAAATCAAATGAGTTAATCAATTTAAAATTAAAGTAATTGGATAAAAAGCAAACATTTTTAAATAACTAAATAAACAAATGCATAAAAAAACTGAGTTAAAGTTAACACATAAATAAAAAAATGCATTAAAAAAAATAAAAGGTTTACAAAACCAAATCACAACGCATAGCTGGAAAATATGTGCATTCCTTTTTCATTAACTGTTTACGTTGAAAATTTGTTTGCCAAAACAAAATCCAGTGCAATTTTAATCAGCACTTAAATTTCTATGGATTTGTATGTATTTGTATGTTGATATTGCCCTACTCATGTGCTTTCACATGCATATCTAGATACTAGGGGTGGGACAATCCGAATAAAAATCATTCGAATAATAAACTCTTTTATTCGCCAGGTATTCGTAATCCGAATAATATTTATTCGAATTTTTTATTCGTTTATTCGGATAGTACTATCCGGATAGTGCGCACTATCCGGATACTTCGAATAGTAAAATAAAAGACATTGCGTTTATGTTACGCTCATCGCTTTTGCAGATGAGCATGTACATATATTTATACGTACATATATTTATGTGTGTATAGATGCATATATGCATATATTTTTGTTTGTTTGGGGTTGCTTTGTTAATATTCATTTATTTAGTTACATATATTTACGTAACCAAAGTTGTGCTTGAGGCTTAAGCTAGAAATAGTTATCGGGGTCGTTTACAACTGTACTGATCATAGAACTTTGTTTATTAGTAAACATGTGTGGAAATGGTAATATGGTAGGGATTTTTGTTTACCATATACATACATATATACATATGTATGTATCTAAGTTGTATGGAAAATTTTTGTTTTGATATCTTTTGGTTTGTATAAACATCTAATTGGTCACCATTAAAGAAATAAGTTTACATGTCATTGTCAACATTTTTTGCGAAGTCTGATGGATCTAAAGTTATTTAAATTAGATTCAAAGGAATCTGGAAGAATACAACATGTACATATATTAGAATATGCTTATATGCACATTTGGGTATTTATATTACAGCGTTTAACGCGTTCAAGGACAATCAAACTTTTAAGGAGCGGCAAAAACAGACAGACAGCCTTTTTTGAAACTAGTCACTAATTCCACTAGAAGTTTGTTACGTTTAAAATGGATTGCTTCAAACTTTATTTTAGGAAATTTTTTTCCAAAGTTTTCATTAAGTTAATATTGACCTTAAATAACTTTTGATCCATCAGACTTCGCAAAAAATGTTGACAATGACATGTAAACTTATTTCTTTAATGGTGACCAATTAGATGTTTATACAAACCAAAAGATATCAAAACAAAAATTTTCCATACAACTTAGATACATACATATGTATATATGTATGTATATGGTAAACAAAAATCCCTACCATATTACCATTTCCACACCTGTTTACTAATAAACAAAGTTCTATGATCAGTACAGTTGTAAACGACCCCGATAACTATTTCTAGCTTAAGCCTCAAGCACAACTTTGGTTACGTAAATATATGTAACTAAATAAATGAATATTAACAAAGCAACCCCAAACAAACAAAAATATATGCATATATGCATCTATACACACATAAATATATGTACGCATAAATATATGTACATGCTCATCTGCAAAAGCGATGAGCGTAACATAAACGCAATGTCTTTTATTTTACTATTCGAAGTATCCGGATAGTGCGCACTATCCGTATAGCAGGCATGCTTAACGAACGAACCGATATCATTTCGTTACGATAATTAACGTTAATAAACGAAACAAAGTCATTTCGTTTCGTTTATTAACGTTAAAAACGTCAAATTAACGAAATGATTTCGTTTCGTTTTCTGCCATATCAAAACGGAATCAAATCGTTTATGTTCATTATTAATTTCAAACTATGCTGGCAAAGCTGATTGATGGCGGAGTCATTAAAGGTGAAAGCAATAGCCAAGCTGATTGCAACTTTTCTCATGAATTTTGACAGTACGAACATTTCTCAGAGTGTTTTTGACATTACCACCAACGAATTACACAAACAAATTATATGGAGTTTGTGTATGTATGTGCGCTCGTTGTTACCACCTTACGGCTTCACCATGGCTATAGCATTGCCAGCACAATTCAAACATAAAGTATCACGTTTTTGTTAACGTTTTTAACGTTAACGAAAGCTTTTCGTTTCGGTTAAAAACGAGATACAATTTATCTTGATAATTTCTTTATCGATAATATTTCGAAGTGTTTCAACGGAAACGGTGGAAATTTTTTGATAAACGATTAGCTTAACGTTAAGGTGCATCCCTGCCGTATAGTACTATACGAATAAACGAATAAAAAATCCGAATAAATATTATTCGGATTATTTGAAACGAATAAATTTATTCGTTTATTCGAATAACGTTTATTCGAATATAATTCGAAAATAATCCCACCACTACTAGATACATATATGTATAAGCATGCATTTATATATATATATATGCTTTTATACATTTCGGTTTGCCATTTTGCTTTAATTGCAGTACTAATTCGTATTTAACACAACTTCATCACACATTCCTCTTACTCCCATTGGCACAAAGTTATGTCGGCTAGTTATTTGTTTGCTTGTTGACAGTAAATACCGTAATATAAATTTATATAAGTACGAAAGCGACACACACACATATGTATGTAGAAATACAATATGAAATTTTTTTTCATGCATAACAATTCCAACTACGGATGCACCCACTGATATTTTACATACAAATATAGAAGTACCAGATAATGTGTAATTGAAAATTTATGCTTTTATATAGCCGCTTCCAAAAAAGCATTCATATTGGAATTCGTTTAACAAACTTTAATATCTTCATGTAGAAATAAAAGTACTCTTATGAGCGGTTGTGTTTTATATTGTACCCTTTCGTTTCTTTCATAGAACAGAGACGGTTAATAAAGGACTACCAAGTAATATACCCAGAAATAATCGAAATAATTAGAGATTCCATTGATTTATTATTGAATATTTGAATTAAAAATTGTTACTCTTTTTTTAATTCTATCATCCTGGATAGGGTGTGTATCCTAATCCTGGTTTATGAACCAAATGACTTTGGGCAGGAACTTGGTGCTGTCACTGCATGTTTTACATTACATGTACAATACAACAATTCGTTCCAAACTAACGTATGGACTTCTTGTCTGGTTGAATTTGGAAAAAAACATTCGTTATAGGGTTTCGAAGGTGCAGTTATCAGTGAACTGAGATAGAGTTAAACGCTATTTTCACTTGATACCTCTACAAGTGTTCATGTAGGGAATGGCTGTACGGCTAACGTGATAAAAGAAATTTGTGCAAGGCGTGATATACCTCCGAAGGGGTTTAGGTCAAATTTCTCTTCCAATTTGTGTCATGCTGGTTTTAATATTTCCTACAAATCGGCGGGAGGGGACCTACATCTTTTACGCCGACTTCGAATCGCATCTACAAGGAAGATGAGTTTTCACTGAGCAGCTTTTAATGTTAGATAAACTCTCGGAGTGTTTGCCAAATCACTGCTGATGGGCGACCCTGCTTAAAAAAGCTTATTCATAATTTAAAAAGTTTTGCCAGAGTCTTGAACCTAGGATCTTTGGTGTGGTAGGCGAAGCACGTTACCACCCCACCATAGCGAGCGCACGATGATTATTATATGATAAGTGGCAAATAAGCTGAAGCCGTCTTAAATGCAATACAACCCAACATGATAAAGTCGGTTGTCGTACGGAGGTGTCTATCCTCGCTGCCTCCTTTTTCAATCTACCAGAACCCAGCGATATTGAAAGGAATGAAGTTGCAAATGAGATGGCCAGGAAAAGTTCTAAAATGAATATAAAAGAGGCGGACATCTTTGCATGTCCACTGCTGGCTTATTTCTTTGTGAAATCGAAAATTATAAAATTATGGTAATACACTTTCGGCGGTCCTTTTATAGTTACAATGGACTACTTACGAGTGTCACCACTGGTCGTTGCCCCACTGTACCAATGCTGCAACGGTGGCATATACCAACAAGTTCCCTCTGCAGAAGCTGTGAGGAGAGGAAGAAGAGTTGATTCATCATTTTGTTTGCCAGTGTCCAGTACTGCAAACAAGGCAACTAAGATTTGTGGGTTCACGTTTTTCGATTGTATGGCAGATGTAAAGTAGGTGGGTCTTTCACTCGTAGTTAAGTTCATCAGAGAAAGGGAGTATTTCGTCGAGCACTACATGGTTTGGAACTATGTGTAGTTAGACGTTATTCAACAAAAAATAGTATAATATGAACCCCCTTAGCTGGTAAAAGCAAATTTTTGTGTAGGGTAAGAACACAACTACGTAATACAAATATGTATGTATATGAGAACACTTTAATATAGTTTGTTTCTATTTGGATGCAATATGTCCCAAGCCTTGTTTTATAATAAATTTAGTAAAATTAATTTTATCCAATGAAATTATCACAAATTTACATTTACATAATTACAAATCGATTGCTCTTGTGCTCTCCAGTTTCCAGTTGTAATTTTTGGATTTCCTCTTTTGCTCTTCATGAGTTTGTTGTTTGCATAACAGAACATAGCACATATATATGTGCGTATGTGGTATGTTATCTGGTGATAATGCGTTAATATCGCTTAGTGTGCTATTGCAAAAAGTCCATAAATTTAAACCGGCGAACCATGTATTTATTTATCTGGTTTATTGCATATTTAGTGAGTGATGTTTTAACAAGTGCACGGGTATATGTAATTTTATGATTTTATGGCGTAACTGAGATAGTTTATTTTCATGGGATTATTAGTTCAATATAATTTTTTTTCATTTGTAGGAAATGGCGAGATAAGGAAGGTAGCGGTACGGGAAGTGCATGATATATGCTTAAAATTTTTTATGTATTGAAGCTGATAAATTTTGTGTGTAGAAAAATTCAATAAGATAACGCAGTGCTGTTTAAGGCCTCATGGAAATGACTCGCAACAATAATAAAAGGGAGAAAATGTACTCACAAAGATCGATGCGTAAACATGCTGACGCACGATTGAAAAACCAACGTTTTTAAGCTAACTAGAGCTCGAACAAATGCTGAACCACAGCAGAGGCCGCTTTAATAGAAGCCATGATAAAAATATTACAAGGTAAAATTGGTGAAAGGGGAAATGATATTTAATTTGAAGGAAACATTATTAACATTTTGAAAGCTTCATGCTCCGGCACGTTAACATATTAACGAACACATTCGAATCTTGCTTGGTTTTGGCCCTGGTGTCACTTTGAAATAACGCACGATGGAAATTAAATGGGGAGAAAACTCAAATTTTGATTTGTTCTCATTGAATAAATATTAAAATTAACAAATTTTTTTATACGAATCTGGTTGGCTCATCTTATCAGCTGATTTTATTTTTTTCATTTCAGTGGAATAGGGATTGTCAAGAGCATATGGCAAACTCAAAATGAAACCAACACATTGACAACATTTTCTTACAACACACAAAAACTGCTAAGTTTTAATTTTTCATTCCATTCCATTCGCCTAACAACAACACGCAGATCTTGACAATCTGAACAAAGGTATTGTTGTTGCTGTAGAGGTGAGCCAACCATATAGTTGAGCCATGATATGAATATGGAAATATTTTTCAAAATAAACCAAATAAATATCAAAATAAACTAAATAAATATAATAACCAATTGACTTCGTATGCAATTTAGGATATTGGAATAAGAAATTGGCAGATCATGGAAAACGTAAGTTTTTGAACTCTTGCTGTTGCTTTGGCATTCCCATTGCGTTGCCTCGATAGGGAACATAGTAATAAGGACATGTGTGCTCAAAGCCAGCAGTTGACGTAAGTAAACGCCAAAACGACGCAAAAGTCAAAACAACTTACCACAGAACTGCCACGGGATGACTGCTTATGATGTTTGAACATCATCTCCATAGCCTGGCGTAAGTATATTATGTTGAGCAGCGTAATAAAATGCTGGGAAACAGTTCCTGCTAAATTGTTTGCAGGCAAATCAACCAAGCAGAACTGCTTGATGCAGCTTCGGTTTGATGATAGATGTGGGAAAATTTGCGTACTCGCTGTAAGATCCTGTTATGTTTAACACTACCGTGTGACTCCGACTCATAGAGTCGATGAATTCTTTTAAAAGATCACGTTGGAACAGCTCTGTTAACAAAACCACATAACCGCATAACGTAAAACAAGAAACCACACATCCACCTGAATGATTGTAGGGACACTGTTACCATTAGGTTATGTTAGGTTGAACTAGCCGGACTATGAGGGCCACAAATTGACTAAATTAGTCTGTAGTGTTACCAAGGTTGTTTAACGATCAAACTAAATACGCCTATCTTTAATCCCCCTAGCGCCAAGTAATTAGAAATATAAGGAATTATTTGCCGTCTCCAGAGAAAAGTAAATGAAATGAAATAAACAAAAACACAATAAAACCCATATATATTTAATATTCCTATATTGTATTTCCAATATGCTCACAATTAGTTTTGAAATCGAAATCAAAAAAAAGACAGCCTGCCAAACTTTTATGATTGTAGCAATATACATGTCGCAAGAAAATTTTAATTTAGGTACATTCCAAGTCGAATCCATACAAGGTGGTGGCAAAGCGAATTCAACCAATTCGTCGTAATGAAGAATGTCAAGTCAAAAGAAAATTTTTATTGATTTCGATTAACTGACATATTAAAGTTCAAGGCGGTGTATGGAAAATAATCAAGAAGAAGCAATCAGCTGTTGGTATAACAACACATGGTACTGAATTCGCCTTGGTACATTCCCTTTATCGAAAAGAAAAACAAAGTATTGTGACGAATATTAGCGACACTAAGTGATACTCACATCACTAGTCTGATGCTAAGTAAATGAAGCCAAAACAACAATAAAGCAGGCAGTCACTTGTATCTACATAAACGAATCAATAATTATGTCTACACATATGTACGTACACGCAGCGGAGAAGATACGCACAAACACATGCATATATCTTATCTGAGATGCTACCAAAAGTAGGCAATTATCTGTGGAAGTGTCACTCACATATACGCGCGCAAATGAGAAGCTATACACGTGCATATCTAGTTATAAATTTATGGTAGTAACTAAGTAAATTCTGGAAACGCCTAGAAGTATGGAACGAGGAAATCGAAGAGTATAAAAGCAACAACAGCAGAGGCACGACAATCAGTTTGATTTAAGCAAACTATCAGTTGCGAAGTATAGGTGTTATTTTCAAGTAGTCTAATAAAGACCATTTTTGTGTTATTCAATATTGGAGTTATTTATTCAACAGTTTAGTGAATTGAACGTTAGCAGAAGATTTGGAATAAGCGGAATTTCTCTAAATTCGTTACAATATCATATATTGTCTTGCTTGCAACGTGTCCCCACATGATATAAACCATCTTTTCAATTGCAATGTGGAACCAACGCCTCTAACACCCCCACTCTCTCTGGGGTTTCCCTGTTGAAACTGCAAGTTCGCTTGAACCCCGACTAGATGATATTGATGTCAATTTGTGAGCAGTCGCACCTTTTGTATGGGACGAAGCACTGCTACAACAACAAAATCAACAACTTTTCCCACTCGGCCTTCACCTTCTGGTTAGTGTTGAAACGGGTTCCAAAAATGTGGAAATTGTGTTAATTCATTATTAAAGTTTACTTATCATGCTCTCAGTAATTCGTTCTTTTAATACATGTTCTTGTACATGCACATGAGCTTTAAAGAGTTATAGGTGTGCTTTTTCAATTTCTGCTGCTCATGCTTGCCAATTACTAGACAGTAATTACTTTAAACGTATTCTTGAGGTATGATTGATTTTCGTATGTGTTTTTGATTTCGAGTTGAGTGAGCACCAAAAAAATGCAGTGATAGTCACCTAAATAGCACACGTTTGTCATCAGATACGTTTCAAAATTGATTTAGCTACAAAACGGCGTATTCGACAAAAAGTAATAAAAAAACTTTATTCAAAAAAAAAAAAACAAAAAAAAAAAATAACCAAGAAAAATTGATGTAAAATTCTAAATTCGTTTGAAGTAAGTTTTATACGACTGAACTTGATTAGAGAAGCAGTTGCAAATATTGTCGAAAAATAAAAATGTGCTATTAAGGTGAACACCCCTGTACACAGTCTCCATTTAAATAAAATGTTTACCTATACGATTTAAAAAAAAGTTTTATTTACTATTAAAATTAAAATAAACAATTTATCTTATGTATAAGAATACAATTTATTTACCGTTTGCTATCTCAGAGGCATCCTTTGCAATGTCATGTCGTCTATTCATTTTGACACCACAACTTATTTCGGTTTCGTTTTCACTTTTCTCCTATTTTGTTTTTTTTTTTTTTTTTTTGCTTTTGGGTGACTATTTGTCATCGTTAAACATATGACAGTCCTAATATGTTGCGTGCCTGAGAAGATGTTCGTGACGTTTGAAAGCAAATAGGCATGCATTATAAATGACTATTTATTCTCGGTAACTTGTAACGTAAACACTAATGTAGACAAAAAAACTGTTTTTTTGTGTTTCATGTAGCTATAGTGAATGCATTTTTCTGGACATCCAAGATAGCCTGTAAAAATTTGACCTTTATGTAAAAACCTACTAGAGCTCCAACCATTAGTACTCAAATCACAAAGCAGAAATATTCTTAAAAAAATTTACGTTATATAAAAAGTCCCTAAACTAATTTTTCTTAACTTGATAGGTTTGGTAGTTTTTTGTGGTTAAGTTCAACTTCATGTTGTATGAGATTCCCCATATGATTCTTTGCTACACATTACGGTTCAGTGAAAATATTGTGGGTGTCCAAAAATATTGTAGGATCAAGTTATACCTGAGGTTGAAATTTAGCCTCAAAAAACTACAAAACAAGTTAACTTAGCAAAACATCTCTCCGGACCTTTTTTGTAGACAGTTCAATTTCCTGTAAGAATTTGTAAAGCTAGTGATTTGCCCGGTCAGGGTTAGAGCTCTGATACACTTTTCAAAAAATTTGAAAATTTTTATGGGAAAACTAAACACGCGATGAGGACATCTATACATACAAATAAAAAGCTGAACCTTTTACTCTTTAGCTCTTATTGAAAGTCCTGAACAATATTTTCAGTATAACAAAAGCAAAAAAAATTGTTTGCCCACCCTAATGTACAGCCATATGTTAAGTCTGCTTGTTAACAGTATTTATAAGGCTATGCGTATTTCATTATGCGAAGAGGCTTCTCGTGAAATGACAGGAAACTACTTAAAATGTGATTTAGCGTGAAATTACAATTTTTACCGAATTATCTAATATTCAATGTTTGAACTCCCACAAGATGATGTTTGTTTAATAAGGGAAAATTTAATAAGATAAACAAGGACTTCGTAGCTAAAGACAGCCTTCGCAATCATTGTAGATATCCAATTTGGGAGAGAGACACTAGAATTATGCCAAAATTACGACGCATGCCTTTCTTGCATTGTCTGGTCTAGTTCGCTTAGGCTGCCAACTCAAAGTCAAATGCGCATAGAAGCAGCCGGGTACCCCAGTTCTCTGAATTCATTACCTTTTCCATTTCTATTGTGAAGCAATCTTCCAGCAACTTAATATGGATATATTCACCTTATCCAGGCGGACTGTATTTCAGTGTCAATAAAATTAATGGAATACGGTTTCAACAACAACCTAAGGTGTACTTGGCAGGAATATTCTGTCTAGACTAGGCGATTTTAAACTGGAAAAAGCCTTTACAGCTCATTTAGGAGTGTAAGGACTACCTATTCGCTCTCTGGCCTCATTATCTCTGAAGAGGGAAGACTTAAGGCTCACAATAGATATACTTACTAGGCATTGCCGCCTGTCGTCGCATACTTATAAGTAAGGCCTCATCAGTAACAGTAGGTATAGGAAGTACTAGCTGTAGGAAGAAACGGTTGAGCACGTTCTGTGCTCGTGTCCTATGCTCACCAGTTCAAAGCTGCAGTCTATAGGGGTGGACGATTTGCCAGATTTCTAGGCAGCAATTACGTTAGGTCCTTGAAAGCGTCTCTATTTGGCAAAAGAACGGAGGTATTCTATAACATAAGTCCTGACACTTGATTGGGGTTTGGTCGTCATACAAATTCTGGTAACACTATGTAGACATTCAGTCTATGTGAGGCTCTCGTTAACCGGCTAGTTCAACCTAAACTTCATATTATTTGCCAGCGGAATACGTGTGCCAGTGAGCGCGTCAAGGGGCTCTTTTCTACTACATGACCATTCGCCGTTCGCCACCCTTATAAGTCTCTGGATTATCTCTCTTTGCTCTGCTAGTTTATCGCTTGAAGTTCTTCAATGTGCGTATCAGTTGTATAGCATTCCTACTGTTTTTCGAATTTTGCTAACTTAAAAACTAATAAAATAAAATAAGTTTCTTCCGAGCAATCTTCCCCTCTTTTCTCCGTCAATATGGCTTCGTTTTGCCTTTGGCTCTCATAAGAAGGTTTATCTTGATATATATTGTTAAAAACTCTCTAATATTTGAAGCAACCATCTTTGGACCTTTCTTGTTCCTCCATCCTCTAGATCTGGTGAAACTGCAATCGGAACCGAAATAAGGTCCAAACATGACACAAAAACATATGGAAACCAAGTCCTGAACTGAATCCGACATAAGGCCAAAGTTGGTTAGGAACCAAAAGCAGAAACAGAAGCCGGACGGAAATCGAGTCCGAACCACAAAAGAAAATCATCTTGAAATTGGGACTACACTTTTATTCGAAATCGGTACCGAAACCGAACTTGGACCTGAAATAAAACTGAACCAAAACCAAAAATCAAATCGGGAAATAAATCAGACCAAAGCCAGACTTAACAAGATATCGATATCGGAAGCAAAATCGACCCGAAACCGAATACCTAAACCGAACCAAAATAAGGCCGAACCCGGCTGGTGGTCATAAACGAAACAAAAACCAAACGGAAACCGAATACAAAGCATTAACTTAAACAAGTTTGAAGCCTTAACGCAATGTTGAACCGAAATAAGTACTGAAAGCGACCCTGCATCGGATCCTGAACTCATATATAAGGCCCAACCCGGACAACAACAGACCGACAGTAGAACCAGTACAGATCCTAAACCCAATTCGAAACCGGAACGAAACAAAGGCGAACCCGAGTACGAATCCATAACCGAAACCGAAACTGTACCCTGACGTAAACCGTCTCCGGACCCTAAACTAAAATCAAAACTGGAACTGACACCGGAAACGAAACCAGTTTTAGCCCGAAAACGGGTTTGGACTCAAGTAAGAAACCAAAACCAGGTCTGAACCCGCAACCGAGTTCAGACCGGCTTGTATGCCATATGGCCAAACTGAAGCTCCCTCTCTTTCCACTTAATGTACTGTACAACCACACCCAAAATACAACCACACCCAAAATATTGAGATAGCAAAAAAAAGTTGCTGCGATGCACTAGTCATATTAATACATATAAAATATTTTTATTTTTATAATGCAAAAGAACATCTAAACTCCAAACTACGTATGCACGAGTATGTATGTACATACATGAAAAGATCATTACGTATCCGCACGTACACCCCAATTCATGTTCGCATCAGCCACCAAGGAATGATTTCACAATTATGAAAGTAATATTTATTATTCTTTGTTTTATATAAATATTTTTGTATTTGAGTGAATGGAAATTGGGCTGGAGAATGCACACAAATGTTCACAACTTTCATTAAAAAAATATGAGATTCCAAATTCAGCAGAATAAATGCAATACAAACATTTGCATGTAGAATATTTAAAAAACAGTTAGCAATATAAACGCAACTGAAACTTTTAATATATATTTAGTATGCACTAACAAATTTATTATTTTTTATATATACATATATACAGGTATGCATATGTATTAATATTTTTATATGTAGAATATTAAAACATGAGTGCGAGTGAACAGAAATCAAGTAAAAAGCATAGCGAGTAGTGAGTAAAGTTCAAAAACTTTACGATTGCTTGGTTGGCCATTTTGTTGAAATAACATGCATACACACATACACATGCAAATATGATGTTAACACTTCAGGTGAACTGCCAGACAGACAAACGTAAAATACACACACACAAAACCACATAGACAAAGTGAAATATATGGTGATTGTGTAAATGTGTTCATGTGTAAATACATTTAGTTCCGTTGTAATGTAACTGTTAATATATGCGCACATAATACTAAGCTTTCAAAGAAAAACTCCAAAAAAAATTTCAATAATAATTAACTGTTTGCTAGAAGCTTTCAAATGTCTTGCACTATTGCGGTATTGTACATATTTATGTAGTAACATACATACATAGAACACGAACAAGTTAGATATAGCAGTATAATCAAGTTTGGCAAGAGTTGCAGAAAACTCAACTAATGTGCATACTAAGAGAAAAGTTTTAACAAAATTTAATTTGCTTTGTTTTAAATTTTAGTAAACAGAAAATTATTGGAATTTCATTTTTGGTATATCTTTATGATTCGAAATATAATTGATGTATCCATAGGAAAGTTTTAGTTTAAGATTAGTAAATTTTAGAATGTCTAAGTAATTTGATTTAAACAAAAGTCCTTACTTTGTTAACAATACGTTTGGTATGAAAAAGGTTTCAAATTTATTTAAATTTTGCGCTTAATAATCGCACTGTTATAACTGTAATCATGGAATGGTGGTTTTTAACCGCACTTAGATTTTATATATCAGCAAATTTCATATGGTGAGAAATCGCTTTATGTCTCCCAATCATTAGATTTATAGTTTGGGGGAAAATTGTGCTATCTTAATCAAATTTGGCTTATGAATGCGGAGGACTAGGTCTGACTATAATGTGCTAAGGGATTCGTCACATTAATAGCTACTTTTTCGGCTGCCAGTTACACTAACACAGTTACAGATTCAGTTACACCTAGAATTACAGTTAAGGTTGCAGTTACAGTTACAACTACATTTAAAAAGACTGTTACAGTTACACCTACAATTTCAGTTAAAGTTACAGTTACACTTATAATTAAAGTGACAGTTACAGTTACAGGAACAGTTATAGGTACAAATACCGATATTGTTACAGCTACAGTTACAGTTACAATTAAGGTTACAGTTACAGTTACATTTACGGTTAGAGTAAGAGTTACAGTTACGAATAATAATACAACTGCCGTTTCGGGGACGGTTACGGTTCAGTTGCAGTTAAGGTAATGGTTAAGATAAAAGTTATTGGATAAGAGTTATTTTTGCAGTTGCAGGTGACGTTACTATTAAGAAAAGGGCTCTATTGAATATCAAACACTGTGCGAACTCTAATAAACAAAAGTTTACCAAAATCTCTAAAGCCGTTTCTCAAACAAATAGAGAAATTCTATATTTTGAAAATGTTTGCAAAATACCACTCAAACAGTTCGGAGCTCATTCCAAAACTATACTAAAATAGTCCCAAAAAGATCCAGAAAACAATTAAAAGCAAATCTTGAAAAAATCGAAAGAAAATTCTAAATAAGTCTATAATTAGCTGGCAAAAAAAGAAAAAACCAAGTTATCCCGAAGCCACTTTGAATTTTTTGAAACCGCAATCATTTCAAAAAAAGTGAGCTCAAATGGTCCCGAAACAGTCCTGACACATACCCGAAGTGGTCATTGTACAATGCTAAAGTGATACAATACAGTTATAGAAACCAATGCCGAAATAATTCCCGAAAAGTCCCGAAACATTTCTGGATGCTTCAAAATGACAACGATTATAATCACGACATCATTAAGAATTTCGAAATGGTGCCGAGATCATTTCTAGCAAAATCTTAAAACTAACCGAATGGTTACGAGAACAACTACGATACAGTGTTGGATTAATATGCAGATAGTCCCAAATCGATTTTAAAAACAAAATAACACTGATCACGAAAAGGATCTCAAAATGGATCACAAAATGGATTGTTACCAAACAAAAAGTTGTACTTGCCGCACGTATATTCCCACAATTTATAAAGTCCTTTCCGTTATGAGTTCAAAAAATATTGCGAGTATATTGTATTCACGTTATAAGTATATGTGTATAATTTTTGTGAAGCATCTTATGTACAGTGACGAGCAGAAAGTAAGCGGTGTCAATTTCACCGAATTTCGCCAATAAATTTTTTTTTTTTTATTTGATAGAAAAACGTTCAGGAATTTTGCAACTGAAACATTGCCGGCCAGTTTCATAAAAGTTTTGAAAAAAGCTTGTATATTCGAGAAATTTTTATGAAAATTTCCAAGAACTTTGGAGCTCACATAATTTTTTTGAGTATGTACATTTAAGCCAAATAAATTTTGGTGCAACAAAGTACAAGTTATTGGACTTTCAAACTACGTATTGATTTTTGACAATTTTTTCCGAAAGGTTTTCCCCTATACAAAGTGCAAATAAATGTTTTATATGGAAGAAAATCTGAAATACAATTTTGTCAAAAAATTTTCAAAAATGAGTTAGTGTTTTTCGAAACCTATAGCTTGCACCCTTTTCAGGCCAAAACTAATTGACCTACAACGCTACGTACTTAACAAAAATTCAGAGAACTTCAAATAAAAAGATATTTTCTTTCTCGAATTTTCGAAGTTTTGTGATAACAATTTCATTGACAAAACATGAAAAAAATATTGCTACTGCAATTTTTCTGTTCGTTGTATATGTTTTGCTACCATTTCTCCTTGCCTAAAATTTTAGCCTCTCACCCAAGTTAACCACACACATTTATTTTACCACAGTTACTCACTTCATACTTTAGTGCTGTAACAAACGCGCGGCTAGATATGTACTTGATATCCGAATTTAAATTCAAATTAAAACTAGCCAGCCACAAAATGAAACTAAAAGATTTGGTTGACTGCACAGACAGCGACAAAATAATTGTGTTTGCAAACTTCGCTAAAAAACTACATATCCCTACATTGACCAGCAATGTGTTGTGCTCTGTCAATTTACAATATATCTGTTCTATTATTTTGAATTGGTTTTTCATTTGCCAATTTGCAATATTGATATAAGCATTTTTTCACTGCATTTTTCCGAAGAATAAGTGTTGCCTGATGTGGTGCAATTCAATAACCGAATTAATATTTAACTCTGCCATCCATTTATGACTTACGTAGTACGGTGAAATTCGAGGGGATTATTTGAGCTTATTGCATTTCGTACGAAATATGAGCAATAAGATCGTACTTTTTTGAAGTAAAATTGTTTATAATATATTGCATCGGATTTTTGGGTATTTTTAAAAGCTTGCTATGAGCTGTATGTCTAATAACTTTATGTTATTACTCGGTATTTCCCAGACTATGAAAGGATTTGGAAAAAAAGGTCAGAGCCACGCCCCCAGCGAATATGCACTCTATTTTGCCAAAAAGCTTAGTCTGTTTTTATAATTTAATGATATTTGTATATGCAGGGTACATATGCACAAATACCATTAAATTGAGACAAATAGACTAAGCTATTTGGAAAAATGGAGTTTATCCTTTTATAATCTATGGAGATAGGGGAAGTGGGATAAACAAGAGGCTGGAAAATAGAAATGGAAAAGAGGAAGTACGCAAGGGAAGAAAGCGATAAGAAAGAGGAAATAATATATTTTTTTTTAAATGTGCGCACACTAATTTGCGGGAGAACAACATTTCCTTTGAGCATGCATACAATTTTGTACTAATTGCTTTAAGTAGTGATTCCTTATTTAAGCTCTGCAAGTTTATCAATGATCGATCTGGAGTTTTTCAAATTTTGGTGGCTTGTCAATGGAAGTAACATCAGTTGACTTTTAGCTAACTCGTGAAAGCGAAGTAAAGTCTGTGAGACTAACTCGCAAGTCGAAATGGATTTACTGTCAGAATCATATGTCATCAAATTTAAGCATTGATATTTCAGTTTGCAAAAGCGAATTTATTTCAGAAAAAGTTTTCGACGTTGGCAGCGTAAATAGGATAAAAAATCATGCGGTTTTTAACTGGAAATTTTGATATATTATGACTAGCTATTACCCAAGACCTTGCTGCCGCAGAGAAACCCGTTAAAGAAATTTATCTTCAACTAGCAAACCCGGCAGATATTGTTTTGCCCTAAATTTGGTCTATCTGCATACATTTTAATAAGATTTTTCCGTCTAATTCTGCCCTCCCCCTCTTCACTTTTTCTTAATCCTTTTATTCACTCCTCCCTCCGTCTTTTTCGCTTCATCTATCTCTATCTTCGTCTTACTCTATCTCTTTCTCAGTCTCCTTCTCCTTCCCTCTTTTCTCTTATCTCAAATTCTTCTCATTCTTCTTCATCATTTATTGCCAGTCCAAGAGGGTGGTATCTATTTTGTTCCAGTCCCACTCCGAGTCTCAATCCCAGTTCATCTCTGGTCTACTTCCCGGAAAAAAAGGATCGCAAATACTAATATAGGTAAAGTTATATACCAAATTTCAGGCAAATCGAATAGTACGTATATAAATAAGTATGTGGGTATTATTAATTCATGTCTTTATTTCGGTTTCGCATGCATATTTATCAGTATTGCCAGGTTGATGCGACTAAATAGAATATCGCAATGAAAGTTACTTTAAAGCTCTCAGCAACAGCTTTCATTTGATATCCATATTGTATAAACTCTCTCTAGGGGTACACGGGCCCACGTTTTGGCCTATATCTGGATACCCTTGTCACGCTTTGGCCTATATCTGGAGACCCTAGTCACGTTTTGGCCTATATCTGGAGACCCTAGGCAAATTACCCTCTATTAAAGCACTCGTCAACAGCTTTCATTTGTTATCCATATTGTATAAACATATTCTAGGGGAACCCGAGTCCACGTTTTGGCCTATATCTCGAGACCCTAATCACCAATAGGTATGAAAACTACCCTTTACTAAAGACTCATCAACAGCCTTCATTTGATATCCATATTGTATAAACTCTGTCTAGGGGTACACGGGCCCACGGTTTGGCCTATATATTGAGACCCTAGTCACTCAGGGGTATGCAAATTACCCTATACTAAAGCACTCATCAACAGCTTTCATTTGTTATCCATATTGTATAAACTCTGTCTAGGGGTACACGGGCCCACGGTTTGGCCTATATCTTGAGACTCTAATCACCAATAGGTACGAAAACTACCCTTTACTAAAGCACTCATCAACAGCCTTCATTTGATATCCATATTGTATAAACTCTGTCTAGGGGTACACGGGCCCACGGTTTGGCCTATATCTTGAGACCCTAATCACCAATAGGTATGAAAACTACCCTTTACTAAAGCACTCATCAACAGCCTTCATTTGATATCCATATTGTATAAACTCTGTCTACGGGTACCAGGGTCCACGTTTTCGCATCAATCTCGAGACCCTAGTCACCAATAGGTATGAAAACTACCCTGTACTAAAGCACTCATCAACTGCTTTCATTTGTTATCCATATTCTGTAAACACATTCTAGGGGTACCAGCGTCCACGTTTTCGCTTATATCTCGAGACCCTAGTTACCGGCGGGTACGAAAAATACCCCGTATCAAAGTACTCATAAACAGCTTCCATTTGATACTCATATTGTACAAGCATATCCCAGGATTACCCAGATCCACGTTTTGATCTCAAGACCTTAGCCAGAACGGGATAAAAATTATCCTATACCTGTCACCTGGTTCTAAGCTACTCACTAAACATAACACACTATTTTCAAATAGATTGATCCCTCTCCCAAATATTCCCATCATAAGTTTAGGCAAATAGCAAACCGCATCGTTTAGAATATGTTTTCGAGCAACTCGTTACCGCTGCATTTCCAGAAGAAAACACATCCTAACTAATAACCTAAGCAAATCAAATAATATTGTAACGAATTTAGGAAAATTCCGCATATTTTACACCTTCTACTAACGTTCGTATCGCTAAACTGTTGCAAAAATGGTCTTTATTAGACTACTATGATTGTTCTTCACAATAATACTTATACTTCGCAACCAATAGCGTACTTAAATCAGAACGCAAATTACTCAGCTTTCGCTGCTTTTATGCTCTGTGCCCAAATGTCTAGACGTTTCTTTTGCTAGAATTTTCTACTTGGTTACCAGCTATAAACTACAGATGCACGTTTATAGCCTCTCGCATAGCCATATGCGCGTGTATATGTGAGTAATACTTCCACCGATGATTGCATATTTTGTGAGTATCTCAGATATATGCATGTGAATTTGTAGTTTATAGTCTCTCGCATAGCCATATGCGTGTGTATATGTGAGAACCACTTCGCTGATGATTGCATACTTTTGTTAGTATCTCTCCGCTGCTTGTATGTACATATGTAATAATAGTAATTAACATATTATAAGATGTATCGCTTAACAGAGCTAGCGATCGCTTAATATGAATATAAGAGTATTAACATATAGATATATACATTCATATGTACTTGTGGATAATTGTCTAGCCAAATTTCTACTTAATAATTTAAAGCTTGTTGTTATTTGGTTATGTTAAGATAGTTTGCAGAACTAAAATTTACGATTTTGTGTCTTTAGTTTCATGTATTTGTGTTCGTAAAAATAAAATTGATTGCTTTTGCTCTGTGTTCTTGGTAAAAATCGGTATCCTGCTCAGTGATGACATCAGTTTTATACTGTTTTCACACAGAAACTTAATGATCTTATTTCACCTTCTAATGAAATCGTAAATTTTTTGCTTTCACACAGAAGTAACTGCTCGATTAGTATGAAGGATGAAATGTCAAGCGAATAAAATGACAATGCTATATGACAATCATGGCGGGATACAAGGTGGTAGCATGGTGACATACCTACAAACATAAAAAAAATTCCATGTACTTGTAAATTCGATGGACAAATGTCAAAATCGTACTGCGCCGGTAGTTGATGTATCAAATCAAATAAAAAAGGTTATAATCAGCTGTTCGATGCGGCCACCTTGTATCGTACCGCAATGCAGCCAATGACATTTACTTTGACAAATGACATTTTTAAGCACTAAACACACCAAAAACTAAGAAGTGGAACGCTCCCAACAGAGTTGCATTGTGCTTTTGACTTCTTAAGGCATTCGATTAGCTACTAATGAAATAATTATAGATTCGAATTTTGTAGGGAAGATTGAGCTCAATAAGCATCTTAATGTAGAAAACTTAAACAATTTGTGCTTAACATATATATACACACATATATAAGCATACACATTAGGGTGGTCCTTATACGAAAAATTATTGTCTTTTGATTTTTTGGTAGGGCACCATCTCAATTGGTTCTTAATTCCAAGTAAATATTTCAGTATTTTTCTCAATTTTTTCGATGACTACTTAGAAGTCGCTACCGACGATTGAGTTTTGTATAGCGCATTGTACGGTTCGGTGCTGTTTACTATTTGACCTTTTCTTCAACAACTTTTTTATTCCAAAATAATTTAGATAATCTTTAAGCTTATCTGTCTGCTTATAAGACATTTAGGGAAACCTGCATTAAAAATTTAATTTGCGGTTTTTTTACTGTTTTATCATTATGTTATTGAATTATTTTTCTAAAAGTTTGATCTTCAGTAGCGACCTGTAAAAATCTCAAAAAATAAATAATGATTTTAAAAAATAAGGACTACCCTGATGCACATTTATGCCTCTGAAAAACTGTTTTCTAGATGACTGTGAGCAATCGCCCTTTGAAAAAAAAAAAAAAAACAACAACTATCAACTATTATCTCATATCCTTTGTACGAAATTTGTGGCGTAAATACGTATAAAACACTTTGCTTTTTTTTCTGTGAAAAACTGCCAAAAAGGGTGTTGTAAAAACAACAAAAAATCTAAATAGCACTCCCCCACTCACAGATAGTATCAAATAGTTTCTAGTGGATGTGTCCAATATTCTCATTAGACACATTTCGAAGTCATTCTTTGCAGGAGCCAACGCGAAAGTCAATGCTGCCTGAGACATTTTTTGTGAAATAGTTTCAGTTTTTAGCATACTCTTAATTTGAGAGAGATTTTCAAGATATACAAATACAAGTAAACTTAATTTTTACTCAATAGGAATCTCAAACTTAAATTCTTTTAAAGAGGGTAATTATAAGTTTTTGTTAATAATATTAAATATTCGGATTTTCGGAGTTGTAATTTGCACGGTTTATTTCTTCTACTCATTTTTCTTTTTGTATAAAGGCGTTAGATAATATATGAAACAAGTAAGGAAGGCTAAGTTCGGGTGTGACCGAACATTACATACTCAGCTGAGAGCTTTGGAGGCAAAATAAGGGAAAATTACCATTTAGCAAAATGAACGTAGGGTAACCCTTGAATGTGTTTGTATGACATGTGTATAAAATGAAAGGTGTCACTGATTATTTAAAACGTAGTGGGCCTTAGTTCTATAGGTGGACGCCTTTTCGACATATCGCAATAAGCTTGGACCAGGGGTGACTGTAGAATGTGTTTGTATGATATGGGTATCAAATTAAAAGTATTAATGAGGGTTTTGAAAGAGAGTAGCCCTTAGTTGTATATGTGAAGGCGTTTTCGAGATATCGACCAAAATGTGGACCAAAATGTGGACCAGGGTGACCCAGAACATCTTCTGTCGGGTACCGCTAATTTCCAAAGGCTTTTGATTTCGCCCAGCAGAACTTTTTCATTTTCTTCTACTTAATATGGTAGGCGTCACAACCATTTTACAAAGTGTTTTCCAGAGATATATTTTGTGTCAATAAACCAATCCAATTACCATGTTTCATTTCTTTTTTCATATTTGGTACAGAACTATGGCATTTTTTTCATTTTTCGTAATTTTTGATATCGGAAAAGTGGGCGTGGTCATAGTCGGATTTCGGCCATATTTTATACCCAGATAAAGTGACTTCAGGTAAGTTCGTGAACTAAGTTTAGTTAAGATATATCGTTTTTTGCGCAAGTTATCGTGTTAACGGCCGAGCAGAAGGACAGACGGTCGACTGTGTATAAAAACTGGGCGTGGCTTCAACCGATTTCGCCCATTTTTACAGAAAACAGTTATCGTCATAGAAACTATATCCCTACCAAATTTCACAAGGATTGGTAAATTTTTGTTCGACTCATGGCATTAGAAGTATTCTAGACGAATTAAATGAAAAAGGCCGGAGTTACGCCCATTTTGAAATTTTCTTTTATCATTGTATTTTGTTGCACCATATCATTACTTGAGTCGAATGTTGACATAATTTACTTTTATACTGTAAAGATATTAAATTTTTTGATAAAATTTGACTTTAACAAAACATTTTTTTTTAAAGTGGGCGTGTTCCTCATCCGATTTCGCTAATTTTTATTTAGCACATATATAGTAATAGGTGTAAGATGCCTACCAGGTTTCATCATAATATCTTCAACGACTGCTAAATTACAGCTTGCAAAACTTTTAAATTACCTTCTTTTAAAAGTGGGCGGTGCCACGCCCATTGTCCAAAATTTTTCTAAATTTCTATTTTGCGTCATAAGGTCAACGCACCTACCAAGTTTCATCGCTTTATCCGTCTTTGGTAATGAATTATCCCACTTTTTCGGTTTTTCGAAATTTTCGATATCGAAAAGGTGGGCGTGGTTGTAGTCCGATTTCGTTCATTTTATATAGCGATCTGAGATGAGCGCCCAGGAATGTACATACCAAATTTCATCAAGATACCTCAAAATTTAATCAAGTTATCGTGTTTACAGACGGACGGACAGAGGGAGGGACGGACGGACATGGCTAAATGAATTTCTTTTTTCACCCAGATCATTTTGATATATAGAAGTCTATATCTATCTCGATTTGTTTATGCCGGTAAGCACTACCATTAGGCGAACAAAGTTAATATACACTGTGAGCTCTGCTCAGCTGAGTATAAAAATTCTATTTACATTGAAGGTCACTCGGATGTATACTTTTGGAAAAACAATTTAAGGCAAGTAGCAAAATAAATTCCAAATGACAAATTACAAATTACAGATTATCAGTGGCAAATTACAAACTAAAAATTACAAATAATAAATCATAAATAATAAGTTAAAAGTTCCAAATTATAATTTACAATTTACAAATTATAAATTACAAACTACAAATTGCAAATAACAAAAACAGTTTACAAACAACAAATTAATAATAATAAATTACAATTTACAAATAACATATTACAAGTTGTAAATTACAAATTACAGATTACAAGTAACAAATTACAAATAAAATGTTATAATTACAAATTAAAAATTATAAATTACAACAAAGAAATTTCAAATTATAAATAACATTTTAAAAATTACAATTTAAAAAAATTATAATTTATAATTTACAAGTTACAAATTGCAAATTACAAATAACAAATTAAATTGCAAATCCCAAATTACAAATTACGAACCACAAGCTCTAATTTAAAAGTACAAAGCACAAAATAATCATTATAAACTAAAATTTAAATTCAGATAAGAATCGTGAAATTTTGAGGCAAGATTACCAAAAATAAGGTTTTCAAGGTTTTTTCTGAAATTCTTCTTTGAATGTTATAAAAACTATTCTACAGGATTTAAATTGGTCATCTTCAAAAAAGAGCGTATTTAGGTAATCTGAGAAATTTTTTTTTATTAAAAATTCAGTAAAATAATAATTCAGTTACATAAGATTTGCTTTATTGTTTTTTTTGTTTTTACTAATCTAAAATATTGCCTTTGTGGTATTTTGATAATGTTAAAACGCCAAGCAAAGTTAAATTATCCAATGTACAACTACAGAAGGGTATAAATTGTTCAATCAGCCAAAAACGACTTATGTACTTAATCTTAAGCACTTACATTTACAAATTGTCTTACCTTTGTAATCCTAAACCTTTGCACACTTTTACATTTATTGTGCCAGATTTTGATTGTGTTTGCTTGTGATAAAGCAACACTTTTATATATTTTATATGCAGCTTTAAGCACTAGAGATGACTGACTCATCACTCCTTGACTTACTCACACACACACATAGCTATCTCATAGTGAAAAATATTTGGCAAACTACGGCTGGGCTAACAAAGTTTTGATATCAACTTACGTCTATTATCTCTTTGTTTATATTGCCATGCATAGTCGGACACGTGAAACCTGCAACAAAATACATTCTGTAGTGTGTAGGTTTATCACAAATTGTCCCATAACAGTGTATATACATATGTGTAGGTATGTATATAGATTAGGCCATACAAAAATGTATGGAAATGGGAGTTGATCAGGAGCTCCTGCTCTTCAGCGCGTCTATAAACTTGGTTAGAATGACGGATTTTTTTCTCTATTCTTCCATGTTATTAATATTCATTTCTTCCGTCAAAAAATGAAATAGTCCTTAAATGATATCAAAATAATTCCGAAATTATTCCAAAAGACCTCGGAGCCTACCCTAAACACAGTCGAAATGCTACCGAAAATAGTAACGCAATTATCATAAATATGCTAGAATGATTATAAAATATTTCAGAAATTGCACCGAAGTAATACGAAAATGATTCAGAAAAAGTCCTGATTGCCTCTTAAGAATTAGCATTAACATTTTTGACCACTCTTAGCCTTTACTTGTTGATTCCCCAAAAAGGGGATAATAAAATATAGAATTTCGTTTAACTAAAAATTCCGTTCCTCAGGGCAAACAAAAACCCAAAAGTAACTATGAAATAGTCGTCATTATGCCACGATTGAAACAGTCCCAAATTGACACGGAGATAGTTCTAAATTAAAACATTCTTTAAGTAGTTCTGAAAGAGTCCCGAAGTGATATCAATTCAATTCCGTAATTATTCCGAAGTCATCGTGAAACAAATCCCAAATAATTCTGCAAATAATAAATAAATTATCATAAGCAGAACCGGAATGATCCTTAAACAGTTCTGAAATCATACGGATTTTATACCAAAATTTCCCCAAAATAATACTAAAATTTTTCGGAAATAGTCTCGGTTTCTCCTACCGAGCTAGGGATAAAAGGTATTGTACACTTTTTTAAATTGTTTAGATCTCGATCTTTATGACTCAGAGTCATACAAGTTTAAGTAAAAAGTACCCATAGACCGATTAATAGGCTGCATGCCGTTGATTGGGACCAATCTAGGTACACAAAGTTAAATAAAGAAGCAATTTCCCGTGGCGTAGAGCGAATATTTTTTTAAAATGCGTTGGAAAAATTTACTCTTAGACTATTAGGTATTGCTATTACAAGACCGTATAGACTTTCTGCCATGCTTAGCAAAATATACTATTAAAAAGTGACTGTTCTGGGGCACCCTATTTAGAAAATAAATATATTGCCAGGGGAACCTTTCACACTATAAGCTACTTTTTAAGCCAAATATTATTCCAAGCCCCCGTCTTATCTGGCGTGAGTCATAAAAACGATTAAGAAAAAGTTAAAACTAACTGTTCCCAGGGACCCTTCACTTTTTTCAAATAATTATTGACAAGAGACATTTGGAAATTTTTAGGTAATGGCATACGAAACTGTACCTTAAGATATTCTGAAGTGATTGACTCCCAAAAGCGATTAAAAAATAGATAAGAAATGATTGCTACCAGGGAGCATAGGATCATATTCTACCTTTTGCCTAAATGTAGTCGCCAGATCATTTCAGTTTGTAAGCTTTCTGCATATTTAATCCCAAGCCGTATGAATGCTACATAAATGATTAAAAAATATTTAAAAAGTAACTGTTCCCAGCGGACCTAGGATCACATCCCACGTTTCGAAGAGATATAGTCACTTGATTCTTTCAGACTATTATCTATATGTATATACAATTTTATCCAAAGCCGTATTTCCATTCTGTCAAAATTGATTCACATGAAAGATCAAAATAATAAATAAATTAAGAAAAAAATAAGTAAGGAAGGCTAAGTTCGGGTGTAACCGAACATTACATACTCAGCTCAGAGCTATGGAGACAAAATACGCGAAAACCACCATGTAGGAAAATTAACCTAGGGTAACCCTGGAATGTGCTTGTATGAAATGTATATCAAATGGAAGGTATTAAAGAGTATCTTAAGAGAGAGTTCTATAGGTGGACGCCTTTTCGAGATATCGCCATAAAGGTGACTCTAGAATGCGTTTGTACGATATGGGTATCAAATGAAAGGTGTTAATGAGTATTTTAAAAGGGAGTGAGCCTTAGTTCTATAGGTGGGCGCCTTTTCGAGATAACGCCATAAAGGTGGACCAGGGGTGACTCTATAATGTGTTTGTGCGATATGGATATCAAATTAAAGGTATTAATGAGTGTTTTAAAAGGGAGTGGTGGTAGTTGTATATGTGAAGGCGTTTTCGAGATATCGACCAAAATGTGGACCAGGGTGACCCAGAAGATCACCTGTCGGGTACCGCTAATTTATTTATATATCTAGTACCAGGACCAGTATTCCTGCCGTCCTGTAATACCAATATTTGGTATTTTCTTTTATTTTTGTATTTTGTTGCACCATATCATTACTGGAGTTGAATGTTGACATAATTTACATATATACTGTAAATATATTAAATTTTTTGTTAAAATTTGACTTTAAAAATATTTTTTTTTAAAGTGGGTGTGTTCGTAATCCGATTTTCCTAATTTTTGTTATGCATACATATAGTAAAGGAATAATGTGCCTGGCAAATTTCATCATTATATCTTCAACTACTGCCAAATTACGGCTGGCAAAACTTTTAAATTACCTTCTATTAAAAGTGAGCGGTGCAGCGCCCATTGTCCAAAATTTTACTAATTTTCTATTCTGCGTCATAGGTTCAACTCACCTACCAAGTTCCATCGATTTATCCGCCTTTCGTAATGAATTATTGTACTTTTTCGGGGTTTCGAAATTTTCGATATCGAAAAAGTGGGCGTGGCTATGGTCCGATATCGTTAATTTTAAACAGCGATCTGAGATGAGCTCCCAGGAACCTGCGTACCAAATTTCATCGAGATACCTAAAATTGTACTCAAGTTATCGTGTTAACGGGCGGACGGACGGACGGACGGGCATGGCTTAATCAAATTTTTCTTCGATACTGATGATTTTGATATATGGAAGTCTATATCTATCTCGATTCCTTTATACCTTTACAACTAACTGTTATCCAATCAAAGCTAATATACTCTCTGAGCTCTGCTCAACTGAGTATAAAAAAAAAACTTTTCAAATTGCAATTTTCAACCCTTTTCTGTTACGCTCAAAAGTACCCTTCATATTGGCTTCACTATTAGCCTAGCAAGCTGGCTACCGCTTGTAACTTTTCAACAAATATCATTTAGTACCAGTACATACACATATACTTAAACACAAACATACATTATAGCATTAGTTTATTTTACGTTATTATGTAACTTTGTTTTTGTTAGTATTATTGTTATGTTTGTTTTTAGCAAAGAGCTTGTTGCCATTTTCGTTTCACCATTTTATGGTGGCTTGGCGCGCCTGAATGCTCTTATGTGGTCCCTTGTCTACCATATATATATATATATATATATATATATATATATATATATATATATATATATACAGTTATTTATGTGCATGTTATTAGTGTTGTTACTGTGCAAACGTGTTTTACTATATATGTATGCTTGTATAAGTTTATTATATCTCAGATTGTCGCTTAAACACACGCGTAGTAAAACATTAGCTTTGCATGTAAATATTTTTGGCTTTTTACTTGTGTTAGCAAGCTCAACTTCAATGTTTGAGTAGAACTTTGGCTTAACCGCAGTACGAGAATGAGTTGGAACGCAGAATTAGTTGAGTGGAGTTTTAAGTTTCTGGGGAAATTTCGATGTGAACTTTGCCTAACTTCATAGAGGGTTATGTTAGATTGAAGTTTTTTTATATAAAACGGACTGCAGGAAGTTGAAGAGGCTGCAAGATCGCATACCTCTTGGTCCATTAGGTTGACAAGGCTTGGCTGAGGGCATAATTTCTACAATTTGGACGGGCCAGAATTGCGTGAAGAGCTTAATTAAAAACCAACCAATTACACGAGAACATATTCGCATCACCTGTAAAGAGGTACACGGGTGCGTATACGTAACTTTTATTTATTTATTATTTGGTATTCAAGAATTACAAACACATGTAAGTTAAGCTAATATAATAGTGTTGAAGATGCCTTAGAAGCTGCTAGGCAGCACAGCTTCAGACGATGCAACTCAAGACTCCGTTCTTATTTCACAGCTCTGGAATATTACTTACCACGAACATTGCAATACAAGAACTTTTCGACTGTGAGCCAAAAACACCTTTTTTGCACACTCTGGCGTTGGAGTCGCCAAGCACGACTTTTATATCATGGCGCGTGCAGAGCTAGTATGTGCGTTTTAAGCGTTCATAGAAGACGTCTTTCACCTCATCGTATTAACCTCACATGGGCGCGTGGGCGCAGATGAATGTTTTTAAAAAAAAAATTTGCTTTTATTCGGATAGCGGCGAGAATTTCGTCCACAGGTGCCAACGTAAGCACTTGAAAACAAAGCCTGTCTCCCACCCCGAATCCAATTCTGCAAATGCACTTTTTTGCATTGTCAGTGAAGTAGATGTTACAATTTAAAATTTTTGCTTCGTCAATTTTCTAAGATTTACAGGTAGGACTAAGAAACAACAAAACAAATTGCCAACGTTTAAATTTACCAAGTCAGTTTGTACTTGGCTCAATTTTTTATATGGTACAAACATTTGGAATGAAAAACGTATATAGACAAAGGGAATTAACGAATATTTGTAAGTACAAAAATGCGGCAGCAAAGGGACCTAAATAATATATACAAACTTGGTTGATTGATTGATTGATCGGCAAATATAAATACGTTTTCAATAAAGATTGTTTGTTGTCTCCAAAGGCAATTTCCATGTCCTTTGCTGAAATATTTGTAACAATATCTACATACATACATACATATATGTATGTATATATGTATGTTACTTAGACAACCTTACCATACTTACTTGTATTTGAAAACGTTTATTATTCATTGTATTGATGGGATGGGCTCCTGCCACTGTTTTTGTTCCGCTTGTTTATATTGTTCGTGCTCAATTAAATTACAAGCAATTGGTTTGGGTTTGGTTTGGAATTGCGTTTGCTTGCTAAGGGCTTTACACATAAATATCTATGTCAATAGTGGAGTAAATATCCCCTTTTTATACTCAGTTGAGCATAGCTCACAGATTATATTAACTTTGATTGGATAACGGTTGTTTGTGCAAATCTAAAGGAATCGAGATAGATATAGACTTCCATATATCAAAATCATCAGTATCGAAAAAAAATTTGATTCAGCCATGTCCGTCCGTCTGTCCGTTAACACAATACCTTGTGTAAATTTTGAGGTATCTTGATAAAATTCGGTATATAGGTTCCTGGGCACTTATCTCAGATCGCTATTTAAAATGAACGATATCGGATTATAACAACGCCCACTTTTTCGATATCGGAAATTTCGAAAAACCGAAAAGTGCGATAATTCATTACCAAAGACGGATACAGCGATGAAGCTTGGTTGGTGGGTTGAACTTATAACGCAGAAAAGAAAATTAGTAAAATTTTGGACAATGAGCGTGGCACCGCCAAGTCAAATTATAACAAAAAATTCACTATCTTTGCAGTATATAAATAAATTATGTCAACTCCAGTAATGATATGGTGCAACAAAATACAAAAATAAAAGAAAATTTCAAAGTGAGCGTGGCTCCGTCCTTTTTCATTTAATATGTCTAGCATACTTTTAATGCCATAAGTCGAACAAAAATTTACCAATTCTTATGAAATTTGGTAGGTGCTTAGATTCTAGGACGATAATTGGTTTCGTTAAAAAGGACGAAATCGGTTGAAGCCACGCCCAGGTTTTATACACAGTCGACCGTCTGTCCTTCCGCTCGGCCGTTAACACGATAACTTGAGCAAAAATTGATATATCTTTACTAAACTCAGTTCACGTACTTATCTGAACTCACTTTGTATTTATATAAAAAATAGCCGAAATCCAACTATGACCACGCCCACTTTTTCGATATGGAAAATTACGAAAAATGAAAAAAATGCCATAATTCTATACCAAATACGAAAAAAGGGATGAAACATGGTAATTGGATTGGTTTACTGACGCAAAATATAACTTTAGAAAAAAAATTTGTAAAATGGGTGTGACACCTACCATATTAAGTTGAAGAAAATGAAAAAGTTCTACAGGGCGAAATCAAAAGCCCTTGGAATCTTGGTAGGTATTACATATATAAATAAATTAGCGGTATCCAACAGATGATATTCTGGGTCACCCTGGTCCACATTTTGGTCGATATCTGGAAAACGCCTTCACATATACAACTACCACCACTCCCTTTTGAACCCTCATTAATACCTTTAATGTGATACCCATATCGTACAAACAAATTCTAGAGTCACCCCTGGTCCACCTTTATGGCGATATATCGACAAAGCGGTCACCTATACAACTAAGCCCTCTCCCTCATAAAATACTCTTTAATACTTTTCATTTGATACACATGTCATAAAAACACATTCCAGGATTACCCTCGGTTCATTTTCCTACATGGTGATTTTCCCTTATTTTGTCTCCATAGCTCTCAGCTGATTATGTAATGTTCGGTTACACCCGAACTTAGCCTTCCTTACTTGTGTGTTTTTGTTTTTTGCAAATATCGATTTTTGTGCAATTTTATTCTATGTGATGTGGGTATGTATGTACGTTGCTGTTAACTTTCGAGTTTTTGACGCATCGAAATTAGAAATTTTGCCGATTATATATATTTTCCTCTGTATTTTAACATGTTTTTATTTTTTTAAATGCTGGAAGCATGTTTATGTTTTTACATGTTGAGCATAATTCAATAAGTGCTTAATCATGTTTACTTCATATCAAAGTAAATGTAATTTTGAAATTATTGGTTTTGTGCACACCTTTTCAATTTTAAAACATTCAATTGAATTCCGTGTTTTTAAAATTATGAAAATAACGTTTCTGTTAACTCTCGGGCGTCTGTGTACAATTCACATACAACTGCGAATACGAAAGTAGCAGTGTAGGATTCTATCAAATAAAATTCTTCTTTTTTTATTTACCGAAATGTAAAAAAAAGAACCTCCGTGAATTTCATAACTGAAACTATGCAAACCAATCTGGAGAACAAAAAAATTTAAAACTCAGCCGAACTTTATGCAAATTTTGAACTTTTTATTTGGAGTGTTTTGGAGTATGCAGTTTTGTAGCCCAAAAAATTTGGGTCTTGCGACGTAATCAGTCACGTCCCAAAGTTCTTATTTAGTTATCTCTTCGAATTTTGTTTAGCTTTTTCTAAATTAGCCAAATCTTAAAAATCCTACATTTGTGAAAATGTATGCTGACAGCTACGTAGCGATAAACTTTTCACCGCCGGTAGTCATAGTGTGCGAGCGGTCGTTTATTGGCCTCGCACGCATGACGGTGATGTACTTTGCAGATGCCCCCAACTTGCCCATGACACATCACGATGAAATATCTCAATATCCATTTCATCGACTGTTAAGCTTATCTTGATCATGCTGAAGCCAAATACATTCAGCGCTACATTTACAATATACTTCAATTTAATTTATTTTTAGTGAACCAGGCAGACTTTGCTCTGACCGAACTTTCGCTCTTTACTTTCTGCAAATTTCTCCCCTTCTCTTATTCTGTTATAAAAAACTCACCCTATCTCCTTTTCCATTGCACATTCACTCTTGTTATCTTTTGCCCTTTCACCAACACTTCAGGACCTTTTTAAAAGTTTTCAAACTTTTCATGAACTATGAAAGGTCTCATTTGTTTAGGGATTGCCATGCCAACATCGAAATGCCTTTTAGCCCACTGTCAATCACGGAGAGTTCTCAATGGGTGTTTTGAATTTGTTTATGCTCGGTGGAATACATTTAAGATAGAAATCGATTAAAATTTTTTCTTAGGTCCACTTGCAGAACGGCGAGTCATCTTTTTAACTCAGAACTAGCCTCTCATTAGGGGTTTAACTGACAATTTTATTAAATTTAACTCTGCACTGAACAGATAACTTGCCGTTGTGCAAGTGGGCCTTAAATTTCAACATATTTCTTTATGCTCGTATTAGTAATTGATTTCATTTTTCAAGAAATTTTGTTGGTATAATTTTGTTATGCAAATATTCAGCGAAAAGGTTTAACCACTATCCATTCACTTAATTGAAGTCAGGCAATGTTTTACAATTCATCAATCAAGATTTTGGACAGTGTGGGCGTGTACTATATATGTATATAAATGAGTGGGGCAGTGTACATGTCAGCAGCCTGTATTAGACTTCATATTTTATTTAAGAGTATGTATATAATATTTTGTATGCACTGTACGTACATACATTAGACTGTGTAAAAAAAAACGGCGAAAAATAGCGACCCCAAATTTGAAGCATGTGTTTGGGAAAAAATGTGGTTTTCTAACTACGCATTCTTTCTTAAATTATACTAGAAGGTGTTTTTCATTGCTTACGAGAAATCAGATTATCGCTTGTTCTTCTTTTTGTAGTGATAAGAGTAGTCCGTATCTTGGGGTGTTTTACCGACTTTGATGGTTCTTTGTCAGTGAAGATCCGTTTCGTACTAGAAAGTAGCACCATTCAAGCATCTTGGGATCGATTTAATATGACAAAGTTGAACCTTCTAGATCAACCAATCATCACTTTCCTTGAGGAGCTTGGTGTCACTGGAACCTCGCCTGCTAAATGAATATATTTTGCCACGAATAGGCGAGGTTGGCACTTGGATTGGTGAAGCTTTAAATTGCACTGAAAACTGCTTGAGAGTGTTGTACTTCTATACTCATTACAACGATAGAAGTCGACTTCACTGCTAACCGAACTGCTTGTCTAAAAAGACTAAGCCAACTGACGTTAGAGCTGAAAATGGCATTTAGTAAGCTTTTACTAACTCTTCCGGTGGCTTGAACAACATCTTTACTATACTAAAAAATTAAAAAAAAATTTTGTTTAGTCACCCTGATGTGAATGTATAGATTATATACTTATGTATGTGTGTATCGGCGACCACCGTGGTGTGATGGTAGCGTGCTCCGCCTACCACACCGTATGCCCTGGGTTCACACCCCGGGCAAAGCAACATCAAAATTTTAGAAATAAGGTTTTTCAATTAGAAGAAAATTTTTCTAAGCGAGGTCGCCCCTCGGCAGTGTTTGGCAAGCGCTCCGGGTGTATTTCTGCAATGAAAAGCTCTCAGTGAAAACTCATCTTCCTTGCAGATGCCGTTTGGAGTCGGCATAAAATATGTAGGTCCCGTCTGGCCAATTTGTAGGGAAAATCAAGAGGAGCACGATGCAAATTGGAAGAGAAGCTCGGCCTTAGATCTCTTCGGAGGTTATCGTGCCTTACATTTATTTATTTTATGTGTGTATGTATGTATACAAAGACTGAGTTATAAATACATATTTTGTATACCAAAATTAATTGATAGACTTGGCCACTTAGTGTAACAGCTTTCCATTAATTTTAACAAACACACACACATAAATATTTGTTCATGTCAAATTGTCTATAGAACGCTCAAATGGTCTGCATTGCTCCAGAATTTAGTCTTTTTGCAAATTTATCGCTTTTTATTAATTTCCCTAAAAGCATTCAGCTAAGAATACATTTTTTTTTTTGTAAATGGATTTTTGTTTGTGGTCGATATTATTTGCTGTATTCATACGCAGTTGAGTTACAATTATAACGAAATCTTCTCAGTCTATGGATTGCGGGTGCTTTGTGCGGATCACTACGTGTGGATTGACTTAATCGAACTTTAGATTCTAGAAATTCAGGAGGCTAGCATAAAAACTTAAATAAGTGCAAATCAGTATTTTACTATTAGAAATTTGTATATTGCACATAACGAGATGGTGAAGTGACATAAGGTCAACAGGAATATAATCAACGGTCATAAGGCAACTGACCTTATGAACACTTTAAGTTGCGACAGGGCCAACTGACCTTATGACCTCTTCAGTTGGTTTTATGACCACTTTAAATGGCCATTCGATCAACAGACTTTATGGACTTTTTGAATTTGACAAAAACGATGCTTGGAAACTTCCGTTTGACCTAATGAACATTTCGGTAAAAGGCCATAACCATATTTTTATTGGATTGTGTTCATAACGAAAACAAAAGAGCTGTACAGGCTTAACTAGACATTAGGTTGAAATAGTTTCTTGTCCGATTCTACTAGATTTAAACCAAAACATACGAATAGTGGCACCGCGGCTGAAAGTTTGGTGTAAAAAATAGCGTGATTTTTATTTCAAATCGTCGTTAGGTTTTAAGTTGCAAAAGTTGGCATATCTGTTCCTTCATTAAAATGTTCGCTGAAGACAAATCAAATGTGAGGTCTACAGCGTCCAGTTTAACCTAACCTCAACCACGTAACAGGCTCTCCACTGTCGATTTCTTCGGAATCCATTTATGTTTTCGAATTCTAAATATTTTGTTTTATACAACTTTTGACGACAGTCCGCAAAATTCGATAGAAAAGAATTTACTGAAAATAAAAAAAAAGAAACTGTAAGCTTACTTCTTCTTTACATTTTAGTACATGCAAAAAAAATTTAACCTGCTTGCCTCTTGAGAGAATGTGAGTTGACTTTGTGACCATTTCAGAAAAGCTGAGTAGTCATGCTGTAAATATCGTGGAAATTTAAAATTTAACGTAGTCATAGTTCGTTGTTTGAATTTACATTGTGTTCATTTTATTACTTATTTCTTTTAAATTTTATTCAAATTTATAAAAAAAAAAAAAATAAACCCAAAACCCTATAATTTAAAAACTTTTATATATGATTATTTCTGTACAATGCAGAAAACAAAATCTTTATACAAAACAACTGGACAAGGAAGAACGCAGTAATTTTGAGCACTGAAGAAGACCAAAATAAAAGGTCGAAACGTTGGCGAAAAATAAAAAAGGCGTTTTTCTCATTTATTGGACTGTAAACTCGAAACCAAAAACAAATTTGCAATAACTAAAGAAACGAGTTCGTAGTAAAAAAAGAAACAAGGTCAATTGATGTCCGTTGATAATGACTTCCGGTGAGGCGGCTGAACTATTGCAAGATTGTACACAGATGTCTACTTCATTTGAACTCCCGTGTTGTTTTTCTATTTCTTGTAGTAGTAAGGATGTTTTTGACGTAACCATATCGCGAAGGATTTGATATAGCCACTTCGAATCTTTTAAGCAATAATAGTATGAACTTTTAGCTACGTTTATAGGGCACACGAGTTAGGCGCTAATCCGTTAAAGCAGACCTTTCAGCTAACAAAGTAAACCCGTAGTTTCTCCTTCATTCCATCCGGCGCTAGTTGAAACTTACAGTCCCTTTTTGGTGCTTACCTCGAAGTGAAGGCCTTTCTATTCTGTTGTGAGGACGAACACTCTAAAGAAGAAAAAGAAGTATACAAAAGAAGCGTTATGCCCACAATAGTTTAAGAAAGAACATTTTTGAAAGTATCCTAAGATGAGGCTTTTTCGAAAATTTTACGTCGTTTTCCATAAGGTTGCACAAAGCTGAAGCACGCTAACAAAAACTTGTATTAAAAACCAAAAACAGACTTTAATAATTGTCTTGTGTTTAAATTGTAAATACGATACACACCGAAATTTAAGTCAATGTACATGGATGCGTATTTCAAGCGTTAAAATTCTGAGGTGACCTCTTAAATACCGCGTATAATTTGCAAATATTGGAATGTCAAGATTTTTTACTCTTAACCTTTTTTTCCCTACACAAGATTTGCAATGACACTTTTTATATCTTTTACATTTATTTCAGAGATTTGTATTCAGTTGCATAAATTTAATTTCCTTGCCGTTGGATTTAGGTCAAGGGCATTGCAATGGAAGAAGACACTTTTTTGTTGTTGTCAAGAGTTCATTGATGTGTCGACGAAGTGCTGTATAAGCAAAATGAAAAGCACAACCACACAAATGCAAACGTGAGGGTGTGAGTATTTTTGAGTTACATTTTTGAGTCAAATTCATTGTGGTGAATGTGTTGAGAATACTGGAAATGAAGAGAAGATTTAGAATTTTGCGTATTGCCTTGTGGAAGATATTTTTAGTATTTTTATTAAATTGTATCTATTGCTATGCATTCGAACTGTTAGAGAATTTCCACGAATTTTTAAATAATTCTCGCAAATATATCTACTCTAAATATAGCTAACTCAATGAGCAAATTTACAGCCGTATATCCTTGCCATCGTTGGTTTTAAATTGTTTCGGTTTGTTTTAGAAAACTTACAACACATTTTGCATAACATAGTTTTGGTTTTGAAATAGCAAAATTATGACGAGAATTGGAGAAGGTGGACCCCAGAGTGTGTTAACACAATATGGTTAGCAAATAGAATGTGTTGACGAGGGCTTTCGGAAAGGTGGAACGGTGGTTAAGAAGAAGAGCGAGTCAGAAAAAGATGTTGGTTGGTTAGCTGCTGTGCCGTCTAGATATCAAAGATCCGAGCCGACTTAACGCACTGGGCGCCACTTTGATACAATTTCTCGTAGAACTAATTGCCGATAATATCGTATTGCTAGTGCGTACTCCCTTTCTTTTGCAGAGTACTCTGCTACTTCTTTAAGTTCTGGCAGTATATAACAGTCCATCGTTAGAAACCTAATGTGAGCTAAACCTGGGCATTCACACGGATAGTGCGCGAATATTTCTTTACTACCGGTCTCGCTGCAGCTCCTGCAAATGTTCTTTAAAGTGATCCCCATTCCCTAAGCATGTAGGCCAAGCGGCTAGTGGCCCGTGATTGTGACAGTGATCATAAAAATTTCTTTCTGTGATTCTTTTTTCTCTTACTGTCGTAATTTGGTTATATATACTTGGTTATCTTGCCGGTCAGAAGGGTATCTGTTGGAGACTGCTAACTCCTTGAATCAGCTAAGTATGTTTCTTTTAATTTGAAGTGGAGGAACGGATATTAATACAAAAAGCAATAACAGAAAAAGAAAAAAATAAGCTAAGCAATAGGAACGTGGAAACGGAAAGGAAAGTAGGCCAGAAGAAGAAAAGAAGAGGGACTGAGAGCGGAAATGGGAATGGGGTTAGGAGAGGGATGGAGTTAAGAGGAGGAAAAGGTGGACAAGAATAAGAAGAACCAGAAAATATAAAGGAATAGAATGCGACAGAGAGTGAAGAGGGGAGGTGAGGCTCAGTTTTTAAATGTAGGCAAACCAATTTTCAGGCACAACAAAGTCTGCCGGGTACTCTAGTATATCCCATAAGAAAATAAGCTTGCGACGACATTGTAGTATCAAATGATTGTTACATACAACAATAACACTAAATAATAGCAATATCGTAGTCTATCATTACCGAATCAACGGAATTTATTAGCTGATCAGGTAAATAGCCCTTAATATATTTGAGAACCTCCTCGGTTATTGCTTACAAGTCAAAATATACTTTTTAAAGGTGCAAAACATAGACAGATAATTATAGCTTCTGTCACTGCTAGAAATCCTATTATAGTTTCGGCTAGGAGTTTTGCTAACCTTGTAAAGCCAAGTACTTTAATTTTCAGTATTGTTGTTTGCTGATTTTGTTGTTTCACTTGTAATTATTTTATTTGCTCATTGGTAAATTTTTAGAATATATATGTATACAGTTATATTTAAAATTATTCATTATACGGATATTCGTGACCATTTATTTAATACGTTTAATTTAGTTCCACTCAAATTAGATATATGTTGTAGACGATGTCGGAAAGGATGAGACTCCGAGCAACATAGTGTAGGTTTATTAATAAAATACGGGACAAAGTAGATACAATTTATGTATAAACGAAATGCTTGTTATTGAGAATTGCTCTCGACATGGACGCGGTTCCGCGCAACATGCATCACTCGCTCATACTTGAGTAGGTATAGGTAGCAAAAGTCCACTGAGGATTGGTGGACCCGTCTTCCATTCTCCCCTCTTTAAATGATATCATCTGCATAATTAGCTTATAATGGTTTTACACAGTTTTCTCTGTTTAGTATTATTTATGTTGCTGTCATCTATATATATCAATTAGGATTATTATGCCTGGGAGGTTGGAAAGGACGTGTTTCAAAGGCACCCATCAAAATCATTGTTTTCAATTATTTACATTGTAAGCATATACTTTTATAAAGTGGATCAAAGGTATTATGATTCTTGTTATGCTTGTTGAGATGCTGACTTAGATATCGAAAGGTTTATAAAGTTCAAAATAAAATCTCCATATGCTGCAGAAATCTCGTTAAGTTGGAATGGGCTAATCACCTTCCTTAAGTTTTTCCAAAAAGAAGGCGCTTAGCGCATCTCTTCGTCTCTGGTATATGGGCAGCTGAATAAGTTTTAGACGAATGCAGTAGGGAGGAAGATTTTGTTCTGAACATCATGGTAAATCTCTCAACCTGAAAAATAAAAATTAGTTTCGACCGTTTTTTTTAATCGCAATGAACTTCATAGCGTGTTACTACTGCAAATTTTTCCAACAATGCAAAAGTATTTTGGTGATGTGCGGGTAATTATGTTCCTTTGAACAACTTTTAATGAAGGCTAAACTTTCTATTATATGTTTAAAGTCAAGTTTAGGATCCATTGTAACACTTATATACATAAATCTGAAGATAATTTAAAGACAGTAAATATTTTATAAATAGTTTACCTGCCAATGCCTTTTTCATGTTTTTATGCTCAGCTGAGCAGAGCTCACAGAGCATATTAATTTTGTTCGCATAACGGTACCCCGTAACGGCATAAACTAATCGAGATAGATATAGACTTCTATATATCAAAATGATCTGGGTGAAAAAGGAAATTCATTTAGCGATGTCCGTCCGTCTGTCCTTAAACACGATAACTTGAGTAAAATTTGAGGTATATTAATGAAATTTGGTATGTAGGTCCCTGGTCACTGATTTCAGATCGATATTTAAAATAAACGAAATCGGACTATAATCACGCCCACTTTTTCGATATCGAAAATTTCGAAAAATCGAAAAAGTGTGATAATTCATTAACAAAGACGGATAAAGCGATGAAACTTTGTAGGTGCGTTGAACTTATGACGCAGAGCAGAAAATTAGTAACATTTTGGACAATGAGCGTGGCACCGCCCACTTTTAAAAGAAGGTAATTTAAAAGTTTTGCAAGTTGTAACTTGGCAGGTGAGTATGTAATGTTCGGTTACACCCGAACTTAGTCTTCCTGAATAGTTTTTTTTTTTAATTTATCAGCATAAAGGCAAAGCCAATTATTTATTTGTATTGAATTTGTTGCATTTGTTTGGCACAATTTTGTACATTGTTGTTGGTTTATGTCAAAAATAGTTTGTGCTAAGATAACGTGAATGAAAACATACCCATCCAATGGGATGGAAGCTGCGCTGGCGACTTTCCTCATATTCATAATTGTCCGTGCACATAACAACATTGGTTTAGTTAAATTGACTCTAAGCATATTTCAAAAAGTGTTTCGCTAGTAGATCAGTCTACACTGTTAACTACCTGTGTGCCAAATTTCTTTTAAGTCCGTCACGTTGTTGTTGTTGTTGTTATTGTAGCGATAAAGACATTCTCTGGAGGCTTTGGGGAGCGTTTCAGATGTTGATGATCCTTGGCTAATTTAGATCCGGTACGTTGTCATAACAACACCATTAAGAAACTTGCCCAATCATCTTGAGATCGATTTAATATAACCATATTAAACTAGGCCACACCACCCCAACCCCCTAGCTTGAGAAAAAGCTTGGGATCGGCAGATTTTCACTGCTAGAGTAGCAGAATTCGAACGAGTAGGTGAGGTTGAAAGCTGGGTTGGATAAGCTTTATATTACGCTGGTAATCTCTTAAATCATTTGGGTATTTTAGTAGCCTACGTCGTAAGAACCGCGTGTATATTCTAAGCGCCCTTAGGCGTCATGTCGTCTTGTATGATTGATATGTCGACATCAAAGCATTTTATATAACATAGAGTTTTGAAAAATACTTCAAGTAATTGGGGGGACTATGTAACAAGTTTAATTTTACACTTTTTAAAGTGTGGTACCGCTCATTGTTTCGAAATCCAAAATCCTATGTAAATTATTAAGTGAAGCTGCACAGTTGGAATACAAAATTTTACAAGATTTCCGAAAAAGAAGTGAAATTAGGTTAAAAGAGTCCGCTATTTGTTATATATTATAGATTCCTAATTCCCAAATTGCTGAAAAAACGAGGTGCTATTGCTATTATGAGAAGAAATATTGGAGCAACTGATTGCTTTGGACAGGAAAGAAATATGAAAAATAATTGGGAATACATCGATATTAATAAAAACCGGATCAAATATGGAAAAAGTGGTCACCGCAATTTCTAGAGCATCGTTCTGTGTTCCATATATCTTATAGTTTCTGCATTATACTATAAACATAATTTTGTTGCTAAAAGCATTTTGAATAAATTGGATGTCCCGAATTAATAAATTTTGTTTTAATTACCAAACAAGTATTCCCCCTTGAAGATATCCAATAACAGGAAATGAACTGTAGTTAGTTAATTTTTCATTTATCCATGAAAAAGCCATCGGTTATATGTCGTTTTGTATTTTTTATCATCATTGCTCTTTTGCACGCTATCTATATCCCATGTGATTAGTCAATGTACCGACCGCTCCTTTCAGCGACTTGTCACAGAAAATTCATATCTTAATTAATAACTCCCAATATTTACTATCATTCTACCACCATCTAAAATAGATTGCGTTGGAATTAGTTTATATACCCAAGGGAGAGCAATTAAGCAAAATGTATTTGAGTGGAATACAAATACCGTGACAAACATTCATAACTATACGAAAACAAAAAAAAATTTTTTCGAAGTCACTTATTTTATGTCAGATATTCGCTTTATTGCATGAAATTGGTTATAGCTTTTATTATATTTCCTTTTTATAGAGTTATCTCCAGTTATCTTTTTAGTTTTGAATGAATGCTATTGCGTGTATCGCCAAAAGTGCAATACAGACAAAACAAAGACTTAGGCTCTGTGTTAAAGAATGACGGACAAAAAAAGTTTGTGGATCCATCAGTTCTCATGGAATAAAATAAAGTAGATAAAAAATGTGTAAACAGAAAAAACTAGTGTTTTCAAATTAAAAGAGGCCGGCAAGTCGTTGAATAGAGATTCGAGTGGGAAAAAGCTTTTTGGTCAAGTATACTTCGCTTTCAGATTATTATCGAAAGCAAAAGTATCGTAAAATCTTCGGTTCTTACCGGCTGTCGTTGTGTTACAGATATGTCATCGATTACATATTTAAGTTTTATCGCTATCAGTTTCAAAATAAACCGTTGAGTTGCCGATAACCTACCAAAAACGCTTCGATAACAAATCCATAAATCGATAACAGATCGAAAAATTTTCAATACCATTTCTATAACAAATCAATAAATTTTGTAAAAAATGAATCAAGTGCCGATAACAAATCGATAACACGTGGATAATAAATTAGTATCCCTCCTATAATAAACTGATACCCTTTCGATAAGAAAAGGACATCTTTTCGAAAACAAGTCTATGAAACACCGATAAAAAATCGTTTTTTTTTTTTTTAAATAAATAGCCTGCCACTTTTCGATAACAATTTTCGTTAACTATTAGATAAAAAATTGATAAACCGCCGTCTGGTTTGGTTTCGGCTTCGAGTTTGCTTCAGTTTCGACTTTGAATAATGCCTTTCTTCTGCCCTCCTTGTCCTTCTTCCTCTTCTTTTCCTTCTATTCCTTTCCTTTCTTTTCGTTTCCTTTCCTTTCTTTTCCTTTTCCTTCATTTCCTTTCTTTTCGTTTCCTTTCCTTTTCTTTTCTTTCCTTTCCTTTTCTTTCCTTTCCTTTCTTTTCCTTTCCTTTCCTTTCCTCTCCTTCCGTTTCCTTTTCATTTCATTTCATTTCTTTTCTTTTCTCTTATCTTCTTTTCTTTTCCTTTCCTTTCCTTTCCTTTCCTTTCCTTTCCGTTACTTTCCTTTCCTTTCCATTCCTTTCCTTTCCTTTCCTTTCCTTTCCTTTCCTTTCCTTTCCTTTCCTTTCATTTCATTTCCTTTCCTTTTATTTCATTTCCTTTCCTTTACTTTCCTTTCCTTTACTTTCCTTTCCTTTCCTTTCCTTTCCTTTCCTTTCCTTTCCTTTCATTTCCTATCCTTTCCTTTCATTTCCTTTCCTTTCCGTTCCGTTCCCTTTCTTTCCTTTCCTTTCCTTTCCTTTCCTTTCCTTTCCTTCCCTTCCCCTTCTTTTTCTTATCTTATCTTTTCTTTTCCCCTCTTTTCCTTCCTTTCTTCTCCTTCCCTTTCCTTTCCTTTGCTTTTCAAAATGTGACCGCCTTAGTATGCTTAAAAGTGTAAGACTTAAATAAGCTTATTTGACAAATGGTGAATCTAAATTGAAGGCGTATTTTATAAACTCGCTACGAATGGCAAATGAGGCAGCGTTTACAGTTCACTGCTTACATACATAGTTTATGGTGAGGGATTGTTGTATTTTAAACTAATCAAATTAGCTTAATTCATCAAACATCACAATATTATCACTCTGAACAATTTTTCTGAACACCTTTTGCTATTAATTGAAAAATGAGAGGAGTTTTTATGGTATTTAATTATAGCTGAACTGTGACAAATTAGTCCTTTACTAAATTGGATATAATTGGTTGCACTGTTAATAATTTTCAATATACAAGGAAATCTAAAGTGGTAAGAGGAATAAAACAACTAATATTTATTGAATGAGAATAATTGCAATTTGGTGTAACCTCTTTTTATTTTTGTCTAAACCCGAAATTTAGCGAAACTTGTTATAATATTCCCTTAGTTCAAAAAAGTTGAAATATGTACGTGTTATATATATGTATAATAAATATATCTTTTGTGCAAATTCCTCCATCGCGATTGAATAAAAATGCTAAGTGCGGAATATTAATCCTTCTTTTATGGTACAAAAGCGAAAGTTTAAAAGTTTGCAAAGAAATTATTAAGATTGATTGCATCATTAATTTCGCTTCCAAAATTATTTGTATCTACTTATTATAATATATCATATAAATCATAAAAACGTGTCATAATTTACTTATGCCACGAGCACTGCTAAACTTACGCACAACCGTATAGAGTAAACGGCTGACAGGGCGTATACGTAACTTACAGAGAAAAGTGCTTGTTACTCAAAAGTATGCACATTAGTGTGCAAAGGAAAAAAGTTAAATATGTGTGAGTATTTCAAATTTAAACGACTTTTTGCAATCCACATATATTGGTTGCCGTTCGAGAAGAGGAATATTTGCTTTGAGAACGCCCTTCTCAGACTCTATAAATGAATTTCATAGGTCTTTTACGGAAACAGAAAAGTAGCCGGGTTCGATTGAAATCTGAAATAGTAGTTTCTTTTTCAAAGATTGGGATTTTTTGAGCTAACTGCCGCGAAAAGGCTGAGAGCGAATCGGTAATTTTTATATACCTCCTCGGGAAAACCTCGATAACAAGCTTTTAACACGAAATTCTTAGATTAGGCGTTTTTTGATCTAGCAGCCGAGAAAGTGCGTTATTCCACTCAGGCATTGTTTTATGTTAGTACAAATGTTCTATATAAAGCAATCGAGTAGGTAAATGGGGGTTATCAGGTAGGCAGTATTTTTGACCCCCAGTGGTATAATTTGATATCCCCTTAAGTATACTTGATCTGATCTTAAAAGCTTATCCATTCTGGTTCAGCTCATAGTACATAGGTAGTTCAACCTGATTCGTTCGACTTGGAACGAGTAGATGTTAAAAAACTGTTCGGAAGGCAGCAAGAAAATGCTAGAAATGCTTCCGATTTCTTACTCCTTTAGCAAACGCAGTAAATGAGGGAAAGATACTGCAGTAAAAAACCTGAAATGGTTATTAAACCACCATCGCAGACTGTGGGTCTTGAAATCGAAAGCAAATATCTCACCTAGACTACATTCTTGGACAAATAAAGGGCGATATTGCTGGACTAAACATATATTGACAATCTCCTTCCCATCCATTTTATTGAAGATATATTTGTGAACTGAATAGTATCGGACCCAGACTTAAGAAATATCATATCCGTACAGATATTGGACAAAACTGTATTCTTTCACCACTACTCAGGCTTTATTTTAAAGATATCATACTCTGTCAAATCAACAAGCATTATGTTCAAGTTGTGGACTCCCTCGATAAAGTACTAATATTGGGTGTCGATGTTGTAAGCTTATCCATGCAAGGAACATTGAGGAAGCTTAATAGATAGAGGAAAACCATAGAGCCTACTTTGGCGTCACCACATGGATGAAAACATTTTTTTTAACTTACTTAGTGGAGGCAAAAAACTAAGTCGTTCTGAAGCGTGCAGTAAGTTAACTTGCTTTTGGTACCTAGATTGAGCTGGCATTCAAATACAAACGAGCTTTCCAAGCGGGATCTAATGCGAGAAATAACGACATGGATTACACTTTATAGACTATGGAGAACTGAAGTCGGGAAGTTCGGTCGGGGTGAGATGTATATGTAACCTGTGGTGCAATCACAGTTGGATTTGATTCCTTACATATCTTTATCAATTGCGGGGTGCCAAAATCTTTCAAGGCCTAAGGAGTATGCACACAGGTATGGCCGTATTATTACTAACTACTTTTAATATGAAATGAATTTACCCGGAGGTACAATATCTCAGTTTTCATGAGCTACCCCAAAATGGCATACGTTTTCTTGAAAGCATTCTAATGTTAGTAAGTAGGTAAGGTACCAGCCAAGAGAGTCGACATAACTAGTCATTTAAAATGCAAAAGCGCTGGTCGCAATGGGGTTGAAACCTAAAGTATCACTCTGGCTGGTTCCCAAATCATTTTCCGCATATGCAATTTTTTCGTGATTCGGTGCCTTACAAATAGACTCTATATGTGTTCAATGCTATTTACGCTGTTATTTCTAAATAACAACCGTCGTTATACTTACTACATATTTCTAATTTCACCAATGTCTTTCTTCTCTAATCGACTATTGTTGATAGATACATTTGTTCGTTACTCTATGATGGTTGTTGTTACTGCTTATTTTCTCTGCTATTAATGTTGTTATTGTACCTGTGATTTTTGTCTTTCCAATTTATTTCGTTTGCTTTCTGCTGATTGCAGAATGAAGCGTGACTTTCCTGTGGGTTTCCAAAGAAACAGGCGCCCAAAATTTCAGAACTAATATTTTTTACTTAAATTTCCACGTCCCCGATTCTGTTTATTTTCATAGCATATTTTGGTTTTTTTTTTTTGTGCATGACCTGCTTTTTCGTTTAATTTTTTGTTTTCATATCCGGTTTGCCTGTTGTTAAGCAAATTTTTAGTTGTTTGGCAAACCAATCGGATGAACCAATTCACAAATGCAAAATTTGTTGAATTGTGATTGCGTGCCTTTACTTTTGTGTATTTTTCTCCGTTCTTCCATTCAACACAGCTCAACAGTTCATCTCCTGATTGCTTTTACAAAAAAAAAAAAAATGTCCAAATAATAATAACAAGTATTTCATTTAACCAAACTCATCCGTAAAATTTTATATGTGTCACATGCACAAATACGAGCTCAACCACATCCGGTTTATCGTGCAGATAAAATAGTGAAATGGGATGTGGTTGGATAAAATTAATAGAAACTTTGCAGAGCTTGACAACATGTTGGTGTTATAGATAGCTTAGCTACATGCATAAAGTTTAATTTTCATTTCATGTACCACGTATATAATTCGATTATTATTATATCTAGTGATTACGTGCATTATAAATTTTAATTATATTTCTATGTAAGGTAATTTGAAATCAAATGAATATAATTTGCCTTTTAGCAAGAGTTTGACTAATCATTTCATAATAATAATATATGATCATATTAAATGATTAGTTTGAATTGTGTCAAAATAATAAATAAGGCAGATGAAGCTCTAATTGCAACCTTAAGGCCTTCGATCGTGTGAGATTGTTTGGGGAAGAGTTGTTGTATGACATTTACCGAGCCTTCGTCTACATGCTTTAGCAGATATGCTTAGAACAAAATGCTTCAGTTCCAACTAGGTACTCGTGTAGTTCGATGGGTAAACTTGAAACGTACGTCTCGAAAATCTATGCTTTTAAATTAACTAGACAACCGGTAACAATCGATAACTTTTTCTATAGAAAACCGGAGACTTTTACACAAATCCGATCTCTTTTGGATATCAAAAAACAAAAAAAAAAATTACTATAACAAAGCGAGAGTATCCAAGTTTTTTCGGAGGTACATCGCGCCTTGCATTTGTTTTATAAAAAAGTGGTAAATCTTTGATAAAAAATCGATAAATTATTCACAGTGCTAAATTAATGACATAATGAAAAATTTTAAACACTTCGATAAATACCAACAGTTTGTCTTTACCAAATCGTTAACATGGTGGTAAAAAAACCAAATGAATATCAAGCCAATCAGTTGTTGAAGAAAAATGGGTAACGTGCCCATAACTTTTCATTAGCAAATCGATAACTTTTCGATAATAGTTGTTATCGAAAACAAAGCCTGATCACTTCTATAACAAATATTTAAGAAATCAATAGCAAGTCATACGTCTTAAGCTTCGCTCTTGTTTTGGATTTTGTTTCTCATTTTTCTGTTCTCCTTTCTTTTGCTTGCTGATGATTATATCTCTAGCTTGGATAAAGAGGTACAAAAAGTGGGTATTGCGGTGAGTAGGGACAAGATAAAGTACTTACTGGCATCCAAGACAGGATCGGAGTATGCGCGCTTTGAGAGCTGATGCCTTGGGCAAGAAAGTATTCCTTGATACCCTATGGTATTCCCAATTGGAGTCATTTGTTCCAAACCTGTAATAATTGGCGTGATTTTTTACGTAACGACCAAAAGCACCAGTTTAGGATATTTATGGTGATGTTGGTTATGTCAGATAGATCTAGCTATTTCCAATATTTCTAGGCGTTTATTGTTTTAAAATAAAACTAAACACGTGGCTTAGCTCGATCGCTACTCTTATAGCGTAGACGTGCTATCGTTTTCATATCAGGTTGTTTAAAGAAACCATTTTTTTATGCACCAGCTTTGCAAAATCTGCTGGCATTTTTTTTCAGAGGATGAAATCCCAAACTTCGAGGTCACTGACTGCTTTTAAGCGCGCTTAGTCTCTCACTTCCATTCTACAAGTACCTATGCTGTAAATATTTCGTGAAAAATCTCACTGTAGGTGGGTTGCGCACTGATTTCTACGTTCGCTATATCCGACTGGGTTCGGGAAGCTCGATCGGAAACCCGAAAATATATATGCCAGTTTATTTTCAACCTTCCTAACTACATTTAATTAGTAATATACAAATATCTACAAAAATAGATTCTGAAAATTTCAATAAATTTGTAGCAAAACAAAAATTTACAATAAATTACGAAAACCGTATCCAGATAATATAAAATTTTACGCGGATGTAAACATCTAAATATTTAAGTACATCTAAGTATTTAGGGTACTTACATTTCTAAAGTGAATGCTGCTTCTGGTGTTGTAATTCGTGGTGTGCATTGATCCGACTTCAGTGTTAGGCATTTATAAGCCTTATTTCCAATATGTGTTTTGACTTGTTTGCTGTTGCCTATTTCCGTTTGCGCAGAATAGCTTTTCCAGGGTTCGTTACCATTAATTATATCTGCACTGAATTTTCGTGCTTTTGTCCAGATGAAGATCTTAACCTCCGAAAGATTGCGTCAGGAACGCGTAGGGAAGGTAATCTGCCTAAAAATATGTTACGAAATATGTATTTACAGCTACAGGACTACGGGTACTCAAACAAGACGTAGTATACATATGTCATCCATTGATGCGCCTCCACAATTGTGGTGCTTTTCTGTAGTGTATGAAACGGTTAGTGTAATACTTAAAATACCATGTGCTAGGATGGAATATATTTTTACATATGTATTTTGAAGGAAAATGTGTTTCAATGTCATCCTTTATCAAAATTAATACACTAAATACAAGGGAAACCCTGTTTTCGCTGAGAATAATACTGATATTTACATACATTACGTATATTACGTAAACTGTCAGTAATAATATTGATACAAAAGTTAAAATTTCTGATCTTTACCTTCAAATTTTTTCATAAAAATATATGTCAAATTCTTGATATGTTGAGTAAATAACAGCCAAATTTTCGGAGCAGCCTTCGTATTAAGTCACTTTCACGTTTGCGCACAAATTTAAGAACAAAATCAAAAGATATTCAAAACTACTTTTTGGTCACTTCCTGTTATTTCGAAACTTCAGAAACCCATGAAAATGCAACATAAATGGGAAAGGTCGCCGAAAAGCCCATCCCAAGATTCCGAATTTTGTTTAGGTTTCTAATTAATATCTCCACACATAGCTGACATTCTTTTTCATGAATTTATTGCATTTTGGTCTTGCCTGAACTGACTGTCAGGTTTCAATATTCTAACTCAATTAGAAGTTACTTAAAAATCGATACTAAGATTCCACACTCCCTGACTGATGCACTCTTTTAAAGTCTCTAAATATCTAGATATCTATCAATACTATGAAGAATACTTTGAAAAAATTGACCGCCATATTGGCTCCACCATTTTGAATTTTACAAACTGACATCTATGCTTGTCATCAGCGACAAGGGGTAATAATGAATTTGAGTGCAAAAAAATACGCGATGTAGTGAGAATCATCGTCTTAGTTTAACCGGTTTCAATTTCACAACATAGTTTTAGACGCTAAGCACAGCTGTTGGAAATATTTTCAATTGAAACACAAATTTGAGCATGCAAAAAAATTTGTTTAACTGTACTTTAAAAGATATTTTTTTTGAACCACTCTAATGTGTACTTACGTTTATTTAGATACCAAAAAAACAGAGATAAACTTACAAAAGTTTTGCTCATCTGCGAACATATTCTCTGTTGTATATTGTACAAACAAACCATGTAGACACACCCTAAATACACCCATTGATGAAATTAACTCTTAAAGCGAATTGGTTTAGCAACTTATCCATGTACATACCTGGACACTTGAGTGCACTTGAATTCAAACATGCCTAGATACCTGGCCTTAACTATACGGCACCCATTCACATCACCTTCACCCTCTTATTCTTTTATTCTAGTAATTTGCTCACTTTGTTGTTTGTTAATAATGGTTCAATTATTTTTCCGCCCTATTGAGCGGCTAACAAAATGAAAGTGGGTGGTTGGAGCAGCAGCGAGTTACTGTTGCGCTACTGCCCTCTGTTTTTGTAATAAATGCTTTTTTCGACTGGCCTAATACGTATGTTTTTGTGGTTGTCGGAAATTGTGGAGAATTTCTTAGCCCCAAATGCAGCTCTAATGTATAGATTGATAGTGAATTAAATAAAAGCGAGTAAGTGACTCGGTCAGGTAATAAATGAAGCGAGAGCAATACTTCCTACCCCTATTTCTCGCACCCTTTACCTCTTCCTCCCTCTTTCGTTTTATCAGCTTTTGATATGGTTGCGCAATTGTAATTTTTTGTTACAACATTTTCCTTGTTTACAATTAAAAAAAAACATAATAATAATAATAATAAAAAACGTTGTTTGCTTGCTTAACTGTAACATTTTTCTTTCACAATAAGAACATTTTGCTATTCTCAGTGCGTTTGTGTATGCTTATGTTTCATTGTTTTTATATCTTTCAGAAAATGAAAAGGTACATTAAGTTTGGTTTGAATCTCGAGACAGAAGAGATAGAACCACCAATAAGCAAACCGAAATGATCAGAATTACGAGCTGTGTTAGTTTAGCCATGTCGGTCCCGCTGTTGGTCCGTCTGTCTATTTGAACGCAAACTATACCTTCAATTTTTGAGAAATATTGATGGAATTTGGTAAGCTGATAAACTTGGATGTCCGTTTGATTATTTGTCGAAACCGACAGGATAGGCACTATAGCATATGTACAACCAATTTTTCGAAAAGAGGGCCTTTGCAACTTTTTCTTTATTTTAACAGCTAGGAGATTAAAACTAAACAGAATTATTACATGTAAGGCATTTGTTGTTGTAATTCTTTCGTAATTTTTCCAAATTTCACAGTATGTTTTCTTCTGAAAAAATCTTTAAGATTTGTCGTATGTTTAATATATATCCTATACTACTGATTGTACAGATTTTATGAATTTTTGAAATTTGAACATATTATTTTTCAGCACAATTCATGAAAGGTATACTTAAGGACAGTCCCGTCCTTATTTGTTGTTTTTTTTGTTTTAATGTTGGTATGTACGTATATCAAAACTGTAAAGGCAACAACAGCAGCCACAATCCTGCAAACACATTGTTTGGTTAGAACTCTATCGCTCTATTGCTATGTTTTTGTGGTTGTTTTGGTGCCGCCGTCGCTGTTGGTCATAATTTGTTGGTTCTCCAGTGCTTATAGTACGATGACCTACTCGCATTAGCAGCAACAACAGATTTCATAAAAACATCGTGCTGCAACAACAATAGCTATGTCATACAATTGCATTACTATAATGTTGGCTACAAACCACAAGTGGCTATACAAGTTCTAGGCAGCAGTGTTTGTATTATGTTTTCCTGTCAACTACACATCTTCTTGGATACGTTGCTGATTTTTATTATATTTTCTAAGTTGTTGATCATCATCATATATTTCAATGTACTGAGGTTAAAAGCAAATGACTTCGGCAGTAAAAATTTGCGAACTTGCACAGTGGTCAAACTCTATTTGAAAATTGTGTAAAGTGAGCATTTAGTTTTTGAAAGCCAGAGGCCTACTAGTTAGGAATCTTTTACCTGAAATGCTTTTGATGTGTAAACATCTTTGCTCACGGTACGCGGAAGCGATACAAGGAATATGGAATATATCTAAGTGTAGGCATAGTATGGGGTATAAAAATTTTGTTGGGGTGCTACAGAATATAAGCGAAAGTATAGTCATTCCTGGAGAGTTGATGGTATCTGAATCGGAAGCAAATTAGTTAATGGAAATTAAGGAACGCCAAAAAAAAAAAGAAGCAAATAATCGACCAAGGAGAAAGTGATATAACAAAGTAAAAGAAGTAAATGTAAACAGATGAAACAGAAGAAGAGGAGGAAAAAAAGAGCGGCTTATAACAATGCCGATGATAATATAGATGGTTATAATTATGCTTATTCGACCGCCTGGTGGGCGAACTGCGGGGGCTATGTTTTGTCAAATGGGGTAAGAGTTCACTTTTCGGCAAGTTGAAAATAAAAATTATATTTGCATCTACGCCGTTCCTTCAGCTCTCGAAGTTGACAATAAAACATTAAGTGCAGCTGCGAAGCTGTGCAGTCTCCTAATTAAAAAAAGTTGCCTATAAAGCTTTCCCTTGGAGGCTCTGCCATCAAAGGCTAAGCGGCCTTTTGACTCTTTTTAAACTATGCATACATTTCTGAATTGATTATTCTGCGCACGATCAAAGTAAAGGTAGATCACATACCTTACTTGTGACCCCGTTTTAAACCTGTTGAGTAAATGAAGGTAAGCAGATGCTTATCCCCTATTGAAAGCAATTGAAAAGTTAACTGAAACGTGGTAGTAAACAATTTTGGTTGTTACTCCTTGTGCTAAGTCTTAATATAAAAAAAAAAATAAATGTAAGGCGCGATAATCTCCGAAGAGATCTAAGGCCGAGCTTCTCTTCCAATTTGCGTCGTGCTCCTCTTGATTTTTCCCTACAAATTGGCCGGACGGGACCTACATGTTTTATGCCGACTCCGAACGGCATCTGCAAGACAGATGAGTTTTCACTGAGAGCTTTTCATGGCAGAAATACAATCGTAGCGCTTGCCAGACACTGCCGAGGGGCGACCCCGCTTAGAAAAATTTTCTTCTAATTGAAAAATCTTATTTCTAAAATTTTGATGTTGCTTTGCCCGGGAGTTGAACCCAGGGCATACGGTGTGATAGGCGGAGCACGCTACCATCACACCACGGTGGCCGCCAAAACCGCTAAGTCTTAATACTTGTATTAAAATTCTGGAATTTATGGACCTATTATGCTAAGTTTTGAATTGTATTGGAGCTCAAGGGGAGTTTGACGTGCAACCCCATGTCATAAGATGGAAAGGTTTTATCAAGACCTTATATTTTACGGGGTAATATTACACCCGCTTACAAGTTATTTAGTACCAATCATTGTGCACTGGAGTGTTTGGCAGGGAACCTGGAGTCTTCGTCGGGCCATTTATTTACGTAATAAGATCCGTTGTGCATTTGATACCAAGAGTTCGGCCACTAAGTGGCAGATATACACGTTAAGAATATAATTTTCATGTCGTACATCTGCTTATAACCTTTGGAAAGAAGCATAGAGTATCAAACATAGTTCGAACGTCTCACGGCAATGGCTCCTACATTAAAGTTGCTATTTTCATATTTAAAATCTATGACTAAAGTACAAACTGCCTTCAAAATATCAACGTTTATAAAACTCTTCCGTAGTTTTAAAGCACTACTGTGCATTACAGTTCTTGCAAGAATACTTTCATACTTTTTTCTTAATACACACACAAATGTAATGTGCACACTTATTCATGCAGACAGGGCTGAACAGCTAGCGTACTTAGCGCTCTTGTTTATTCTCTTTTGTAATAATGTGCATTATGTTGCTACTTATTCTTTTCTTTTCCTGTCCACCTGACCATTGTTCTATCAGCAGTTAATTTAGTTTAACAGTTTTCATTTTGCAAAGTTTTGTTTTGGAATTTTGTTCGTGCCGCTAGTATAATGACTAAAATACTTTAGTGTCAGCTTTATTAAAAGAATTTCCTTTAACAATGTTGCACCTAAATTTAAATAGCAAGAGCACATTTTGTTTCCGACTTTGTTGAGTTTTGAAAATGTAGCTGTTGAAATGGGGCGCAGAAAAATTAAATGCATTGTATTTATAATATACGTACATTATTGCTGATTTCGAATACGATGTCAATTTCATAAAATTAAAAATGGCGAATCCTATATGTAATAAAATAAGCGATTTCGTTAGTGTCTTCGCCTCGCGAAACCCCCATTTTCACTGACCAAATCATCGGCCACCTTATTTACAACATACATAAAAGAAATGTCGACAACGTTGGACATCCACGTCAATGGAATTACGCTACAGACTGTTTTACATCAAAAAAAAGAAAAAAAACAACAAGAGGTCCACCGTGATATCCACAGACGTCGGACCTCTATGACAGGAATTGCCCAGTGAATCCCGTTATAAAAATCAAATACCATAAACGCGCTGTAGAGAAAAGCAACCTCACAAGGGTGCGCGCGCCACTCCAGCTAACTTCGATCTGGGTACTCTTATGGGCTAAACGTTCACCTATCCAGAATCCACCCCGACATACTGAGTTTATGTCTTACTTGTAATGTATCCCCACATGACAACAACTATATTTTCAATCTCAACTTTGAGCCAACGCCTCTCTAATGCCTTTCTCTCAGATCCACCCATTTTGAAACTGCAAGTTGCATTGAACTCCTTTTAAAAGGTATTGATGACAGTTTGTGAGTAGTCGCACCCATGGTATAAAAGAGAAGGTAGTTCCACTCAAAATTTTTTGACGTATTTGCGTTGCCATACCGTTACTGTTTAAGCCGAAATTGTGCGTTCAGTATGAAAACGCAATTATCAACTGAGACAATAATAATAATATTTTAGGACGATTTATGTCCATAGGTACATATCGATTGAGAATACTGCAAAACATGCAATTTATTGAAAAATAGTGGATAATGACTCTTACATTGGTTAATAACTCATATCTTTATGACAGCTTGACCCCTAGACAGAAAAAATACACGAAAAGTCCTGTTGTCCTAGAATGGCCCTAATATCATACCTCTAGAGTGGATATTTCTCAGGGCATGTTGAGAAAAAGTGTACCTCCAAAGTCTGCAGTGAATAGTACTTGTTTAATTTGTTACGTTTGTGGGACTCCACATCCATGTAAATGCTAAAGGAGCACAGAATGTGTATAAGTGGGGCTTGCCCCTGGTACAATGGACAAAATAACTCTCATAACTAGTGGGTAACCTGCAGAGCTATAGGGCAATGTCCTCCCTAAAAAATGGTTTGGCAATTCCCTCCTCAAGCGCTACGCTTGATTTATAAAGAAAAATAAAAAATGTGGACTTGTAGACAATTTATCACCATTAAATTTCATAAAAATTGCGTTTAAGTATGCTAAACTCTTCAGAAATTGCGGTTTTGTATCCGTTAATAGAAAACTTCGTATCGTTTTTTTAATCTGGTAGCTTGTTTTAGGTGAAATTGTCGTTGTCCCCGATCGCGTGAACAGGATTAGCCTGGTTTCATTGGGCCACTTGAGGGCAGCACGCTGCCACAACGTCCATTAAAAGAAAAAAAAAAAAGTCAAGTGGCTAACGTCATACTAAATGGAACTACCTCCCTTTTTTGCATCATGGTCGCACCCATGGAGTGAAGCACTGCTACAACAAAAACATACCAGAGGTGGAGTATTGGGACCGAAATTGAGTTAAATTCTCTGTGAACTAGAGACCTGAAACTAAAACAAGTAAGGAAGGCGAAGTTTGGATGTAACCGAACATTACATGCTCAGCTGAGAGCTTTGGAGACAAAATAACGGAAAATAACCATTTAGCAAAATTAACCTAGGGTAACCCTGGAATGTGTTTGTATGACATGGGTTTCAAATGGAAGGTATTAAAGAGTATTTTAAAAGGAAATGGGCCATAGTTCTATAGGTGGACGCCTTTTCGAGATATCGCCATAAGGGTGGACCAGAGGTGACACTAAAATGTGTTTGTGCGATATGGGTATCGAATGAAAGGTGTTAATGAGTATTTTAAAAGGGAGTGCTACAGGTGGACGCCTTTTCGAAATATCGCCATAAAGATGGACCAGGGGTGACTCTAAAATGTGTTTGTATGATATGGGAATCAAATGAAAGGTGCTAATGATTATTTAAAACGTAGTGGGCCTTAGTTCTATAGGTGGACGCCTTTTTGAGACATCGCCATAAGGGTGGACCAGGAGTGACTCTAGAATGTGTTTGTACGATATGGGTATCAAATTAAAGGTGTTAATTAGGGTTTTAAAAGGGAGGGGTCTTAGTTGTATGTGTGAAGGCGTTTTCGAGATATCTACCAAAATGTGGTCCAGGGTGACCCAGAACATCATCTGTCAGGTACCGCTAATTTATTTATATATGTCATACCACGAACAGTATTCCTGCCAAGATTCCAAGGGCTTTTAATTTCGCGCTGCAGAAATTTTTCATTTTCTTCTACTTAATATGGTAGGTGGCACACCCATTTTACAAATTTTTTTTTTTTAAGTTATATTTTGCGTCAATAAACCAATCAAATCACCATGTTTCATCCCTTTTTTGTATTTGGTATAGAATTATGGCATTTTTTTAATTTTTCGTTTAATTTTTCTTTAATTTTTCGTAATTTTCGATATCGAAAAATTGGACGTGGTCATAGTCGGATTTCGGTCGGTGCCAAGATAAAGTGAGTTCAGATAAGTACGTGAACTAAGTTTAGTGAATATATATCGACTTTTGCTCAAGTTATCGTGTTAACGGCCGAGCGGAAGGACAGATGGACGACTGTGTATAAAAAATGGGCGTGGCTTCAACCGATTTCGCCCATTTTCACAGAAAACAGTTAGCGTCATAAAATCTATGCCCCTACTCAATTTCAAGAGGATTGGTAAATTTTTTTTGATTTATGGCATTAAAAGTATTCTAGACGAATTAAATAAAAAGGGGCGTATCCACGCCCGTTTTGAAATTTTCTTTTAATTTTGTATTTCGTTGCACCATATCATTACTGTAGTTGAATGTTGACATAATTTACTTATATACTGTAAAGATATTAAATTTTTTGTTAAAATTTGACTTAAAAAAATTTTTTTTTTTAAATTGGGCGAGTTCGTAATCCGATTTTGCTAATTTTTCCTTAGCAAACATATGGTAACAGGAGTAAAATTCCTGCCAAATTTCATTATGATATCCTCAACGACTTCCAAATTACAGCTTGCAAAACTTTGAAATTACCTTCTTTTAAAAGTGGGCGACGCTTATTGTCCAAAATTTTACTAGTTTTCTATTCTGTGGCATATGGTCAACCCACCTACCAAGTTTCATCTTTGGTAATGAATTATCGCACTTTTTCGAAATTTTCGATATCGAAAAAGTGGGCGTGGTTATGGTCCGATTTCTTTGATTTTAAATAGCGGTCTGAGATGGGTGCCCAGGAACCTACGTACCAAATTTTATCAAGATTCCTCAAAATTTACTCAAGTTATTGTGTTTACGGACGGACGGACGGACATGGCTAAATAAATTTCTTTTTTCGCCCAGATCATTTTGATATATAGAAGTCTATATCTATTTCGATTAGTTTATGCCGTTACGGATTACCGTTATGCGAACAAAGTTAATATACTCTGTGAGCTCTGCTCAGCTGAGTATAAATACAGATCAGAGTTCAATGACAGTTAAACAAGTATGACAAAAAGTTTCGCTTGGTGTAATATGTATATAAATATTTAAGAAAATCGTACAGAGACGATGTAATCTTGCTGTACGTATTTGGTAGACATAGGTTGGGTTGTTTCTGGTTAGCTGTTAACAATAGCAATTTCAAAATCCGAATAATATCTGTGTCCAACGGCACATTTTTTGCAACCTTGTTATGCACTTATATAAGGGAAGTGTTTGAGAGTTTTCCATTTTCTTTCATTTTATTATATTTAAGTGATTCCTGTGGGTTTATGCTAAATCTCAAATCACCTTATAAACAAATGGCAAACACTTAGTCCCATAGAGAGGAAATGGAGAAAAATATCTAGCCGTTGCATATAAATGTGTTCAAATCAGAGAAAAAATACTAAAAAATAGCAATGGAAGATGGAAATATGAGTGCGCTGTAAATAATTTGTGATAGAAATACTGAGTGAGTAGTATCGATATTCCTCTGAAAATATTTGACTCATTTTTATTGATAAAGTATCGATTAAACCTTAATGCAAAGTAATTTATTTCCTGGGTATTATACCAAACCAAATTTTTTGGAGTGATTGAGTCATGGCCTTAAAGGTAGTTTCTCAGGTTAAAAATTTTTCGGTTGACCCCCGTAAAGATTAAATAACTGCAGATAGCTAATATGATATTACATTAGCAAATACTTTGTAGCTAATACTCCTAGTGAAAAGGTTTTGACAAGTAGTAGACAAGTAGAAATTTAATCGATACATTTAAGTGAAAATAAGACGCTTTTGTTAAACATTTTAAGTGAACACCGATATCGATATATTTCCCAAAGGATCCATCACTAGCTGTAATACATTTTGTTGTATTCTTCTTTCTTGTTGTCTTACGGTTTCTTTTTTCTTGAGCTCGCTGTCAGTATTTACAAGTTTTGCATATATTTGTTTCTTCTTTTTTTCTTCGTTTTCCTCATCTTGCAGCGATAACAACATATTTGTTTCCTCGTGTTGTTTTGCCATTCCTTTTTCGTTCCATCGTACATATGCACACAATAATATATGTATGTACATGCTTTATCTTAAATTGATTCTATACTCGCTTTCTCAACGCTTCTTATGACCCAATTTGATTTGATTTTGTGGTTACATTATTATGGTTTGTGCTTTTATTCATATCTTCTTGAATTACTTGATACTCAGACGACTGCCCATAATGAATTTGTTGGCCCTTTTTTGGTTGCTTGTGTTTAACTAAAAAATATTTCAAGTGTTTCGGACGAGTCCTGGCAAAAAGCCCACTTTTTGAAACCCTGTTTTTTTTGTTACTTCAACGTCTACAAAACTCGCGATAAAGTATTTCGAGCTTTGTTTTACTTGCTTGAAGATAAGAAGATGTTAAGCTTATAACAAAGCTCTATAAGTTTGTGTATATGGCACCCTTTCCTGTTTACTTGTATTTTATGTGTTCAAGTGCAAATTGATTTTGGACTTAAAGTTGCATTTTACTACGTATAAGACATTGCTCCTTAATTAGGGACTTATTACAGACCTTATTCTGGTGTTAATTCATCTTCCTTGCACCTGCCAAGTGAAGCTGAAAATATTTCGGCGATATTTCAAAAATACTCTGTAGCGTACCTTTCGATTATTCTCAGTTTTCGATTTCGAAACCGTCCGAAAGAGTCTCAAAATACACTTGAAGATAATCCCGAAATTGCACTTAAACAATTCCGAAATGTTAATAAAATAGCCTCGGTGATATCAATACAAAACTAACCAAGAAATTGGTTCGAGTCGCAGAAAATTTCTGAAAAAAATCGCTAAAGAGTTCCGAAGCCTTTCAGAAAATATTCAAAAAGCTCAGAAAAAGTAGCTAAAATCATTTCATAAAAAACAATGTGATTCCAAACATAATCATGAAGCTATCTCGAAAAACCTGAATTTGATTCCGAGCAAATTTCGGAAACGTTCCCAAACTCTCCTGAATTTATTCAGAATAGCTTCGATGAGATTACAAAAATAATATAGAAATGTTCCAAAAATGACCCATGGTGATCCATAATTGGCCAAAAAATGGCCCCGAATCTTAAAATTGTTCTGGTATGATATCGAAATTATTCTGTAATTACCCAAAGTCTGGACGGAACTCTCACATGGAGTGCTCATATAGATGCTACCTTAAATAAAGTAATAGGAGCTTGCTTTGCCTGCACTCGACTCTGTGGCAAAACTTGGTGGCTGTCTCCAAAAATTTTATGCTAGACATTCAATACTATAATGAAGCCAAAAGTCAAATATGCTTCCTTAGTTTGGCACCCGAAGTCCACGCAAAGAACAGCAATAACAAAACTACGCAAACTGCATCGACTCGTTTGTATTAGCAAAACTGGTGCCATGAAAAAGTCATCTGCTGATGCACTTAGTGCCTTCCAAATATGTCGAGCTAAAGAGCTGAAACATTACAGGGCATATGAAAGTAATAAGAAAATTGATAGAAAATTCACTCACGGAATTCTGATGTGTCACAGCGGACAGAGTTTTTTTTGGGAAAAAGGAAATCCAAATACTGATCCCGATTCGGATTTCCGGTTCACGTACTGAATTAAAATTTGAGAACGAAATAAAGGTGGAGCCTGCATCTGTAGGTCGATTTTCAAGCAATCGATACCAATGCGACGCTACCCCAATGTTTTTCCGGCAGAAATCCATACAAGAAAAGCTTGCAGCAGAAAAGCTTATCCTCGAAGAGTATCTGCATTATGTCAGACAGTCAGGCAGCCTTACGTGCCTTCTAGTCTTACGCATTTACTTCTAAGCTAGTGAATGAATGTATTGGTGTCCTAAATGAACACCAAGCATGGTGCTAAAGCAGCATTCTATTTTCGAGAGCCATTCGATGGACTCGTAAAGGCATACACTAGAGACATCATAAGTAACAAGGAAACAAGGCAGTTTAGACAACACTAGATTGAATTTTCAGGGCAAAGGCAGGCCAAATTGTTGTTTGCTAATTGTTGCAGCATGAGAAAATCAGCCAAACTCAATAATCTAAGCAGAGAGAACAAAGGAACTTTAACTGGGTATTATACGGCACACTGTAGTCTCAAAGTGAGTTATATCTATCCGATATAAAAATCTGTCGTTTTTCTAAGCTGAAGGATGAAACGTCGGTCAGTAAACTCCGTAAATGCGTAGCTCTCTCAAGGCATATACTCTCCCATCTAGATGGCGTTACTATCAGTCTCTTGTGTTTAGAGTATAAAGCCTCAAGATCTGCTTAAACTTCGCTTCACAGCTTGGTAATACTCAGCAAGGATCTACTTTCAGAGCAGGTAGTGCCCCGAAACTTTCCCAAATTAACCGCCAAATAACTCCGATAACAATCCCGTAAAGAAGATAGTACCGATATCATCAAAAGTTTATTTAATATTAACGTTAAAGACAACTAGCCTTCTTATTAAATCCAAAGCATAATTCAAGGGAAGCTGACAGATGTTCGTTAATGAAGCGTGTGATCTTGTGGGAGAAGGAAAAGCTTATTACTTTATTTTAACAAAATTATTAAACTTCGGTGTAAAATTGGTACTACACTTGCAAGGTGATGGAAATTCCGTGAATACAATGAAATCCTGGAAAAATTATGTTGGTAGGGTTTCGGCAAACGCTTGAACTGATGCTTTTCAAAGTATGATAAATACAAATTTTGATCTATATTTATATCTTCTACATATGTACATACTCATTTCTATTTATATTAGTTGTAATATTTCTCTATAAAATATTTTCTACATATTTATGCAAATTTCTACCTCTCATTTTTCTTTTCTTTTCCAGGTATGCATTAAAGTGGATCTAACTGGAGATTTTCTGAACTCCGTTAGGTAAATTCTTGTTTGACATGAGCTTTATGCACAGAATACTTGTACCATTTTTTTTATTTTATACTAATTAAAACTTAGTGGATCCCGCAGTATGTACCAAGCACATACAAGTTTAATAAACAAAAGTTTAGTTTCAGGTGTGAGCAGGAAAAATAACAAAATTTATTTTTTCAACCCATGAAAAATGCGTTGTTTTGACAATCTGCGGAGGTGTATCCTAAAAAAATAATCATCTCTCTTATACGCAAACATTGCTTTTGCGATTAAATTTTTATATGTGCAAATGTTTTATTTCATTTAAATTATTAATTAAAGCTTGGTATATTTTTATACTCAGTTGAGCAGAGCTCACAGAGTATATTAAGTTTGATTGGATAACGGTTGGTTGTACATATATAAAGGAATCGAGATAGATATAGACTTCCATATATCAAAATAATCAAAATCGAAAAAAAATTTGATTGAGCCATGTCCGTCCGTCCGTCCGTCCGTTAACACGATAACTTGAGTAAATTTTGAGGTATCTTGATGAAATTTGGTATGTAGGTTCCCGAGTACTCCTCTCAGATCGCTATTTAAAATGAACGAAATCGGACTATAACCACGCCCACTTTTTCGATATCGAAAATTACGAAAAACCGAAAAAGTGCGATAATTCATTACAAAAGACAGATAAAGCGACGAAACTTGGTAGATGAGTTGAACTTATGACGCAAAATAGAAAACTGGTAAAATTTTGGACAATGGGCGTGGCACCGCCCACTTTTAAAAGAAGGTAATTTAAAATTTTGCAAGCTGTAATTTGGCAGTCGTTGAAGATATCATAATGAAATTTGGCAGGAACGTTACCCCTGTTACTATATGTACGCTTAATAAAAATTAACAAAATCGGAGAAGGACCACGCCCACTTTTAAAAAAAAATTTTTTTAAAGTAAAATTTTAACAAAAAATTTAATATCTTTACAGTATATAAGTAAATTATGTCAAAATTCAACCCCAGTAATGATGTGGTGCAACAAAATACAAAAATAAAAGAAAATTTCAAAATGGGCGTGGCTCCGCCCTTTTTCATTTAATTTGTCTAGGATACTTTTAACGCCATAAGTCGAACAAAAATTAACCAATCCTTTTGAAATTTGGTAGGGGCATAGATTTTATGACGCTAACTGTTTTCTGTGAAAATGGGCGGAATTGGTTGATGCCACGCCCAGTTTTTATACACAGTCGTCCGCCTGTCTTCCGCATGGCCGTTAACACGATAACTTTGAGCAAAATCGACATATCTTTAATGAACTTAGTTCACGTGCTTACTTGAGCTCACTTTATCTCGGTATGAAAAATGAACGAAATCCGACTATGACCACGCCCACTTTTTCGATATCGAAAATTACGAAAAATGAAAAAAATGCCATAATTCTATACCAAATACGAAAAAAGGGATGAAACATGGTAAGGTAATTGGATTGTTTTATTGGCGCGAAATATAACTTTAGAAAAAACTTTATAAAATGGTTGTGACACCTACCATATTAAGTAGAAGAAAATGAAAAAGTTCTGCAGGGCGAAATAAAAAACCCTTAAAATCTTGGCAGGTATTACATATATAAATAAATTAGCGGTATCCAACAGATAATGTTCTGGGTCACCCTGGTCCACATTTTGGTCGATATCTGGAAAACGCCTTCACATATACAACTACCACCACTCCCTTTTAAAACTCTCATTAATACATATAATTTGATACCCATATTGTACAAACTCATTCTAGAGTCACCCCTGGTCCACCTTTATGGCGATATCTCGAAACGGCGTCCACCTATGGAACTAAGGATTACTCCCTTTTAAAAAACTCATTAACACCTTTCTTTTGATACCCATACTGTACAAACAAATTCTAGGGTCACACCTGCTCCACCTTTATGGCGATATCTCGAAAAGGCATCCACCTATAGAACTAAGCCCCACGCCCTTTTAAAATACTCATTAACACCTTTCATTTGATACCCATATCGCACAAGCAAAGTCTAGAGTCACCCCTGGTCCGCCTTTATTGCGATACCTCGAAAAGGCGTCCACCTATATAACTAAGGCCCATTCCCTTTTAAAATACTCATTAACTCCTTTCGTTTGATATCCATATTGCGCAAACGAATTCTAGAGTCACCCCTGGCCCACCTTTATGGCGATATCTCGAAACGGCGTCCACCTATGGAACTAAGGATTACTCCCTTTTAAAAAACTCATTAACACCTTTCTTTTGATACCCATACTGTACAAACAAATTATAGGGTCACACCTGCTCCACCTTTATGGCGATATCTCGAAACGGCGTCCACCTATGGAACTAAGGATTACTCCCTTTTAAAATACTCATTAACACCTTTCTTTTGATACCCATATTCTACAAACAAATTCTAGGGTCACCCCTGGTCCACCTTTATGGCGATATCTCGAAAAGGCATCCACCTATAGAACTAAGCCCCACGCCCTTTTAAAATACTCATTAGCACCTTTCATTTGATACCCATATCGCACAAGCAAAGTCTAGAGTCACCCCTGGTCCACCTTTATTGCGATACCTAGAAAAGGCGTCCACCTATATAACTAAGGCCCACTCCCTTTTAAAATACTCATTAACTCCTTTCGTTTGATATCCATATTGCGCAAACGAATTCTAGAGTCACCCCTGGCCCACCTTTATGGCGATATCTCGAAACGGCGTCCACCTATGGAACTAAGGATTACTCCCTTTTGAAAAACTCATTAACACCTTTCTTTTGATACCCATACTGTACAAACAAATTCTAGGGTCACACCTGCTCCACCTTTATGGCGATATCTCGAAACGGCGTCCACCTATGGAACTAAGGATTACTCCCTTTTAAAATACTCACTAACACCTTTCATTTGATACACATATCGTACAAATGCATTCTAGAGTCACCCCTGGTCCACCTTTATGGCGATATTTCGAAACGGCATCCACCTATAGAACTAAGGCCCACTCCCTTTTAAGATACTCATTAACACCATTCGTTTGATGCCCATATTGTACAAACAAATTCTAGGGTCACCCCTGGCCCACCTTTATGGCGATATCTCGAAACGGCGTCCACCTATGGAACTAAGGATTACTCCCTTTTAAAATACTCATTAACATCTTTCATTTGATACCCATATCGTACAAACGCATTCTAGAGTCAACCCTGATCCACCTTTATGGCTATATCCCTAAATGGCGTACACCTGTAGAACTATGGCCCACTCCCTCATAAAATACTCTTTAATGCCTTTCATTTGATACGCATGTCATACAAACACATTCCAGGGTTTCCCTCGGTTCATTTTCCTACATGGTTATTTTCCCTTATGTTGTCACCATAGCTCTCAACTGAGTATGTAATGTCCGGTTACACCCGAACTTAACCTTCCTTACTTGTTTTGTTTTACTTTGTACTATTTATGTGCATTAGGTGCTTGTATCTAAGTAAGCTGCAAAAAAAAAGGAACTAGCTCGATATTAGCATTCACAATTTCAGATTAAAACTTAAAGTTGTTAGTACAACAAGTAAGACAGTCTAAGTTCGGTTGAAACCAAACATTACATACCTAGTTGTGCACTTAAGCTCAACCATACCACTATTGAGGTAGACTATCAGTCAAATTTAGTTAAACAGCATATAGTTATTGCAAACTTTGTTAAAGTTAGACCTTTAGGAAAAGGGGCGTTATGCTTAACCGATTTTGATTATCCTCACTCAGTCTATAAAATTTGGCAAGGATAGTGTCTCTGTCCAATTTCAATGTAACATTTTTAATGGCTTTTTAAACTGGAATTTATGTTTTGTGTCATAAAACCCATCCACCTACCAAATTTCATTAGGTTAGCGGTATTTGTTTTGAATTATCTAATTTATTCCATTTTTCTGAATTCTCGATAACGAAAAAGTGGTTGTCATCCAATTTTGTTCATTTTCAGTACCAATCTATTCTGGGTCAAGAGTATCCCGTATACCAAATTTGGAGATGATATCTCAATATTTGCCCAATTTTTCGTGTTAACGGTCGGACAGACGGACCGACGGACATGACTTAATCAATTTATTTTTCGATACTGATGATTTTGATATATGGAAGCCTATATCTATCTCGATTCCTTTATACCTGTACAACCATCCGTTATCCAATCAAACTTATACAAATGCAGCTGGGCATAAAAACTAAAGAGCTTTAATATTTCTTTTTTAAATTTGTTAAGCTGAATTTAAAACTGACTAAAGCAGAAGACACAGTTAAATTTTTTTCCCATCATACGCTATTCGATACATCCTCCTCTTCTACAGTGAGTTTTATAATTTTGTAGTATGATAAATGTAAATATAATTAGTTACTAATAAAATTTAAATCAACTTGGACGCTTTTATTATTATTTACAACATATAAAATTGAAACTACACCAACTAGTCGTTTAAATTAGTTTTATTAATAGCAATACAATTGTATTGTATTTTATGAGTCATTTAGCACTCTAAAAGTAAAACTCTTTAGCTGTTGTTATTGCAATATTTTCGCGAAGAAAAAATATTCCATTGCTTAAACAAGGTAACTTAAAACCCAAATACATTAGAATTTTGCGTGGGAAGAAATTTATTATTTATTATATTTATTTATTTTTAAAATTTAATCACAGGAAACAAATCAAAACTTCAGTTTAATTGCGTTTATTGTGGCAGGGCGTTACTTTGAAGTGACGCCAGCGCCATATCGAAGCAAAAGTCGAATGTGTTCTAGCCTTTATGCTTTCAACTGCTCGGCCAACTGATATTTCATATACGTATTCTGTTCTTCCAATTGTGTTTCCATTTTCAATGTTATACGTGTCTCTTGTGCTGGTAGTTGAGATGACATATCGTGTTTGCGTCCACACTTGCCAACTAATTCAGGATCTCTATCTTCTCTTCCATTTTAGGCGCTAACTCTTCCACTTAAGGGTGAAAAATGTGTAAATAAACATCGGTTGCTGCTGATTCCAGTAGCTTTCCATAGTCTTGATTGTAGCTCAAATTTTTTGCCGTTAGTTTTCAGTCCGCGGGCTCCTATCACCTCTTTGAGCTTCTGGACATTCAATTCACATAACTTTTCCATATTCAACAATTCCTCTCGTGACACCAATTTTAACGAATATCAAGAATTCTTTTTAATATTTACCCTCTAATATTTTCAATCACTGAACTGTCAAATAAATAACTTAAATCTTCAGCATATAAAAATTACATTGACTAACCACACTACAATGGCACTAGTACTGCATATTTGAAAATAAACGCGTACTTCACTTTACGCGTTTTTAAAACAAATTTTATAAGTATTTCTTTGATTGCGCTGCTTTTATGTTCTTAGTTGGCTCGCCATTATCTTCTTGCAGCGTCTAGACCAGGGCTATTCAAAACTGAAAGTGCACCTGTATTAAGCCGGAGTCATTGGTACCGTATGTCGTATCGCTGTATCCGTATCCATAACGTAATCAGCTGTTTATCGTTACTACGGTAAACCAAAACCCAATTGGTTGGCTACAATACGGTTACGACCTTAGCGGCACCAATAATCGATTGCATTGATTCTCATAAGGTTGGTTGAATCAGCTGTTATAAGGTTACCGATACGGTTACCGATAAAGCACCAATGTCTCCAGCTTTAGGGAGAGCGCAATCGTCGCGATGATCGTGCGGGTGAATTGATTTTTCATTTAGTTGCTTACTAGCAAGCAACGAGTTAAGAACAAGCATATGTATCGCGCATAATTTTTCGTACATATTTTGATACTAATCAGCCAATACCTATCACCGATGTTGCTGCGCCAAATGCCAAGCGACGACTAATAAAGCTGGAGACATTGGTGCTTTATCGGTAACCTTATAACAGCTGATTCGACCAAACTTATGAGAATCAATGCAATCGATTATTGGTGCCGCTAAGGTCGTAACCGTATCGTAGCCAACCAATTGGGTTTTGGTTTACCGTCGTAACGATAAACAGCTGATTACGTTAGGGATACGGATACAGCGATACGACATACGGCACCAATGACTTCGGCTTAACTCAATTAACGACGACAGAGCGAATCATATGCGTGTGAATTGAGAGGGCACAATTGTGCTATGAAATGAATAGCCCTGGTCTAGACTTTCGCAAGCAGCCTTCTACGTTCTTTGTTGCTGCGCATATGTGTGAGTGGTGTCTGTGCTCTTCGTTGCTGTTTACATATGTGCGTCATTATTTGTTGTCTCATTAGCTTAGATCGCTCTGGTAGTTACTTACTAGCGACATAGTGACGTATCGGAATTGCTTATATTCGCCAAAATAATATTTGCATAACACGGCCCAACCAGCATGGCCACTTAATTCATTACTAAGACTTTCTCCCTACTTGCCGTCACCTATGCGCAGGGATTCATAAATTTTTTGCAAAATTGTTCCCCCGGATACTATGAAGGCCGCTACGAAACTACTCCTAGAGCTCGAATTTCCTTAGAAGTAAAACATTTTTCGTCAACTGTCAAGAACTGACTATACTTCAATTAAGCGCTTTGTTAAAACTTGATCTGCATGACACGTGCCTGCTATATAAGTAAAAGTATTTGGGTAATTCACAGGAGTGAATACGATTCATGTAAAATTTAAAGGTTTGACTTGTTTCCATGGTTTCCAATATAAAAATTGATTAAAGCATACCACATGCAGAGAAAAGGTGACCTTTTGAACTGCCTAATTGATTAAAATGAAACATTGTTAAAATTTTCATTATGTGCACTTTCCCAATGTTATTAAAAAAAATATTTAAAATGCCTACAATATATAATAATAAACATAAAAATGTTGATTTTCATATATGCGAAAAATAAAAAAAGAAAAGGCTTCACATGTTTAATACTCATTTATGCCCACACACTTTATTTAGCTAAAGGCGCACAATTAACAACTTAAAAAAGCGCTGATATCCTAATTGGGTGAAAAATGAAAGTTTTGCCACTGAAACTCAATAACATTGTTATGAAATCAACACAATTATGAGCGCGCGGTTTCGAATTGTTGCCGTTTTTTTTATACTCAGTTGAGCAGAGCTCACAGAGTATATTAAGTTTGATTGGATAACGGTTGGTTGTACATATATAAAGGAATCGAGATAGATATAGACTTCCATATATCAAAATAATCAGGATCGAAAAAAAATTTGATTGAGCCATGTCCGTCCGTCCGTCCGTCCGTCCGTCCGTTAACACGATAACTTGAGTAAATTTTGAGGTATCTTGATGAAATTTGGTACGTAGATTCCTGGGCACTCATCTCAGATCGCTATTTAAAATGAACGATATCGGACTATAACCACGCCCACTTTTTCGATATCGAAAATTTCGAAAAACCGAAAAAATGCGATAATTCATTGTCAAAGGCGGTTAAAGCGATGAAACTTGGCAGATGGGTTGACGTTATAACGCAGAATAGAAAATTAGTAAGATTTTGGACAACGGGCGTGGCACCGCCCACTTTTACAAGAAGGTAATTTAGAAGTTTTGCAAGCTGTAATTTGGCAGTCGTTGAAGATATCGTGATGAAATATGGCAGGAACGCTACTACTATTACTATGTATGTGCTAGATAAAAATTAGCAAGATTGGATGAAGAACACGCCCACTTTTTAAAAAAAAATTTTTTTAAATTCAAATTTTAACAAAAAATTTAATATCTTTACTGCATATAAGTAAATTAAGTCAAAATTCAACTCCTGTAATGATATGATGCAACAAAATACAAAAATAAAAGAAAATTTCAAAATGGGCGTGGCTCCGCCCATTTTCATTTAGTTTGTCTAGACTACTTTTAATGCCATAAGTCGAACAAAAATTTACCAATCCTTCTCAAATTTGGTAGGGACATAGATTCTATAACGGTAACTGTTCTCTGTGAAAATGGGCGAAATCGGTGGAAGCCACGCCCAGTTTTTATACACAGTCCACCGTCTGTCCTTCCGCTCGGCCATTAACACAATAACTTGAGCAAAAACCGATATATCTTTACTAAACTTAGCCCACCTACTTATCTGAACTCACCTTATCTTGGTATAAAAAATGGCCGAAATCCGACCATAACCACGCCCACTTTATCGATATCGAAAATTACGAAAAATGAAAAAATGCCATAATTCTATACCAAATACGAAAAAACGGATGAAACATGGTAACTGGATTGGTTTGTTGATGCAAAATATAACTTTGGAAAAAACTTTGTAAAATGGGTGTGACACCTACCATATTAAGTAGAAGAAAATGAAAAAGTTCTACAAGGCGAAATCAACAGCCCTTGGAATCTTGGCAGGAATACTGTTAGTGGTATTGCATATATAAATAAATTAGCAGTACCCGACAGATGATTTTCTGGATCACCTGGTCCACATTTTGGTCGATATCGCGAGAACACCTTCACATATACATCTAAGGGCCACTCGCTTTTAAAACCCTCATTAATACCTTTAATTTGATATCCATATCGTACAAACACATTCTAGAGTCACCCCTGGCCCACCCTAATGGCGATATCTCGAAAAGGCGTCCACCTATAGACCTAATGCCCACTCCCTCTTAAAATGCTCAGTAACACCTTTCGTTTGATACCCATATCGTACAAACATTCTAGAGTCACCTCTGGCCCACCCTAATGGCGATATCTCGAAAAGGCGTCCACCTATAGACCTAATGTCCACTCCCTCTTAAAATGCTCAGTAACACCTTTCGTTTGATACCCATATCGTACAAACATTCTAGAGTCACCCCTGGCCCACCCTATTGGCGATGTCTCGAAAAGGCCTCCACCTATAGACCTAATGCCCACTCCCTCTTAAAATGCTCAGTAACACATTTCGTTTGATACCCATATCGTACAAACATTCTAGAGTCACCCCTGGCCCACCCTAATGGCGATATCTCGAAAAGGCGTCCACCTATAGACCTAATGCCCACTCCCTCTTAAAATGCTCTGTAACACCTTTCGTTTGATACCCATATCGTACAAACATTCTAGAGTCACCCCTGGCCCACCCTAATGGCGATATCTCGAAAAGGCGTCCACCTATAGACCTAATGCCCACTCCCTCTTAAAATGCTCTGTAACACCTTTCGTTTGATACCCATATCGTACAAATATTCTAGAGTCACCCTTGGTCCACCTTTATGGCGATATCTCGAAAAGGCGTCCACATATAGAACTAAGGATTACTCCCTTTTAAAATACTCATTACCACCTTTCATTTGATACCCATATCGTACAAACACATTCTAGAGTCACCCCTGGCCCACCCTAATGGCGACATTTCGAAAAGGCGTCCACCTATAGACCTATTGCCCACTCCCTCTTAAAATGCTCAGTAACACTTTTCGTTTGATACCCATATCGTACAAACATTCTAGAGTCACCCCTGGCCCACACTAATGGCGATATCTCGAAAAGACGTCCACCTATAGACCTAATGCCTACTCCCTCTTAAAATGCTCAGTAACACCTTTCGTTTGATACCCATATCGTACAAACTCATTCTAGAGTCACCCCTGGCCCACCCTAATGACGATATTTCGAAAAGGCGTCCAATTATAGACCTAATGCCCACTCCCTCTTAAAATGCTCAGTAACACCTTTCGTTTGATACCCATATCGTACAAACATTCTAGAGTCACCCTTGGTCCACCTTTATGGCGATATCTCGAAAAGGCGTCCACCTATAGAACTAAGGATTACTCCCTTTTAAAATACTCATTACCATCTTTCATTTGATACCCATATCATACAAACACATTCTAGAGTCACCCCTGGCCCACCCTAATGGCGACATTTCGAAAAGGCGTCCACCTATAGACCTATTGCCCACTCCCTCTTAAAATGCTCAGTAACACTTTTCGTTTGATACCCATATCGTACAAACATTCTAGAGTCACCCCTGGCCCACCCTAATGGCAATATCTCGAAACGGCGTCCACCTATAGACCTATTGCGCACTCCCTCTTAAAATGCTCAGTAACACTTTTCGTTTGATACCCATATCGTACAAACATTCTAGAGTCACCCCTGGTCCACCTTTATGGCGATATCTCGAAACGGCGTCCACCTATGGAACTAAGGATCACTCCTTTTCAAAATACTCATTACCACCTTTCATTTGATACCCATATCGTACAAACACATTCTAGAGTCACCCCTGGTCCACCTTAATGGCGATATCTCGAAAAGGCGTCCACCGATAGACCTAAGGCCCACTCCCTCTTAAAATGCTCAGTAACACCTTTCATTTGATACCCATATCGTACAAACAAATTCTAGAGTCAGCCCTGGTCCACCTTTATGGCGATATCCCTAAATGGCGTCCATCCATAGAACTATGGCCTACTCTCTCTTAAAATACTCTTTAATACCTTCCATTTGATACACATGTCATACAACCACATTCCAGGGTTACCCTAGGTTCATTTTCCTACATGGTGATTTTCCTTATTTTGTCTCCATAGCTCTCAACTGAGTATGTAATGTTCGGTTACACCCGAACTTAGCCTTCCTTACTTGTTTTACCATAAATTCATTACTTTTATGCGTGCATGCATGAAGCTCGTGTATGTATGTATATACTAAGGGAGCGCCCGCGGTAGCTTTCAATGGCATACCAATTGCAATAACTGCGAATATAAATACAAGTTTACAATTTTTAAATATTTATTATTTTACTTTTTATTTATTTACTTAGTTAGCAAGTGGTTTTTTGAATTAACTATAAAATCCCACTGGCTTTCCGATTTGCTCTTTTTTGTAAAAATTGTGTGCTTCAGCAAAAGTTCGGCCTAGACCTCTTAAGCCTTAGCCTTTCAGTATTCATAAATTGAATATGCTTTAATTTAATTTTAAATGTGAGCAAAAAATTTATATACTTTTTGCTTTTAGGATTTTGCTATTTTTCCTTTGACATCATAATCACTTTTGTTTTTAATCTCATTTGTTTGACGTAATTAAAAATAAATTATGTTAAATATGTTTGTACTGTTAATAATTAGGTTAAAATTTAATAATCTGGCGTCCTTTTTTCCTTGGAGTTAAGGGTACTACTGTTTTCACACAGACGACTTAGTGAATAATAAAGGCAGTTTTCTACATTAAGACGCTTATTGAGCTCAATGTTCCCTACAAAATTCGAATCTATAAATATTTCGTTAGTAGCTAATCGAATGCCTAATGAAGTTAAAAGCACAATGCAACTCTGTTGGCAGCGTTCCGCTTCTTAGTTTTTGGTGTGTTCAGTGCTTAAAAATGTCATTTGTCAAAGTAAATGTCATTGTCTGCTTGGCGGAACGATACAAGGTGGCCGCATCGAACAGCTGATTATAACCTTTTTTTTTGATTTGGTACATCAACTACCGGCGCAGCACGATTTTGATATTTGTCCATCGAATTTACAAGAACATGGAATTTTGTTTGTTTGTAGGTATGTCACCTTGTAACGTTCCTCCATGATTGTCTGTCATATAGCATTGTCATTTTATTCGCTTGACATTTCATACTTCATACTAATCGAGCAGTTACTTCTGTGTGAAAGCAAAAAATTTACGATTTCATTAGAAGGTGAAATGAGATCATTAAATTTCTGTGTGAAAACAGTATAATATGCGTTTGTGAATTTAATATTATTTTTATTTCAGGTTAATGGTAATTTTAAATTTTAATAGTTGTTGGTGGAAGCTACTTTTCTAATGCTGATTTTTATCTCATTAGCAACTTTATTGATTCTATGAAACAAGTTATTCATTAAAAAGTTTCAAAAGGGAAAAATGTTAGTTCTACGAAATATCTGCAAAGTTGGTTTGGCTACAAAAAAATTTAAATAAAATTTTGACAAAGAACTTTTTATTGGGCCAAAGTATCAGTTTTTTATATAAGTATGTATAGTGAGTTGGGAGCTTTACGGCTCTTTCTTACAAGGCAAACTTTAAAAGTTTGCTTTTCCCTCTTACGCATTTCAATGTTCCCGCATCTCCTTCAGGGATTCTAATTTTAATTTTAAAAAGAAAGAAATAAGTTAAAATCAATACACATAACAACCAACAACTCAAAAATTTGTTAACACTTACATTTTTATAACTTTTTAAAACATAGTTTTATTATTAGTTTGCAGAAGTGGGGTATTAGCTGATACTTTAGGTTGAAATGGCCGGTCAAAAAGACGTCACATATACTGAATGTGCCAGAATTTGTTTGAGGACCAAACTTAAGAACCTCAATCAGGTGCCAGGACTTGTGTTATAGAATAACGCCGTCCTCTTGGCCAACACTCGATTTTTTCTGGGATCTAACTTAATTGCTACCTCGAAAGCTGGCAACTCTGCCGCCATTCATAGTTGGAGCTTGGCGTGTGCAAGCTTAAACCTTGTCCAAATTGAGACTTTATATGTCATAGTAAATAATACCAAATCGGTTTTTTCCCCTATGGCGGTTATATACCAGGCATGTACACAAAGTGACTGATCCATCAGAGAGGTGATTGTTGTTAGGCATCTGTCGCTTATGATGACTGAAACGTATACGCCGTAAGTTTGACTAGTCCTCCGTTGAACCAGCTGAGCAATGGTTTGATAGCCTGCGTCCAAGGCATTGGTGATAAAACCCCATTCTGCGGCTTTCCTCTGTTTAAAGATTTTGTTGCCCTGCATAGTCCCCATTCCGAAGTGATCATTCTGCAGCCTAAAATGGGGCCAATCCAATTTGTTTTATGATAATAGTACGTATGGTGCGGCCACCGTTGTGTGATGGTAGCGTGCTCCGCCTACCACACCGTATGCCCTGGGTTCGAACCCCGGGCAAAGCAACATCAAAATTTTAGAAATAAGGTTTTTAAATTAGAAGAAAATTTTTCTAAGCGGGGTCGCCCCTCGGCAGTGTTTGACAAGCGCTCCGGGTGTATTTCTGCCATGAAAAGCTCTCAGTGAAAACTCATCTGCCTTGCAGATGCCGTTCGGAGTCGGCATAAAACATGTAGGTCCCGTCCGGCCAATTTGTAGGGAAAATCAAGAGGAGCACGACGCAAATTGGAAGAGAAGCTCGGCCTTAGATCTCTTTGGAGGTTATCGCGCCTTACATTTATTTATTTTTTTAGTACGTATGGTGTAAAGGTAAAACTGTTTTATAATTAAATATTTTTCGAATATTGGCGCTTATGTTTATTGTAATTGTTTTCGTTTTTAAATACAAACTAGACTACCTGAAGGATGACACGAAGCATAGAAGCGCGTAAGAAAGAAAGCGAAAATTAAATTATTTCTTTAAAAAAATCCAAATTGCCTGCCGTGTGGCTCCAACTCAGAATATATATAAAATTCGCAAAGTTCTAGCATACGATTTTTCTAGTCGATCTCAAAGATCTATGAATAACAGCATATAAGATTTTCCCCACAAAAAATGAGGTTTTCGTTTCTTTTGGCCTTTGCGAGCCAATACATTTTTTTGGCTATAACCCAATTTTTAGTTTCACTCCGAGTCGTAAAAGAAAAGATTTTGACCCTTCAAACGATGGTCATATACATGCATAGATATATCAACTAGGAAAACTTAACAAAACTGGTTTCATGGTGAATTAGTACAAAAAAAAGTACCTGCTGCCATCGAGAAAAGAGTCAGCGGATTTACGTCTTGGCAACCACGCAACTGTTGGCAGCCATAATTTCGAGATATTAAAAGATATCGTTTATTTGGGAACCAGCATTAGCACAAAAATCAAAATCAGCTATGAAATCCAGCCAAGAATCACTTTTGCCAAAAAATGCTACTTTGGACTAAGTAGTTAAATGAAAAGTAAAGTCGTATCTCGGCAAACGAAAATCCTGCTTTACAAGTCACTTATCGCATCCATCCTGCTATATAGTGCAGAAGCAGGGAATATGACAACATCAAATGAAGCTGCTATGAAAGTGTGCGAGAGAAACGTTCTTTAAATTCCTTTGTTCCTTTGAACGTCCATAATCATTCAAGCGGTTAGCGCCAGTTATGTAATTAAGTACAAATGATGAATCGAAGAATTTGTGAATTGCCCTAATATTAGCACAACCTACATATTTTGACGCATATACTATAATTAATTTAAAGTCATATTTTAGCTCTAACGAACACTCATTAACAATTTTTATCAATTCACATCTGCATTTCAAATATAATTTTCGCAAATTAATATGCCAAATATGCGGAATTTTAAATGAATAAAATTTTTTAAATCAAATGATTTTAGAAAAAAAAAGGAAACCAAATAATAAATTAATTAAATAAGCGCAGTTTTGATATTTGAATTTTGATTTGCAATTTCTGTTGACTGGGACGAGAACAATAAAAAACGAGTACACCAAAAAACCTTTCAAAGCTGACTGACAGCAATTTGTGTGTTCTAGGAAGTGAATTTTATACAACTGTCAAGCCATGATGGAATAATATTAAATACAGGCCAATTTTAATGAGGCTAAATTTTAATGATTGTGCTTCATGTAGCCGGGCTGAGAGTTTGGCTTGAGAGATTTCACGTAAAGCCAATTTTATTTAAAAGGCAGTTGTTGTTGCACCGATAAGGACACTCTCCGAAGGCCTTAGGGAGTGTTATCGATGTCGATGGTCCTTTGCCGGCACTATTAAAGGACTAGCCGCACCATCTCGGGAGCGATTTGGTATGACCACATGAAACATTAGGCCATAACGCTCTGCTACCCCCTAGATCCATGAGGCACTTGGAGTTGTCAGAGCCTCGGCTGTTAAAAACAGGATGCGCCACGACTAAGCGAGGTTGACTATTGGGTTGGAGAAGCGGTATTGCTATTGGTGGGGATTGTATCTTAGTCGTGTTTGTTACCGAAGCATACCGCAACCGTATCTGAGAAAGTGCCATCAACGGAGATAAAACTCCTTAAAACCTTCGTGGAGCGTCATCATCGCTACAACTACAACAAAATCAGAGTTCTTTAAAATTGTTTTTCTCTCTTATTTATGAAAGTTTGTCTTAAAAGTGCATATTTTCATGTTAGAATTAACCAATCGCGTCACCAAAAATCAATTGACAAGATAGCCGTTACTACGAGGGCCAGCATTCTCGCGAATAAGAAGCCAAACGCGTAGCCACAGCTCGGCTACCATTCGGAATACGTTCAGATTAAAGCCGAATCCCCAGGCGCAGCGATAACAAAAGCGCACAAACTTTCCAACGCGTAGAATACGTGTACGTATTTTTGCCGTGTTTTTTTTACAGGCGTATACGTTTACGTTTGCGCTTAAAAAACCGCTTATCTTCGCTTAGATAATGCTTGGGGGACCCATATAGCGGCAGTGGTTAAATAACTAGCTACAGCACAGGGTATATCGAAAAGTGGAGACACACCCCTCCGATGGCCATAGTGTATAACATCAGTTGCGATGAATTATGGACACACACGATTTTAAGAGGTGATAAACAGAATTAGTGTAGAGGTGAAACATAGACACATATTTCAGTTGAATCTGAATTTTATGCGCGGCAATTTAAAAAGAGTAGATAAAGTTTGACGCTTAACAGTTCATATAAAGTTTATAGATGTAAATGAACACAGTTAATATCATAGAGGCGCAACAGCGCAGCGTTCTAGACTTGTTGGCACTGCGCACAGGGAAGACTACAAATTTTTGATATCGACTGGGGGCGATGCTACTCTAAGCGCGCACGAATGGACGAAGCTGTCGAGCGTAGCAAATTGAAGCTAGTCCTGATATGAGTGCGAATACAAGCACAATAGAGAGACCAGAACGCTGACAGATATTTAATTAGTCGTCGAAATACAAGCAACTTTAACAGAAGCGCGGTTACTTCAAGCAGGACTAGAGAGAGGTGATAATCGATTTTTTATTCGCTATCTCTATTATTTTACGGTTTTTACCTTTTTCTCATAAGCCAATAAAAATGCTTTTGTTTTCAATATTTTTTGTTCCTTCTAGTACACCTTTTGTTTCTTTTTAGCACCTTATGCGTTGCTATGTTATTTGTCTTTTGTTTTGTTGTTGTTGTTGTAGCGATTAGGTTGCTCCCCGTCGGCTTTGGGGAGTGTTATCGATGTGATGGTCCTTTGCCGGATACAGATCCGGTACGCTTCGGTAACACAGCACAATTAAGGTGATAGCCCGACCATCTCGGGAACGATTTATGTGGCCGCATTAAACCTTCAGACCATCCTTCCCTCTCTCCCCACCCAAGTTCCATGAGGAGCTCGGGGTGGCCAAAGCCTCGTCTGCTAGTGAAACAGGATTCGCCGCGGATAAGTGAGGTTCACAATTGGGTTTGGAGAAGCAATATATTGCGCTGGCAATCTGAAGGGCTGCGCTACACAGCCCTTTGAATTTGGTATTTTAGTCGCCTTTTACGACAGGCATGCCTACCGCGGGTATATCTGACCCCCTAACCCGCTGGGGTGTGTCCTTTGTTTTATGCGCATTCGTTTACGCAACAAAGTAAACACGATAGGGTCACCAGAGGGTAAATGTCATTTACTTTTACGATTAAACCGCTTAATATGTTTCACAAAGTTTTTGCTTTTCACATCGTTTGTGTATTAGTGCATATTTATTATTCAACTGTGACATTGCTAACACACCTTCCCACTTGGAATTAATGTGAAGTGTTTGACGGCCACACCCACACCGACACGTCATTTCGAAGTCATTAGCTACTTGTTAAATAATAAGTTTCTCTGTCATAAAGAAGCAATTCGTTTCAATTACTTTGCAAATTATACAAACAACAGTTCTAATCGCTAATCGCACAAAGAGTAGGAGTGAGCCTTGAGGGCCTATCTATAAAAGTTGGAAATGTCCATTGACAGAATAATTATATTTCGTTAAGGTAATGCGCGAAAAATAAATTCCAGTTTTTCATGACAGCTTGTTCGGCTTTTTAATTAATTTGTTTGCTACGAATTTTTTTTTTTAACCCACAAGCCGATAGTAAGCAGGGGTATAAAAATACCAATAATAATAAAAATGATAAAATAAAAGGCAAATATATACAAATTTAATGTGAAATGTGAAAAAAGGGTACGTGTAATGCGGAGAGCACACGCTAACCTTGTGAAATGACTAGTCAACTCTTTCAAAAGTTGAATGGTGTGAGTTAGCGGAGCGTAGATGTGTTGATATGTTAGGTGTTCTAATGAAATGCTTTTTGGCGTGAAACTCATTATTAGACTTTAACCATTTAGTTGACATTGGAACTGGCGATAATTGAAATTCTCAGCGAATAACGATCTTCTTCTACTTCCATAGTTAGATTCCGATAAATATACTTAGCATAATTTACTTTTATTCGTATAACATGACCAGGCCAGTGTAGCTGCTGTGTTTAATTCGATGAACTATAGTGATGTCTGCATAAAGCTCGTACAGCACGTCACCAAATCTTCTTCGAAACTCCGAGGGGTAGATGCCCACTAATATTTCCTAGAACTCTTCTCTCGAAGACTCCCAGAGCCGCCTCATCTGATGTTGTCATGGTCGATATAGCATGAAGGGTACCGTAAGTTTTTCATGTTACTGCTGGTTCCCAAAAAATTTAGATCTTTTACTCTTTCGAAATTATGCCTGCCAAAAGTGGCGTGGCTGCCAAGACACAAATACGCTTATTATTTGCTATATGACAGAAGGATATTCGTGTTGTCCTCAGTCATCCTTTTCGCTTATTTTTCCAGTTTGGAATAAGCAGAACATACTGCGCGGGTGTTCAAGTCGATGATGTCAATTTCGTCAGCATACGCCAGTAGGTTAAGTTAGGTTGAACTGGCCGGTCCATGAGGACCTCACATGGACTGATTGAGTCCGTAGTGTTACAAGAAGTTTGTTTTAACGACCAAACTGAAAAAATCCTATCAAAAACCAGGACCTATGTTATAAAATAACTCCGTCCTCTTGGCAAATACTAGAAGCTTCCTAGGATTAAAGCTATTTGATGCTTCTAGATCTGACAGCTGTATCACTCCTAATAGCTGGATTCTTAGTCTGGGCAAGAGCACAAACGTGCTCGATTGTTTCAGCACTTCCTACATCTGCTATCACTGACCAAGCCTAATTTAAAGGCATGTGACGCCAGAAGGCACTGTCCAGTCAGAATACCCGTCATGAGTCTACAGTCCTCTCTTTTTAATGATAGAAGCAATTTTGTTAGTCTAAGGTTGTAAGACCTGCACATAATCTTTGAAACTTTACAGCCCCGCGCTTGAACCTACGCCTTTCCTGCTTGGTCGATCATGTGCACCTCTCGCCTTCGCTTAATTTCGCCTAGTCTAATTGGGACGTCTATGGAGCAAGCTTCAAAAGATGCACCCTTTTTAGCTAGTTCGTCCGCTGTTTCATTCGCATTACGCCAGTAATTGCATGCTTTTATCGAGTGTGTAGAGTGTAAAGAAATCGAACGACAGGAAATATGCCTGAAACTTTGTTTACTTAGTGATTTGGCGCATAATAATAATGTGGTCAATGGCAGATTAACCAGGACTTGAATCGCACTGACGCTCTTGCAGTAAATGAGAAGAAGGCGAAGGACTTGCCATCATCCAAGAAAGAATAGGCGCATTCGCGCATTGACATTCAAAATAAAGCCCTCTGTCGACGAATGAAAATCACCCTCTACTAGTCGCTCATCATACCTGTCCTGATGTATGACTTGGAATCATGGACAGTGTAGAGAGAAGATGCGATAGCCCTTGGAGTGTTCGAAAGAAAAAAAATCGGAAGATATATAGTCGTGTTCGTGATGCCGACTGTGAGTAAGTTTTATGATGGCCTATATGGGCTTTACGCAGATATGACGACAGTTATCCCAAAATAAGGTCCGAAAGGATTCGGTGGCTGGGTCATGTTATGCAAATGGAAGAATACGCTCCGTCCAGAAAGTATTTCAGTCGACACCACAGTTTGGCAAAAGAGGATTGGGGAGACTTCTACTGAGATGGGGGTGCCAGATGTAGGAAGGCTTAACCTCCCTTGGTGCTTCCGAAATAGGATTAGAGGTAGCGTGATTTGTTACGAAACCGTCAAAATTACTTAGGCGGTTAAGCGCCAAATAACGGATGAAGGAATGTATGTGTTGGCCTGACCACTATCGGGCGGCTACAGCGCCTAGAAAAGTAACATCGGATATATAGTACTACGTTTGAATAAAAATGAGGAAGTATTGGCGCTAAACAAAGTTACTTCCAGCTATCTGTTCCGAGACAATTTTTCGATAGCAAGCTTACTTTCAGCCAGTCTGCACAAGGGTGTGTGGGTGTCTTTTTCCCAATACACCAGACATTTTTTCCATCGATTAAAATGAAATTGATTTGTTCTCGTGTGCTTTGATCAGTAGATAGTTATGTAGCTGATTGTAAATTTTTAGTCTGGAACCTTGCACTGCATATGACCATATTAAGAGCTGCGGCGAAGTCGATAAACCTTTGTCGGTACATAACCAAAAAAAAAAAAAAAATAAACAATATGTTCAAGAATCTCCGGCCGCAAAGTCTCTTTTTCCATACAAATCCAATAAAACGAATAAATTCTTCTCTTCCTGCTCACTGTAGTAGTCCTGGGCCCATATCGCGTTATACGATCCGTGATCGAAATCAGTTTTTTTAATCGCATAGCTGTGAAATGGGTAAACGGATTGGGGAGATATTTGAAATTTGAATCCCTAACTTATTATCATTTTTACGAATTTTTGACAGTTTCTAATTTATTGTTTGAGTGAAATTGCTTTTCGATAGGTCAGAGTAGAACACGATATGGGCCCTGATTGCTTCGGCATTACTCTTGCTATTGCGTAAAAGAAATTTGTGTGGTTTTGCAGTTTATCTTTAGAATATATACATAGGTTTTGCATAGTGGTTAGACATATTCTCACTTTTTTGAATATCCTCATTTAGTTCAATTAGCAAATAAATGGAAAAATGGAAAACCGCCCGCTGTTTGAAGCAAAATTTAGGTGAACGCCCAATTCAGATTCCCAAATGAATTTCCATATTTTTTGCATTTCTTTTCATTATTTGGGAATGCAAACGCTTCTATGTATATATAAAGTTTTACTAGGAGTCTTTTCTAAAACTCATCATGACACTAAAGTTTGAAGGCTAAAGTATCCAAGAACATGACTTGTATGTTGTGGCAAATATGCCACTAAAAGGCAGTGGCTACTGTGTTGTTGTTCAAAAAAGAAAAAAATAACACTATTTACGCATGCGGCTGAAATTCAAATGCAGAAAATAGACTATGTAGAGGTTTACATATCCATACATACATATAAAATGTTAAAGTGCATGACCCTGCTTGGTCTGTGAAGCTTTAGTTGATGTTGTTGTTGGCTACGGGCGAGCGGCTGTGAATGGGTGTTGGTTAAGTGTACTTTTGCGTGCGTTCGTGTTGGATAAGAGCGCGAGTTTTTTCTTAGTATCGCAGAAACACACACTTATGCATACATGCAAGCATGTGTATATATGAGTGAATGGTAAAACTGTCCCATTGCATGTGAAAGCTTAAAGCACGTTCACTAACTCGTTAGCGGAAGCGGAAGTAATTTGTCGTTCGAAATTTTTTCTTAATATTTTTTTTTTCAGGTGCGTCAGCACAATAAAGATCCATATGTGCATATAAACATATTCAGTGTCAGTTACATTTTTATATATTTAAGCAAAAATATGCAGATAAATTATGATATAAATATCTAAAATGGTTCACGAAATGTTGATCTGAATGTGGACTAAACAGGTTTTTTCACTGATGTTTTTTCGAGCGTAGTGTTAAGCTAGAATAATAATTATGTAACAATAATTATGTTAGGTTTTTATAGTGAAATTCAAAAAAATAAAAATTAATCCATTTATCGCGAAGCTTTGTAATAAGAACCGAATTGGTGTATGTCTTATTTGGGATTAGTAACCTTTTCAGTCTAATTTTTATACTCAGCTGAGCAGAGCGCACAGAGTATATTAATTTTGTTTGCATAACGATACCCCTAACGGCATAAACTAATCGAGATAGATATAGACTTCTATATATCAAAATGATCTGGGGGAATAAAGAAATTCATTTAGCCATGTCCGTCCATCTGTCCGTCTGCCCTTTAACACGATAACTTGAGCAAATTTTGAGGTATCTTAGTGAAATTTTGTATGTGAGTTCCTGGGCACTCATCTCAGATCGTTATGTAAAATGAACGAAATCGGACTATAACCACGCCCACATTTTCGATATCCAAAATTACGAAAAACCGAAAAAGTGCGATAATTCATTACCAAAGACGGATAAAGCGATGAAACTTGGTAGGTGCGTGGACCTTATGACACAAACAACTAAGAAAGGTAAAGTTCGGGTGTAACCGAACATTACATACTCAGTTGAGAGCTATGGTGACAACATAAGGGAAAATAACCATGTAGGAAAATGAACCGAGGGAATCCCTGGAATGTGTTTGTATGACATGTGTATCAAATGAAAGGCATTAAAGAGTATTTTATGAGGGAGTGGGCCATAGTTCTATAGGTGGACGCCATTTAGAGATATAGCCATAAAGGTGAATCAGTGTTGACTCTAGAATGCGTTTATACGATATGGGTATCAAATGAAAGGTGTTAATGAGTATTTTAAAAGCGAGTGGGCCTTAGTTCTATAGGTGGACGGCGTTACGAAATATCGCCATAAAGGTGGACCAGGGGTGACTTTAGAATGTGTTTGTACGATATGGGTATCAAATGAAAGGTGCTAATGAGTATTTTAAAAGGGAGCAATCCTTAGTTCCATAGGTGGACGCCGTTTCGAGATATCGCCATAAAGATGGACCAGGGGTGACCCCAGAATTTGTTTGTACAATATGGGCATCAAACGAAAGCTGTTAATGAGTATTTTAAAAGGGAGTGGGCCTTAGTTCTATAGGTGGACGGCGTTACGAAATATCGCCATAAAAGTGGACCAGGGGTGACTCTAGAATGTGTTTGTACAATATGGGCATCAAACGAAAGGTATTAATGAGTATTTTAAAAGGGAGTGGGCCTTAGTTCTATAGGTGGACGGCGTTACGAAATATCGCCATAAAGGTGGATCAGGGGTAACTCTAGAATGTGTTTGTACGATATGGGTATCAAATGAAAGGTGTTAATGAGTATTTTAAAAGCGAGTGGGCCTTAGTTCTATAGGTGGATGCCGTTTAGAAATATCGCCATAAAGGTGGACCAGGGGTGACTCTAGAATGTGTTTGTACGATATGGGTATCAAATTAAAGGTATTAATGAGTGTTTTAAAAGGGAGTGGTGGTTGTTGTATAGGTGGTCGCATTTTCGAGATATTGCCATAAAGGTGGACCAGGGGTGACTTTAGAATATGTTTGTACGATATGGGTATCAAATGAAAGGTGTTAATGAGTATTTTAAAAGCGAGTGGACCTTATTTCTATAGGTGTATGCCGTTTAGAAATATCTCCATAAAGGTGGACCAGGGGTGATTCTGGAATGTGTTTGTACGATATGGGTATCAAATTAAAGGTATTAATGAGTGTTTTAAAAGAGAGTGGTATTTGATGTATAGGTGGTCGCATTTTCGAGATATTGCCATAAAGGTGGACCAGGGGTGACTTTAGAATATGTTTGTACGATATGGGTATCAAATGAAAGGTGTTAATGAGTATTTTAAAAGGGCGTGGGGCTTAGTTCTATAGGTGGACGCCTTTTCGAGATATCGCCATAAAGGTGGACCAGGGGTGACTCTAGAATGAGTTTGTACGATATGGGTATCAAATGAAAGGTGTTAATGAGTATTTTAAAAGCGAGTGGGCCTTAGTTCTATAGGTGGATGCCGTTTAGAAATATCGCCATAAAGGTGGACCAGGGGTGACTCTAGAATGTGTTTGTACAATATGGGTATCAAATTAAAGGCACTAATGAGTGTTTTAAAAGGGAGTGGTGGTTGTTGTATAGGTGGTCGCATTTTCGAGATATTGCCATAAAGGTGGACCAGGGGTGACTTTAGAATATGTTTGTACGATATGGGTATCAAATGAAAGGTGTTAATGAGTATTTTAAAAGCGAGTGGGCCTTAGTTCTATAGGTGGATGCCGTTTAGAAATATCGCCATAAAGGTGGACCAGGGGTGACTCTAGAATGTGTTTGTACAATATGGGTATCAAATTAAAGGCACTAATGAGTGTTTTAAAAGGGAGTGGTGGTTGTTGTATAGGTGGTCGCATTTTCGAGATATTGCCATAAAGGTGGACCAGGGGTGACTTTAGAATATGTTTGTACGATATGGGTATCAAATGAAAGGTGTTAATGAGTATTTTAAAAGCGAGTGGGCCTTAGTTCTATAGGTGGATGCCGTTTAGAAATATCGCCATAAAGGTGGACCAGGGGTGACTCTAGAATGTGTTTGTACAATATGGGTATCAAATTAAAGGCACTAATGAGTGTTTTAAAAGGGAGTGGTGGTTGTTGTATAGGTGGTCGCATTTTCGAGATATTGCCATAAAGGTGGACCAGGGGTGATTCTGGAATGTGTTTGTACGATATGGGTATCAAATTAAAGGTATTAATGAGTGTTTTAAAAGGGAGTGGTATTTGATGTATAGGTGGTCGCATTTTCGAGATATTGCCATAAAGGTGGACCAGGGGTGACTTTAGAATATGTTTGTACGATATGGGTATCAAATGAAAGGTGTTACTGAGCATTTTAAGAGGGAGTGGGCCTTAGGTCTATCGGTGGACGCCTTTTCGAGATATCGCCATTAAGGTGGACCAGGAGTGACTCTAGAATGTGTGTGTACGATATGGGTATCAAACGAAAAGCCTTACTGAGCATTTTAAGAGGGAGTGGGCATTAAGTCTATAGGTCAGGGCCAGGGGTGACTCTAGAATGTGTTTGTATGATATGGGTATCAAATGAAAGATGGTAGTGAGTATTTTAAAAGGGAGTAATCCTTAGTTCTATAGGCGGACGCCTTTTCGAGATATCGCCATAAAGGTGGACCAAGGGTGACTCTAGAATGTTTGTACGATATGGGTATCAAACGAAAGATGTTACTGAGCATTTTAAGAGGGAGTGGGCATGAGGTCTATAGGTGGACGCCTTTTCGAGATATCGTCATTAGGGTGGGCCAGGGGTGACTCTAGAATGTGTTTGTACGATATGGGTATCAAATGAAAAGTGGTAATGAGTAGTTTAAAAGGGAGTAATCCTTAGTTCTATAGGTGGACGCCTTTTCGAGATATCGCCATAAAGGTGGACCAAGGGTGACTCTAGAATGTTTGTACGATATGGGTATTAAACGAAAGGTGTTACTGAGCATTATAAGAGGGAGTGGGCATTAGGTCTATAGGTGGACGCCTTTTCGAGATATCGCCATTAGGGTGGGCCAGGGGTGACTCTAGAATGTTTGTACGATATGGGTATCAAACGAAAGGTGTTACTGAGCATTTTAAGAGGGAGTGGGCATTAGGTCTATAGGTGGACGCCTTTTCGAGATATCGCCATTAGGGTGGGCCAGGGGTGACTCTAGAATGTGTTTGTACGATATGGATATCAAATTAAAGGTATTAATGAGGGTTTTAAAAGCGAGTGGCCCTTAGATGTATATGTGAAGGCGTTCTCGCGATATCGACCAAAATGTGGACCAGGTGATCCAGAAAATTATCTGTCGGGTACTGCTAATTTATTTGTATATGCAATACCACTAACAGTATTCCTGCCAAGATTCCAAGGGCTGTTGATTTCGTCTTGTAGAACTTTTTCATTTTCTTCTACTTAATATGGTAGGTGTCACACCCATTTTACAAAGTTTTTTCCAAAGCTATATTTTGCGTCAATAAACCAATCCAGTTACCATGTTTCATCCTTTTTTTCGTATTTGGTATAGAATTATGGCATTTTTTTCATTTTTCGTAATTTTCGATATCGATAAAGTGGGCGTGGTGATGGTCGGATTTCGGCCATTTTTTACACCGAGATAAAGTGAGTTCAGATAAGTACGTGGGCTAAGTTTGGTAGAGATATATCGGTTTTTGCTCAAGTTATTGTGTTAACGGCCGAGCGGAAGGACAGACGGTGGACTGTGTATAAAAACTGGGCGTGGCTTCCACCGATTTCGCCCATTTTCATAGAGAACAGTTACCGTCATAGAATCTATGCTCCTACCAAACTTGAGAAGGATTGGTAAATTTTTGTTCGACTTATGGCATTAAAAGTATTCTAGACAAACTAAATGAAAATGGGCGTAGCCACACCCATTTTGAAATATTCTTTTATTTTTGTATTTTGTTACATCATATCATTACTGGAGTTGAATTTTGACTTAATTTACTTATATACAGTAAAGATAATAAATTTTTTGTTAAAATTTGAATTAAAAAAATTTTTTTTTTAAAAAGTGGTCGTGTTCTTCATCCAATTTTGCTAATTTTTATTTAGCACATATATAGTAATAGTATTAACGTTCCTGCCAAATTTCATCATGATATCTTCAACGGCTGCCAAATTACAGCTTGCAAAACTTTTAAATTACCTTCTTGTAAAGGTGGGCGGTGCCACGCCCGTTGTCCAAAATCTTACTAATTTTCTATTCTGCGGCATAAGTTCAACCCATCTACCAAGTTTCATCGCTTTATCCGCCTTTGGCAATGAAGTATCGCATTTTTTCGGTTTTTCGAAATTTTCGATATCGAAAAAGTGGGCGTGGTTATAGTCCAATATCGTTCATTTTAAACAGCGATCTGAGATGAGTGCCCAGGAATCTACATACCAAATTTCATCAAGATACCTCAAAATTTACTCAAGTTATCGTGTTAACGGACAGACGGACGGACGGACGGACGGACATGGCTCAATCAAATTTTTTTTCGATACTGATGATTTTGATATATGGAAGTCTATATCTATCTCGATTCCTTTATACCTGTACAACCAACCGTTATCCAATCAAAGTTAATATACTCTGTGAGCTCTGCTCAACTGAGTATAAAAATTAAATGAAAAAGGGCGGAGCCACGCCCATTTTGAAAATTTCTTTTATTTTTGTATTTTGTTGCAACATATCATTACTGGAGTTGATTGTTGACATAATTTACTTATATACTGTAAAGATATTAAATTTTTTGTTAAAATTTTACTTAAAAAAAAATTTTTTTTTAAAAGTGGGCGTGGTCCTTCTCCGATTTTGCTAATTTTTATTAAGCGTACATATAGTAATAGGAGTAACGTTCCTGCCAAACTTCATCATGATATCTTCAACGACTGCCAAATTACAGCTTGCAAACATTTTAAACTACCTTCTTTTAAAAGTGGGCGGTGCCTCGCCCATTGTCCAAAATTTTACTAATTTTCTATTCTGCGCCATAAGTTCAACTCATCTACCAAGGTTCGTCGCTTTATCTGTCTTTTGTAATGAATTATCGCACTTTTTCGGTTTTTCGAAATTTTCGATATCGAAAAAGTGGGCGTGGTTATAGTCCGATATCGTTCATTTTAAATAGCGATCTGAGATGAGTGTTCAGGAACCCACATACCAAATTTCATCAAGATATCTCAAAATTTACTCAAGTTATCGTGTTAACGGATGGACGGACGGACGGACATGGCTCAATCAAATTTTTTTTCGATCCTGATTATTTTGATATATGGAAGTCTATATCTATCTCGATTCCTTTATATATGTACAACCAACCGTTATCCAATCAAAATTAGTAAAATTTTGGGCAATGGGCGTGGCACCGCTCACTTTTAAAAGAAGGTAATTTAAAAGTTTTGCAAGCTGTAATTTGGCAGCTGAGTATGTGATGTTCGGTTACACCCGAACTTAGTCTTCCTTACTTGTTTTGGTATACATTTGAACCTGTTTCAATTATTTACAATCTCTGATACATTATGATTTTCTTTATGAAGAATTCTGATAAAAAATAAATAGATACTTCAGGCGATTTACATCCGAAGGGGAAAAGGCAGAACTTCTCTTCCTTTTTAATTTTCCCAACGATTTGGCGGACCGGGACCTAGATGTTTTGTACTGGCTCGGAGGACATCTGCATGGCAGATGAATTTTCACTGAGATGCTTTTCAAGCCAGACGTACACCCGAAATGTTTGCCAAACTACCTGCCGAAAGGTGACGCGGCTAAGAAAGACGTTGTTCTAATAGAAAAAAAATTTTCCAAATGTTTGATGTTACTTTGCCCGGGAGTTAAGTCCAAGACCTTCAATGTGGTAGGCGAAGCACGCTACTATCACACCACGGCGACGGCCAGAGAACTGTGATACCACCCTAAAATTTAGCAGCACAAAACAACTTAAAGTTTCAGAACTGATATTTTGTAAGCCCAGACGCTGGCAGGAAACAGTTTAATGAGGGCAGATAAATGTTTTGTTATCGCATTCATTCAAGGGATCCCTTTCAGGAAGCTACCCGGTCAATATTGCATTTAGGTCAAGATATGAAACACAGTCTGTTGGCTAAGCCTTAAGCTACTAAGCGTAGGTGCAGCGCCAGCGACAGCTATTTTAGGCTTGTTTATACTGCGTCTGTTTTTGTAATATTTTATCGCTTATAGAGGGCAGCCTGCCGAATTATGTCTCGGTATGCTAGTCGGAGCTTATGGCTGCTATGAAAAACGTTACTGTAAGCTTTAAAATCACATCTACTACTTACTGTGCTCTCACACAAGTGGTAGGCAAGTAATGCAATTTATACTCTGCTTTCAACATCAATTTCCAACTTAAGCTTGCTGTCTATTTGTACGCTGTCGTGCTTCATCTTCGAGGAGACTGAAAGTTCTATACCATTAAGTGATGGCGGTCGAAAGACTCTGGCACTGCGACAACAACTTTGTCCGCATATTCTAATAATTGCATATGCTAATACCTACTCCTTAAACAGCTTGAATAGTATCTATTTCAGTTCAGAGAATACAATCCTTGGTGTTCAGTATTGATTGCGCTCATCTGAAGATGTACCAGCACGTGTTAATCTTATTGAGAGGTTTGACAATTGCGCTAGCGTCAACTTGAACAGTAAAGCATCATCTATTTCCGGGAAGTCAGCTATGGTGTATTGCTTGCATTTAATAAATTTGTGTACGACACCAATGAGTTATGGAGAGGGAATTTCTATTAAAAACCCCTCATAAATGGCAGTAGTTATTGGGTTAGTAAAAATTCTTCCTACTGACCTAATGTGTGTGACCAAAAGCCTCTTAAGCACCCTTCACATAAGTGATGTGAGACTAATTTGACTATAATCTTTGGTCTTATTGTACATTAGTCTAGCAAACTTCAGCAGGAAAATTACTTTTGCTCTCTTGCAGTTTTGTGGCATATTAATTTAGATAACAGCAGCTCTGTGTGCCCTTTCTAGCCAGAGGGCCATTGCATACCATCGATGTCAGGCAAATTTTAAAGAAAGAAGCATTTTGCCTACGGAAATTATAATTTTGCCTATTTAATATCGAATTCCAAGTCTACGCAATGATTCATCATTCAGTCAAAAGAATACAAAAGTATTTCCAAGGAATCCGCTGATGAGCCCGCGCTTTCTATGTCCTCCCTTCGTACGAAGTGAATGCAGTAAAGTTTCTTGAAGAGAAACCTTATTATTTTTCTACCTCTACTGGGATCCCCTCAGTAGATAGAAACTGGTAAATATAAGGGTGGGCTTAGTAATACAGTTACTTAGATTTCGATAAAGGATATAGGGAAAAAGGGTCACACCTCTTACTTTTTTTGAGGAGCTTCGACATAAATATATTGTTTTTTGATTTGGTATCGCAGCTTATACGTTTAACTTTGTTGTTCATTAAATATTTTCGGAAAGCGAGTTCATCTTGTCATATGTCATAAAAGTCAATGGTTGGGCTTACCTAACCACCAGTTAAGTCTATTCTGCTTTCATTGATTGATTTTGATCAAAAAGCAGGCTTCAAAAATTCGTTCTTTCAAACAGATTGTATATTCTGCCGGTTTGCTACGTAATCCTTTTATTGCGCACATAGCACACTTGGGTGAAAATGATAGTGATATTTTCACTGAGAAGGGTTTTAACGTCCATAGCATTTATTAAATATTTATGAATTTTTCTTACTTTTGCTAAGTTGACAACTTGTCTACATTTATTAAGAAAATAATAATATTAATAGGCGAAAGTATACAGATAACTTAATATTCTTCGCAATTCATCAAGTACATATTGCCCAACAATCCATTATTACAGATTTTGTGTACCAAATGTTGAAGTGAGTTTTTAGTTATACATCGTCTTATTCTCGATATTCATAAATCTGGTGAAGTCGTTTCGTTGCCTTGTGCTTTGCGTGCGTTGAGGCTGTGCTCTCACACTCCCCTCTTTGCGAAAATAGCTGTAATAAATTAAATGAGATTTCAATGTCGTTAAGTGGCCAAATTGACTGAAATAAACGTCGCTTTAGTTCTGCTTTTGATTTTATTTAGATATATTTTTTGAATTTGTGTAGAAAATGGGAAGCAATGAAAACTGGCGTAAGATGTTTTACGTTCAGCTAGTTGGCAATGGGTAGTAGAATATTTCTCATTCTATTTTTTATAATTACGATAAAAGATTTTAGAATGGCCGTAAGATCTATAAAATTATGAAATGAATATTAGAGGGATTCGAAGAATAAACCCTTTCTTTATTCTGAACAAGAGGAAAATGTTCGTTTTCACTGAATGAAATACTTTTGAAATAAAAGCTCAGTCATTGTCTTCGTATTCAGCGCGTACTTTTACTCAAGAATCGATATAGATATAAAATGTCTTATATAAAAATTATTAGGATCGAAAAAGATTTTGATTGATTTATGACCCTTCATCGGCCCATTAGCACGATAACTTGAGCAACAATTGAGATATTTTAACAAAATTTGGTTATGAAAACAAGCGAAATCGATGGAAAACCACTTCAATTTTTCAGTAACTTAAAATGACAAAAGTGTAATCATTCATAACCAAAGACCAATAAAGTGATAAACATAATAAGTGGGTTTATTTTATAGCGAAAATTAGATATGTGGTAAAATCTTCGGAAATGGGCGTGGCATCGCCCACGTTTGGAAGGAAGAAGAAAAATTTTAATGGCAGTAAATAAAAAGCCGTTAAACATATCATGTTCGAATTTTCTAACTTAATTAAAAGGTAGCCAAATCGACTGATGATCAGGTCATCTTAAAAAAGACATATAACTGACTTGAAGTAATATTTCACGTCTAAAGTACTTGAATTAGACTAAAAAATGTTTAAAATGGATGCAACTCACTTCTTAGTCAATCTATAAAAAAAATTTTTTTTTGGAATAATACTTGACATGATTTGCTTTTCCAATTTACGTCGTACAACCGCGAGATGCATCAACACTGTGAAGCTTTTCATAACAACAATACAATCGGAGTGTTTTCCAAACCGCAGCCTAAGGGTGACCTCTCCAATTGAAACCTATTTTTTTTAAATTTTTGATGTTTCTTTGCCCGAGACTTTAACCCAGAATATTCATTGTGGAAGGCGGAACTTGCTACCATCACCCCATGGCTGCCGCTATGCATAAGGAAAATATTGTATAGTGTTTATAGTGCAATCATAGTTAGAGTATGGATGTATCATTTGGAATCCTATTTATTTCACACGATCGGCAAATTTTCAAGAGTTCAACGCAAATTCATTCGCTATTTGAGTAGTCTTTATTTATTTATTAAACTAGTCTGCAAGGTTTTTTGCTATGGACTTGATAAGGATATGAATATGAACATGAATATGAATATGAATATGAATATTAGTATCAATATGAATATGAATATGAGTTTGAATATGAGGATGAATATGTATGAATATGTATGTGAAAGTGAATAAAAGGATGAATATGAATATGAGTGTGAATTTGAATATGGATAAGAGTGTTAATATGAATATGAATATGAGTTTTAATATGAGTATGAATTTTAATATGAGTTTGAGTATGAGAATATATGAATATAAGTAAGAGCATGAATATGAATATGAGTGTGAATATGAATATAAATAAGAGTATGTATATGAATATGAATATATATATGAGTATGAATATGATTATGAATATATATATGAATATAAGTATAGGAATTGACTCATCCTTAAAATTTTTGGTTTACTTGCCACTCCAAAGGACGATATATATATCCGGAAACGCACACATCTGCTTTTGATACCGGCTCGAAATTTTCAGGCCTAACTTTTGACGAGACCTTGAGAAATAATTTACTTGCCTTTTAAAATTTTTTTATTACTAACGAGCACACTTGAATGTATCTTACATGAGTTGGCAGGAAGTATGCATTCTATTACCTACATCAAGTGCTAAATATGAGCACCATTTGTACGGAAATGAAAGAAATTAAAAGGTCAAAGGTCTGTGTACATGCAAATGTTTAACACTCAACAATGTTGCTACTTGGTCCACGAGTACTACACACAATTGCGGGTGCGAATTAATAAACAGTCGGTAGACGCATTAAGTTAGCCACAAGTACTACAAGTTGCAGACGTCAACGAACTTTAAGTGTGTGGGAAATTGTGAAAGTACCTACATACATATGAGCACAAATTTACAGTCTTGGTTGGTTGTATATCATATTTGCGTGTGAGTAAAAGTCTCAAATATTTCTTGTATTTAAAACATTTAAGGATATACATTAGAGCGGGTCAAATTTGTTTGCCCTTCAGGAGTATGGCAAAAACGTAATCTACAGATGATTCTAAGAAAAATTGCTAAAGACACCATAGCTCTAAGTCGGATTTCGAGGTCCGCACTTTTGCAAAATAGATATTTTGCATTTGAATGTAGGGTTTGGCCAAAAAATCTTCATAACTTCTGATATAATTTTAGGAAAAATATCATATTGGGCTTACCTTAAAGATATTTTACGTATATTTCAGCATCTGTGTTAATACCTATGGTGTTTTTGAATTTTAGTAGAGATATCAGGCTTTTATTATGAGAAATTAGCCTAAAAAGAACTTTTAAATACTATATTGTTATTTTTAACAAATTTCTTATGGTACATTTTTTTTCTTTACAGCTAAAATAAGTTCAGAACATTTCTAGCAACTTTCATTCAGACAGGTTTTATTTATTTTTTATTTTTATTTTTACCTTTATATTAAGTTGCTTTCATGTTTGTCCCCTCATTTCCTTATTTCATTTTTCGGTAACTTTCCTTTGAGCTAGACACTTGATACTTAGAACATGGTTCAGATCTGAAAGACATTACAATGCAAATGAAAAAAAAAAATCCGTTAGGTGGCGCACGGATCGAGATATACAGAAAATTTATTTTAAAATGGAAATTTTGCGATTGACTTTTAACTAACTTCTCGATGATCCAGAGACCTGAAACTTTAGCACATAGTTTGCTAGTCGAAGGCACTACAATTCGTGGAAAACAAAATGCCGCCAGGTGTCAGACGAATCGAGATAAACGAAAATCCCTGAAAATCCCTGAAAACGAGGGTAATCTTGTGATCGATTTTTAAGTAACTTCCCGGTGAGCTAGAGACTTGCAATTTGGGCCGTGATTCAGAACCTGGAGACAATGCAATATATGATCAAAAAAATTTCGCTAGGTGGCGCATGAATCGAGATATTAAGAAATTTTTTTTTTGATTTGGGAATATTTCAATCCGTTTTTAACTAACTTCCCGGTGACTTAGAGACTTGAAACTAGGCACACAGTTCGAGGCTGGGTGACAATACAATCTACAGAAAACAAAATCCCCTAGGTGGCGCGCTAAGTGAGATAACTACAAATCTTTGAAAAACGAGGGGAATTTTCAATCGATTTTTGAGTAACTTCCCGGTGAGCTGGAGTTATGAAACTTTAACCGTAAGTCATAACTCTGTGACTATGAAATATTTTATCAAAAAAATTCCGCTAGGTGGCGCATGGATCGAGATATTAGGAAAATTTATTTTAATTTGGGAATCTTTCCATCCATTTTTAACTAACTTCCCGGTTACCTAGATACTTGTAGCTTAGCACATAGTTCGAGACCCGGTGACAATACAACTTATAGAAAACAAAGTTCCGCTAGGTGGCATTTTAATTGAGATAACTACAAATCCCTGAAAAACGAGGGGAATCTTGAGATCGATTTTTGATTAACATTCCGGTGAGCTAGAGACTTGAAACTTGAGCCGTAAGTCAGAACCCGGTGACAATGTAATATTTTATCAAAAAAAATTCCGCTAGGCGGCGCACGGATGGAGACATTAGGAAAATTAATTTTAATTTGGGAATCTTTCAATCCATTTTTAACTAACTTCCCGGTTACCTAGAGACTTGTAGCTTAACACATAGTTCGAGACCCAGTGACAATACAATTTGTAGAAAACAAAGTTCCGCTAGTTAGCGTACTAATTGAGATAACTACAAATCCCTGAAAAACGAGGGGAATCTTGCCATCGACTTAGAGACTGAATCCCAAAATTCTTTTACAAGAGCTTTTGATAAAGTTTTCTAATCAAAATTCAACAAGACTATGTCTGTAGGAAAAATTTCCTTCTATTTTTTGTTCCATTTATATAAAGGTAGTCCTTTTTTTATCATTTTTTATTCGAATTCGTGTTAGTAGAAAAAATAATATACCTTTAAGGTAAGCGCAATATGACAACACCTACCTTGGCACTGAACGTTATGCTGAACATATACCCAGTAGATATTGCGGGAAAGGCGGCTGCGGCAAGGTCGTTGGTCAGGATTCGTGATAAGATATATGGACTTTCTGACTGCGGACACTCTAGCCTTCTTACCAGTACCGACTTTATCTCGGATAGAACGGACTATTGTATTCCGATAACTGCTCCCTATACAACCTTCACCCCAGTCATTCCACCGAGAGAGGAGTGGGGAAGAGAAATTATCTGGGGCAGGGGCCGGTTAACTTGTTCACGGATGGGTTGAAGCTAGACGGAAAGGTTGGTGGGGGGGGGGGGGGTCTTTTGTCAAGAGCTAAAGTTTAAGTTGGCTGATCCTTGCAGTGTAGCGGAAGTTGCTGCGATTAAGGATGCGGTGGATGGAATGCTATCCAGTGCTACTGCGGTTAGGGAATTTGACATCTATTCTGGTAACCAAGCGGCTATCAAAGCTTTGAGCTCAACTACAGTGCGATCGATGGTGGTCTGGGAGAGCCTTACCTCGCTTGCGATTGCATCGAATTATTTTACAATTAAGATTATCTGGGTCCCGGGCCACAGTGATATCTCGGGTAACTGTCAAGCGGATCTCTTAGCCCGCATCGGTACAACTGAACAGGATGAAGATGGCTGTAGGGATTTCGGAACCCCCTGGCCACCTGTGGATTGCTCTTCCATATCTGGGCCTCGAGTCAGCTCAGCAAATGTTGGGCGTACACCACGTCTTGCAGGGTAGCAAGATCTTTCTGGCCGAAAATGGATGGCAGGAGGTCTGCTGAAATAATTGGGTTCACTAAGGCTCACCTATCAATGGTCATTGGGGTTTTGACATGGCACTGTCCCATGGATATCCACGAGGTACGTCTCAATATACTGCAAATTGCATCCTGCTGCAGCTGTATGGAGGATGATGAGGGGGAATCGCCAAATCACTTTATGCTTGATTGCACAGCTTTTGCCAAAACTAGGCGAAAGTACTTCGTTCGCGACTCACTTGGATCTCCCGAGGATTTGTCCAAAGTTGAGATCGGTATCATTTGGAGCTTTATCGTTGCTACCCAACGAATCTCTAAGTAACTAGATCTAAGCCACCGTTATTTTTGGTGTATGTGGTATCACAACGGACCTTCGTGTTGTCCAAGTCAGCTATCCTTATCAGGGCAGCTACCACCTAACCTAACCTAACAAATATGATATTTTTCCTATAATTCTATCAGAAGATATGAAGAGATTTTGACCAAACCCTACATTAAAACGCAAAATACCTATTTTGCAAAAGTGGGGACCTCGAAATCGGACTTAGAGCTATGGTGTCTTGAGCAATTTTTCTTAGAATCATCTGTAGATTACGTTTTTGCTATACTCCTGATGGGAAAAAATCTATCCATACAATTTGACCACCTCTAATATACATATATACCTATAATGTATATGTGTAAACAATATTGTAAGCACTAAGTAAGTAGCTAAAGTATATTCACACCGTTCCAAAATGTTATTTAATCAGATATTTTTGCTATTTCTTCCCTTTCCGTTTTACATATATTTTTTCTCAGTTTTCAGCTACTCCTATGTAATGTGGCTAAAAAAAAACTGCAAACTCGAGCGGTCGCTTGCACAAAAGCTTTGTTTTTGCCAAGAAGGCGTGAAGGAATTTTTGAAGGCGTCACTGCTGAAAAACTTGTCATCTTTGTTGGCATGATTTAAGTTGTGGCGTCCAAACGAAATTGTTTACACTAATTTCCATTTTTATTTCCATTTCCTTTATATTTTCAATTTCTTCAAGCATTACATTTACCATGAAAGGGAATTTACACAAACGATGCGCTTTAGAGAAATATAAAGCACGGAATTGTGTTGCGCCTTTTTTATTTTTATTAGAGTTACTAGAAGACACGGCAGACGTTGTCCTGCCCTAAATTTGGTCTATCTGCATACATTTTAATAAGCTTTTTCCGTCTGACTCTGCCCTCCCCCCTCTTAACTTTTTCCTAATCCTTTTATTCACTCCTCCCTCCGTCTTTTTCGCTTCATATATCTCCATCTTCGTCTCATTCTATCTCTTTCTCAATCTCCTTCTCCTTCTCTCTTTTCCGTTATCTCAATTCATTCTCATTCTTCTGCATCCCTTATTGCCTGTCCCAGAGGGTGGTATGTATTTTATTCCAGTGCCAGTCCCACTCCGAGTCTTAGTCCCAGCCCCACTCCGAGTCTCAGTCCGTCTCTGGATAATATATTACTCTGTACCAAAGCACTCATCAACAGCTTTTTTTAATATCCATATTGTATAAACACTGTCTAACTGGCCCACGTTTTGGCCTATATCTCGAGACCCTGTACCTGTAGTAACCACCGCGTGAGGTTTACGTAACTTGTGTGGAAGTTTGAACAAAATCGACCGACGCATCTCTTCAAACACCGGCGACCAACTAACAAACATTTTAGCCTTTCTTTTTATATATGTATATAGGTTTTTATTTTTCACACTTTACTATAATATTAAAACGAAATGCAGATTTTCGTTGCTTTTGAAATTCGGCTTAAAATTTGCACATGGAACAACTAAAGACTCTCCTGTATTAAAAACAAAAATGTCATAGTACGTCTAAATATCGGGCCCCCTCTGAAACCCCGTTTCAGTTTGATTTAAGCTCGCTATCTGTTGAGAAATAGAAGTGTTATTTTGAGGTAAGGCCATTTTGTATTATTGAATAGTGGTGTAATTTATTCAACAGTTCAGTGATTCGAACTTTAGTAGAGGATTTGGAATAAGCGGAATTTCCCTAAATTCGTTACAATTGTTGTCAGAAGAGGAATTGTTGAATAAACGAATACAACTTAGACATAGCAAAGTTGAGTGAATTGAAAATCCAGCAACTAAAGAAGGAGTTGGAGAGCCATGGATTGAATACAACCGGCAATAAACTTGAACTTCAGGCACTACTACGAGAGGCAATGGAAACAGAAAGAATTAACGTGGAAGAGTATGTCTTTCATCTTGATGGCGAGGAAACAACAAAAATGGAAGAGACAGTCACGCAGACAGTTAAAAGCACAGGCTTGAACATGATTTTGCTTGCAATATCTGCTCAAACATCGACAATGGCATCTCAACTGGAATCACAGGAGACACGTATAACATCCAAGATTGAAGCCCGAGAAAGACATATGTCATCTCAACTGGAAGAACAGAAAACATATACGGCATCTCAACTGGAATCGCAGGAGACACGCATATCATCAAAGATTTAAGCACAAGAAACGCGGATTTCAGAAATGTCGACACAGTTTACACCAAAGAAGGAAACACAACTGAAAGAGCAATAGACACGCCTAAGGATACAACTGGAAGCACAAGAGGGTCGTATATCACCAAAACTCGAAACGCGCATGGACGAAAAAAATAATGCAGTTTGAAGAAAAATTCGAGGCAGAGGTGGATGCTTTGAGAGGTCGTATGCAGGAATTGCAACTTTATCAGCCGGCTGCTTCAGCGAGTAATACGAAGGTAAAAAGTCCATCTTTTGAAGGTTCTGTTCCTTTCAAACAGCGTCGCTTCTGTGTAAGCCAGTTATCAAAGCACGCTGTTTGGAAGTGGAAAGGCCAGACTCGGTGAACACAATATTGGAGGTGCTGAAGGGATCACAACAGAAAAATGACGGAGTTATCAAATGCTTAAAATACGGGAAGCCTGGTCACATTGAACGTCATTGCGATCTTGATCCTAGTGGTTACAACAGCATGGGTGGTCTTAATAACAAAGCTGGAGAGGATGAGCAAGAGCGAGTAAAATGTAGAGGTCAGGAGCTAGCTCCAGCTATTGAATATCCTGTGATATCTGTGTCGCAAATTAGAAGGAAATCAAGCAGTCTTACCTTCAGAGGGAATGTGGATAACAAAGAGCATATACTGACTATAGATACGGGCACATCTCATTCCCTGATTCGATCTGATTTGGCCAACAGGAGAGTAAAGCCATTACCTGGAGCAAGGTTGCGTACGGTCACTGGCGAGTATAACCAAGTCAAAGGAGAAGTGATCTGTGAAGTTTTAATTAGGAAGGTCATGGTTCTACACAAATTCGTTGTGGCGGAGATTGTTGATGAAGTCATATTGGGAGTGGACTTCTTAGTTGACCATGACATCAAGATCGATATACAGAGAAGGAATATGCGAACCAGGATTTACCACTCAACTTCAATTTGGAGAAAGGGTTCAGCAGTAGGCGAGTGCTGGTGGAGGCGACTCGACAAATACCACAAAAGTCAAAGGTAGTAGATCGGGCAAAGGTTGATGGAGCGAATGTACCAAAAAAAGCAAAATCAAAGATACCTGCGAGAGAAACACTGGCATTGAGAAAACCAAATGGACGCACTAAAACGAAGGAAAGAATTTCCCAGAAAGAATGCAAGAGTAGTTTCAAGCCAGGCCGCACTATTTTTGTGAACCATCAATTTGATACTGATGATGCAAAGTCAATCCGTCAAGGACAAGCTGTGCAAAGTAACCCAGTGGCCAAACAATAGAGTGTGAGGCAACGAACTTGGATAGTGAGCGTTAAGATGAACCACAGGTACACAAGAAGAACAATTCGGAAGGGTTCGTGGAGGGAGATTTGGTACTGTTATACAACAGTTGGGAAGGCCCGTACAAAGTTCTTAAGAGCATCAGTGATACCATCTACCGCATAAAAAACAATTGGAAAACCACGAAATAGAAGGGTGGTTCATTTGGAGAGGCTAGCAGCGGTTAGATAGAGAGATTTGTCTGATCGGGACATCAGACTTAGGTGGAGGGCAGTGTGACGAATATTAGTGACACTAAGTGATACTCACATCACTAATCTGATATTAAGTAAATAAAGCAACAAAAACAATAAAGCAAACTGCCACACTTGTACGTACGTAAACAAATTAATCATTTTGTCTACACATATGAGAGCAACGCACAAACACATGCATATATCTATATATGAGATACTCCCAAAATTTGACAATCGTCTGTGGATGTATCACTCACATATACACGTGCATGGGCTACGCGAGAAGCTATAATCATCGTGCATCTGTAGTTATAGCTGAGAAATTTATAGCTGGTAACTAAGTTAAATTCTAGAAAGTTAAATTCTATTCTGAATTCATTTTCTTTTTGTTCGACTTAAGGCATTACATATATTCTGAGAGTAACGAAAAAGGGGCGGATCACGCCCCTAGTATTACAGAGGCTACCACCAATGTCCTTGAGTGAGCAAAAATGCAGTTTAACAGTTGTAGCTATGAAAACAGTGTGTATGGCAAATTTCGTTCGGATTTGGAGATTTTTGTTCGACTTATGAAATTAAAAATATTTTATGTAGAGTAACCAAAAAGGGGCGGGTTACGCCCATTTTCAAAATTTAATAAATTTTTTTTCTTAGCTTAACCATACCACTACTGTGGTAGAGCATCACTCAAATGTAGTTAAATACCATAGAATTATTGCAAACATTGTCAAGGTTAGATCTTTAAGAGAAGTAGGAGTGGTATTTAAGCGATTTTTATTTTCTGCACTATGTCTATATAATTTGGCAATATTGATGTCCCTAACCTGGCTTGTTCAATTTTAAAATTTTCGTCTTCTGGATATGCGTGGTGCCACGATCATATTCCACAACTTTTTAGAATTTATATTATGCGTCATAAAACCAATCCACCTATCAAATTTCATTAGCTTAGCAGTATTCGTTTTTAAATGATCTAATTTTTCCCAATTTTTTTAATTTTCGATATCGAAGAAGTGGGCGTGGTTATCGTGCGATTTCACTCATTTTCAAAACCATTCTGGGTCCATGTAAGCCCGTATACCGAATTTGGTGAAGATATCTCAATATTTGCTCAAGTTATCGTGTTAACTGGCGAGCAGACCGACGGATGGGCGGACGGACAAGGCTCAATAATTTTTTTTTTTTTTTGATACTGATGATTCTGATATATGTAAGTGTATATCTATCTCGATTCTTTATACCTTTAAAACCAACAGTTATCCAATCAAAATTATAATACGCTGTGTACAAGTACAGCTGGGTATAAAAATAATCCACGCCTTAACATTTATATAAATAGCAATAAAGAGCAAGATGCCAGGCATCCACTGCTTAACTTTCGTCTTCTTATACAGTGCGGCTATCTTTCTCATACTATTAGCAGGAATAGTTAATATGAAATTTATGTCGATGGCACTTCGCTTCTGTTCGTAATTTGGCAAATTTTAATTACATTTTCGAAAAAAATTCTAATTTGGCGCTTTCGTTCGTGTAATTATGGTGAAAGAAGTAAATTCAACATCACAACATCGCTGCAAATGTGAAGAAACACTAGACTTCCGGCTTAACTAGAAAGAATATAGAAATAAATTAAAACTTTACAAAAGACTGGCAGCATGAGTACTGAAATAAAAACTAATTAAGCAAACAAAATTACCTACAAACAAATACACAAACACTCTTTTATATTTCGCTGATATGCATACATACATACATACATATAAAACCGACTTACACATATTTCATTTAGAATACATTCTTACATATTTGTTTCTCATTTCTCTCTTAATCTTTGGAAAAATGTCTTAAAAATCTCGAAAATTAAAAACAGCAACAGCAAGCAGTTCCTGTGAGCCACTGAAGGCGTCAAAATTATTCCTTTGTTGGGTATGAGAGTCTTTCAGAAGATCGAAATGAAAGTTTAATAAGTGAGAAAAAATTTGTACAGAAGTCGTAGCATTCAATATAAATATTGAAATTTTATAACGGTTTCAACCCAGTTGTCTTCACGAAACAAGGGAAAAAGCGGAGCACCGACCTAGAAGGTTTAACGAGGTCGTGGCAAATCATTCCGGAGATGGTTGGGCTAGTACTTAAACTAGTGCTAGTTACCGGAAGGTGCGGGATCTATGTCTGACAGAGGCCCATCAATATCAATAACAGTCTCAAACACCTTCAAGGAGTCTTTTTAATGTTATAGCAATAATAACAAAATAAGAGTTCTTTACATTTCAATTATGTAATTTGCTGACTAATCACTCATTTTTTGTATTACTTTTAATAATCAGGGCTGTATTTTTTTTTTTTGAAGAGCAAATCACATTACAAATACAAAATTAAATGTACACTGAAACTTTTTTAAATTGAAAAAAAAAGATGAAATTATTTTAAATGTTTAAAAAATTTTGGCGGTCCCCTTAATGAATGAATTCTCAGTGTTACAATATTTTTGTATTACTGTTTGGTGTCAATTTGTAAATTTGAATATCATACCGAGGTGCCTTGGCTTCATACGGAAGTGCTTTTTCTTTGCACTTTCATATGAAATTCAGGTACTTTTATATGAACCTAATTTATATGTGACGGTTGTTGTTGTTGTTGTAGCGATAAGGTTGCTACCCGAAGGCTTAGGGGAGTGTTATCGATGTAATGGTCCTTTACCGGATACAGATATGGTATGCTCCGGTACCACAGCACCATTAAGGTGCTAGGCCGACCATTTCGGGAACGATTTATGTGGCCACATTAAACCTTCAGGCCATCTCCTCCCTACCCACCCCCAAGTTCCATGAGGAGCCTTCGCCAGAGCCTCGTCTGTTAGTGAAACAGGATTCGCCGCGGATAGGTGAGTTTGATAATTTGGTTTGGAGAAGCTATATATTGCGCTGGCAACCTGAAGGGTTGCGCTACACAGCCCCTTGAATCTGGTATTTTAGTCGCCTCTTATGACAGTCATAACTACCGCGGGAATATTTTGACCCCCTAACCCGCTGGGGTATATGTGACGGTATAGGAGTGCTATGAAGTTTTTTTTTTATATTCATAGTTTGCCTATTTTTCAGGGCAAAACAAAAATAAAAATGCTATAAGCGTAAAGAGGTTGAGTATCTCTGACAATAACCAATAAAATTTATAATAAGAATAAAATATTAGGTTTCTCCAGAATAGACCAAAATCATTCGTTGGTGTCGAAATGACCTTAGAACAACACCGACTGCGCTGAACGAAATTGTCCATTAAATTATTCCAAATTTAAATAAATAAATTCTATTGGATTGGTCTTGAGTTTATAGTGAAATGATAATGGACACAATTTGGTACTTATCCCGAAACAAACCTGTAGTATCGCGAAAATGATAATAGAATAGTCCCAAACTGATCATGAAAAACCCTAATGAGATTTCCAGATTAAACGAACGTTTTTCCGAAGTAATCCCAATAAGATCCCAAAACATTTTGAAAATTATACCGAAATAGCACTGAAATGATTGACATTATCCCGAATAAAGTTCCCATGTTTGCTCGAAACAGCCCCAAAAACGCTCCAAAGATTGTTCCAAAGTAATTCCAGAAAATTCTTGAAATTATTTGAAAAATATCCCGAAAAGGCCCCAAAAACCAATCCAGAAATGTTTCCATATTGATTTCAAACAAGCTTTGCTGCTATCCAAGAATGATGAGGAAACTATTTCGTATTAAAATATGTAAAAAGTTCGTACACTATTCTCAGAAATGCTCCATTACACATCTGTCACTACAGTCTCCTTAGAGGACCACTTCCTCCAACCTATCACAGATTGGCCACCCAAGGCTCTTTTGCTAATTGAAAATCCTTACATCCAGTTCATAAATTCAATATTTATTCTTAGTTATAAAGATTTCGCCTTTCCAAATTTTAAGATTTATTTTTAAGAGCCACTCCACTTCAACAGATTTCGCTCATTTTAATAGAAAAAACTTGCAGATTTGATATTTTAACCAAATTTTCGTGTAACTGTTTGGTTCTTGTTCGAAGTTTCTAATTTTTTAACGAATAGCCTTTTAACCAAGTTTTCGAAAATGTGCAATGCCGCGTCCATTCTTTCACAAGACTTACAATATCTGTATAGTTTTCGAATGCTGCACAACTTTTGATTTTTGACTAAAAAAATTTCAAACTTTCTCCTCGAAAATGTGCCACGCCTCTTTTCCAATTTCACTAAATTTATACTTTACCTCATGAAGTAAATACGAAACAAAAACCCATTCATTTAAATGTATTCGTTATTGAAACATAGCAATTTTTTGAAACTTTCGACATCAAAAAATTAGGCGTCATAGTTCGCCATAGTTCGATTTCGAATTTGTCATTAGGACTATATTCTGGACACACAAAAACCAAGTTATCCTGTTCGCGGTCAGATGAACGTATAGACAATGCTTAATCGAAACCTGTTTCGAAACTTTGAACCACCAATCGCATATTTTGCTTCAAAACGCCTTTAAAATCATTATCAAAAAAAAAAAAAAAAAAAAAAAAAACAAGTAAGGAGGGCTAAGATCGGGTGTACCCGAACATTACATACTCAGCTGAGAGCTTTGGAGACAAAATAAGGGAAAATCACCATTTAGCAAAATGAACCTAGGGTAACCCTGGAATGTGTTTGTATGACATGTATATCAAATGAAAGGTGTTAATAATTATTAAAAAGGTAGTGGGCCTTAGTTCTCTAGGTGGACGCCTTTTCGAGATATCGCAATAAAGGTGGACCAGGGCTGACTAGAATGCGTTTGTATGATACGGGTATAAAATGAAAGGTGTTAATGATTATTTAAAACGTTATGGGCCTTAGTTCTATAGGTGGACGCCTTTTCGAGATATCGCAATAAGGGTGGACCAGGGGTGACTCTAGAATGTGTTTGTACGATATGGGTATCAAATAAAAAGTATTAATGAGGGTTTGAAAAGGGAGTAACCCTTAGTTGTATATGTGAAGGCGTTTTCGAGATATCGACCAAAATGTGGACCAGGGTGATCCAGAACATCATCTGTCGGGTACCGCTAATTTCTTTATATATGTCATACCACGAACAGTATTACTGCCAAGATTCCAAGGGCTTTCGATTTCGCCCTGCAGAACTTTTTCATTTACTTCTACTTAATATGGTAGGTGTCACACCCATTTTACAAAGTTTTTTCTAAAGTTATATTTTGCGTCAGTAAACCAATACCATTACCATGTTTCATCTCTTTTTTCATATATGGTACAGAATTATGGCATTAAAAAAAAAAAAAAAAAATCGTTATCGGAAAAGTGGGCGTGGTCATAGTCGGATTTCGGCCAAATTTTATACCAAGATAAAGTGACTTCAGATAAGTAGTGAACTAAGTTTAGTTAAGATATGTCGTTTTTGCGCAAGTTATCGTGTTAACGGCCGAGCGGAAGGACAGACGGTCGACTGTCTATAAAACTGGGCGTTGCTTCAACCGATTTCGCCCATTTTCACAGAAAACAGTTACCGTCATAGAATCTATGTCCCTACCGAATTTCACAAGGATTGGTAAATTTTTGTTCGACTTATGGCATTAAAAGTATTCTAGACGAATTAAATGAAAAAGGGCGGAGTTACGCCCATTTTGAAATTTTCTTTTATCTTTGTATTTTGTTGCACCATATCATTACTGGAGTCGAATGTTGACATAATTTACTTTTATACTGTGAAGATATTAAATTTTTTGTTAAAATTTGACTTAAAAAAAAATCCGATTTCGCTAATTTTTATTTAGCACACATATAGTAATAGGAGTAACGTGCCTACCAAATTTCATCATGATATCTTCAACAACTGCCAAATTACAGCTTACAAAACTTTTATATTACCTTCTTTTAAAAGTGGGCGGTGCCACGCCCATTGTCCAAAATTTTTCTAATTTTCTATTTTGCATCATAAGTTCAACGCACCTACCAAGTTTCATCGCTTTATCCGTCTTTGGTAATGAATTATGGCACTTTTTCCGTTTTTCGAAATTTTCGATATCGAAAAAGTGGGCATTGTTGTAGTCCGATTTCTTTCATTTTATATAGCGGTCTGAGATGAGAATCCAGGAACCTACATACCAAATTTTATGAAGATACCTCAAAATTTACTCAAGTTATCGTGTTTACAGACGGACGGACAAACATGGCTAAATGAATTTTTTTTTCACCCAGATCATTTTGATATATAGAAGTCTATATCTATCTCGATTAGTTTATGCCGGTACGAATTACCGTTATGCGAACAAAGTTAATATACTCTGTGAGCTCTGCTCAGCTGAGTATAAAAACAATTTTTACTGGGAATGCTGTAGCGAATACGTACTAACCGTTTTTGTATCTACAACACACACACATACATAGAATTCGCTAATTTTAATACATATTTGCGTTTGTGTGGCATGCATGTATGGCACGTTGCTGACCCAGGCCTAGCCTTGAGATTGTTGACATCACCATTAGTCAAGTGCAGACGCTGGAAGCTGTAAGCAATAACCGTTGCAAGGTACAAACTGCGCTGTTCATGTTAGCCGCTTATAGCCTTCGACATTATAAGTCCTGCCTGCTGACCGAACTCGTAATGTTTGTGTTGAAGTTTTAGTGCTTCGTTTATTTTCTAACAGTTTTTTCTTCCACTTTTTCTGAAAAATTTTTCTTGTAATTTTATATGAGCCTATTTCTTTCAACTTTCTTTATAGTTGGTGTTCTTTTTACTGTGTGCTTGTCTGTGTTTGTTTAGGTCACGCGTTCATGATTATGACAGTTTTTCTTTTGCCGGGATTTGACTTGTCGAAAAAATTTCAACGTAATGCACCTGTTCTTGACTATAAATATTTCTTTAAGTATTTCATAAAACTTGTTCACCTTTTGCTCTTTTACATGTGCAGTTATGTACATTGACATTGTTCTTTTTTGGTATGCTGCCACATACAAGCGGTGTGTTATTATATTAAAAATAGGTACGGTCTGGTGAATTTTGTTGCTTGTGGTATTTATTTTTAAGGCATCTCATAACAGTGACGTTTTTAGCCTTAGTTTTCACGGTGACTGTTAGGTTTACATTTTTGTATACTTAAATGGTTTTCTTTGGCAGTTAATGAAGCTCTAATTAAAAGTCCTCCATAAACATCGCCGCAGGTTAAGATAACATTTTGGGGAAGAGAATTCCAGTTTTGGTAAATTTTTCTGTTTTCTTAGTGAAAGTAAGGCGGGGTCAATTTGAATAGTAAGGTTATAAATCAGATATTACTGTTGTTTATGACTGTGAAGAAGATTAGTAGTAGATACCTTGAAACCGGCGTACAGAGCGCTAGTTAAAAATGCTTCTTGTCATCGCTAAATGGCTCAGAAGCGAGAAACACGATACCCAATTTAATGAGTTTACAGAATAGATTTTATTAAAATATGGGGTAGTGAGAAAAGCAGTAACTTTACTCAAAACATATAAGTTTTTCGAACACGGAAGTACGTTAGTTGGTAGAAAGAGTATCCATTTTGGGACAAATCTTAATGCAGTTTTTACAATTTTCCCCTTAGTAAATATTAAATAAATACAAGACGCGATATATCTTCGGGGAGATTTAGGCGGAGCTCTTTTATAAATTTTCCTACAAATCGGCAGGACGGGACTTACTTTGGACGTACTATATTTCATCCATGAGATGGTCGGGCTAGTGCTTGGTGCTATGGTGCTTGTTAACGGAACGTACCGGATCTGCATTCCGCAAAGGACCATTCACATCGATAACACTCCTCAAGGCCTTCGGGGAGTGTCCTTATCGCTACAACAACAAAAGCTGAGAAGCTTCACATGGCAGAACTACAATCCGAATATTCGGAAAATAACTACCGAGTGGCATTCTGCGTGGAATATGCCTTTGATATTGCTTTTCCCATGCACTTAGGTCCTTCAATGTGACTGGCGAGAAGCTATCACAATCTTATCGATGTATTATCGAAAAAATATCAATGTCTTATAGAACAAGTAAAGGTGTCTAAGTTCGGGTGCAACCGAACATTATATACTCAGCGTGAGCTTCAATTGTACATTTCATTTCAGATGAATTACTTTTCTACATAACATGTGGCACCGCCCGTTTAAAAAAAATGACTCCCTATTTCCTCTTACAATAAAACTTAATAAGTGAAATATCATTGATTCAAAACAATTTTTTGCTAAGTTATAGCTTATTATTCTAGTCTACGACCCTTTTAAACTTGTTTTATATCTAAGTTGCCGTGGTCTTTAACCGCTACCGTCAATTTTTACTAGAAATATTTTCTAATATAGGGAAAATTTGTGTACCAAATTTTATTACGATCCGTTAATGTCTCTTCAAGTTATGGCTCCCGAAACATAGAAGGGGCGGTGCCACACCCATTTTAAAAAATTTTAGTGTTTTCCAATTAAATGTTATAATTCAATTTAGAAAGTAAAATTCTATTGATACAAAGCTTTTTTCGCTAAGATATAGCTTATTTTTTTCGTCTACCACCCTCTTAAAAATCTTTTATATAAAAGTGGGCGTGGTCTTTAACTGATCTCGTCCATTTTTTTTAGAAATATTTCCTGATATAGGGAAAATTTGCGTACACAATTTTATTATGATGCGTTAATTTTTCTTCGAGTTATGGCTCCCGAAACAGAAAATTGCTTAGTCATTTAGTCATAAAATTTTAAAATTTGAAGTTTTTCTTATTTATTGTTATAAATACACTTGGGAAATGAAATACCGTTGATATAAAGCTCTTTGTTGCAAAGATATTGCTTATTTTATTCGTCCAGGACCCTTTTAAAAATCTTTTATATAAAAGTGGGCGTGGTCCTTAACCGATTTCGCTAATTTAACTATTTTTGATTTATGATTAATTATATTTGTAAAATTGACTTTATCACAAGTGGGCGGTGCCACGCCCATTTAAACAATTTTTTTAAAATTGTTATCAAGAGTCTCTATATCAGTGCACACGACAAATTTCAACATTCTACGTGTATTATTTACTAAATAATCAGGTTTTCTGTGTTTTCCAAAATGTTATATACATAAAAAGTGGGCGTGGTTATCATCCGATTTCTCTCATTTTCAATACTAATCTATTCTGGGTCCAGATAAGTTCGTGTACCAAATTTTGTGAAGATATCTCAATATTTACTGAAGTAATCGTGTTAACGGGCAGCCAGACGGAAGGACGGACGGATATGGCTCAATCAATTTTTTTTTTCGATACAGATGATTCTTTTATACCTGCACAACCAACCGTTACCCAATCAAAGTTAATATACCCTGTGTGCAAAGCACTCTGAGTATAAAAATATTGATTTCTTATAAATTTGGTATCGAAAACATATGGACTTGTTACCGATAACTTTTTTCGTATCGAATCGATATTTTTTCAGTTGCTTTGAGATTACCAATTTACTACTTCTTGATAGCAAACACAATTTTTTCGATAAAAAATTTATACATTTACGATACAAATTTGATGCTTTTTTCTTCGATAAAAATTGATATTCTTTCGATAACAAAACAATACGTTTTCTAACACGTCGATATTTCATCAAGAACTAGTTGATAACAAACCAATTATATGCCGATAAAAATCCGAAAATAGTAACAGTCCGAAAATTTTTCGTTTCCATCAATGAATACTAAATGACTCCAAAATAATGCTAAAATGATCCCGACATATTAGCTTACATGATTTGGCGTAGATTCCAAAAACATCGTCCTCAAAATCGGTATATATGTATGTATATACACCACTGATAAATCCTTCCTTCAATGTAGACAAGTATTTTCCTAAAAATTAAAATTTTTGTTCGTTCGTTAAAGGAAAATTTTTCTTAAGAGTATATAAATTTGTGTTAAAAAAAACAGAATTAAATGTGCAATTGTGATGGCAGTCGATTTCGAGTTGAGATCCTTAACTTTATAATCGATTGCTGTAACCACTTAGATATCTCTTACTTGTATATATTGTGAGAAATATTCAATTACCAATCAAGTATTCTTGATGATAAGATTTTAAGAAAAAAATGTTTCTCAAATTTAGAAAATTGTATACAAAAATATGAAATTTTTACCCATTAAACTGAATTAAAATTTTTTTTTATGTATCTGTCACGCAGTGGATTTCTAGTCGAGGTGCTCAATTTTACAGTCGACCGCTCTTAGCCACAGATCTGGTACATGTACATATTGAGAGAAATATTCATTATTATGTAATACATAATGATCATCACTGTTATACATACTAGAGATATATGCCGCCGATAAACGCCGCCGCCGCCGCCGATTAGGGTCGTTTTTCGCACGCCGCCGACGAATGTCAAAAATATCGGCGCGGCGCGGTACTATATTTTCTACGTTCTTTACGTTTAAGACTGTTTAGGCCATTTATTGTTCAAGTCGAAAATTGGTCGGACTTGGTCGAAAGTGTTATCTACGGATGCGCATCACTGTCAGTTATAAGAAACCAATTGCGAAATTTAACTCTTTCTAACTGTTCAAAAGTTATTTAAAAAAACAGGCGTTTTCGATGTCAGTACAACACGGACTTTGCATCACCCAATTCATCAAGTTATTAAAACAAAACACTAAAAGAAACGTTATATAATAAATTTATATAATCACATTGCATATTTTTTCCAAAAAAAAAAAAAAAAAAATACCCAAGGCGTTTCAAATTGTTTTCAAGTTGTTAAAAAAGTGCCGATTTTTTTAAAAATTGTATATTGCAATTGGCTGAAAGAACAAGCGAAATCAGTGATGCAAAATCCTTTAGTAGGTTCTAGAGGCATAAACACTCCTTTGAAATGTTTTTTACCTCATACTTAAGTTGAGAATATATGTACGTATGAGAAGGGTTTGAAAAATCACTTGGGCTTACATTCAAACATCCGTTGTTTATTTGCGAAACTATACAATAGCGTCTGAAATGTTAATTTTAATTTTAACACTTCATCCTTCAACACCCAAGTCTTCCGGTTTGACATAAAGTTGGCGGCCCTATTTAAAACTATTCCCTTAAAGTTAATTACATTGATTATAGCCTATCAACCAAGTTTAAATATCGACTACACGTTAAGGCTCCTTTTAAAAATGTGAATACGTAGACACATATATTTACCAGGTGAGGCTTTGTCCTTCGCAAGAACACTCAAAGTGGTGAAGCAAAAGCTTTCCCAAGACAGTGGAAAAAATGACCGTGTGTGCTACTACCCTAACGAAGTGGACAGTTGAACTACTGAAAACTGAAGCTACGCGGTCATCCATAATGAGCTCTTATATCATTAAGCCGGAAAACAACATTAAACATCATTCAACATAAAATCGGTCGACTTTCATTCTAAAATATCGTTTTGATTTAACGAAGACTATTGAAATCAATGATGTGAACACAAACTTCTACAAACTCTTGTCTACATTTTAAAAAATTTATCCAGGGTCCTTGTAAAATTTTAATTATATAGATGCGCCGAGGATTATACGATTTTCACCCATTACGCAATGACGGCATCCTTGGCGGAACTCCCTAACGTTTCAATTTGTTTCTCTGGTATAGTTCGGCAAAAGCATCTGTTGGAAAGTCTTCGCAGCTACACCTAGAGCTTCTAGGAAAATGATGTCGACGAAGATATGAGTTCGAAGTCGCAGTCCTATAGCTTCTGTGTTGGCATATGGTGTGAGTGTCAGAAGGCCTGGTAGCGACTGGTGGTCGGGATTGCTACTGTTCGCACATCGGGAATTGTAGCTCTTAAAAATAGCCGCACAAACTGGAAGCGCCCTGTGCCACGAGTTTCATGAGTATTAATAGACCATTAATAGCAACCGTAAGTCAACTTTGTGCGTGGACGCCAAGGAGCCACAAATGATTTAAAGAATTTGTGTTCGCGACGATTATTAGGACTTAACCCTAGGTGAAACTACGCTTTACACGGGATATGCAGGCAAAAGTGTGGCTATTTTATGTATCTCTATTTCTTTTCAGCAGACGCAGCAGTACCAATTCCAAAAACCGGGGCTAGATTCGAAGCCTTTCTGGAGCAATTGAACGAGGGACCATCCCTCCGCAAGGAGCTACTCCTGAAAATGTTTGAACAGTCTGCGAGATCTTGAGGCAAAAACCTCGGATCATTCCGAAATGGCCCACACGTTGATTTCCTTAAATACATACAAGCAACCCCTTTCATAAATACTATTTTTATAAATCAAGCTTTTTAAAGTAAGAACACCGGCGTACGCCGGCGCGCCGCACACGCCGCCGCCGCCGGTATATAATAGAGCCTGCGCTGCCGCCGCCGATTAAGTGATCGGCGTAAACCTCTAATACATACATATTTTAACTAAACCATAGTTAGGAAGCTCTTATTCTTCGCACAATTCATAAGAAATCCCATAAATGCATGTGTGTATGTACTGACAATTTCTCATTAATTATGGCTGACAATAAAGCATGCTCATTTCTTATTTAATTATATCTAATAAAACACCAGCATAATTGCACACATATAAACCCTGTGGAGAATTTTCGAAGTAGTCAAGAGAGAACTGGGTATACACTTAGAGTTTTTGTGTAATGTAAAACTAGCCCCAAAGATATTGAGCTTGTATCACATTAAAATCAGACATTTTGCAGAGTGCTGAAGCCTTGAAGTTGAAAACATCTAAGCAGATATTGAAATTATCCTAAACTCATCACCTTTTTCATAAAAGCATAGTACTTTTGCACTACGTCAATCTATTCATTAAATAATTTGCATATCATAATTAAACTAAGGTTTGCTTCACCATTTTGAACTAGTATTAGATAAGACCAGTTTTGATCGAAAATGATGATTGATTTCTCATAAGACATTTCTATGTTGAAAATGCCAGTTAATTTCTATTAAGCTTTCGTTCTAGTTTCAAAGTAGTTTGCAATTATGCAGTTACTTTATCTGTAAAATTCATAGTTTTAATTTTAAATTATACGCACATATCTACACACTCAAATCCTTAAAGTACGTGGTATTAGCAATTACTTGCTCGATTAATATGCTTACTTTAATTAACTATTTTGTGTAGCATGAAATGAAGAAAATTGTTTGAACACTTTTATCTTAAGTCTGAAATGAGAGCAAAAGGAAAGCTGTGCAAGTATGCAGAAAAACAAGGAAATGTGTGTGTGAATGTATTTAAGTCTGCAGTATAGTAAAATCATTCTTCTATAATGCGACTCAAAACTGAACCATAATTTTGCTCCTATTGTTACTTTTAGCTCTAATGTTCTTAGCTTTTTCTATTACAAATAGTTTTTAAGAGCGTTAAACTCATTAGACTGACTTGAATTGTATATTTAGGATAAAGGTTTTATGTGAGTTATGAGATGTTGTTATACTTGCAATTAAAGCATATAAGTTTCAAGTTTCAGTAAAAGAACCCACTGAGAGGTTGTGCAATACTGCAAAAAAAAAAAAAAAAAATCGTCCTAAGATGGAACACAAATTAAATAATTGTGAATTATTGGATTGACTTTATTCATATGCTAATTGCAATTATATTTTCAGATTTTTGTCTTTTCTTAGAGTGATTCGTTTTTTCGGTTTATACTTCTGATTTTTCTCTTTGAAGAGCAATATTCTTAGGACTATCAGCATGTTTACCGTAAAGTGGAATGTAGATATTGCACTTACTAGACCTCCAAAGTACTGAGTATATAAGTACTTGAAATAGCTACAAGTACTCAAATTCGTCAAAGAACAGTACGAAGTTAAAATACTATAATTCATGTTAAGTCTAACAATATTAAAGACATGTACCTGCGAAACATTTTTTCGGCTTTGGTCAACGCTAAGAATTGCAGAACAAGCGTACAGAAAATATTTGTCCAATATAGCAGTTTACCTCACCTAGGCTTTTGGTCATTATGCTGACCATATCTTTGTTTTTTGAGCGTTAAGATGTTGATTGGTATTTCATAGGTGTGGCTGCCTAGTTCAAAGCTGTGCAGTAAAGTTAATAAGGCAATGTCCATGTGCAGCTTCCTTTTGTTTTCGGTTGGGCCTTTGATGTTTTTCGTAAGTCTACTTTTTGAGATTGAAATCTTAAGCCTAAATAGCTTATTACCTCATTTGAGGTTATATTTCCAGAAAAAATTCTTACAACATCTTCGTGCGATACGTGTTGATCTGGGTGGTTACAGTCCACGCAAGTCCTGCCAGTATTTTGTTATTATTAAGCACACCTGTAAAGTACTGAGTACATACTTGTACTAGTACCAAATAAGTACAAGTACTCAAGTACTTCAAACCTAAATACAAAGTATAAGTACTACAGTAATTGTACTTCGAATCCGAAAGCATAAGTAGATATTGTAACGAATTTACTGCAAATCCTCTTATTTGCAACCTTCTGCTAAGTTCGAATCACTAAACTGTTGAATAAATAACTCCAATATTTAATAATGCAAAATGGCCTTTATTAAAGTACTTCACAATAAATAACTCTACTATTGCTCGCCAGATAGCGTCTTAAATCCAAATGATTGTTGCGCCTCTACTGTTGGTGCTTTTATAATCTGTGATTTCCTCGCTGTATCTTCTAGGCACTTCCAGAATTTACTTAGTTACTGCCATATAATTATAACAACGGATGCACGTGTATAGCTTCTCATATGTGCGTGTAGTTGTGAGCGACACTTCCACAATTACAATTGCATACCTTTGGGAGCATCTCAGATAAGAAATCTGTGTTTGTGCGTCTCTTCTTCGCTGCGTGTACGTACATATGTGTAGGCATAATGATTGATCTATTGATGTGCATACATGGCACTGCTTAGCATCGGCTTAGAGATGAGAGTATCCCTTAGTGTTGCTAATATTCGTAACAATATACTTACGAAATACTTGCAAGTACACGTAAGTACTTTTTCTGATAAAATATGTCTGTTTGATTCATAAATGGAAATTTAAAATATGAGTAAAATTCATATTAGAAAGCAATAAGAAATAAAACAACATATTAAATAAGTATAAATTGTACAAAAGCTAACAATATTAAAGTAATTTTGTATTTGCGTTAATTAGTACTAGCTTTTCAAACGAAAATTCCGTCATTGATTGCCTTCTAGGAATATAAACAATGCCTGCTAAGGAAAACAAATGCCCTACTGGGTCGGAGGAAGCTAAGGGCGTATTCATTTTGAGTGATAGGTCCTTCGTAAGAGGATAACTCTGAAGCATATTGAAATCTGTTTATGCATCATTAAAATAACTGTAAAATTCTTCTTCAACCATTTTGTCAAAGTTAGGTGATCGTAAGGGTGCTGTTTGATCCGCTTCATATCCGTTCAATACCTATCAAAGAACTTCGAAAGTGACAAATACTCTGAATGTATTTCTGTCATGAAAATTTTCTCAGTGAAAATTCATCTACCTAGCAGATGCCGTTCGGAGTCGGCATACAAAATGTAGGTCCTGTTTTGAAAATTTTTAGAAAAAATTAGAGGACCACGATGCAAAGTAGAAGGGAAGCTCGGCTTAAGATCTCTTTGGAGGCTATCGCGTTTTGTGTTTCTTTATAAAATTTTCTGCGCGCTGGTTCTTTGTTTCGGAATGTAGCGACTGCTATTATATCGTCAGCAAAATCCGACTAACAATGAACTATCGTACATAAAAAAAAAATGAAAATTTGATCATCGGTTTAAACTTCAATTGCCTGCTAGTCCCATAAGTCCTGCTGCCCGCGTGGTGGGTTTCTAACTTTTTCAATGCATATAGCTTTAACATACAATATTAGAGCTCTTCAAAGGGGTTTCCGAATGTGATCGATCACTTGCTAGTTAATACTAGGTGGTGATTTCAGTATTTGAAAGAAGATATTTGTAGTATTTTAATTTACCAACTCGTCCACCATAACTGCATCAATCATTAAAAGAAGCCAATGGATTTGAAATTGAGAAGCCTACAGTTTTCTCACTCGTTAAATCTACGATTATTTGGTGAATAGGCATGAATCCTATCCTATCGCAAAACAGAAATAAAATAAAACTTGCCGCAAATAATTCGGATTATTTTAAGCGGAGGCAAATATGTTATCATTAAAACAAAGTAATAAATTTATCTTGATGGGGCTTCGAGAAAACCGAAGGTGGTCATAGTAATAGTTCATTTAAAGGAAGTTGAAATACTAGCCAATTAAGGTTAGGTAAAACTGGCCGGTCAATAAAGACTGAACTAGTAAAAGGATTTATAGAGCTTCTCATGGAAAAAATAATGACTTATAAATTTTGGTTGCTTTTTCAAAGATACAAAAAAAATTTCCAGGACCCTCTCAACACAAGCTGAACATTTTGGAGCGGACTTTTTCAACTTTTTTTTATTTTGTATGCAAACTCAGTCTTATATACAAAAAATCTACCGTTATGTCTAACATCTAACTTTGTATGAATTGCTAAAATTATCAATGGGTATTTTAAGCCCCTTAAGCATAAATGCGACGTTGAATAGGCCAATACGTTAGATGCTCATCTGGGCTGAATTGTATTGCATATAAAGGTACATTCACGCCTTTGTTATTCAAAACAATATATGGTTACTTCTTCAATTATTAGTTGAAACTGTGAAATTTGTTGTTAGATATAACTCACTTCATACGAAATTTAAGAATAAATCAGCTACAAGTTTTATCATTTTAATTAGTAATTCCTATTGCAAATACAAACTTTACAGTCACACAATATTACAGTTTGTGCAAACTTTAGCTTTTGCAGCTAACTTTTTGTACAAGTTGGCGGATTTTGACATCAGGTTGACAAACTATATTACATTTATGAATTTTTAGCTATGATTATGATGATTTCAGGTCTAGTGTTTTAGTGTTTAGTATCCCATTGTAAGGGTATACGACATAAAGTTAAAACACCCCCACAGGTTTGGGATAGTGTTATCGATGTTTATGGTCTTTCGTAGTATATTAATATGGTAGGTTTTGGGAATCAGCACCATGAAGGTGCTAGACCGAGCATATCAATAACGATTTGATATCACCCCACTGAACCTCCTAGGCTTGTGGTTTTTTGTCGCGAATTAAGAAATATAGCCTCCGCGGTAGTATTCAGAGCCCTTAAACTCACTCGGGTCATAACATCGGCTCATCATTTCCTTCACTATGCAGTAACGATGAAAAGTGTTTCCCCTCTAGTTAATGTTTATCTTATATGTTTGTCGCCATTATTCCCAGTATCTGAAGCTTCTCGTACAGGCCACACAGCAGTGTAAGCAGCGCTTGTCTTTTCGAGATTGACATTTTCAAATAAGATTTTGATACCTTTAAGGAATCCTAAGTTTCAATAAATTACATTATTTTGATCTCTAATACTGAACTGTGCTAATTTGCTCTAGTTGTCTTCTGTATGGCATAAACATGCGCTTGGAATAAACTGCAAGAATCATAAAGTCGGCAAGTCGGGTTGTCACGCAGATACTTTGTGTAAAATCTATCTTCAGTTAACTTTTTAATTACTGTATACACTGGGTACTCTTGAGAAGCTTTGTAAACTCGGGCTCAGTCTTACATATTTATTTTAGTGCTGTGTTCAATTCATACTTATTATTAAGAATTCATTGTACCATCTAAATGTATCTTTTTATACTCAGTTGAGCAGAGCTCACAGAGTATATTAAGTTTGATTGGATAACGGTTGGTTGTACATATATAAAGGAATCGAGATAGATATAGACTCCATATATCAAAATAATCAGGATCGAAAAAAAATTTGATTGAGCCATGTCCGTCTGTCCGTCCGTCCGTTAACACGATAACTTGAGTAAATTTTGATGTATCTTGATGAAATAAACACGCCCACTTTTTCGATATCGAAAATTTCGATAAACCGAAAAAGTGCGATAATTCATTACAAAAGACCGATAATGCGACGAAACTTGGTAGATGAGTTGAACTTATGACGCAAAATAGAAAATTAGTAAAATTTTGGACAATGGGCGTGGCACCGCCCACCTTTAAAAGAAGGTAATTTAAAAGTTTTGCAAGCTGTAATTTGGCAGTCGTTAAAGATATCATGATGAAATTTGGCAGGAACGTTACTCTTATTACTATATGTACGCTTAATAAAAATTAGCAAAATCGGAGAGGGACCACGCCCACTTTAAAAAAAAAAATTTTTTTAAAGTAAAATTTTAACAAAAAATTTTATATCTTTACAGTATATAAGTAAATTATGTCAAGATTCAAATCCAGTAATGATATGGTGCAACAAAATAGAAAAATAAAAGAAAATTTAAAAATGGGCGTGGCTCCGCCCTTTTTCATTTAATTTGTCTAGGATACTTTTAACGCCATAAGTCGAACAAAAATTAACCAATCCTTTTGAAATTTGGTAGGGGCATAGATTTTATAGCGTTAACTGTTTTCTGTGAAAATGGGCGAAATCGGTTGATGTCATGCCAAGTTTTTATACACAGTCGTCCGCCTGTCCTTCCGCATGGCCGTTAACACGATAACTTGAGCAAAAATCGATATATCTTTACTAAACTCAGTTCACATACTTATCTGAACTCACTTTATCTTGGTATGAAAATTGAACGAAATCCGACTATGACCACGCCCACTTTTTCGATATCGAAAATTACGAAAAATGAAAAAAGATGCCATAATTCTATACCAAATACGAAAAAAGGGATGAAATATGTTAAGGTAATTTGATTGTTTTATTGACGCGAAATATAACTTTAGAAAAAACTTTATAAAATGGTTGTGACACCTACCATATTAAGTAGAAGAAAATGAAAAAGTTCTGCAGGGCGAAATAAAAAACCCTTAAAATCTTTAGGTATTACATATATAAATAAATTAGCGGTATACAACAGATATGTTCTGGGTCACCCTGATCCACATTTTGGTCGATATCTGGAAAACGCCTTCACATATACAACTACCACCACTCCCTTTTAAAACTCTCATTAATACCTTTAATTTGATACCCATATCGTACAAACTCATTCTAGAGTCACCCCTGGTCCACCTTTATGGCGATATTTCGAAAAGGCGAACACCTATAGAACGAAGGCCCACTCCCTTTTAAAAATACTCATTAACACCTTTCATTTGATACCCATATCGTACAAACAAAGTCTAGAGTCACCCCTGGTCCAGAAAGGCCCACTCCCTCTTAAAATACTCATTAATTCCTTTCGTTTGATACCCATATTGCACAAACAAATTCTAGAGTTACCCCTGGCCCACCTTTATGGCGATATCTCGAAAAGGCGTCCACCTATAGAACTAAAGCCCACTCCCTCTTAAAATACTAATTAACTCCTTTCGTTTGATACCCATATTGCACAAACGAATTCTAGAGTCACCCCTGGTCCACCTTTATGGCGATATCTCGAAAAGGGGTCCACCTATAGAACTAAGCCCCACGCCCTTTTAAAATAATCATTAACACCTTTCAATTGATATCCATATCATACAAACAAATTCTAAAGTCACCCCTGGTCCACCTTTATGGCGATATCTCGAAAAGGCCCTACTTACCTACACCTAACACCTATAAAACGAAGGCCCACTCCCTTTTAAAAATACTCATTAACACCTTTCATTTGATACCCATATCATACCAACGCATTCTAGAGTCACCCCTGGTCCATCTTTACGGCGATATCTCGAAAAGGCGTCCATCTATAGAACTTAGGTCCACGCCCTTTTAAAATACTCACTAATACTTTTCATTTGATACCCATATCGTACAAACGCATTCTAGAGTCAACCCTGATCCACCTTTATGACTATATCCCTAAATGGCGTCCACCTATAGAACTATGGCCCACTCCCTCATAAAATACTCTTCAATGCCTTTCATTTGATACACATGTCATACAAACACATTCCAGAGTTTCCCTCGGTTCATTTTCCTGCATGGTTATTTTCCCTTATGTTGTCACCATAGCTCTCAACTGAGTGTGTAATGTTCGGTTACACCCGAACTTAACCTTCCTTACTTGTTAAAATACTCATTAACACCTTGCATTTGATACCCATATCGTACAAACGCAGAGTCAAACCTGGTCCACTTTTATAACGAAATTCCGAAAAGGCGTCCACCTATAGAAGTAAGGCCCACTCCCTTTCAAAATACTCATCAACACCTTTCATTTGATACCCATATAGTGCAAACAATTTCTAGAGTCACCCGTGGTCTGCCTTTATGGCGATATCTCGAAAAGGCGTCCACATATAGAACTAAGGCCCACGCCCTCTTAAAATACTCATTAACACCTTTCATTTGATACTCATATCGTACAAACAAATTCTAGAGTCACCCCTGGTCCATCTTTATGGCGATATCTCGAAACGGCGTCCATCTATAAAAATTACCCCCACGCCATTTTAAAATACTCATTAATACCTTTCATTTGATACCCATATCGTACACAATAAATTCTAGAGTCAGGCCTGGTCCACCTTTATGGCGATATCCCTAAATGGCGTCCTCCTATAGAACTATGGCCCACTTCCTCTTAAAATACTCTTTAATACCTTCCATTTGATACACATGTCATACAAACACATTCCAGGGTTACCCTAGGTTATTTTTACAACATGGTGATTTTCCATTACTTTGTCTCCACAGCTCTCAACTGAGTATGTAATGTTCGGTTACACCCGAACTTAGCCTTCCTTACTTGTTTCTTTTCAGTTTCTCTTAGAAAAACATAATAATTGAATATTCAATTATTATAAGCCGGTGTTAAGATCATTAATTCTTAATAACAAGACTGATCACCTACTACATTGGTATTGGTTAAATTATCGTGCTGCATATATCATGGATGATTTATGGCAACAGTCCCTTGTTGCCCTCGCTAATATTAATTTTTTTTTTACCTTTTTTCAACATTGCTTTTCCAACTTAACTTAAATCCTAAGTTTCGGTCTACATTTTGGCTAGAGAAAATAGGTATATAAAAGTGTTGTGCAGTTTGGAAAATTTGGTGGAGATACTTTTCGAATTTGTAGTGGAAATACCACATTTCTTTTTTCTGGGTCTCAAATCAAATCTCACTGATTATTGGAAGAAAATTACCTGTGGTAAGCCTCGCTAAATTATGAATGTATAAAACTACCCTCCTTCATTTTGTCCAAATTCTTTAAAGAATTTTCTTATCTATCGGTGTCTATACGAGGTGTGCTTGGTCGATCATGAACAACTTTTGCCTTCTTTAATCTAGCCCCATCTGATTAGGACGTCTGCGGTGCAGGCTTTGAGGGACGCGCCCTTTTAACTAGCTTACTCACTTTTTCATTATATATATTACCATATGCCCAGGAACCTAATATAGATGTACAAATAATTCTTCCTATATGGAATCTTTGTAGGGATACTACAAATAAATAAAAACTTAGCGCGATAAGCCTCCGAAGAGATTAAAGGCCGATATGCTTTTCCAAGTTGCTTCGTGTTCATTTTAATGTTTCCTGCAAATTAGTGAGACTGGACCTATATATTTTATGTCGACTGCAAGGCCGACGCATTTTCACTGTGAAGCTTTTCATGGCAGAAGTACACTCGGATAGTCGATATTGTTTTGCCCGCAAATTTAACCCAGCGTCTTTTAGCTTGTGAGATTTGGTTATTTCCGTACCACTGCAGTATATTTCAGATGCTTCTTCCTCGATTACTACGGAACAATCGCTATACACTTGTACCGCCTCGACCGTCATTTGAGCGCCTTTGCGTCAAACTTTCACCTCCATTGCTAGGCTAAAAGCCGCATCAAAGCGCAGGTCTACTGTGGCATCGTTGTAGTTGTTATCGCTGTGTTCTTCGCCACCAGTTCCTCAGGTGGAATTTGCAGCAGTGTAGTGCAGTGCAGCTGTCGGGGTTGTTTCCAGGGCTTCCGTTATGCTAAACATTGATTGATCGCCTAGCGTCTCCAAATTTTTGAAGAAGGTTTTTTGGATGGCCATCCTCCCATAGTATGGGGCAGCTTTAAAATAGCTGTGAATATCCAATTAGAGAGAGGGGTCTCCTCGTACACGCAAGAGTTCCTTTTCTTGCATAAAGTGGCATCGAGGTCTTCTTCACCCTCTCATCCGCTAAAATGATTCCTACATATTTTGTTCAAGGTTTCTCTGAAGGGTCACTATTTTAGCTTGTTTTAGTTCAATTCAATTAAATGAAACATTTTTTTTGTATTTTGGTTGCTGAATTCTGAGTGATTTAATTTGTCTGCTTTAAGAGTAAAAGCCACCCGTTCACTCTTTCAGGTTTGGGTACAAAGCAATAGGTATAACAAGTAAATATAATCGAAAAAGAACAACAAATAGATAAAACAGATAAAATAAATCAAAAGAACCAAAATAACTGTTTTACCCTTCCTCAAATCGTCCTCACAAGCATATTCTTCTAGTGTGAATGCAGAAATAACCGCACTTAAGTTGCGAATAGCTTAATGGATATTTATGTATATACCAATAACTTAATTCAAACCGAAGTGGAAATGGAATAATTTAGCAGTAAAACTTTCAGAACAAATGAAACAAAAAATTCAAGCGCTTTATGAGTGCGAGCTATAATTAATGGAAACCCTCGTCACTTCGTACGTGCGTGTATTTGTGCGCCTCGGTCCTTATTAAGTGTCTTAAGTGGTGTATAAGGACCAGTTTAAAATAAACCGCGTTTGGGAAGGCTTTAGAGAAAAAAAGGAAATATCTGTAGGCAACTTTGTATATAAAAATGCACATTAAGGTCAAATATTCTTAAGACAAAGGCGTGGAAATATGGCAAGTGTACGCTACATGACTGCTGAGGGATAGCTGTAAAGACAGTAGACAATACAATAGCGGTCACATTTAAGCGATCTTCAAATAACAGAGTAAAAGTAAAAATTTTGTTTTTTACATACAAGCACATATGTATGGATGATTTTTTGTTTTGAGTGTTTAGACTTTTCGGTAGGTTTTGTTTAACTTAGATATGAATCAGTCACCATTCCTAACGAGTTTGTGGTTTTAGGCAATTTTAGCTTTCGCGTAGCCTTAAAACTTTTGTTTTAGTACCGTTTGGGAGAAGAGTATAATATAAAAAAATATGAATAATTAAGTGGCGTCGACGAACGGTAGTCATCTGGGTAAAGATTAATTTAGAAACATATGGAGTGCAAGAGGTATATTTGTGATGAAGTCGGGCTATGACTTGCTTTATTTCATGATATTTTATTTTTAATTTTTGTTTTTTTTATCATTCTAGATTATTTCTGTGTAAGTTGTGCCTGATGTCGCCAATTTATATTCTCTTATAGTCCTTGTGGGAGCAGCTGTTTAGCTTAATTTGATTTGGCTGCCAAGCCAATTTATTAATTTCGCATTTTTATTTGTAAACCTTTACCCTGTTTCCACCTTAAATGCAAGAAGATTGCGTAGGTTTTGCGGCGATAATTGCTATAATAATGACGGTTTGTTGCGTCCGGTGTTTCCTTGCATCCGCCCAGATTTCTGCATAATGAAAGAATATAGAATCTGCAGCTGATGCAAATATCTTCTTATGGACGGTCAGTGCGGTTCAGCGGATATGCATCGGGAAGTTGAGCTAACTAAGTTATTGTGCGTTTTTTTTATTTGCTGCTCCCCAGCCGTCATATTACTAACATTAAGTGCAAAGTTTTACGTCAGTATCTGCCATTGTTGACCTAACCTCACGGTGCATCCAAGCCCATATGTCCAGCCTAAGTCTCGCAACCTTAGTCTCAATCGATGATGTTAGTGGACAAATCATCACCTTGGTGGGGTTGGAGGCCTATCTAACATCTCTTCCATTCGAAGGGTCATGGCACCCGGTTGCAATGCAACTCAACACTGGAGCGGACTCACTCATACCGCATTCGGATATCCACCACTATGCTCCCAGAAGGGGCCTACCGCAAATGAGCAGAAACGATGCAAGCTCCCCGGGCTATCTGCTCCTCGTGGTACCACTTTAAAGTCTTGGTATGAATTTCGCAGCCGAAGCTATTACCGGTTGAGTATCCATCTACTCTGAACGGCTCCTGGGTCACATTACTGACAGTGGGAAACCGTTATTTTGTGAGGATGACAATCTCCATTTCTGCTGTGGCTGGCTGAAGCTCGTCGTTTGGTGATGGTGTGGTCCATCTAACACACCGAAAATCTTGGGTTCACGTCCCTGGCAAAGCAACATAAAATATTTAGACACAAAATTTTCTGAGCGGGGTCGCCCCTCAGAAGTACTTTAGTAAATGTATTTCTGCAATGTTGAGCTTCTCAGTTAAAGTTAATCAGCCTGGCGGATGCCGTTTGGAGTCGGCTTAAAATATGTAAGTACAGTCCCCCCAATTTATAGAAAAAAGTAAATTGAAGTACGACGCAGATTGGAAAATAATTTCGATTTAAAATCTCATCGGAGGTTGTCGCACCTTGCATATATTTAGCTAAAAATACTTATCAGATATCTATGTTTTTACAATGCGCATGACGTGGTTTAGTTTGAGCTGCGCCAGCTGACAGTTTTTATCTCTTACAACAGTTATCATGTCGTCTGCGAAAGTGAAGAGAAAGGAGCTTCTTGGCATGTCCAAATGAGAAATAATAATATCGGTAGCTAGTCATGAGCCCTTCGCCGCTAGTTTTGTTTTCTTTACCATCTTTTGAACGTGAGTGGCTTCGTACATTAAATACCTGTTCCTCAGGTATTCCCGCACATAGTACTGCGGAATAAGTCCGTTTTATACTCAAGTTATATCGCCCACTTCGGTTGATCTATTATGGACAGAATCTTCATGATGTACTTCACATCTACAACTTTTTGGCGACTTAAAAAAGAGCAATCTCTCTCTTGATAAATACATTGCTTTCTCTTTCTTTCTATTCCTTTGCTTTCCATGGCCACCATGTTTTCATGATAGCGTGCTCCGCCTACCACACCGTATGCCCGGGGTGTAAGCAACATCAAAATTCTAGAAATAGTGTTTTTCAATTAAGAGAGCCTTTTTCTAAGCGGGGTCGCCCCTCGGCAGTATTTGGCAAACACTCCGACATTTATTTTTATATTTTTTATTATTTCTTGACCTCTGCCTCTCCTTTTCTCACTTAAACCTTCTTTCTCTATCTACCTTTCCATCTCCCTCTTCCTTTACCTCTCCTGTGTCCTCTCACTTTCCTTCTTTATCTCCCTCTTGTTGATTTTAAGCGTTATGAAAATTAAGTTTTCAATATAATACACGGCTCTCTATGCTATCTTTCGCAGTGCCTCCGGCTTTTGTACGTTTCCTTTATTTAAAATGTAATTTAATAACAAGCCACTAATTAACGTTTGACATAATTTTGCTTTTGAATACAATTAACGCGGAAAGTTAAATCATGTATTTTGTAACCATTCATCATTTCCAACGCGAAACATTTTAGTACAACATTTCATTAATTGACTTAAGAGTTAACAGATGCACGAGCAAAATGAAAGTAGTTTGTAAAACAAGATAATAAATACAAGACAGAAAGATGGTTCACGTCAGAAGTGCACTTAAGTACCAACTGGCAATGAACAAATATTGCTGGCGAAGAAAACTAAACGAAAGAGAGATCACAAAGGATCGCAACTTAACAAATGGTTTTAGGTGAAAAAAGAAAGATTAAGACAGAGAAATGCACAACAGAAAACATTTTTGTTGAAGATGTTTAGTAAAAAACAAATAAAAAATAAATAAAAATGTCAATAGAGCCAAAAGAATGAAAGTGAAAAGTGCTTAGTTGCTGTATTTGCTTTTTTTCGCTTTTTAATCAAGCATCGTTAAAGCTGGTGACAGCAGATTGTAAATGACTTATTCCCTTAAAGAGATATCACAAGGTTTGACTGCATTTGATAGGAAACTTTTGCTTCTGCAAAATGTTCGGGTTAAGTACATAAAAAGTAGCACACCGCTTATTGGAAGGGAAGCCCTCCTTTCTATCTTCGTTGGTATGCAATGCCATTAAGAGAAAAAGATGGATGAAGCTCGAAAAAGATTATGATTGGGTTGTTGTGGTTGTTGTTGTAACGATTAGGTTACTCCCCGAAGGCTTTGGGGAGTGTTATCGATGTGATGGTCCTTTGTCGGATACAGATCCGATACGCTCCGGTAACAGCACCATTAAGGTGCTGGCCCGACCATCTCGGGAACGATTTACATGGCCACATTAAACCTTCAGGCCATCCCTCCCTCCCCACCCCCAAAATCCATGAGGAGATTGGGGTCGCCAGAGCCTCGTCTGTTAGTGAAACGGGATTCGCCGCTCGAAGGTGAGGTTGACAATTGGGTTGGAGAAGCTATATATTGCGCTGCACAACCCCTTGATTGGGTCGTGTCCGTCCGTTACCACGATAATTTGAGTAAATTTTGAGAAAGCTTTACACAATTTGGTCAACTGACTCATCTTAAGACCTAATATAACCAAGGTGATTATTTTGATATCAAACATTTTCAAAAATGGATAAATTTCATTTGCAACAACCGATAAAATTGGAAGTCTTGGTAAATGAATTCCATTTTTAAAGCGAAATAGAAATTTAGTAAAATGTTGGAAAATTGCCGTTATGCCACCCAAATTTGGTGGCAGAGAAATTAAAATATTGAATGTAGATTTTATCATTTTGCAACTCGGCAGCAGTGTGATTCTTGGTATTTTACCTAAATCTGGACAAAGCCAAATTGCGACCATACTAACTTAAAAAAAAAAAAAACATTTATTTATAGTTTAATCTTTACAAAATTTGCAATATATTTGTTTTACAAATGTAACAATGTAACCAGTAGTTAAACAATTTTTAAATGTGGTTGGCACTGCTTGTTTTTTTTAGTAAATTTTTCCGCCAAAACTGTAAAACAATAATTTAAATTAAAATCGACCAATTCTAACAAAATTTGATAATAGTATTTTTTAACGACAGTAAGTTTTTCAAGGTTTCTACGGAAGACGATACTTATATATGTTTATATAGTAAGTATATTTTAGCTTTGGTATCTTTTAATATTCGTGATAAGTATAGAGTATACTGCTGGGTATAGCAAATTTGTTTCGCCCGAAGTAAGACTGCCTTACTTGTCTTCATACGTATATATTCAGTAATGGCTTAAAAATATACAATATATCGCTTACTTGGCGGAAAAAAAGGAACTGACAGCTGGGTTGGCTAAGATTATTTTAAAGATAACACTACAGACTGCCAACGTATCAGGTGTCGCATCCCACAAACTCTGCAAGTTTTCTACTTTTATTGTACGTCAGGATAGTAGCGTTTCATTAACAGTACGAATCATTGTAGATAAAACAAGTGTGATCAAAATTACAAAAAGAATGGATCACCTGATTTTAAGTTGATTATCGCTGTCTCATTCTTTCTCGCTTTCTATCACCCGCTGAAGATAGCCGGCTCTATGCGCCGTCATATTGAACACCCTGCCCAAACGCTAAAAAGTAGCCATATTGAACATCCTGTCAGACAGTTTAAGGATAAGATCTCACACTTATTTTATCCGCAATGGTACGTATTTATCTTTGAACGAAATGTTTTATAACAACTTTTTCTTTTTTAAATAATTTTATTTGATTGTTTTGTTTCATAAGAAATAGAAATATTATAAATAAAATACATACAACTTGTTTTAAGAAAAATATGATCAGGAGACTAAAATTAACAGCAATAACAGTTGTATGAAGCATTACAGATGATACATTCCACGCCGCCGGTTGGCCTTTCTGGCTACGTCCATGAAATAGTCATGAAGTTTCCGTGATCTCAGTCTTTTTTGGTCGCAAAAATTTCGTTATTGTTTGATTTTAGTGATTAAAAATTTGTATAAAAAGTCTGTAGCGAGGATTTTTTTTATCGATTTCTAAGGCACACAACCTTAACGTAAAGCCAGATTTAAGTTGGTTCAGATTTTCGAGATATTCGCGTCTAAATTGCTACAAAACACATTTTTTCTGCTATGTCACATTCATTCCGAACAAAAAAATCCAAGTAACCTTTGCAACCAGAAGAGCTTTGGCGTCGTACACCCGAATCGAGAGTCAAAATAGTCCCAGCATTTCAGGCTTTTTAGAAGCTCGGTTCTAAAAGTGCAAACAAGATTTGAGTTAGTTACATTTGAGGTCATGCCATATATAGAACTTTTTTTTAAGATTATTATTTCTCCTGCACGTATCCAACTCTTCAAAATCGCGCTATTAGAAAATCTTTTTTGTCTATGCGAAATAGTTTTTTGAATTTACTGTGTTTGGCAAATTATTCAATGTTTAGCAAATTTGTGTCAAAAACCATAAGGAAATCTCTAATTTCAGGACAACCTCGGGATTTCAAGTTAAACATTCATATCCCGAAAACCACCATAGGCAAAAAATCCAAAAAATCGTCAACCCTACCTAAAGTTTATGATATATTTATTGGTTCTTGAACGCTATATAATAGCAAATTTCAAATTGTTGGAGCCGCAGTATCATAATTAATTCCTAAAATTTTACAACCTATTCTGGCTGCGACAGTTTTCACGATCAAGGTATTCTATAAATGGAAAATACAAAATTGATAGAAATAAGATGATGATGGAGGTGAAAAAATTAGGGCCATCGTCGCTCTAGAAAAAATGCTAATGGAAATTATTTTAATAAAAATATTAAAACAACATCAATAGAAATAGGTATTAAGAGCACTCTGCCCATCAATGTCTAAGAAATCTTTGACTGATTTCTACTGCTTAAAAAATAAATGAAAGAAAAAAGAGCGCAACAGAAACCAAGTTAAAAGACAATCACGGATTGACTTAAACACGAGTGGAGTACAAACAAACTAAAATAGATTTGTATGCAGTGGCGCGACATTAGGTCGGGTAATTCATCACCATTCAGTGTTTAGTTTATTTTAATGCTTCATTAACTTTTGCGATTGGTTCGAAAGTGCATAGTAATTTATTTTATTTTCTTTTTCATGAGTTCAGTACAGCAAATAACCACGCTGCAATTTGCACTAAGGAACGTCGTGAGGGAAGTTAAAGAGATGAAAAGCAAGGCGACTTAAAATGAATAACTAACAAGTACGGAAGTCTAAGTTCGGGTGAAACCAAGCATTACATACCCAGCTGTACACTTGAAATGCTGCTGTTATTTCTTTTGTGTGCTTAATAGTGTTAAAAGGCTGCACAATAATACATATACATATGGTTCTATTCTGAACAAATTTTTCTTCGAGTTATGGCTCCCGAAACATAGAAAATTGCTTAGTCATAAAAGGGGCGGTGCAACGCAAATTTTTTTGGGAAATGAAATAAAATTGATATAAAGCTCTTTCTTGCAAAGACATAGCTTATTTTATTCGTCCACGACCCTTTTAAAAATCTTGTATATAAAAGTGGGCGCAGTCCTTAACCGATTTCGTTAATTTTTCTTCAAAGCATTCCTTATAGCAAAGGCAACTTCTGGGCCGAAGTTTGTTACGATAGGTTTAACGATTTTTGATTTATGATTAATAATATTTGTAAAATTGATTTTATCAGAAGTGGGCGGTGCCACTCCCATTTTGAAAAGATTTTTCAAATTTTTATCAAGAGTCACAATATCAGTCCATACGTAAAATTTCACCATTCTAGGTGTATTATTTACTAAATAAGCAGGTTTTTGTGTTTTCCAAAATGTTATTATATATAAAAACTGGGCGTGGTTATCATCAGATTTCGCTCATTTTCAATACCAATCTATTTGGCTCCAGATAAGGTTGTTTACCAAATTTTGTGAAAATATCTCAATATTTACTCAAGTTATCATGGTACCGTACAGACGGACGGACGGAAGGACATGGCTCAATCAAATTTTTTTTCGATACTGATGATTTTGATATATGGAAGTCTATATCTATCTCGATTCCTTTATACCTGTACAACCAACCGTTATCCAATCAAAGTTATAATACCCTGTGTACAAGTACAGCTGGGTATAAAAATAAATGGTAGCAAGCAAACTAAATGCAATCAATAAACAGTAGGACAACAAAAAAAGAAAAAAAAAAAAACAACAAGAGCGAATACATTTTCTGAGCAGTTGCTGTTGAAAAGAAAACAAACAACAGTAATAATAGCATACAACAATAAGAAAAACACTAATATTGACAATAAAGTGAAAGCGATAAAAACAGGTCGTGGCTATAGATAAAAGAAACAACCAAAAAAAAAAATGCAAAGAAAAACAAATGATAATAACAAAAGCACATTACAATAAGCAAAGCACTGAGTGCATTGAGAGTTTCAACAGCCAGCAGCATAGTGAGCAATATTTCATAGACACCCGGTCGTATGAGTAACTTTTTACAGCGCACAACTACAACTAGCTTTTGCTCGTATGTATATGAAATGTCTGCTGCTGCAGCACATTTGTCATGCTTAACGGTGTGTCATGATGTGGCGCTGGGTGTATTTTTACAAACAGCTGTATTCAGCGTAAGTGCATATACTCGTTATTATTGTTCACACGCGCACACTCACACACATTCCTATACGATTAGGTAAACGTGTGTTTGTTTGCGTGTGTTTGTTCTCAACTACGTATGCACTTTTGCACTTTCATGAACATTCATATAAATATCGGCTGTGTGTATGTATATACTTGCCGAGCTATTATTTTTGTAGAAATCATTTTAACAGTGACTTTTGCGCACTTTTTCTGTACTTTGCACTTTCATGAAAATAAATTCCCCATATTTTTTTTGTCCTTCTTCAATATTTGCCTTGACATAAAATTGCTCACTTTGCTGAAAATACAAAGGAAAATCATTTTCCATTTTTATTGTTTTTATATATCATCGTTTCTATGTTCTTTGCATATCTTTCTAATAAAATCACTTTCCCTTGCTGCTTGCGCTTGAAGAAGCTCAATTCGGTAGATTAATTTGTAAGAATAATATTCCATTTATTGCCGTACTCAGTTTGCTAAGGATGAAGTGGAAGCATAAATGAATGTTTGCCTTTGAGTCACTGTCAAAAAGCAGCAAATTAATTTGAAAACTTTTCAGTTTTCAAAATATGCATAGAAAGTATTTGAATGATTGTCCTATTTTCAATGTGAAAAGGGAAGCCGAGAATTGTATTTCGAGCCATATTTCTTTCGTACCAATAAGCAAACATGTGTTATGTTTTAAGAGAAGTGTATTTTAAAGCGGGATCTAACTTGTTATGCCTTTTTTATTGAAAATTTCGAAAAAACATACCCCGTAAAATATTTTTTATCAAAATTAAAGTAAGCTACATAATATCAACCAAATCAGTTCAAATATATTTTTTTGAACAGAGTTTAAGACTTTCTTTAATTACCACTAACAAATCAACGAAAATAAGTTTGGTCCCATTTTTGCTGTTGTTTTGTCGGTCTATTATTTTGCTAAATCAGGAATTCGGATCGAGTTCAAGGCCTAAACAATAGAGAAAATTTTAAAATTAGTGCCATAGCTCGTTGTATATATCAATTTAATTTAAATCACTTTCACCATTACAACGGTGGTTTGATTTCTTTCACAATTTCTATGTCTATTCTGTTTTTTTGCCAATCGATTTTCGTAGCGCTGCGACATCTCGTGAGCATTGGGCTTATTTTTATGGCAATGATGTTATAGTGTCACCGGTTACTTTCCCAAAGCCGGTTACTTCTTTTACACCGATTACTTTTTTTGAAACTCTTAATATTTCTAAACTGTTTTTTATGTAGAGCAGACCTCACAGAGTATATTAACTTTGATTGGATAACGGTTGGTAGTACAGGTATAAAGGAATCGAGATAGATATAGACCTCCATATATCAAAATCTTCAGTATCGAAAAAAAATTTGATTGAGCCATGTCCGTCCGTCCGTCCGTCCGTTAACACCATAATTTGAGTACATTTTGAGGTATCTTGATGAAATTTGGTACGCAGGTTACTGGGCACTCATCTCAGATCGCTGTTTAAAATGAACGATATCGGACTATAACCACGCCCACTTTTTCGGTATCGAAAAAATCGAAAAATCTGAAAAGTGCAATAATTCATTGCCAAAGACGGATAAAGCAATGAAACTTAATAGGTGAGTTGAAATTATGACGCAGAATAGAAAATTAGCAAAAGTTTGTACAATGGGCGTGGCACCGCCCACTTTTATAAGAAGGTAATTTTAAATTTTGCAAGCTGTAATTTGGCAGTCGTTGAAGATATCATGATGAAATTTGGCAGGTACGTTGCTCCTATTACTATATGTGTGCCTAATAAAAATTAGTAAAATCGGAGAACGACCTCGCCCACTTAAAAAAAAAAATTTTTTTAAAGTAAAATTTTAACAAAGAATTTAATATCTTTACAGTATATAATTAAATTATGTCAACATTCAACTACAGTAATGATATGGTGCAACAAAATACAAAAATAAAAGAAAATTTCAAAATGGGCGTGGCTCCGCCCTTTTTCATTTAATTTGTCTAGGACACTTTTAATGCCATAAGTCGAACAAATATTTTCCAATCCTTGTGAAATTTGGTAGGGGCTTAGATTCTAGGACGATAACTTATTTCTGTGAAAACGGGTGAATTCGGTTGAAACCACGCCCAGTTTTTATACACAGTCGACCGTCCGTCCTTCCGCTCGGCCGATAACACGATAACTTGAGCAAAAATCGACATATTTTTACTAAACTCAGTTCACGTACTTATCCGAACTCACTTTGAATTGGTATAAAAAATGGCCGAAATCCGACTATGACCACGCCCACTTTTTCGATATCGAAAATTACGAAAAATGAAAAAAAAAATGCCATAATTCTATACCAAATACGAAAAAGGATGAAACATGGTAATTGGATTGGTTTATTGACGGAAAATATAACTTTAGAAAAAACTTTGCAAAATGGGTGTGACACCTACCATATTAAGTAGAAGAAAATGAAAAAGTTCTGCAGGGCGCACCAAAAGCCCTTGGAATCTTGGCAGGAATACTGTTCGTGGTATTATATTGTACAAACGCATTCTAGAATCACCCCTGGTCCGTCTTTATGGCGATATCTCGAAAAGGCGTCCACCTATAGAACTAAGGCCCACTCCCTTTTAAAATACTCATTAACACCTTTCGTTTGATACCCATATTGTACAAACAAATTCTAGAGTCACCCCTGGTCCACCTTTATGGCGACATCTGGAAAAGGCGTCCACCCATGGAACTAAGGCCAACTCGCTTTTAAAATACTCATTAAAACCTTTCGTTTGATACCCGTATCGTACGAACAAATTCTAGAGTCACCCTGGTCCACCTTTAGGGCGATATCTCGAAAAGGCGTCCACCCATAGAACTAAGGCCCACTCCCTTTTAAAATACTCATTAACACCTTTCGTTTGATACCCATATTGTACAAACAAATTCTAGAGTCACCCCTGGTCCACCTTTATGGCGATATCTCGAAAAGGCGTCCACCTATGGAACTAAGGCCCACTCCCTTTTAAAATACTCATTAACACCTTTCGTTTGATACCCATATTGTACAAACAAATTCTAGAGTCACCCCTGGTCCACCTTTATGGCGATATCTCGAAAAGGCGTCCACCTATGGAACTAAGGCCCACTCCCTTTTAAAATACTCATTAACACCTTTCGTTTGATACCCATATTGTACAAACAAATTCTAGAGTCACCCCTGGTCCACCTTTAGGGCGATATCTCGAAAAGGTGTCCACCTATAGAACTAAGGCCCACTCCCTTTTAAAATACTCATTAACACCTTTCGTTTGATACCCATATTGTACAAACAAATTCTAGAGTCACCCCTGGTCCACCTTTATGGCGATATCTCGAAAAGGCGTCCACCTATGGAACTAAGGCCCACTCCCTTTTAAAATACTCATTAACACCTTTCGTTTGATACCCATATTGTACAAACAAATTCTAGAGTCACCCTTGGTCCACCTTTATGGCGACATCTGGAAAAGGCGTCCACCCATGGAACTAAGGCCAACTCGCTTTTAAAATACTCATTAAAACCTTTCGTTTGATACCCGTATCGTACGAACAAATTCTAGACTCACCCTGGTCCACCTTTAGGGCGATATCTCGAAAAGGCGTCCACTCATAGAACTAAGGCCCACTCCCTTTTAAAATACTCATTAACACCTTTCGTTTGATACCCATATTGTACAAACAAATTCTAGAGTCACCCCTGGTCCACCTTTATGGCGATATCTCGAAAAAGCGTCCACTTGTGGAACTAAGGCCCACTCCCTTTTAAAATACTCATTAACACCTTTCGTTTGATACCCATATTGTACAAACAAATTCTAGAGTCACCCTTGGTCCACCTTTATGGCGACATCTGGAAAAGGCGTCCACCCATGGAACTAAGGCCAACTCGCTTTTAAAATACTCATTAAAACCTTTCGTTTGATACCCGTATCGTACAAACAAATTCTAGAGTCACCCCTGGTCCACCTTTATGGCGATATCTCGAAAAGGCGTCCACCTATGGAACTAAGGCCCACTCCCTTTTAAAATACTCATTAACACCTTTCGTTTGATACCCATATTGTACAAACAAATTCTAGAGTCACCCTTGGTCCACCTTTATGGCGACATCTGGAAAAGGCGTCCACCCATGGAACTAAGGCCCACTCCCTTTTAAAATACTCATTAACACCTTTCGTTTGATACCCATATTGTACAAACAAATTCTAGAGTCACCCCTGGTCCACCTTTATGGCGATATCTCGAAAAGGCGTCCACCTATGGAACTAAGGCCCACTCCCTTTTAAAATACTCATTAACACCTTTCGTTTGATACCCATATTGTACAAACAAATTCTAGAGTCACCCTTGGTCCACCTTTATGGCGACATCTGGAAAAGGCGTCCACCCATGGAACTAAGGCCAACTCGCTTTTAAAATACTCATTAAAACCTTTCGTTTGATACCCGTATCGTACGAACAAATTCTAGACTCACCCTGGTCCACCTTTAGGGCGATATCTCGAAAAGGCGTCCACTCATAGAACTAAGGCCCACTCCCTTTTAAAATACTCATTAACACCTTTCGTTTGATACCCATATTGTACAAACAAATTCTAGAGTCACCCCTGGTCCACCTTTATGGCGATATCTCGAAAAAGCGTCCACCTGTGGAACTAAGGCCCACTCCCTTTTAAAATACTCATTAACACCTTTCGTTTGATACCCATATTGTACAAACAAATTCTAGAGTCACCCCTGGTCCACCTTTATGGCGATATCTCGAAAAAGCGTCCACCTGTGGAACTAAGGCCCACTCCCTTTTAAAATACTCATTAACACCTTTCGTTTGATACCCATATTGTACAAACAAATTCTAGAGTCACCCCTGGTCCACCTTTATGGCGATATCTCGAAAAGGCGTCCACCTATGGAACTAAGGCCCACTCCCTTTTAAAATACTCATTAACACCTTTCGTTTGATACCCATATTGTACAAACAAATTCTAGAGTCACCCCTGGTCCACCTTTATGGCGATATCTCGAAAAGGCGTCCACCTATGGAACTAAGGCCCACTCCCTTTTAAAATTCTCATTAACACCTTTCGTTTGATACCCATATTGTACAAACAAATTCTAGAGTCACCCCTGGTCCACCTTTATGGCGACATCTGGAAAAGACGTCCACCCATGGAACTAAGGCCAACTCCCTTTTAAAATACTCACTAAAACCTTTCGTTTGATACCCGTATCGTACGAACAAATTCTAGACTCACCCTGGTCCACCTTTAGGGCGATATCTCGAAAAGGCGTCCACCCATAGAACTAAGGCCCACTCCCTTTTAAAATACTCATTAACACCTTTCGTTTGATACCCATATTGTACAAACAAATTCTAGAGTCACCCCTGGTCCACCTTTATGGCGACATCTGGAAAAGGCGTCCAACCATGGAACTAAGGCCAACTCGCTTTTAAAATACTCATTAAAACCTTTCGTTTGATACCCATATTGTACAAACAAATTCTAGAGTCACCCCTGGTCCACCTTTATGGCGATATCTCGAAAAGGCGTCCACCTATGGAACTAAGGCCCACTCCCTTTTAAAATACTCATTAACACCTTTCGTTTGATACCCATATTGTACAAACAAATTCTAGAGTCACCCCTGGTCCACCTTTATTGCGATACCTCGAAAAGGCGTCCGCCTATGGAACTAAGGATTACTCCCTTTTAAAATACTCATTAACACCATTCGTTTGATACCCATATTGTACACACAAATTCTAGAGTCACCCCTGGTCCACCTTTATGGCGATATCTCGAAAAAGCGTCCACCTGTGGAACTAAGGCCCACTCCCTTTTAAAATACTCATTAACACCTTTCGTTTGATACCCATATTGTACAAACAAATTCTAGAGTCACCCCTGGTCCACCTTTATGGCGATATCTCGAAAAGGCGTCCACCTATGGAACTAAGGCCCACTCCCTTTTAAAATACTCATTAACACCTTTCGTTTGATACCCATATTGTACAAACAAATTCTAGAGTCACCCCTGGTCCACCTTTATGGCGACATCTGGAAAAGGCGTCCACCCATGGAACTAAGGCCAACTCGCTTTTAAAATACTCATTAAAACCTTTCGTTTGATACCCGTATCGTACGAACAAATTCTAGACTCACCCTGGTCCACCTTTAGGGCGATATCTCGAAAAGGCGTCCACCCATAGAACTAAGGCCCACTCCCTTTTAAAATACTCATTAACACCTTTCGTTTGATACCCATATTGTACAAACAAATTCTAGAGTCACCCCTGGTCCACCTTTATGGCGATATCTCGAAAAGGCGTCCACCTATGGAACTAAGGCCCACTCCCTTTTAAAATACTCATTAACACTTTCGTTTGATACCCATCTTGTACAAACAAATTCTAGAGTCACCCCTGGTCCACCTTTATGGCGATATCTCGAAAAGCCGTCAACCTATGGAACTAAGTCCCACTCTCTTTTAAAATACTCATTATCACCTTTCGTTTGATACCCATATTGTACAAACGCATTCTAGAATCACCCCTGGTCCGTCTTTATGGCGAAATCTCGAAAAGGCGTCCACCTATAGAACTAAGGCCCACTCCCTTTTAAAATACTCATTAACACCTTTCGTTTGATACCCATATTGTACAAACAAATTCTAGAGTCACCCCTGGTCCGTCTTTATGGCGATATCTCGAAAAGGCGTCCACCTATAGAACTAAGGCCCACTCCCTTTTAAAATACTCATTAACACCTTTCGTTTGATACCCATATTGTACAAACAAATTCTAGAGTCACCCCTGGTCCACCTTTATGGCGACATCTGGAAAAGGCGTCCACCCATGGAACTAAGGCCAACTCGCTTTTAAAATACTCATTAAAACCTTTCGTTTGATACCCGTATCGTACGAACAAATTCTAGACTCACCCTGGTCCACCTTTAGGGCGATATCTCGAAAAGGCGTCCACCTATGGAACTAAGGCCCACTCCCTTTTAAAATACTCATTAACACCTTTCGTTTGATACCCATATTGTACAAACAAATTCTAGAGTCACCCCTGGTCCACCTTTATGGCGATATCTCGAAAAGCCGTCCACCTATGGAACTAAGTCCCACTCTCTTTTAAAATACTCATTATCACCTTTCGTTTGATACCCATATTGTACAAACGCATTCTAGAATCACCCCTGGTCCGTCTTTATGGCGATATCTCGAAAAGGCGTCCACCTATAGAACTAAGGCCCACTCCCTTTTAAAATACTCATTAACACCTTTCGTTTGATACCCATATTGTACAAACAAATTCTAGAGTCACCCCTGGTCCGTCTTTATGGCGATATCTCGAAAAGGCGTCCACCTATAGAACTAAGGCCCACTCCCTTTTAAAATACTCATTAACACCTTTCGTTTGATACCCATATTGTACAAACAAATTCTAGAGTCACCCCTGGTCCACCTTTATGGCGATATCTCGAAAAGGCGTCCACCTATGGAACTAAGGCCCACTCCCTTTTAAAATACTCATTAACACCTTTCGTTTGATACCCATATTGTACAAACAAATTCTAGAGTCACCCCTGGTCCACCTTTATGGCGATATCTCGAAAAGGCGTCCACCTATGGAACTAAGGCCCACTCCCTTTTAAAATTCTCATTAACACCTTTCGTTTGATACCCATATTGTACAAACAAATTCTAGAGTCACCCCTGGTCCACCTTTATGGCGACATCTGGAAAAGACGTCCACCCATGGAACTAAGGCCAACTCGCTTTTAAAATACTCATTAAAACCTTTCGTTTGATACCCGTATCGTACGAACAAATTCTAGACTCACCCTGGTCCACCTTTAGGGCGATATCTCGAAAAGGCGTCCACCCATAGAACTAAGGCCCACTCCCTTTTAAAATACTCATTAACACCTTTCGTTTGATACCCATATTGTACAAACAAATTCTAGAGTCACCCCTGGTCCACCTTTATGGCGATATCTCGAAAAGGCGTCCACCTATGGAACTAAGGCCCACTCCCTTTTAAAATACTCATTAACACCTTTCGTTTGATACCCATATTGTACAAACAAATTCTAGAGTCACCCCTGGTCCACCTTTATGGCGATATCTCGAAAAGGCGTCCACCTATGGAACTAAGGCCCACTCCCTTTTAAAATACTCATTAACACCTTTCGTTTGATACCCATATTGTACAAACAAATTCTAGAGTCACCCCTGGTCCACCTTTATTGCGATACCTCGAAAAGGCGTCCGCCTATGGAACTAAGGATTACTCCCTTTTAAAATTCTCATTAACACCTTTCGTTTGATACCCATATCGTGCAAACAAATTCTAGGGTCACCCCTGGTCCACCTTTATGGCGATATCTCGAAACGGCGTCCACCTATGGAACTAAGGATTACTCCCTTTTAAAATACTCATTAACACCTTTCTTTTGATACCCGTATTGTACAAACAAATTCTAGGGTCACCCTTGGTCCACCTTTATGGCGATATCTCGAAAATGCGATCACCTATATAACAACCACCGCTCCCTTTTAAAACCCTCATTAATACCTTTAATTTGATACCCATATCGTACAAACATATTCTAGAGTCACCCCTGGTCCACCTTTATGGCGATATTTCGAAATGGCGTCCACCTATAGAACTAAGGCCCACTGCCTTTTAAAATACGCATTAACAACTTTCGTTTGATGCCCATATTGTACAAACAAATTCTAGGGTCACCCCTGGTCCACCTTTATGGCGATATCTCGAAACGGCGTTCACCTATGGAACTAAGGATTACTCCCTTTTAAAATACTCATTAACACCTTTCTTTTGATACCCGTATTGTACAAACAAATTCTAGGGTCACCCCTGGTCCACCTTTATGGCGCTATCTCGAAACGGCGTCCACCTATGGAACTGGGGATTACTCCCTTTTAAAATACTCATTAGCACCTTTCATTTGAATTCCATATCCTACAAACGCATTCTAGAGTCACCCCTGGTCCACCTTTATGGCGATATCTCGAAAAGGCGACCACCTATACAACAACCACCACTCTCTTTTAAAACCCTCATTAATACCTTTAATTTGATACACATATCGTACAAACACATTCTAGAGTCACCCCTGGTTCACCTTTATGGCGATATTTCGAAACGGCATCCACCTATAGAACTAAGGCCAACTCCCTTTTAAAATACTCATTAACACCATTCGTTTGATGCCCGTATTGTTCAAACAAATTCTAGGGTCACCCCTGGTCCACCTTTGTGGCGATATCTTGAAACGGCGTCCACCTATGGAACTGGGGATTACTCCCTTTTAAAATACTCATTAACACCTTTCATTTGATACCCATATCGTACAAACGCATTCTAGAGTCAACCCTGATCCACCTTTATGGCTATATCCCTAAATGGCGTCCACCTATAGAACTATGGCCCACTCCCTCATAAAATACTCTTTAATGCCTTTCATTTGATACACATTCCAGGGTTTCCCTCGGTTCATTTTCCTACATGGTTATTTTCCCTTATGTTGTCACCATAGCTCTCAACTGAGTATGTAATGTTCGGTTACACCCGAACTTAACCTTCCTTACTTGTTTTATTTCAGTTTAGCCAAAATCGCTTTAGGTATTTTTTTTATTTTCCGTTTTTAGTCGATTTGCCCCTTTTTATATTCGGCGACAAAAGGTACTTTTCAGCAAAAAGCCTATTATGAACTTATTTTTTAATTAAATGCTGTCAAACTTATAGTTCTAATTTGAAATTTCACTAGCATTCTGAAAATGAGGTTAAAAATATCATAGGTCTTGTTAAAATATGTGCTTTCATCCTTTAAAGTTGATATTTATGACTTTTTTTCTGAGCATGGTCATCTCCATAAATGGTCAAAACTTTTTTCTAACACCCGGTGCAAAGCTAGAAAAGATGTCATTTAAAAGAAAATGGAAAATACTATTACACTAAAAATAAAATTTGTGGGTACTTGATGCTAAGTGACCTAAAAAAAAGCTTTAATCCTTGCATTTCTTAAAATGGACTCCGTTAGAGTTAAGTATTGATAAGTAATTTTTTATATTGACTTATCATTTAAGTCTACAATCAGCTCCTTTAAAGTAATTGTAATATATGCTAAAATAAATTTTAGTCTTACTTGAATTACTGTTGTTGTTACAGTTGAGTTCGCCTAAATACTTGAATATCTATGCAAACTCACACAGTTAATATATAATACACAAAAAGTAGTTATAAATACAATGCCAGATAACCAGTTTTTATTACCTCTTTACTCGTATCAGGTAGAATTATGTTTAATTTATAATATTTATAGGTGGCAGTGAGTTTAAACTTTGCTTCTCCTATGCCAGGAAGCTTTAAAATTTTTGACACTCTTTTTAGATAAGCTGAATTCCCTTCTCCCAACTTTACTTCTTAGTTCGGGTACTTCTAAATTGCAAATTATATTGGTGAAAGGTACCCTGCACTTATCCTCTCTTCCACTGTTTCTATGATCTGGCCAAAAAAGGTATGAGATGGGCAGTGAGGGTGCACGAAATTGATGTGATCATCATCAATGTATATGACGACTCCTATGAAGCACTGACTCTCACACACAACCTATGTAGGTATTTGGTCGTAGGCTAGTTAATATCAATTCCTGTGTCAAGCTATATCTTAAGGCAAAGACCTCGTCGCTAGTCACAAGCTTTGTTGCTATTTCAGTCTTTGATATAGGTTGAAAAAAATTAAAAGATCTTGTTTCAAATACTTTTTTGAAATCTGAAAAACGTTGATCCAACCTGGTTTTTAAATTTTCTACGACGGTTATATCAATAAATTGAAAATATATTTTTGAGAAGCGTTGCTCACAAAATTTGAACATTTCTTTTGGTGTGCAAATTTGGTTTTTATATGTCCTCTAAACATTGGCTCTAGTGACGGAACGCTTCACTGAGCCACCTATACCATCATAAGCACATTTTCCATGGCTTGTGGCATGAAAAGTCCAGGAGGCTTCCAGGTTGAAATCTTCTTTGTGAAAACACAGATTTACCAAACTCTTGAAATTCTTGTATTGACTTGCATAGCCGTCGGTGATGTGTTCCAAAGATGTTAGGTTTGCTAATTGGTCTTTGATATAACTGCAAATTCTTCTTTGTACTTCATAAATAAAGTTAACATCATGTTTCATATAGTCAGATAAAAAACAAAATGTTTGCTGAGAAACACTGGGCCTAGCTTATCTGTAGTATATTCCAACTGGGTGCAGAGTGCATGAGGTATGAGTCCAAATCAAGGTTGTCTTTAAAAGCAAGGTTGTCCTATTGATAAAATATTTTTGAACATAATCCATAATCATAGTACTCTCTGGACATCTGTTACATGGTCGCCGTTTTCGCTCTTATACGAGTTTTCCCCGGACTTAAACCTTCCGTTTGTCGCCCAACTTTTTGCTAAGATTTGCAGGCATTATTGCTGGTGGCTAGCAGCTCAAGTTCATCGCACTCGTGTCTTTCTTCCTGAAAAGGCATCACCCTTCCATTCTCAACTCGCGGATTTTTCATCGTAACAGTGGTTTTTACGTGATCTACGGTAACGAATTTAATTCTCGGCGGCAGTACGAAGTGCCTAGAGTTATGCTTCCATTGCTTCTGCATTGCGTCGGGTTGACTTGTGTTCTCAGCGGGCCTGTGTGAGAGTCGAGTTTCCTTGTTTTTTGTTCCTTGGTTTTAGCCGCGCAGAGGCGAGCTCCTGGCGACGAGTCGATGTTAGGTCCTCGGATTGTGCGCTCATCTAAAACACTGGAGTCATGCCGTCTATCACAACGTGGTCTTTCTGATTGTGTTTTTTTCGATCGAGGGACAGACACATAGCTTGATGTATGTTTAGAGTATACAAAGAGAATGGAAACCCCTGTTTAAACAAAAATGTGCATTTCTATGTTGGTGTAAGTACATTTAATTACTATATGTGCCAATGTGGGTTTGTTACTTTGCATATACAAGTGATTTTCTACCAAGGTGCACTTGCACATAAAGAAAAATACAAAATAACATATTATATGTATTTCAGAGTATTTGCATTGTTTTATGCGACGCTTAGCACAATTTACTCAAGCTTTTTGAGGCTAATCGCTATTACATATTTACATAAGTTGGTATGCATACGTTGGCAGCTATGTAAAAACACCCGGAAAAAATTGGCACCTTGAATTTTAAGGCTTTTAACAAGAGGGATGAAATATTTAAGGGAATTAGTTGTACGCGAAATTTCCATTCAAAGCAATTTGAAATTAGGAAAAAGGCGTGAATACTCCTGAAGTTCAATGTGTAAACATATACAAGCGTTGAAGTTAAAGCACAATAGAGGTAAATATACTAGAAAGTATAGTTAAGAGATTTTTGATTAGAGTTTTGTTGGCTTGTTATCGGAAACAACTGACACCGTCAAACTATTGTTTTATCATCGGTTTATTATTGATAGCGGATTATAATCTTATAGATTTTGGATTGTGTTTGCTTTCTAACTGGTTTCTTAAATTCTTGCTATCGAAGCGTAATATGTGTTTCATAATATAATTTTGAAGGTATGTATGTGTTTCATAACAAACCGATGAGTTGACGTTAACAAATCGGTAACATAAATAAACACATGCTAGGCGCATTAACATCCGAAGAAATGTTGCGCCAAGCTTCACTTACAATTTGCGTCGCGCTTCCTTTAAATTTTCCTGCTAACTGGCGTAATGGGTCCTGGTAAATGGGTCCTTTATACCGACCTCGAACGGCATCTGTAAGTCAGACGAGTTTTCATTGAGAAGCTTATCATGAAGTCACTAAGTTTCCAAGAACAAGTTGATAACCTTTTGATTATATATATTTAACTTTTCTGTAAATAATCGACACATTTTTGTATTTTTTTGTATTTTATTTTATTTGGTTTGTTTTTATTTTTTTTTGTATTATTTTATTTTATTTTTTATTTTTATTTTTACTTTATTTTATTTTTTTTATTTTATTTTGTTTTATTTTATTTTTTTTTAATTTAATTTTATTTTATTTCATTTTATTTTGTTTTTTTTTGTTTATTTTATTTTATTCTATAATATTTTTTATTTTTTTTATTTTTATTATACCTTTCATGAACATGAAATGGTATATTAACTTTGGTCCGATGTTTGTAACGTTGAGAAATATAGAAGATAGACACACCATTAAGTATACCGAATTGATCAGGGCGACGAACTGAGTTGATATAGCCATGTCCGTCTGTCCGTCCGTCTGTCTATTTGAACGCAAACTAGTCTCTCAAATTTTGAGATATCTCAGTGAAATTCGGCACAAGGATGTATTTTTGAATTATATTGGACATTTGTCGGAACCGGTAGGATCGGACCACTATAACATATATCTCCCATACAACCGATCGTTCAGATAAGACGCTTTTGGTCATTCCTGCCGCAATTTAGAAAGTATAAATGTGAAACTCGGCGATATATATTCTAATATATCATAAAAGATATCCTGAAAAAACCACTTTGATCGGAGCTATATATAGTATATATCCCATACAACCGGTCGTTCAAGTAGAAAGATTTTTGAAATTTCTCCCTTAATTTCCAATATAAAAACGTTAAACTTGGTGATATTTATTCCAATATATCATAGAAGATTTCATGAAAAACTCATTTCGATTGGAGCTATATATAATATATATCCCATACAACCGATCGTTCAGATAGAAAGGTTTTTAGCCATTTCTCCCTTAATTTCCAACATAAAAACGTTAAACCAGGTGATATTTATTCTAATTTATCAAAGAAGATTTCCTGAAAAAATCACTTCGATCGGAGCTATATATAATATATATCCCATACAACCGATCATTCAGATTAGGGGGTTTTTTGACATTTTTTATTTTATGTTTATCTTAAAAATCGTTTAGGTATGTACATCAGTTCACTATATATTTCTTATCTTATGCATCCGATTATTTGGAGATTACGAACGGGATAAGATTATTGTTCGGCCCCATTCATGAAAGATATGAAGTCTTCGGCACAGCCGAAGACAGTCCCATCCTTACTTGTTTTTTTTTTTATTTTTTGTATTATATTTAATTTTTGTCAATTATTATTGTTCCTTTTTTGCACTTTATTATTTCATAAAAATCTAACCCAATAATATATAAAATCTAACAATCCTAAAAGGAAATAAACATGTGTATCAGTAATAATAATCACGTATTTGCTCATGTTTGCCATAATATATGTGGCTCTTTACTTTGTACACATGCATGCATGAAAATTTTGTACATGCCAGGGACCTAAATTTATATGTTATGAAGGTGTGTTTACTTTGAGTTGCATTGTTATTTCGCTCATAACGGCTCTACCCAATAACCTTGTTCTCACATAACGCTACAGTGTAATGACTACACTTAGGCTTACATTCTCTGGTACTCCATACAGTATACTATTACGCCACACTAAGCCTGCAGTTATATTCTAGTTCTATATATATCCCCCATATAGACTTACAAGGACGTTTACGCTTACGCTAAGGTTTACCTTACGCTTACATTTAGGATTACCCGATATCGCGAACAAATATACATATTTACACATCAATAATCACAGGCTCTATAATAGGACACTAGCGCTCTGACAAATATTCTTAAGTGGAAACCTAAGTATGATTTTTTGTTAGGTATTTGCTTAAGTACTTCTGGATTCTGTTTCCTACTTGGTCTTAACTTAATGTAATTCTGCTGTCCTACATTTCTAGCTAGCTGTTAATAAATGGTATATTTATATTAAGCGTAAGCTGTTGCCTTTTATAGTTTAGTTGCATTGGTTTTCTTTACAACAATACAAGGACTCGCTGCATATTAAATGAATATAAAGCGATTATTCTGACCTGAGTCATTTACATAGTCACTCTTTGTAACATACATATATGTTAAATAGATAAGTATTAGCACAATCAACATGGTTATATACATATATGTATATATGTCTTATTTGTACTCAGGCTATGTTTTGTTACTGCAGTTGTATGTTGGTAATTTGTGTTATTTACCGAGCAAAAAGAATGAGCTTAAGGTTTAGCAACTATGAAATAATGAATTATTTAGGCGCTTGTTTACTAAAGTAGTCGTATTAAGTACATGTTTGAATTTTTGAAATGTTGCTCTTCGGCTTAAGGATTCTGTAAAGGATTTTTATTGTGAAGCCAACAATTTATTATTAGCTCATAAGCATTTATAAATACTAAGATTAAGGCGAGAGTTAAAAGAGATTAATGTAACAGTACAGAGTTTGAGGAAATCGTTTGATGATTATTTTGTAGTTTTAAGTTTTTAATTATTATCATACTTTTTAGTCAAATGCAAACCTTGAAGTCCACGAAAGATTTTAAAAGCTACAATTTACTTTTTGTTATCAATAAAAACAAAAACCATATGAAGTTCTTCTCAAACCCTCTGAAAGAGCTCAAGTTAATTTAAAAACATTTTTAGACCACACATCGAATTTCACCTTTTGTTTATTATCACCAGAAATTCTGGCAAAAATAGCGAAGAACACTACTCAGTCTACTTCGGTGGCCCCCAGATATTATATTTAAATAACATGGGTGGACAATTCACAATAGTGTTTAATTCATGTAAAATTTTAAAATTTGAGTTCATTCCATGGGTTTCAATATAATATTTAATTAATACATAGAACGTATGACGAATAGGAGACCTTGTGAATTGCCTAAGAGTATATTGTATAGACTTCAAAACTATTCATCGCTACCTTTTTTGCCGCTCAAAATTTGTAAAACATTTGCTTTAACTTATGTATGTAAGTACAGTAAATGTATTTATGTACAAATATTTCTATCGTTTCGATTTTCTTGTCTGACATTTGTGATTGTAACATTTTGTGGCATCCATTTATTATTGTTGCTTTTATGTTGCCTGTTGCTCAATGATAGTTTCGATTTTGTTTGTTGTTGTTATATTTGTTGTATTAGCATCAATATTTTAATTTTTTCCAATTTTACGTTGTGTCATCATATTTCATGCAACGGTTTGTGCAATCCCTATCGTTTCAGCTTGAATTACTTTTTTGTGTTTTTTGTGCTAAGTTTGTACATAGTCGATCGAGGGGGAGTGTGTAAAATGGAAACATTGAAGTTTTAGACAATGAATGGGTTAATAAAAATGTGTTTGTTAGTAAATTGAAATTGAACTTTTCAAGTTGTATCTCTTCTCGATAGAGTACATTATAAAATTTAAGCAATAAATTCAATTACTTTTAAGTTCGTGCTGCTCCTTTGTATTTGCGTTTGGCAATTTTCAAGTCACTAACCATGGTTTGAAACCTAGCGTGTGATCAAGCTGGGCATAGCTAAAGGCAGTGCGTGACTATTTATTTGTAGTTCTCCTCGACGCAGCTCAAGCCAATGCTGTAAAAGAGGATCTGCGTTCTTTCTTCATGCAGGCCAGTGGCCAGTGATTACGGCAATGATCCTAAAGATTTATTATCTTAAACGATGCACCTCTGCCACCATCGGTGCATGATGCGTAGTTAGCTACAGCCTAAAGCGACCTATTGCAGCTGCAGACGATCTTAGATGATGTGATGGGGGAGGTAAGCGCCATTATCCCTACAAAAATCGTTGGATCATGTGGTCCACTGGAGTACTTACCATTATACTCCACTGTAATGCAGTAATGGACCAACTCATGTTTATACACGAACATATTGTAAGCCGATCACTCCTGGTTTTTAACGATTGTAATGACGATACGAGGTTTATTGGACTGTGGGTACTCCATGGATTACTCTGATGTAATGCGGAGCTGGAGTATATGGTCCAGTCCTAGGACATCGCAATGTTAATTGGACCATATTTTTTGTATGAATTGTGGTTCATTTTGGAGCACTGGGTTGGTCTATAGCGAGTACTCCATACATGCAGCATGGAGTATTCGCGATTTTTGCAGGGTAGTGCTGTTTGAGTAAGTCCTCCGGTGTGTTATTTTGTAACTATTCTATGCTTGAGTAAGTCCTCCGTTGTGTTATTTTGTAACTATTCGAAAGAAATTTTTTTCGGAGTAAAATTTTTTTTTTATTTGAAAGCTTTTGAAACGCATTTTTCTTCGAATGTAGTTACAGGATAAGACCCCAGGAATTCTGCTGGGAAGATACTAGCCGAGTTTGAAAGAAGACAGCGACAGCTAAAATTGCTGAGAAGTTTTCATCTCCTAAACTTCAGTCCATATATCCATCTTAGGATTTATGTATGACGCGTTACGCACACCATCATTTTCCCTCAGTGTCAACAGGTTGTTTATTACGGCCATATTCTCTAACAAAGCCCCTGGCTAAAGCTTTATCAATCGTCATGTCTAAAAAGGAGGTTTTTGTCGAATTTGTGGCTTTTTTGAAAAAGGGGATTTAATTTTTCCCCCTTCTCCACTTCTTCTTAAAAACAACCATTAGTGCGGAGTGTCACATTTTTAGAAAATCTACATGCGAAACCTCGTGTAATTGAATCATGTCACTAACATTTAGTTTGTGTATCTTTAAGGGCCATTTTCACCATCTGCGCTTAACATTAACCAGTCCTTTATATGACAGATATCATCCGGTGACTTGTCAGCTAAAGTGCCAGGCTTAAATGATTATGGTGAAATCGATCCTAGAAGAAAGTTGTAAGCTTAGTTTAAAAAATTTTGACTAATAACATTTTGATCGACGCTATTTAAGAGGAAGGTGACATCAAATATTTTCCTTTAAGATAAAAAAAATTGACTAGCTTTTTATACTCAGTTGAGCACACAGAGTATATTATGTTTGATTGGATAACGGTTGGTTGTACATATATAAAGGAATCGAGATAGATATAGACTTCCATATATCAAAATAATCAGGATCGAAAAAAAATTTGATTGAGCCATGTCCGTCCGTCCGCCCGTTAACACGATAACTTGAGTAAATTTTGAGGTATCTTGATGAAATTTGGTATGTAGGTTCCTGAGCACTCATCTCAGATCACTATTTAAAATGAACGATATCGGACTATAACCACGCCCACTTTTTCGATATCGAAAATTTCGAAAAACCGAAAAAGTGCGATAATTCATTAGAAAAAACCGATAAAGCGACGAGACTTGGTAGATAAGTTGAGCCTATGACGCAGAATAGAAAATTAGTAAAATTTTGGACAATGGGCGTGGCACCGCCCACTTTTAAAAGAAGGTAATTTAAAAGTTTTGCAAGCTGTAATTTGGCAGTGGTTGAAGATATCACGATGAAATTTAGCAGGAACGTTACTCCTGTTACTATATGTACGCTTAATAAAAATTAGCAAAATCGGAGAAGGACCACGCCCACTTTAAAAAAAAAAATTTTTAAAGTAAAATTTTTACAAAAAATTTAATATCTTTACAGTATATAAGTAAATTATATCAACATTCAACTCCAGTAATGATATGGTGCAACAAAATACAAAAATAAAAGAAAATTTCAAAATGGGCGTGGCTCCGCCCTTTTTCATTTAATTTGTCTAGGATACTTTTAACGCCATAAGTCGAACAAAAATTAACCAATCCTTTTGAAATTTGGTAGGGGCATAGATTTTATGACATTTGATTTCTGTGAAAATGGGCGAAATCGGTTGATGCCACGCCCAGTTTTTATACACAGTCGTCCGTCTGTCCTTCCGCATGGCCGTTAACACGATAACTTGAGCAAAACACGACATATCTTTAATGAACTTAGTTCACGTGCTTACTTGAACTCACTTCATCTCGGTATGAAAAATGAACGAAATCCGACTATGACCACGCCCACTTTTTCGATATCGAAAATTACGAAAAATGAAAAAAATGCCATAATTCTATACCAAATACGAAAAAAGGGATGAAACATTGTAATTGGATTGTTTTATTGACGCTAAATATAACTTTAGAAAAAACTTTATAAAATGGTTGTGACACCTACCATATTAAGTAGAAGAAAATGAAAAAGTTCTGCAGGGCGAAATAAAAAACCCTTGAAATCTTGGCAGGTATTACATATATAAACAAATTAGCGGTATCCAACAGATGATGTTCTGGGTCACCCTGGTCCACATTTTGGTCGATATCTGGAAAACGCCTTCACACCACTCCCTTTTAAAACTCTCATTAATACCTTTAATTTGATACCCATATCGTACAAGCTCACTCTAGAGTAGCCCTGGTCCACCTTTATGGCGATATCTCGAAAAGGCTTTCAGCTATAGGACTAAGCCCCACGCTCTTTTAAAATACTCATTAACAACTTTCATTTGATACCCATATCGTACAAACATATTATAAAGTCACCCCTGGTCCACCTATATGGCGATATCTCGAAAAGGCGAACACCTATAGAACGAAGGCCCACTCCCTTTTAAAAATACTCATTAACACCTTTCATTTGATACCCATATCGTACAAACAAAGTCTAGAGTCACCCCTGGTCCACCTTTATTGCGATACCTCGAAAAGGCGTCAACCTATAGAACTAAGGCCCACTCCCTTTTAAAATACTCATTAACTCCTTTCGTTTGATACCCATGTTGCACAAACGAAATCGAGAGTCATCCCTGGCCCACCTTTATGGCGATATCTCGAAACGGCGTCCACCTATGGAACTAAGGATTACTCCCTTTTAAAATACTCATTAACACCTTTCTTTTGATACCCATAATGTACAAACAAATTCTAGGGTCACCCCTGGTCCAACTTTATGGCGATATCTCGAAACGGCGTCCGCCTATGGAACTAAGGATTACTCCCTTTTAAAATTCTCATTAACACCTTTCTTTTGATACCCATATTGTACAAACAAATTCCAGGGTCACCCCTGGCCCACCTTTATAGCGATATCTCGAAACGGCGTCCACCTATGGAACTAAGGATTACTCCCTTTTAAAATACTCATTAACACTTTTCATTTTATACCCATATCGTACAAACGCATTCTAGAGTCACCCCTGGCCCACCTTTATGGCGATATCTCGAAACGGCGTCCGCCTATGGAACTAAGGATTACTCCCTTTTAAAATTCTCATTAACACCTTTCTTTTGGTACCCATATTGTACAAACAAATTCTAGGGTCACCCCTGGCCTACCTTTATCGCGATATCTCGAAACGGCTCCACCTATGGAACTAAGGATTACTCCCTTTTAAAATACTCATTAACACCTTTCTTTTGATACCCATATTGTACAAACAAATTCTAGGGTCACCCCTGGTCCACCTTTGTGGCGATATCTCGAAACGGTGTCCACCTATGGAACTAAGGATTACTCCCTTTTAAAATACTCATTAACACTTTTCATTTTATACCCATATCGTACAAACGCATTCTAGAGTCACCCCTGGCCCACCTTTATGGCGATATCTCGAAACGGCGTCCGCCTATGGAACTAAGGATTACTCCCTTTTAAAATACTCATTAACACCTTTCATTTTATACCCATATTGTACAAACGCATTCTAGAGTCACCCCTGGTCCACCTTTATGGCGATATCTCGAAACGGTGTCCACCTATGGAACTAAGGATTACTCCCTTTTAAAATACTCATTAACACCTTTCTTTTGATACCAATATTGTACAAACAAATTCTAGGGTCACCCCTGGTCCACCTTTATGGCGATATCACGAAATGGCGTCCGTCTATGGAACTAAGGATTACTTCCTTTTAAAATTCTCATTAACACCTTTCTTTTGATACCCACATTGTTTGTTTGTATTGTTTGTTGATACCCATATCGTACAAACATATTCTAAAGTCACCCCTGGTCCACCTATATGGCGATATCTCGAAAAGGCGTCCACCTATAGAACTAAGGCAACTCCCTTTTAAAGTACTCATTAAAACCATTCGTTTGATGCCCATATCGTACAAACAAATTCTAGGGTCGCCCCTGGTCCACCTTTGTGGCGATATCTCGAAACGGCGGCCACCTATGGAACTAAGGATTACTCCCTTTTAAAATTCTCATTAACACCTTTCTTTTGATACCCACATTGTACAAACAAATTCTAGGGTCACCCCTGGCCCACCTTTATGGCGATATCTCGAAACGGCGTCCACCTATGAAACTAAGGATTACTCCCTTTTAAAATACTAATTCACACCTTTCATTTGATACCCATATCGTACAAACGCATTCTAGAGTCAACCCTGATCCACCTTTATGTCTATATCTCTAAATGGCGTTCACCTATAGAACTATGGCCCACTGCCTCATAAAATACTCTTTAATGCCTTTCATTTGATACACATGTCATACAAACACATTCCAAGGTTTCCCTCGGTTCATTTTCCTACATGGTTATTTTCCCGTATGTTGTCAACATAGCTCTCAACTGAGTATGTAATGTTCGGTTACACCCGAACGTAACCTTCCTTACTTGTTATTTATTATGTTTTTGTTGCCTATAGTCAATATTCCGATCGGCAGCTGCAAGGTAGATGAGTTTTCATTGAGAAACTTTACATGGTATAAATACACTGAGAGTGTTTGCCAAACCACTGCCGAAGAACGTCCCATGAGAGAAAAATGTTTTCCAAAGTACTTGGGTGTTAATTTTTCTTCGAATTCACCTAGGTGCAAGGATGTATTTGGAGAGCACGCTAACTTCACACTACAGCGACCTCATTGCTTTTGAGGAGCATTCATTGATTAAACTCCATTAAAAAATTTTTTTCCTCGGAAAGCGGTGCCGCAATTTTACTCTTTTTTTTTAAGTTTTTGAAGCTTTTATCATGCTATAAATATTATCAGGTAAAACCATTTACTCTTCTTGGCGGCCATAATGGTTTTTTGATTTTTAAAAAAAATTTGAAAATCACTCTCTTAAATTTGTAGAAATGCCAAACCAAAGTAAACCCAAAAAAAATTGTTGGTTTGACTTTTTTCATTTTTTTAAATCCCAAAAAAATAAAATGCTTATGAAATAAGTGAAAAAATATTTCGAAAAGTTTTGAAATCGGTTTTTATGTATATGGCAAAAAAAATGAGTTACCAATATTTTTGCAAAGGGACAATAGAAAAGACCTTACTTCTTAACCTCTTCTAATTAAGAAGCGAATGTTGGAGTCCACCCATATTGATTTTTGATTCATCCTTCTTCACTTGGTTGATACGTCTTTAACCCTTAAATATGCTGAAACATCACTTTATAAGAGGTCAGATTTGTATAAATGGTATTGATTGTTCATCGGCATTACCTTGGCACTAAAAGTTCGTCCGCCTTAGCAGATAAATTTTGGGGTCGCCACAAAACATGTGTTTAGGTGAGCCAGTTCGGAGAAAAACGAATACACGATACGTAGCTTTCGAATTGAATGGAAAGCTAGACCTTAATCTCCCCAGATATATATCACACCAAATCGTTATTATTAGTAGATGTGTATCTCTTCCGTACACCTTGGTGGTATGTCGGGTTTTTCTTCACGTCGCGCACACGCAGATAAATTTCTAAGCAATTTGTTAAAGAAAATTCCTCAGAAGAGGATTGTGGCCTGATGTTTCTTTTTGCGGGAAACCACAATACAATTCTTGAATTGAAAATTCTGGAATGCGATTGACCGTTGAGATTTCTTTCCCACCAAAAAAAAGTTATTTCCACCAACAAAAAATTCGGTTTTGGACAAAATGTTGTGACGAATATTAGTGACACTAAGTGATACTCACATCACTAATCTGATACTAGGTAAATAAAGCCACAACAACAATAAAGCAAGCAGTCACTTGTACCTACATAAACGAATCAATCATTATGTCTACACACATGCACGTACACACAGCGGAGAGAAACGTACAAACAGATGCATATATCTTATCTGAGATGCTCACAAAAGTAGGAAATCATTAGTGCAAGTATCACTCACATATACACGTACATATGAGAAGCTGTAACATGCATCTGTAGTTATAGCTGGTAAATTAATTTCTAGAAACGCCTAGAAGTATGCGAACGAGGAAATCACAGAGTATAAAAGGAGGTAAAGCTGAGAATCAGTAATCAGTTTGATTTAAGCACGCTATCTGTTGAGAAGTAGAAGTGTTATTGTGAAAGTAGTCTAATAAAGACCATTTTGCATTATTGAATATTGGAGTTATTTATTCAACACTTTAGTGATTCGAACGTTAGCAGAAGATTGCAAATGAGGGGAATTTAGAACTCAAAAATATTTGGTAATTCTATACGACAGCATGACACTGGTAATACGCATCCAAAAATACCGAGGTGTCAAAATACTCGCATTGACCTCGATAACAATAATCCGAAGGCGGAAAATAAAACTTTAGATCGTTCAAAAGATATTAACGAAAAACCGAAAAATGACCCCGGAGTGATCCCAAAGCGAGGGTGAGATCTATAATATTTTTTCGCAGAACACCTTTCTGCATTGGCGGCCTTTGGCCGCGCTTATAAAAAATTACATAGGGTGGGTCCAACACCAAAACTATATCCGCGCAAAACATTTATGTTCACAATTTCTTTGTGGGTATCACAAAATCATCAAAATTTCAACAACCACATGAAATTTATCAAAACTTCTTTTGTAAATATCTCTTGACAGACCCAAAATTTTTTACCTCCGCTTTCGGATTTTGCGATCCTGGATCCAAATCGCGTCTTTTGATACCCCTCTTGATATTTTTGGACGTGTATTAAGAGTGTCATGCTGTCGTATAGAATTACCAAATATATTACAGTTTGTTATATTTATGTTATGAAATCAAAACCAAAATTAAAAATAAAAATGTGAGAGCAGTGAGAATTTTATAATTTTTTTAAACGTCATTTCGGCTCTCACCCGTTTTACCTTGTAATATGTATACCATGGTTTTTATGATGCACATACAAAAAAAAAAAAAAAAAAAAAACAAAAAAACATATTAAAATATTCAAAGCTCAAAATATTGTTTATTGTTATGAATAAATTGAAGTATTTGACAAAATGTTCATCGATTTTAGTATAGCGATGGGAAAAGCTATGATGAGCGAAATTGTACCATTATGACGGTCGTAATATTTACTGCCCTGCCGCTATATTACTTTACGGTGAACTTCTCTGTCTTCTTAGTTTCCACATAGTTACTTTTACTTTCGAGGAAACCGGGCCTATAGGTTCAACAACTCATTCTGATATTTTAAAAGACTGGTTTATACCCGTGGGTTTTACACAACGTTTCTAAAAACGTGTTATTCCAAAAGCTTAGCTGTTAAAATAACATATTTTTGTATGGCAGTCATAGTTCCAAAAAGTTCCCAAATCGCCTATTTTTCCCCATTTCCATATTTAACATGTGCTGTTAGGACTTAACGTCATATACTCGTTACTATTTTTCATTATTTTAACGTAACTACATCCAGAGATATGCAGTATGAAATATTCCATGTCTGTGTGGGAGGTGCCACGCCCCCGCCTTCCTTATACTGAGTGATGTTAGGGATTGGTTCTACTGGATTTCTAGCGAATACTGACAGAGCTATACATTATCAAAGATTTCATTTGTATGGGAGGTACCACGCCCATTTTAAGCGCGAAATAATTTTGATCCTATAACCATCCTTGGAATGTTTCAAGACGGTGTTTCAAATTTGATTGTGATAGGCCTATCCGTTTAGGACGCAAACTGATCTATACTTACATACATACATCATTTGAATATTAGGTACATACATATATACATAGATATCGACGAACCTTTTACTTTATATGGGAAAGAAAGCATTGCAACTGAACTTAAATTTTACGGGCATGATAAAAATACTGTGGTATCAGGTTTTTTATTAGAAAGGTTTAAAAATTTTGCAAACGCTTTTCAATTTGTACTTTTTAAACTTTCAGCACGTAGGTATATAGTTTATAACGTAGTTTTGTACATACTGAACCTCGCAAAATTATATGAACAATTTTTTTATTTGCGAGAAATTTTCGAATTTGAGTGGGTTACTTTAATGAAATTGAATCGATGTAAAACGTGTTTTATATGGAGAACTAATATATTAAGCAAGAACAAATTGAAGTCTTTTCCAAATACATAATTTGCGCTAACAATATGGAATAGCGCTGTCATTATGGGTACTGAAGAGTGAAAAGCAAGGCTAAATTGGTTGTATAATTAAAGATTAGCTTATATAAAACTGAGAGCAGCCGATGAATGATTCCTTAAGCTTATATTTTAGACAATCAACAAATTATTTCAAATTAGATGAGTTTGTATTTGGTTTTTTATATAAGAGCTATTTGAATATGCGTGAGTTAGTACAAAGCGGAGATTTTCCTTTCTTCCTAGGGTATTTAGGTAGGTTTTGTACCTTTCTCAGGAAAATTGGTTTATTTATTAAAACTTAGCTTATTTTTAATTTTTAGTTCAAGTAATTTTAAAAGTTTTAGTCGAGAGTGATGAAACCTCGAAACGCCAACGGTCCATGGATGAATCCAACCCCACGGCACGGAAAAGGGCCAGGACGCAGGGTGGCTGGACGCGGTCTTTCGCCGAAATTTCCAAGGGTCGGCAGATCATTGGCATTATAAACGAGAGCAGCGAAGATGGCAGGATCTCGAAACAACAGTGGAAGTGGGTCGAGGCCGCGCTCGCTACGGTGGCCGTTAAGGTTAAGAAAGACATCCCTGGTCCACCGCCATCTTAAACCGATGCAAGGTGCTTCCAGGGCAATGTCAAGCTAATTGCCTGCGACGACGCGAGCTCGGTAAACCTCTATAGGGCCGCCGTCACGCTTATAGGGGTGGTATATGCGGGCGCGCGCCTCAAGGTAGTGGAGGCGCGTGATATTCCCTCACGACCAAAGGCTAGAGCCTGGGTTCCAGTGATGCCAACGGACCCAGCTGACATCCTGGAGCTGCTCCAGGATTACGTCTAAAAGCCGGATGAGCACTGGATGGATTCCAGCGCTGAAACCATAAACTTGCTTATGGATACACACTTCCCTGCAGCGCGGGCGTGTCTTCAAATATTGTTAGCGGAGGGTCACCTAATTATCAGCTAATAAGCGAAATCACAGATGATAAAAGGATTGATTGGGCTTTACAGACCTTCAAGCCCTATAAATCGCCGTGGCCGGATGGAATTTTTCCTGCTCAGCTACAGTATACTCCGAACTTATAAAGCCCTGGATAAAAGGAATGTTTATAAGTTGTCTTAGGCTCAATTACGTACTAGCATCGTGGAGAGAAGTCAACGTGGCCTTTATCCCCAAGGCAGAGAAAACTTCCACTCTAAACCAAATGATTACAGGCCAATAAGCTTATCTTATTTTCTGCTAAAAGCACTCGAAAGACTCCTAGAGGACTACATCAGGAGGAGGATTGAGCCATCGCTTCTTTCGCAAGCTCAACATGCCTATACTAAGGGTGGGTCAACTGACACGGCCTTGCACTCACTGGTATCCGTTATCGAAAGGTCACTTGACCTCAAGGAATACACACTGGTGGCATTTCTAGATATAGCGGGTGCCTTCAACAACGTTCTCCCTGAGGCCATCACCTCGGCGCTGGCCGATTTGTGGGTTGACGCGTGCCTGGTGGAGTTTATATACAATCTGCTTACGCGTAGGCAGATTAAAACTGAGCTAGGTGGATGCGTGATCCGCAGAACGGTCGGCAGAGGCACTCCGCTGGGCGTATGCAGATGACATCTGCGTCACCATGCGGGGAAAATTTCCGCAAACTCTTTGCAACCTAATGGAAGGGGCACTATCCAAAATTTCGCACTGGGCCACAGCCACAGGTTTGGAAGTCATCCCGTATAAAAACGAGCTTGTCCTCTTCACGAGGAGGTACAAAGTACCAAATCTTACATCGCCAAGTATTGGGGGTACGTTCTTAGCATTTAGCGATCCAGTCAAGTATTTGGGAGTCATTCTGGATAGGAAGCTATTATGGAGTGACCGTATAGTGGAGCGATCCAAGAAGGCAGCAGCAGAGCTGCTCACCTGCAAGAGGGCAAGTGGCACCTCATGGAGATGCTCCCCTAAGGTGACCTACTGGATTTATACAGCCATTGTGCGCCCGATTCTTCTTTATGGTGCCTTGGTCTGGTGGCCTACCTATCTTAAAATGCTTCAAGAGGTGCAAGGGAGTTCGGAGCTCTGCACTACCGGGCTCGGCTCCACTCCAGATTCCGTTACATACATACGTGGATACATAGATACATAGACAGATATAGGCCAAGCTAATAAAAGCGTGTTAAAAAGGGATCCAGTATGCTCTTTCGTAGATATGCCATGCATTCACTTCTATCATTAATAAAGGAATGCGTTTTTCGCATTATGTGCTTGAAACCTTGCACATCTATGGCCATTTGGAGTGGTCACAAGTTCAATTGACCTTATGTCCGTTAACCTTATGTCACCCGCCATCACATTAAAGCATTGTCATCGAGCCTTGATACGTGTGCAAAGTTTCAATCAAACTTATGGCCATTCAAAGTGGTAATATGGCCAATTGACCTTATGACCGTTGACCTTATGTAACCACACCATCACATTGATGCATTGTCATCGAGCCTTAATATGTGTGCAAAGTTTCAATCAAACTTATGGCCATTTAAAGTGGTAATAAGGCCAACTGACCTTATGTCCGTTGACTTTATTCCACTAAACCATCACACTAATGCATTGTCATCGATCCTTGATACGTGTGCAAAGTTTCAATCAAAGTTATGGCCCTTCAAAGTGATAATAAGCCCAATTGACCTTATGGCCGTCGACCTTATGTCACCACACCATCACATTAATACATTGTCATCGGTGCTTGATACGTATGCAAAGTTTCAAATAAATCAGGCTTCTAGAAACCGGTGAAAATTAAGCTCAAAAATTCCGTTACATACAGGCCAAGCTAATAAAAGCGTGTTAAAAATAAGTCGGGTTCTCCTTCCTGACGCTATAACTCCAGAACGCACAAAGCGATTTCCACGGTTTTGCATTCGATGGAAAGTATCGGGCTCCTTGAGGTTTATAGCAAAGTTCAGGATCGACGCACAGGGTCTAGAGATATAGGCCAAAACGTGGACACGGGTACCCCTAGAATGTGTTTAAAGAATATGGATATCAAATGAAAGCTGTTGATGAGTGCTTTAGTAGAGGGTAATTTTCATTCCCCTGGGTGACTAGGGTCTCGGGATATAGGCCAAAACGTGGACCCGTGAACGCCTAAGTATATAGTGTTTTTACATTATGGGTATCAAATTGAAGCTGTTGATGAGTGCTTTAGTACAGGGTAGTTCTCATAACTATTGGCGTCTAGGGTCTCGAGATATAGGCCAAAACGTGGATCAGGGTAACACTAGGATGTGTTTTTACATTATGTATATCAAAGTAAAGCTGTTGATGTCTCCTTTTGTACAGAGTAAGTTTTATGCCACTGGGTGATTAGGGTTTCGAGATATAGGCCAAAACATGAACCCGGACACATAAAATATGTTTTTACATTATGGGTATCAAAGTGAAGCCCTTGATGTGTGCTTTAGTACACAGTAAGTTTTACACCACTGGGTGACTAGGGTCTCGAGATATAGGCCAAAAATGGACCCGCATACCCCTAGAATGTGTGTGTATTATGGATATCAAATGAAAGCTGTTGCTGAGAGCTTTAAAGTAATTTTCATTGTGATATTCGATTTAGTCGCATCAACTTGGCAAAACTGATAAATATGCATGCGAAGTCGAAATAAAGACATGAATTAAGAATACCCACATACCTATTTACATACGTCCTTTTCGATTTGCCTTACATTTGTTATATAAGTATGCCTATATTAGTATTTACGATGTTTTTTTCCGGGAAGTAGACCAGAGACGGACTGGGACTGAGATTATGACTGGGACTGAGACTGAGACTCAGAGTGGGAATGGCACTGAGACTCGGAATGGGACTGGAACAAAATACATACCACCCTCTGGGACTGACAATAAGATATGTAGAAGAATGAGAAAAACTTGAGAGAAGAGGAAAGAGAGAAGGTGACTGAGAAAGAGATAGAATGAGACGAAGATGGAGATAGATGAAGCGAAAAATATGCAGGGAGGAGTGAATACAAAGATTAGGAAAAAGTTTGGAGGGCGAGGGCAGAGTTAGACGGAAAAAGCTTATTAAAATGTATGCAGATAGACCAAATTTAGGGCAGAACAACGTCTGCCGGGTCTGCTAGTTAAATGTAAATATTACATAGCTGTCAAAACATTTGATTTCGATTTTGCTTCTGATTTCATCAAAATATGTACTTTTTATTGCATTCGGATATGCCTAGTTAACTTTGTCGATGTATTCTTTAAATTTCGTTGTTGTATTAGCAAACCCTCTAATATTGGTCTTGTTCATGTCCTTGTTCTTACTTCTATGTCCAATGTTCGCGTTTTCGGAAAATAAGCTGTGTGTTTGATTGACACGTTTGATTGATACAAAAGTCAACACAAAACGGAATTTCAGAAAAAAAGTGATGCCGTTGTATATTTTTTTAGAAAAGACGATTTGTATAGTGTTACATACATTTTTTCCTCTGAATAAAAAAGGAGTTTTGTAAAGTGACCACATTCTTATTTCTAAGGGCGTTCACCTCCTATCATTCCATCATGGTTAACACGTTGTGTGTCAGAAGTCTGTGAAATCAGGTTAACTAGAAGAATACAAACAAACCTTTTGAAATTTGAACTCTATCAGCAGTTATTAGTAGCTATGCAAAATATTTTAGTTTTTAGTTATACACACAAACATTTTCACAATTCCTTTTTTCGAATTGCTAGAAACTGCTATTATTAAAAAAAAATTAATTTTTTATTTTCTATAATTCATTTAAATTTCAACTACAAAATCCAACGAACTTCATATCAATATGTATTTCTGTATTTATTGCTACAACTATGTATGTATGTACATATATACTAACTAAACAACTTCCAATATTATTGTCAACTATGTCGTTTATAAAATGTTTCTTTTGTCCTTTGTAGGTGTGTATTTTGATATTCTATTTCAAATATAAAATGTAAATAAATGGATCTACTATGGGAGTGTGCGTATTTTATACATACTAAGGCATTGTCGACCTAAACATATTTTAGTATTTGGTAAGAGAATTCAACTAGAAATAATAGCATTTTTAGTTTTTCTAGGTTTTTTATTTTTGCAATTAAGTTATCTACTCGTATTTGGGTGGTGACATAGAAAACAGATTCACAGCAGCTCTATTCTACAAGGTATATATTTATAGGACAATCAAACATACATATCGCCCTAACTATAAAATTGAAAGTTTTGAATGGGGGAAAATTTATTTCACAATATTGGTAATATTTTAAAATTTTTAGTGAAATTTTATTTTATGGATTATGGTGTTAAGATGGTACCAATAAGAAGATCTTCAAGTTTTACATTCAATTCAAAATAACACACAACTGGTAATTGTTTGTGGAAATTTATTTGGTTTGCGGTTATGTGAGATATTTCGAAACTTATATAAACTTTTGATCCAAAAATAAGGCTTTACTTATCTGAAGGCCTTCAATATGCCGAGCCCGATTCCACTGCCGGTTTTATTCAATTGGTTTTAGTTTTCGAGATATTTATATATGAAAGCGCCAAAAACGTATTTTAAGCTATATTTTCTGCGCTTTTTCGACTCGAAAGCTTCTTTATTACAAAACAAAATATATTTTTTTAAAGTGAACAGTTACCGATATCTTTTTTCGCCTATTGAGTCACGTTGGTCACATATTTTCTATAAGGGTTATTAAAAGTCTAGTTGACTTTTGTTTCCACTAACTGCGGTTTTTTCAAGATTGCTTTAATAAGTTTCCGGTTATGTGAAGCGTATTTTAAAACCTTCTCAAAGTTGTTATAACTTTCATTAAAATGAAGTGGTATATTAATTTCGTCACGAAACCCAAAATTGTAAGTCCTTAAAGGAAAATAGATAGACACACCATTAAATATACCGAAATAATCAGGATGAAGAGCTGAGTTGATTTAGCCATGTCCGTCTTTACGTCTGTCCGTCTGTCTGTTTGTATGCAAACTAGTCCCTCAATTTTTGAGATATCTTGATAAATTTTGGTGAGCGGGTGAATTTGGGTATCCGATTAGACATTTGTCGGAACCGGCCGGATTGGACCACTATAGCATATAAGTTAAGGCAACCGCTTACCAAGTTGACCCTTACCAACGGCCTGCACGCGCAACTTCATTAATTGCTTCATCATCGATTTATTTGTAACAAACAACAGTCAGCAACGATCGCAGTAAACAACAATCAGCAATAGTTCGATTTTGGGCAATAACAAGAAATAGGGCACACATGCAAATGCAACGTGACGTATGGCCAATGATAGGTGTAATTTTAAGTTAAGACATTCATTGTAATTATTCTTAAGTTGAATCACAACCAATAAATATGAAAGCGGACGCAAGTCCGCTACCTTTTTTAAAAATATAAAACGTACTATAAAACGTTAATTGGCGCCCAACGAAGGGGCCGGTGTTATTGTGTTCGATAAAATAAGTATTCGGTCGAATAGTATTTGGCAAAAAGTGCCAACGCGAAAAAACGAGTTTCGTGAATATCGAGGCAAAAGCTAGCCCCAAAGAACCCAGCGTTGGATTCCTGTAGGAAGAACGCACGTCTCCAATAGTGCGATTTGGCGATACCAGAGTAGCGGCAGCAAAAAGGAGCAATATCCCACCGCCAGGAGGCGCTTACCGTAAGATTAGTTTAGGTAATATAAAATTTTTTTTTCTAAAGTGAAATTATATCGAAGTGATTGAAAAAAAATAAAGGAAAGAAATTACATATATCGAAAGTATACCAAAATATTAAAGTGAAAAAAATTATCAATTATTGATGCAAAATAAATCATATCGAAATTATATCAGAATATCTTAGCGAAAAAAAAAATAAAAATAAAATATTTATTATTGAGAGAAAAGAAATTAGGACAGACATAAGAAATCTTGAAAAAAAAACAAAATCCAAAAGAAAGAATAAGAATCATAAGGATTCACCACAAAATTTTTTTAGGAAACTAAATATTGCTTAGACTAGTTTACAATCTAATATACCAATTTATAATAATATCTGGCTTGTACAGCCATAAAATAATATAATTCAAAGCTGCGATTCACCACGTTCGTGGGGACCCTCCAGCTTATAACAGCGAATATTCTCTGCGATTCACCACCAAAGGGACCCTCCAGAGAATAATAACACGAAAAAAAAAAAAATATATTAATAGTATTAATAATAGCAAACTGAAATAATATAAATTTTTCAAACAATGTCAAACCCTAATGGCATAATCCGACCCCCTGTGTTAAATGCAAATGCGCCTAACCCACCTTCTCAACCAACTACCGCTCCTTCAGGTCAATTTAATATGGATCAATTAACAACCATAGTGACAGGACTTGTCACCAATATGCTTAAGCAGGAAGGACGAAATTTACTACAGGCAGCCCTTAACCCAAACGCTTGCTTTTCCAACATATCTGACGTAACCATAGACGCAAACCACTTGAACAACATAACGGAACTCGACAAAATACCGGACGTTGTTCGATGCCTCCGCGAATTTTCTGGCAATCCAGGAGAGTTTAACTCTTGGAAAAAAAGCGTAGATCGTATCCTTCACATCTATGAGCCCCTAAAAGGAACGCCAAAATACTACGGCATCCTTAATGTTATAAGGAACAAAGTTGTGGGCAACGCCGATATTGCTCTCGAATTTTACAATACACCATTGGATTGGAAGGCTATTTCAAGATGCCTTACTCTCCATTACGCCGATAAGCGAGATTTAGGTACTCTCGAGTACCAAATGACCTCTCTAGTGCAGGGCAACCTCACTATTCAAGAATTCTATCAACGCGTCTATTCCCATCTCTCCCTTATCCTCAATAAGCTCGGATGCATGGAAGTCGGTTCAGAATCTATGCATTTACTTACCCGCACATACCGTGATAAAGCCCTCGACACTTTCATACGAGGACTGAAAGGTGATCTACCAAGATTGCTTGGAATGAGAGAGCCAGTAGATCTTCCCCAGGCTCTTCACTTGTGCCTAAAATTGGAGAACCAAAGCTTTCGTTCCCATTACGCAATGAATAGCAATAGCGCAAATAGGAAGCCTCATGACTTCCGACCACCTCTACCACCCAAAAAACCAGCCAATGAATTTTACCCCCAGTTGGCATACATGCCAAGACCTCAGATGCAAGCCCAGAATCTTGCGTATCACTATCGCCCTCAACCTACCTTTAACAATTTCCAAAATAATCAACCAAATAGACCATTTGGTCAACAAACCCCTTTCAAGCCTCAACTTCCACGTCCAGAACCAATGGACGTCGACAAATCCCTACATTCAAGAGTGGTAAACTATATGAATAGACCACAAGCCAATAATGGTGTGAAGAGACAATCAAACTCCTCACAACAAGTACCCCTAAAACAGCAGAAGAATTTCCACGTAGAGGCAAGTGAGCAAGATTACCAGCAAGACCACCAACAAAACTACCAACAAGATCCACAATACAACACTGACCAATACTATCAACCAAACTGGACTCCTACTGCACAGGAATACGAGACAGCATTAACAGCAGAAGAAAATGGACAATCAGTCCAGGAATACGCTGAGGGATGCTCATATCCTGAAAAGCAGGACCATATTGATATCCATTTTTTAGAATGAGAAGTTCTTCGTTACCCTACGTCGAATGTAGAACGAAGAACGGGAAAATTCTTAAAATGTTGATCGATACAGGATCGAGCAAAAACTATATCCAACCCTGTCATGTCCCAAAGAAAATACCCAACGACGAACCCTTCATCGCGAACTCTATTGCCGGACAGGTTGCAATTACCCACCATACCATCATTAATATATTCGGCAAGAATGACACACCTTTGAAATTCTTCTTACTTCCCACATTAAAATCCTTTGACGGAATAATAGGAAATGACAGTCTTAAGGACCTTTGTTCAACAATAAATATACGCGACGATACCCTGACATTAGGTAATGGCCTAAGAATAAAAATTAAACAAAAACTTTCTCCAACCGTTAATAAAATTGACATTAGAACTGACCATATGACAGCTACACAAAAACAACACATACACCATTTGACTAGACGTTATCCACATCTTTTTTCAGAGCCCGATGAAAAATTAACATACACCACTACAGTAGTAGGAGAAATCAGGACCTCCTCTGATACCCCAGTCTATACAAGATACTACCCATACCCCCTTGCTATGAGAGACTTCGTAACAAAAGAAATAGGAAATCTACTAAAAGATGGAATCATCAGACCATCCCGTTCACCATATAACTCACCCGTGTGGGTTGTGTAAAAAAAAAATTGATGCATCAGGACAAAGAAAATATAGACTAGTAATAGATTACAGAAAAGTTAACACTCAAACAATAGCTGACAGATACCCAATCCCAGAAATCAATGAGGTTATCTCACAGCTGGGAAACAACAAATATTTCTCCGTTCTCGACCTGAAAAGTGGCTTCCATCAAATTCCATTAAAAGAATCAGACATTGAAAAGACAGCATTTTCGATTAACAACGGGAAGTACGAATTCACAAGACTTCCGTTCGGACTAAAGAACGCACCCTCTATTTTCCAGCGCGCACTCGACGATATATTGAAGGAGCACATAGGAAAAATATGTTATGTCTACATAGACGATATAATAGTGTTTGGCAAAGACGAACAAAGCCATATTCAAAACGTCGAAAAAATTATTCATACGCTAGAAAAAGCGAACATGAAAGTCCAGCTCGACAAGTGCGAATTTTTTCGTCAAGAGGTCGAATTTTTAGGATTTATCATATCCCCCACAGGTATAAAGACCAATCCCGCTAAAGTAAAAGCCATTCAAGAATTCCCATGTCCACGAACATTGAAAGACCTATGATCTTTTCTTGGCCTCTCGGGCTATTATCGACGCTTCATCAGAGATTACGCTAAGTTAGCAAAACCTCTGACCTCGCTTTTAAGAGGGGAAGATGGACATGCGTCCAAAAATTCTTCCAACAAAAAGCCGGTTGTGTTCGATAACGACGCTATTGATGCCTTCAATAAAATAAAATCAGCATTAACATCGCAAGAAGTCATACTATCGTACCCTAATTTCAAAGAAGAATTCCACCTCACCACAGACGCTTCAAACTACGCTTTAGGTGCCGTCCTTGAACAATCGGGGAAACCGATAACTTTCATATCTCGATCACTAAATAAAACTGAGGAGAATTACGCCGCAAATGAAAAAGAAATGCTGGCAATAATTTGGGCCCTCACTTCCTTACGAAACTACTTATATGGATCTGCAAAGGTTGTAATTTTCACCGATCACCAGCCACTCACTTTTGCATTGAGCAATAAAAACCACAATAGAAAAATGAAAAGATGGAAGTGTATCCTGGAAGAATACAACTATGAGATGAAGTACAAGCCCGGAAAAACAAACGTTGTTGCAGATGCACTATCAAGACCGCCACAAACTGATATTAACACCCTCACAACTACAGAACATAGCAACGAAAGCTCCTCACACCCTCTCATTCCTGCCACTGAAGCCACCATAAATGCTTTTAAGAATCAATTGTTTCTAATGTTTGGCAACGAGGATAGCTACTCGTTCCAGTTACCATTCCCTACTTTCCACAGACATACAATTACAAAGCCAAACTTTTCTACACAGAACATCATTGATATATTTAAAAGATATTTAGATCCAGCCCTCGTCAACGGTCTGTACACTACAGAAGGGTTGATGGGTAAAATTCAGGAAATATTTCCTCTCCACTTTAGTAATGTTAAAATCCGTTACACACAAGCTCTACTTCAGGACGTCACATCAGAAACAGAACAAGAGCAAATTATAATCGAAGAACATCAACGAGCTCACAGAAACAGCCGCGAAAACAAAACCCAAATTTTACGTAAATTCTACTTTCCAAGAATGTATGCGAAAATTGAACAATTTGTAAAAAAATGTTCAACTTGTCGCGTCCAAAAATACGATAGGCATCCAGCAAAACCGCAAATTCAGCCGACCCCCATTCCTCAGTTTCCAGGTGAAATAGTTCACGTTGACATATATTCCACTGAGAAAAAACTAATACTTACCGCAATTGATAAATTCTCTAAATATGCCCAGGTTAAAATGATACCTTCTAGAGCAATAGAGCATATTAAAGATCCGATTCGAGAACTAATGATCGCATTTGGAATACCAAGACTCGTAGTAATTGATAACGAAAAATCTCTTAACTCTGCCTCAATCTCATCCTTACTTAAGGATGAAATGTCCATTAACGTCCACACCACACCACCGTACAGTAGCACAAGTAACGGTCAGGTAGAAAGATTCCACAGCACACTTTCAGAAATAATGAGATGTCTCAAAAGCAATCAGCCTACAATAACATTCGAAGAACTTCTATTTAAATCGGTACAGGAATACAATTCGTCGATTCACTCAACCACAAAGAACAAACCCATAGAGATATTTTTCGGAAATAGACTTTACAATGACCCACAACAATTAGAACAGAAAAGGCAAGAAAACATTGCCTTACTCAGGAAAAAACAAGAACAGGATCTCTCGTATCACAACAAAAACAGACCTGAAAATAAAAATTTCCCCGTAGGAGAAATAATCTATGTTAAAATTAACAAGAGACTAGGTTCCAAACTAACTCCAAAGTATAAAAAGGAGGAAGTCTTGGAAAATCACAGGACAACAGTTAAAACAGTATCAGGACGAACAATTCACAAATCTCTAATAAAAACCTAATTAAATTTCCAGGCAAAATGGACCTCTACAAACTTCTTATTCTCCTCATTACTACTACTACCTCTTCCTCAGACGTTCGAATTCTAGACTACAGCAAATCCCAACTAGTAACAATAGACAATGGACATGCGAAAATACAAGACGGAACATTTAGACTTATTCACCTCATCGACTTAGAAAAATACGAACAATTTTTGACAGAGACATATGAAGAGATAAATAACCAAATCCCTAACGATCACTTCCTATATCCCCTCCTCAAACATGAAACCATTCAAACCCTTGAAATCCTAAATACACTTAAACCCTCTAACATCAATTATAAAACTAGAAGATCCATTGATATATTGGGAACGGCATGGAAATACATAGCTGGATCTCCCGACCACGAAGATTTAAACATAATAACCAATAATTTAAATAATCTAAACGAAAATAATAATGAGCAAGTAGTAATTAATAACCTATTTGAAAAACGAATAAATAACATAACTAATATAGTTAATAGAATGATAAACACTATTAGAAAAGAAGAAAATGTTGTAACGGAAATCATAATAAATTTGCAAAATAGAATTAGGTTAATTAAGGAAGAATTAATAAATATAAAATATGCCATCCAATGGGCAAAAGAAAATATATTGAACTCGGTAATATTAAGCAAAGAAGAAATAGAATTGTCAATCAACAAGATGAAAAAGGAAAAAATACCATTTAAAAGTGCCGAAGAAGCACTAGAAATATCACAAATAAATGTACTAAGTAAAGGAATGAAAATTTTATACATGGTTAAAATACCGCTGACACTGAAAGAAATATTTAGAAGAATTATCATACGACCTTTATCATCGATTTATTTGTAACAAACAACAGTCAGCAATAAGCACAGTAAACAACAATCAGCAATAGTTCGATTTTGGGCAATAACAAGAAATAGGGCACACATGCAAATGCAACGTGACGTATGGCCAATGATAGGTGTAATTTTAAGTTAAGACATTCATTGTTATTATTCTTAAGTTGAATCACAACCAATAAATATGAAAGCGGACGCAAGTCCGTTACCTTTTTTAAAAATATAAAACGTACTATAAAACGTTAATTTTTCAGAAAAAGAGGATTTTTGTCATATCTTACTCAATTTCACAGATTGAAGCTTCAAACTTCACCATATAATTTCGTATATTGCACATATTGTTGCCTGAAAAAATTGATGAGATCGGTCGTATATATAGTATATATCCCCCACAACCGATTTTTCATATAAGAAACTTTTCGTAATTACTGCCCTATTTTAAGAGATAGAGGCTTCAAATTTCAACGAATGCTTACGTATATTGCATATATTGTTGTCATAAAGATCGGTCGTATATATAGTATATATATATATATTTTCGCAATTTCAGCCCCATTTTAACAGCTAGCAAATTTCACCAAATGCCTACGTGTATAGCATATATTGTTGTCTGAAAAAATCATAGAGATCGCTGGTATATATATTATATACTTCATATAAACTGTCATTTTTGCCCCTTTTTTATGGCTAGAAGCTTCAAATTTTCATCAAATTTCATCAAATAGTTACGTTTGCGTCATATATTTTTGAAATACGTGATTCGCAGTCGTAGCTTTTACATGCAGACCCCAAAAAACGTGAAGCTTTGCATCTTCACACAAAGTACCTACCTATTTTTTATTTTATATTTATCTTAAAAATCGTTTAGGTATGTACATCTGTTCACTATATATTTCTTATCTTATACATCCGATTATTCGGAGATTACGACCGGGATAAGATTATTGTTCAGCCCCATTCATGAAAGGTATGAAGTCTTCGGCATAGCCGAAGACAGTCCCGTTCTTACTTGTTTTTTATTACCTTTTTACCTTTATATTAAGTCGCTTTCATGTTTGTCCCCTCATTTCCATACGAAATTTTGACCGTTAACTTCCCGTTGAGATACACACTGGATACTTAGAGCATAGTTCAGATCTGGGGGACATTACAATGCAAGTGCAAAAACAATCCACTAGGTGGCGCACGGATCGAGATATACAGAAAAATAATTTTAAAATGGAAATTTTGCGATCGACTTTTAACTAACTTCTCAGTGATCGGTATCTAACTGATCGGCGAGTCGATGGCACTACAATTCGTGGAAAACAAAATGCCGCCATATGGCAGATGAATCGAGATAAACGAAAATCCCTGAAAATCCCCGAAAAAACGCAGGGAATCTTGCGATCTGTTTTTAAGTAACTTCTCGTTGAGCTAGAGACCTGAAGCTTGGGTCGTGAGTCAGAACCCGGCGACAATGCAATATTTGATCAAAAAAATTTCGCTAGGTGGCGCATGGATCGAGATATTAAGAAAATAAATTTTGATTTGGGAATCTTTCAATCCATTTTTAACTAACTTCCCGGTGACCCAGAGACTTGAAACTTGGCACTCAGTTCGAGGCTTGGTGACAATATAATTTACAGGAAACAAAGTTCCGCTAGGTGGCGTGCTAATTGAGATAACTACAAATCCCTGAAAAACGAGGGGAATCATGCGATCGATTTTTTAGTAACTTGCCGGTGAGCTAGAGACTTGCAACTTGGGCCGTGAGTCTGAAGCCAAAATTCCAAATGCCTTTTTGTAGGCAGTACTAAAAAATTGAAAATAAAAAGATGATACAAAAATTTTGATGACTACCTTTACATAAATGGATCAATAAATAGAAGACAATTTTTGCTTTAATACAGACATAATCTTGTTGAATTTTGACTAAAAAATTTAACAATAGCTGTTGTAAAAGAGTTTTGGGATTTAAAATTATAAAGGTAGAGCGCGTGCTTAAATTTAAAATAATCAATTAGTTAATCCCAAATACATGGTTTGTCTTAAATTGAAAGACTGCGCTCCACCTTTATAATTTTAAATCCCAAAATTCTTTTACAAGAGCTATTGTTAAAGTTTTTTGTCAAAATTAAACAAGATTATGTCTGTATTAAAGGAAAAATTGCCTTCTGTTTTTGGTCCATTTATATAAAGGTAGTCCTTAAAATTTTTTTTATCATCTTTTTATTTAGTTATTAGGTTATTCATGGCGGAACTATACAAGCTGGCGCCATGGTGATATACCTACAAACAAAAATAAAAGTTCCTTGTACTTTGTTTTTGTAAATTCGATGGAATTTTATGTATTAAATCAAATAAAAAAATCAGCTGTCCCGTGCTGCCACCTTGTATAGTTCCGCCACTAGATTATCGATCAAAATTGAAAATATGAAAAAATGGTTTGACATCTCCAGTATTTCCCTTATTCTTTCAAAACTCCCTTATCCTTTCTCTTAGGTATTTTATCATTCGCTATTCATCGCGCAATATAGCTAGTAAGTAACGAAGTGCACTCTATTTCCACTCTCCACGATGGAAAATTACTGATTTTAGCTAAAACTAATGCTGTTACTGAAGAGTTTGCAAAAATCAAACAATTTCCAACATTTGCGGCATAACGACCTCTCTCCATAAAACGCATAAGCGATGAGCAATATCAACTTGCGAGACCATTAAACCCGAATTGCTTGCTTTGAAACACCTATTATTGAGAAATTTCGGTTGTCAACTCAACAGACTTTTTCGATATCTTCCGTATTAAAATAAAATAAAGATCTCCATTACATTATTGAGAAACGGAAATTTACTTTCTATGGATATAGGGATTATGGAACATCCGAAATCTAACAAAAATGATTTTCTCTAGAACTAACATCTTGTAAAATAAAAAAACAAACTGAGTTTGTGAGCTACTTTTTGTCAGAAGAAACCTACTTTTATCTTCACTTGTATGTTTGTATGTATGTAATTTTCTCTTTTTATACCGTAAATAAAACAAGTAGGGAAGGCTAAGTTCGGGTGCAACCGAACATTACATACTCAGTTGAGAGCTATGGAGACAAAATAAGGAAAATCACCATGTAGAAAAATGAACCTAGGGAACCCTGGAATGTGGTTGTATGACATGTGTATCAAATGGAAGGTATTAAAGAGTATTTTAAGAGAGAGTAGGCCATAGTTCTATGGATGGACGCCATTTAGGGATATCGCCATAAAGGTGGACCAGGGCTGACTCTAGAATGTGTTTGTACGATATGGGTATCAAACGAAAAGTGTTACTGAGCATTTTAAGAGGGAATGGGCAATAGGTCTATAGGTGGACGCCTTTTCGAAATGTCGCCATTAGGGTGGGCCAGGGGTGACTCTAGAATGTATTTGTATGATATGGGTATCAAATGAAAGATGGTAATGAGTATTTTAAAAGGGAGTAATCCTTAGTTCTATAGGTGGACGCCTTTTCGAGATATCGCCATAAAGGTGGACCAAGGGTGACTCTAGAATGTTTGTACGATATGGGTATCAAACGAAAGGTGTTACTGAGCATTTTAAGAGGGAATGGGCATTAGGTCTATTGGTGGACGTCTTTTCGAGATATCGCCATTAGTGTGGAACAGGGGTGACTCTATAATGTTTGTACGATATGGGTATCAAACGAAAGGTGTTACTGAGCATTTTAAGAGTGAGTGGGCATTAGGTCTATAGGTGGACGCCTTTTCGAGATATCGCCATTAGGGTGGGCCAGGGGTGACTCTAGAATGTGTTTGTACGGTATGGGTATCAAATGAAAGGTGGTAATGAGTATTTTAAAAGGGAGTAATCCTTAGTTCTATATGTGGACGCCTTTTCGAGATATCGCCATAAATGTGGACCAAGGGTGACTCTAGAATGTTTGTACGATATGGGTATCAAACGAAAGGTGTTACTGAGCATTTTAAGAGGGAGTGGGCATTAGGTCTATAGGTGGACGCCTTTTAGAGATATCACCATTAGGGTGGGCCAGGGTGACTCTAGAATGTGTTTGTACGATATGGGTATTAAATGAAAGGTGGTAATGAGTATTTTAAAAGGGAGTAATCCTTAGTTCTATAGGTGGACGCCTTTTCGAGATACCGCCATAAAGGTGGACCAAGGGTGACTCTAGAATGTTTGTACGATATGGGTATCAAACGAAAGGTGTTACTGAGCATTTTAAGAGGCAGTGGAAATTAGGTCTATAGGTGGACGCCTTTTCGAGATATCGCCATTAGGGTGGGCCAGGGGTGACTCTAGAATGTGTTTGTACGATATGGATATCAAACGAAAGGTGTTACTGAGCATTTTAAGAGGCAGTGGACATTAGGTCTATAGGTGGACGCCTTTTCGAGATATCGCCATTAGGGTGGGCCAGGGGTGACTCTAGAATGTGTTTGTACGATATGGATATCAAATTAAAGGTATTAATGAGGGTTTTAAAAGCGAGTGGCCCTTAGATGTATATGTGAAGGTGTTCTCGCGATATCGACCAAAATGTGGACCAGGTGATCCAGAAAATCATCTGTCGGGTACTGCTAATTTATTTATATATGCAATACCACTAACAGTATTCCTCCCAAGATTCCAAGGGCTGTGTATTTCGCCTTGTAGAACTTTTTCATTTTCTTCTACTTAATATGGTAGATGTCACACCCATTTTACAAAGTTTTTTCCAAAGTTATATTTTGCGTCAATAAACCAATCCAGTTACCATGTTTCATCCCTTTTTTCGTATTTGGTATAGAATTATGGCATTTTTTTCATTTTTCGTAATTTTCGATATCGATAAAGTGGGCGTGGTTATGGTCGGATTTCGGCCATTTTTTATACCAAGATAAAGAGAGTTCAGATAAGTAGGTGGGCTAAGTTTAGTAAAGATATATCGTTGCTTGCTCAAGTTATTGTGTTAACGGCCGAGCGGAAGGACAGACGGTGGACTGTGTATAAAAACTGGGCGTGGCTTCCACCGATTTCGCCCATTTTCACAGAGAACAGTTACCGTCATGGAATCTATGTCCCTACCGAATTTGAGAAGGATTGGTAAATTTGTGTTCGACTTATGGCATTAAAAGTATTCTAGACAAACTAAATGAAACTGGGCGGAGCCACGCCCATTTTGAAATTTTCTTTTATTTTTGTATTTTGTTGCATCATATCATTACAGGAGTTGAATTTTGACTTAATTTACTTATATACAGTAAAGATATTAAATTTTTTGTTAAAATTTGAATTTAAAAAAAATTTTTTTTAAAAAGTGGGCATGTTCTTCATCCAATTTTGCAAATTTTTATTTAGCGCATATATAGTAATAGTAGTAGCGTTCCCGCCAAATTTCATCATGATATCTTCAACGACTGCCAAATTACAGCTTGCAAAACTTTTAAATTACCTTCTTGTAAAAGTGGGCGGTGCCACGCCCATTGTCCAAAATCGTACTAATTTTCTATTCTGTGTCATCACGTCAACCCATCTGCCAAGTTTCATCGCTTTAACCGCCTTTAGCAATGAATTATCGCATTTTTTCGGTTTTTCGAAATTTTCGATATCGAAAAAGTGGGCGTGGTTATAGTCCGATATCGTTCATTTTAAATAGCGATCTGAGATGAGTGCCCAGGAATCTACATACCAAATTTCATCAAGATACCTCAAAATTTACTCAAGTTATAGTGTTAACGGACGGACGGACGGACGGACATGGCTCAATCAAATTTTTTTTCGATCCTGATTATTTTGATATATGGAAGTCTATATCTATTTCGATTCCTTTATATATGTACAACCAACCGTTATCCAATCAAACTTAATATACTCTGTGAGCTCTGCTCAACTGAGTATAAAAATTTAGGCATACGTACCGGTACTGATCTTTTTTAGACATACAAAAACCCGTGCTAGTTGTCGTATGACACGTCTTTTTATTTTCATAATTTGTTCAAGGTAGTTGTAAACAACTTGTTTTCGGTTGTTGAATTATTTTTTGTTTTGTTTTAAATTGAAGTGCATTAAAGTAGAGTTTTGAGTGGTAAACTTTTAGGAATATTGCAAAACATTTTCAAATGTAAATACGGAAAATTAACTTCAAATATACATTTGCATATTTGAATGTGTGTACATATGTATGTATGTATAAATACATTGTAGTTGCGCAAATAAAATGGTAAAAACAAGTACTAAAGTCTGCAAGTGAAAGAGCGAAAACACGAAGATGTGTAAGTATACTAGGGTGTCTTAGATCCAAAATACACCCTGCAGTCGAATCAACTTGTTGAATACCAGAAGAACGCTTGTTTGCTAAAAATACAAACTAGTTAGAGTTCTGTATTTTTTCGATATTAGCAATTGGAATTTATAACACGGCGATATCCTACGAAATATCGATTGGTAGTCTCTGCAACTGTTGAGAAACTAGGCAATATAAACACCAGAATCGTTCCAGATGCGATACTAGTCAGTATATGCGTCAGGGTCATATCAAATAATACACTACTCAGCCTCTGCGCCAGCATTATACCCGATGACATACTCGTTTTTATATACACCACTATCACACCAATCGACATACTATTTAGTTTATGCAACAGTATATTGATAACAGCGTTAACCGGGCGCACCTACCAATGGCATTTACGGAATCAATGAGGATTAGGCTTAAGGCCCCTTTATGTTTATTTGAATCAACCGGATAAGTTAGTAGGTGTTACACCTTATCGTAGTGCTTATTGTGACATTTCCTTATCGCTCTAGGAGGCGGGGCTAGATCAAACAATTGTTTGCTGGGATACCAATCTTTGTGAAAATTAAGCAAAAACTGTCTGTTAGGAATTTCACAATGCTCCTTTAAGTAAGGCTCGTTTGCCTCACTATGTACGTGGTGTTCAGAGGTCATAAGAAGACATCGCGTGGTAGTTCTGAGTGCAGTATTTTGGCACTGCTGCAGCCTTGCGCACTGTGTGTTTTTTTAAGTCAGGCAACCAAACTGACGAAAAGTAGCATTTGTGCGGTCAACCGATTGCTTTGCTAGTCTTAAAGAACAAATTGCGGCTTTGCACTTTAGATACAATTTGGCAGGCATGTGCCCTGAAGGTCAAAGTGCTGTCGAGCGTTACACCTAAAAATAAAAACAAAAAGAAAAATGTAAGGCGCCATAACCTCCGAAGAGATCTAAGGCCGAGCTTCTCTTCCAATTTGCGTCGTGCTCCTCTTGATTTTCCCTACAAATTGGCCGGACGTGACCTACATGTTTTATGCCGACTCCGAACGGCATCTGCAAGGCAGGTGAGTTTTCACTGAGAGCTTTTCATGGCAGAAATACACTAGGAGCGCTTGCCAAACACTGCCGAGGGGAGACTCCGCTTAGAAAAAGTTTCTTCTAATTGAAAAACCTTATTTCTAAAATTTTGATGTTGCTTTGCCCGGGGTGTGAACCCAGGACATACGATGTGATAGGCGGAGCACGCTACCATCACACCACGGTGGCCGCCGAGCGTTACATCTAAGGGCATCAAACTACGTCACCCCTGTTTAATTCTCCAAGGTTTTGATATTTCATTCTTTAGTTGAACTTGCGTTTGCCGACCACGCAGTCTATCTTTTAATACAAGAAGGAATTGATGAACCTTCTATGTCTTGGAGTAGTGTGCGATGGTTAACTGTGTCATAAGCTTTTGACAGGTCACTTGGTGCAGTCCGCAAATTATCTGGGTGGTAATGACGTTTAGGGCGGTGATATTGATATGCGCTTTAAGGGAGTCATACTAGTGGCTGGCTAGCCAAATATTTCCGTTTAAATGAGGAAAGAAGGATGGTTTCCAACGGTTCTATTCTGGCTAAAAGGATGATATCGGCAGATATCACTCACCACCGTTAGCTGGGTTTCCAGGCTATGATAGTGGGATTATCCTTGCTTCTCATCATTATTCTTCATAACAAAGGCTAAAGTGATAAGTAGTAAACATGCTTTAGGTTGCTGATGCCCCTATTCGCAAAGTGTTTTAGCATTGTTGTAGCTATTCCCTCCGGGCCTTTTGATTTAGAAGGTCTGACATTTTTAATGGCTTTTTTAATCAGTAGAAGTAACGGTGGGGTATTATGTGCTTCGGTTTTATATGTATTTATGCAAAATTTCAAAAGATCAATTAAGTTGTTAAAGAATGAAAACATGAAACATTGCACATAAACTCAATCACTAACGGAGAAGAGTCTACCACCTTAATGTAATTACATATATATCACCATTTCATATATGCATGCAAGTGTGTGACGTTTTTGCACGGGTTTTGTGCACAAAGTTTAGATTCTGAAGTGTAGTTGCATACAACTGAACGAATTAAACTGTAAAACTTTGTTGGCAGTTGTCTTTTATTTTTACCTGTCAGCTGTATTCAACTGATTTGTGGCGAACTCATGTTGATGTCAGATAGATAAAAAAAAGGTGAGTATATTTTTGTATGAGAACGTTAAAAATAATGCTTTAGTTTATATACATTTATTCGAAGAAAAAAAATCTTACATATTTTCGTTTTTAAGCCTTTATACAAGAACTTCATGTGTCGGAGCAGCGTCCCACAAAGTTCAACCTTCAATGTCGGTGAAGAATGGATCTTTAAAATGCTGTTTCCTTATAGTTTTTTTTTTTCACGGATGTGACGCTGTCATCTAAAAGTTTCTTAAGTATTAAAGAATATTATCTAGACTAAGTCGCGTTCCACAGAAATAAAAAAAATCGTTAGAATTCGGGGTCAATATACTTACTTTTGTTTGTTTTTTGATCTTTTAAAGATGCTTTTACTACGGTAAAACTAAACTTTTTTAAGAGGATATATGTTATCCAATCCAAATGCTTATATTAAAAAACCTTACGAAATCAAACGGACACTGAAAGGAATTGCACCAATCGAGTGCGGGTGGAAAATCGTAAATTTTCTTCCACCTGCGAATCGCTCTCATTATAAGCTTTTAACGAAAACCGTTCATACCGTTCACACCGTTCATGAATGGGGCTGAACAATAATCTTATCCCATTGGTAATCTCCAAATAATGCGCTGTATAAGATAAGAAATATATAGTGAACACATCTACATACCTAAACGATTTTAAGATAAATATAAACAAGTAAGGAAGGCTAAGTTCGGGTGTAACCGAACATTACATACTCAGTTGAGAGCTATGGAGACAAAATAAGGAAAATCACCATGTAGGAAAATGAACCTAGGGTAACCCTGGAATGTGGTTGTATGACATGTGTATCAAATGGAAGGTATTAAAGAGTATTTTAAGAGAGTAGGCCATAGTTCTATGGATGGACGCCATTTAGGGATATCGCCATAAAGGTGGACCAGGGTTGACTCTAGAATGTTTCTACGATATGGGTATCAAACGAAAGGTGTTACTGAGCATTTTAAGAGGGAGTGGGCATGAGGTCTATGGGTGGACGCCTTTGGCCAGGGGTGACTCTAGAATGTTTGTACGATATGGGTATCAAACGAAAGGTGTTACTGAGCATTTTAAGAGGGAGTGGGCATTAGGTCTATAGGTGGACGCCTTTTCGAGATATCGCCATTATGGTGGGCCAGGGGTGACTCTAGAATGTGTTTGTACGATATGGATATCAAATTAAAGGTATTAATGTGGGTTTTAAAAGCCAGTGGCCCTTAGATGTATATGTGAAAGCGTTCTCGCGATATCGACCAAAATGTGGACCAGGTGATCCAGAAAATCATCTGTCGGTTACTGCTAATTTATTTATATATGCAATACCATTAACAGTATTCCTGCCAAGATTCCAAGGGCTGTTGAATTCGCCCTGCAGAACTTTTTCATTTTCTTCTACTTACTATGGTAGGTGTCACACCTATTTTACAAAGTTTTTCTCTAAAGTTATATTTTGCGTCAATAAACCAATCCAATTACCATGTTTCAACCCTTTTTTCGTATTTGGTATAGAATTATGGCTTTTTTTTCATTTTTCGTAATTTTCGATATCGATAAAGTGGGCGTGGTTATGGCCGGATTTCGGTAATTTTTTATACCAAGATAAAGTGATTTCAGATAAGTATGTGGGCTAAGTTTAGTAAAGATATATAGGTTTTTACTCAAGTTATTGTGTTAACGGCCGAGCGGAAGGACAGACGGTGGACTGTGTATAAAAACTGGGCGTGACTTCCACCGATTTCGCCCATTTTCACAGAAAACAGTTAACGTCATAGAATCTATGCCCCTACCAAATTTGAAAAGGATTGGTAAATTTTTTTTCGACTTATGGCATTAAAAGTATTCTAGACAAACTAAATTAAAATAGGCGGAGCCACGCCCATTTTGAAATGTTCTTTTATTTTTGTATTTTGTTGCATCATATCATTACCGGAGTTGAATTTTGACTTAATTTACTTATATACAGTAAAGATATTAAATTTTTTGTTAAAATTTGAATTAAAAAAAAAATTTTCTTTAAAAGTGGAACACGTATAATTTTGCTAATTTTTATTTAGCACATATATAGTAATAGTTGTAACGTTCCTGCCAAATTTCATCATATATCTTTAACGACTGCCAAATTACAGCTTGCAAAACTTTTAAATTACCTTTTTGTAAAAGTGGGCGGTGCCACGCCCATTGTCCAAAATCTTACTAATTTTCTATTCTGCGTCATAGCGTTAACCCATCTACCAAGTTTCATCGCTTTAACCGCCTTTGGCAATGAATTATCGCATTTTTTCGGTTTTTCGAAATTTTCGATATCGAAAAAGTGGGCGTGGTTATAGTCCGATATCATTCATTTTAAATAGCGATCTGAGATGAGTGCCCAGGAATCTGCATACCAAATTTCATCAAGATACCTCAAAATTTACTCAAGTTATCGTGTTAACGGACGGACGGACATGGCTCAATAAAATTTTTTTTCGATACTGATGATTTTGATATATGGAAGTCTATATCTATCTCGATTCCTTTATACCTGTACAATCAACCGTTATCCAATCAAAGTTAATATACTCTGTGAGCTCTGATCAACTGAGTATAAAAATGGCAAAAAACCCCCTTAGCTGAACGATCGGTTGTATGGGATATATATCATATATAGCTCCGATCGAAATGATTTTTACGTGAAATCTTCTATGATATATTACAATATTTATCACCAAGTTTCACCTTTTTATATTGGAAACTAAGGGAGAAATGGCCAAAAAATTTTCTATCCGAACGATCAGTTGTATGGGATATATACTATATATAGCTCCGATCAAAGTGATTTTTTCAGAAAATCCTCTATGATATATTAGAATATATATCACCGAGTTTAACGTTTATACCTTCTAAATTAAGGCAGAAATGAACAAAAATCTTTCTATCTGAAAGATCGGTTGTATGGAATATAACTATATATAGCACCGATCAAAGTGATTTTTTCAGGATATCTTCTATGATATATTAGAATATATATCACCGAGTTTCACGTTTATACTTTCTAAATTAAGGAAGAAATGGCCAAAAATCTTTCTATCTGAACGATCGGCTGTATGGAATATAACTATATATAGCTCCGATGAAAGTGAGTTTTTCAAGATATCTTCTATGGTATATTAGAATATATATAACCGAGTTTCACGTTTGTACTTTATAAATTGCGGCAGGAATGACCAAAATCGTCTTATCTGAACGATCGGTTGTATGGGAGATATATGTTATAGTGGTCCGATCCTACCGGATCCCACAAATGTCTAATATAATACAAAAATACATCCTTGTGCCAAATTTCATTGAGATATCTTAAAATTTGAGGGACTAGTTTGCGTTCAAACAGACAGATGGACGGACAGACGGGCAGACGGACATGGCTATATCAACTCAGTTCGTCGCCCTGATCAATTCGATATACTTAATAGTGAGCCTATCTTCTATATTTCTCAACGTTGCAAACATCGGACCAAAGTTAATATACCATTTTATGTTCATAAAAGGTATAAAAACTATGTTAAACTCTAAGAAACAACAACGCTAGTTTAATAGCAACTAAGCTTATACCCGGGATAAATAAATTGACCTACATAAGGAGTCCTTTTGGCTTTATTTTTTAGTACTCCATTCATGCTTCTCCAATTGCAATGCGAAAAGTAATTGTCTTGTAGAAGAGCAATATATACAAACATATGGGTGTCTTTGAATATCGTCCTAAAATATTCTTTTTGGAGCTCCACGAGAATTAGCCATTTATGAGGCCAATAGGTGTCACATATGACTCGTATTCAGCCTCATACGATGTATGTAATAAGTATGTTTTCCAAATATGAACCAAATCGGACCACAAATACGATTTTTTGAAATATTTCGTTCCATGCGCCACTTATCGGAGCTTTTTTCTTACTATTGCATTGTCATCGGGTTTTGAACTATATTCCAGGATTCTGTCTGATCAACGCCCTAGATTGGTGAGGAGTGTGATGACTAGTACCTAGGATCTACCTCATTATTTTCTAGCTTTTATTATTATTATTTCTTCATGTAAGTATTGTTTACAATAAAACCGTTTAACTTAAACATTTTTTTAAATTATTTTATTTTCAGGTTTTTAGTCTTCATTTAATTGCCTATTATTTCTTATTCTATTTAGTTCATTTACTGACTTATTTTTACAAGAACTCTTTCCTGAAAATTTGTTACAATCTAAGTCCTCAATACATAATCCTTCCAAAGACTTTACTCGACTCTGCGCCACGTATGTTTGTCCTTCCTCGAACTCCAAAATATTTAGATGTCACTTCTGCCGGACTGTATGTAATATTTGTTCCAAATACGAGCCAAATCGGACATCATGGGTCGCCTTCTATTCATGTATGTATTATTTGTTCCAAATATGAGCCAAATCGGATCACAAATACGATTTTTTGAAATATTTCGATCCATCGGATTTTTTTTTCTTGTTATTGCATTATCATCGGGTTTTGAACCCATGTACCAAGTTTCAAGCTTGTAGCTTATCGGGAAGTTACTTAAATTTCAATTACAAAATTCGTGCCGGCCGGCCGTCCACCCTGTCAAGTCAAGCTAAATAAAAACTTTTAAAAAGGCTCATATTGGCGAATATCGCAAGAAGAGAAGTGCGTTTATTTTGGACTTCTAAATGAGCTCATAAAGAGCGAAACCATTCCAATTTAGAACTAATTTCTGAATCTTTTATTACTCCGAATGTTTGCTGGGTCAACTTTGTATGTGTCTCGTACAAAAAAATTAAATGTAAAGATGAGTTAGTAAAAAAATAGAATATGGAATAACTCTTTTTCACCGGTACGGGTTTTTGAGATATTCAATAATATTAATAACAATTGGACGTTGTGGAAGCGCACTGCCCTCAAGTGGCCCAATGAGACCGGGCTAATCATGTTCAATATTTTTTTTTTTTTTATTTGTTAATTTTATAACATATTTATATATATATACTCGCAGACCCGGCAGACGTTTTTCTGCCCTACATTTGGCCAATCTGCATACAATTTAATAAGCTTTTCCGTCTAACTCTGCCCTACCCCTCTACAAATTTTCCTAATCTTTTTATTCACTCCCCCCTCCGTCTTTTTCGCTTCACCTCCATCTTCGTCTCATTCTATCTCTTTCTCAGTCTCCTTCTCTCTTTTCTCTTCTCTCAAGTTGTTCTCCTTCTTCTTCATCTCTTATTGTCAGTCCCAGAGGGTGGTATGTATTTTGTTCCAGTCCCATTCCGAGTCTCAGTTTCAGTCCCAGTCCTAGTCCTAATCCCAATCCCAGTCCATCTCTGGTATACTTCCCGGAAAAAGCATCGTAAATTCTAATATAGGCAAACTTATATACAAAATTTCAGGCAAATCGAAAGGACGTATGTAACTAGGTATGTGGGTATTATTAATTCTTGTCTTTATTTCCGCTTCGCATGCATATTTATCAGTTTGCCAGGTTGATGCGAATAAATCGAATATCACAATGAACTTTAAAGCCCTCAGCAACAGTTTTCATTTAAAATCCTTAATACACACACATTCTAGGTGTATCCGGGTCCATGGTCTGCCTATATCTCGAGACCGTAGTCACCCAGCTGTGTAAAACTTACTCTGAACTAAAGCATACATCAGCAGCTTCAATTTGATACCCATAATGTTAAAACACATTCTAGGTGTATCCGGGTCCACGTTTTGGGCTATGTCTCGAAACCATAGCCTCCCAGTTGTATGAAAATTATCCTGTACTATAGCACTCATCAACAGCTTTCATTTGATACCCATATTTTATAAGCACATTCTAAGGGTACCCGGGTCCACGTTTTGGACTATATCTCGAGACCCTAGCCTCCCAGTTGTATGAAAATTATCCTGTACTATAGCACCCACTAACAGCTTTCATTTGATATCCATATTTTATAAACACATTCTAGGGGTACTCGGGTCCACGTTTTGGGCTATATCTCGAGACCCTAGCCTCCCAGTTGTATGAAAATTATCCTGTACTATAGCACCCATCAACAGCTTTCATTTGATATCCATATTGTATAAACACATTCTAGGGGTACCCGGGCCCACGTTTTGGGCTTATCTCGAGACCCTAGCCTACCAGTTGTATGAAATTTATCCTGTACTATAGCACTCATCAGCAGCTTTCATTTGATATCCATATTGTATAAACAAATTCTAGGGGTACCCGGGTCCACGTTTTGATCTCAAGACACTAGACACGTAGCGAAAAAAAAGGTAGACGTTGGCCGATTCTCAGACCTACCCAATATGCTCACAAAATTTCATGAGAATCGGTTCAGCCGTTTCGGAGGAGTTCAGCCTCTAAAACCGTGACAGAAGAATTTAATATATTAGATATTTTTTTTCTTGTCTTTTATTTTATTTTTTTTTGGGCTGAGTCATTGATGGGCAGTGGTTTTTCAAGCGTCGAGTCTAAAACTGCTCAGCTACAGAAGAAGTATCATGCTGAGGTAAAACTTAAATTAATAGAATATAGAAACAAACATATACATCATTCATGATTAAGAGAGATAAGGACATTCCTTTCTATAGAAAAAAGGGAGTCCGACGTATCAAATGTGTTTGAGTGAGAGTTATAATCTTAGCAAAAACACCGGAAACGTTCGTTAAGTTCGAAATTCGTTCTACATTGTTTTAAAAGAAGAGGTTTGTAGTGTCTCGTAGTGCGACAGGGAACACTAAAGTTCACTTCATTCAGAAGAAATGGGCTTGAAATCGATCCATTCAGTAGTTTTGTCATAAATATTACGCCAAGCAATTCTCTACGACTAGCAACATTTGGAAGATTGATAAGTTTTAATCGATTAGTATAAGGTTGATGATTAAATGAAGAGTCCCATTCAAAATTCCTTAAGGCAAATAGTAAAAACTGTTTTTGTATTCATTCGAGCCTGTCAGTATAAACTTGAAAACGCGGATTCCAGACTATTGAGCCATACTCTAATATCGGTCTATCCAATGTTGTGAAGAGGGTTTTCGCAACTAAACTCTTTTGAACACCTTTTCACAAATGCCAAGACACCTTTAGCTCTATGGACAGTGACACTTATATGAGTGTTGAAGCTAAGTTTGCAGTTCATTGTAACTGCTCAAGTCTACAAAAACTTTAACACTTTCGAGGTTTTGGTTGTTAATTGTGTAAGAAGCTGGTTGTAAACTTCAACGCGAAAAACAAATAAATTATATTTCTGAAGATTAAGCGGCATGTGGTTTACATTGCACCAAGCAGCTAAGCAATTTAAATCCACCTGAAGTAAAGAACGTTCTTCAATCGACGCGTAAGTCTTAAAAAGTTTTACATTATCAGCACACATCAAGATTTTAGAATATTTTATAGTTGTCGAGGTATCGTTTATAAATAGCAAAAACAGAATCGGGCCAAGATGGCTGCCTTGAGGAACCCCAGAGGTGACACTAATGATACCTGAAAACACATTTTTAAAGATTACTCTTTGTGTTCTGCTACAGAGATAGGAGGAAATCCAACGAGTGAGATTAGGATGAAAACCAGGCATGTCGCATTTATATAAAAGTAAAGAGTGGCATAATTTATCGAATGCTTTACCAACATCGGTGTATATAACGTCGGTGTTAAGATTTCTCTGAACCCGTTCGAAATATGAGTTGTGAACTCAAGTAAATTAGTCATGGTTGACTTGCCCTTACAAAACCCATGTCGAGAACACACAATTAATATTGAAATCGAAAATTTTAGGTGATTTGTAACGAAGGCTTCGAACAACATTGGAATAGCGTACAGTCTAGCTATGCCACGATAATTTTCAATGGACGACTTAATGCCACTTTTATGGAGAGGGATGAGAAAGGATTCCTTCCATGCTGTCGGGAAAGTTCCATACTTCAAAGATAGGTTAAACAGATCAGGGGGTTGATTCCGGTTGAGCGTTATAGTGAAGTGAAAAAAAATGTATCACTTTGGTTATCACTTACTGTTTTCATTTTTTCACTTCACTGAGTTCGGAAATGCGATTCTTATAACTGCTGTGAAAAATGTTAGCTGAATAACATTTGAATTTACGATGTGTGAAGTTTTCTTTGCTGAGTGAGAAATTATCACAGATTTCTTTTGTTTTTGTTTTCTTTTTGTTTGATGTTATTAGTTTGACAATTTTTTTAAATTCAAACGTTAACACAAAATTTGTATCGGCGTTAACTTTGTTTTCACCTCACTTCAATTCGACGTTTTAACGTTAAACGAGAATCAATAATCGCGGTGAATTGGTGTTAATACTTTTTACTTTACGATAACGCACAACCGGAATCGACCCCCAGTAAGAGGTTTGTAGATGAATTCTGCATATTTTTTAAGAAAGCATGTGGGAAATAAATCAGGGACGTATGTAAAAGATTATTTTAGGGTCTTTAGGTACAATAAAACACCTTCATGTAATAAGAGTGGAGCAGGGATTGAATTACTTGAATGCAGTTCATAAGGATATTTCCCATGTGGCAAAGGAGTCTCGCAGGAATAATTAGATTTGAAAAATTGAGCGAAGAAATTTGTAAAGGTCAAACAGTTTTTCTCGACATCTAACAGAATATATATATTTTTTTTGCCGCACAACAGGGGAGTTAATCCGTAGTGTATACTTTAAATTTAACTGCATTTGAAAAGGAAATATTCCCCCCTATTGCGAGTGTCGATTGGAGTAGAATCGAATTTTTGTCGATTCCACCTTTTTCATTTAATTTTATTATTATGCAAGTTAATCGCCAAATCTTTGAACTATTAAAACAGTTATCTTGTACGAAACAGATTTTGATATTTTTTTAATATTTCGATTCATATAAGATACTTTTTATCCATTATAAAGAAAATCGATTAACGCTCAACGATCGACTGTCGACTGCGATCGGCACTCGCAATAGGGGGGATTTTTTGTTGGTACTTCATTTTCTGACACTAAGTTGGAGGGAGTAAACGGTTTTGGAACATGCTTAGACACCCCTTCTAGCTGGCTGAGATGAACATGCGCCTTCATGGAGCGACATAACTATAAAGGCCATCTTGCTCACAGTAGTCCAACAATCTATTTGTCCGCACACTTGAGGAACTCAATTCCTAATGGAAGGCTCCTCTCCAAAAACTCTGTGTACAGGGAGTTTTTCGCCGTGAAAAGGAGGACAGTGAAACATTACATGTTCTGCGCTTTCCAATTCGGAGGGACAGTGTGGACAGAAAGGATACTCCTCTATCCTACGCTTATGTAGATATTCCTTGAAGCCGCCGTGCTCGCTCAAAATCTGTGTGAGGTGGTAATTTAGCTCGCCGTATTTTCGCTCGTACCATTCCGCTATATTCCGAACTAGCATGAAGGTCCAGCGCCTTTTCCTCGATTCTTCCCACCGTTCTTGCCACCTAACTATTGTTCGTGACCTTGCGCTTTTCTTAGGATCTTCAGATGGTCGACTGATTCCAATCCCATACAGATCAGCCACTTTACCTAAGAGTAGACCTACTGGGATTTTCCTGTATAAAACATTGATCGCGTCGTCGGACACCGTCCGATAAGCACATGCTATTCGTATAGCAGTAATTCAGTAGGCTGCTAATTATCTTTCTGGTGGACCATTTTAGATCCGTGCGATATCGGTGCTGCATATAATATAATAGATCTGGTTACGTTTTATAATAGCTAACGGGTAGTTTCGCCTGGGCCGCCGATGTTGGGCATTATTCGCGTTAGGGCTCCACTAACTCTAGAAACTTTCTCTCCCACCACTCTGAAGTGCTCCTTAAAAGTTAGTTTTGAGTCAAAGATTACTCATAGATATTTAAAGGAAGGCTTTTAATTTATTTGATAATCTTCTATGTTTGGGACTAACACATTCAGAATCCGCTTTGAGCTGATCAAAAACCACTTCTGTTTTATTCCTAGCCATCTCCAGCCCCACGTTCGTCAGCCATTCCTTTATTTTTCACACGGCGCCTCCGGGAGGGTCGATTTGTAGCACACCGTCATACATCGCATTCCAAATAGTTGGTCTTAAAACAGATCCCTGAGGGAGGATGTTGTGCTTCTTTGGTCCTTCATCCATATCAAATAGGAGTACTTTGTCGCTTAAATAGCTACCAATTATTCTGAGCAGGTAAGCAGGTGTGCCGATATAACAACGGGGTCGGATCTTAACCAGTCAATGTCCTATAAAAAATATGGTCTGATATGGGGATGTAATAGTTTAGTACATAAAAAATGAGTACGTGTAGGTGGTGTTGTATTTGCAGGTCTACGCCCTAAAGGGAGCAGCGGTAGCCAGGCCGCTTTAAAGGAATTAGAATCCAATATGTTAGCAATGTATATCGCAAGGAGGTGTAAAACCTCGCAGGTGTTCACAACGCATTTCAATATCTCCCTTAGTTGGATCCCTGGTCGCAGCGGCATTGAAAGGAATGAATTTGCTGATGGGTCGTCTAGGGTATATTCCGAGATAGACCCATATGAGGGGGAGAACTCCACTGGGATATCTTCTCAGGAAAATTGCAGAATATTAGATTAGTGAAATAGACCTGCTGTGGACCAGATGGAATGATTGCGAGATGTTAAGATCATTTTGCCTTCCTTCTCAAGCTAAACAAGCATACAGTGAGTGAACTTGTGGGTGTCATCACGATGCGTTATTGCACCGAATGTTTAAAATATATTAAATGTCTTTATGAAACATTGATCATTGCCAGACGAATATAGTTTGTTGGTTTAACAAAAAAATTACTGTATTTGATCCATACTGGTGCCATTATAAAAAAAAAAGTGCTCTGAATATTCGTTCGAATATTTATACTCTGCCAATTAAGGGTTCTCTACAAAAGTTTCGATAGAGGCTGTGATGGTTAAAATTGGATGATCGGTAAGTAAAGTAAGAGTAAGAGAATTAAGAAAATCCCTTTAAGTTTCTTTTAATGAATTCGTTGCTGATAACATATTTCCCATTTAATGGCATAGCCACATCAAATAAAAAAATGGATTTGGATTTCTGAAAGAAATATAGTTGCTGATTAAAATAAAAATTTCTGAGCAAAATAAAAAAAACTTAAAAATAACTGCTAATTTTCCAGCGAAACGAGAGACTCCAAAAATATAAGTTTGTTTCGATCTTCATAGAAAAATCTGATCGTATTCAGAGAAATGTATTAAAAAAATGTAGTGGTGTAATTTTTATGTCCTTTTTATATTCCTATGTGTTGGTGTACTTCTTATCATCTTCATTATTATTTTCTGTTTAAATTTACTTTCAATCCCACTATAACTGCTTCAGTTTCAGCTTATATCTATGTCAGCAAAATTACCAATAACAGTCGAAGAAAGTGTCTCTTGAGCTCAATTATGTGTGAGCTATAAAACTCCATACAGTTTTATTAAGTTCACTCACTTATTCTCATTTACGCAAGGGCAGAAACGAAATCTATACAAACAATTGTTGATAAAGTTTTATTTTTGTAGCTCTTATACTAACTATCGCTTAAAACCTCTTTCTACATTTTCAAATTACCGGCTCATATGCTCATAAAACTTGTCTTGCAATCGCCAAATAGCTTTTTATTTATCTTAAATCACACAACGGAAGGTACATAAAAAGTATAAATGTCGATATACTACCATACAACTTGAACAAATTGATCCCGGATACACCTTCAAGCTAATACAAATATACATACATACATAAAATTTCAACGAGCTGATTATGTGCAACATTCACCTGTTGTTATACGAATAATGAGAAATATTTATTTTTATTGGCCACTCAAACTTGAATAGCTCAGAGTTTGTGATAAATTTCACAAGCCCATAAACGATAAATTCTAAGTTAGATATCTGTGCATAGGGTTTGTGTGTGTGCAAATTGTTATAGCTTTTCGTGTGCGTTAAAACTTTGGGAGTATGTAAAACCATTATGAATATGAATGTTGGCATCAAGACAGAGTGTTTATCAACCGCCTTAACTACTTAGCTTTAGCACTTTAAGTCTACGTCTTAGATTACTTTATATACATAAATATGTACATGTGTGTACATATATGTGCAGCACAGTTTGCGCCTTAGCAACGAAAATGTGCAGGTGCACACACATATACATATAAAGTTCTAATATGTGATGGTTACGGCATCATATGCGAGTTGACTTCTTAATATCAATTTCCGCTATTTCCATTCATTTCCTGTGATAACATTGTTTATTGCTTTTGCTTTAGTTGTATGTGTAGTGAGGCGAAAATAATTGCTTTTAGACCGCATTTTGCATTGAATGCGTTCTTTTTATTTTAAAGAAAGAATAATTTAAATAGGTAATCCCTGCTTAGAGAAGGTAGTATTTCGGAAAACCTTCTCTTAAGACTTTAAATACTATCTAACGCTGAACTTATTTCTAGGACATTCGGTATCACGGAAAACATACTAATTCAACAAATAATGTCTTAAAGTCTATCACTTACGTTTACCGACATATTGTTTCCTGGCCTGGTGAAGAAAATTTAGGCATGTAATGCTATTAGTTTACATCTTGTCGTCTTTGCTCTTTCATCTAAATTCAGCCTAATTCTTTTGATTAATTTTAATACTTATTTGATTTCGGGAAGCACTAGCGTGTGAATTTGTAATTTACTTAGGGCCCAACTCTCTCCTATGCATAATATTCTGCATCAATTATGGTAAGTGAATTCTCTTGTCATGCTATCCCAACAGCCAGTGAGCCACAATTGCGTCTTAGGTGCTTTATTCTTTTCTGTCTGAAAAAAGAAGTACATTATATTGTGACGAATATTAGTAACACTAATTGATACTCAGATCTCTAAGCAGGTACTAAGCAGTAACTTGTATGCACATCAACAAATCAATCTTATCATCATATGTCCATACAAGCACCGGAGAGTATCGCACAAACACACGCATATATCTGAGATACTCGCGAAAGTATGCAATCATTTGTGCAAGTATCCCTCACATATACACGCGCATATACCAGAAGCTATAAAATCGTGCATCTGTAGTTAGAGCTGAGAAATTTTATAGCTGATTCTAGAAATAGAAGCGCCTAGAAATATGTCAACGAGGAAACGAAACAGTATAAAAGCAGCAACAGTTGAGGCACGACAACCAGTTTGATTTAAGCAAGTTTTCAGTTGCGAAATATAAGTGTTATTTTCAAGTAGTCTAATAAAGACCATTTTTGCATTATTCAATATTGGAGTTATTTATTCAACAGTTTAGTGATTCGAACGTTAGTAGAAGGCTGCTAATAAGAAGGATTGCAGTAAATTCGTTACAATATGTTATCTGCCTGTCACAGTTGGCCGTTGGTAGCTTAACAGAAGCACGTAGAGTTAACAATTTTCGCATATCTGTTAGCTTTTTGTGAGTGTACGCTGTCAAGCGCCTGCTGTTATATTTTTCGTTTATCGTAGCCGTTTTTTTAGTTCATGGTTGTTATGGATTGGCTCGCAGCATATAACTGATTGTAAAATCATGATGGTCTTTCCGTGCCTTTCTGTTATGTGCTTTCGGCATATTTCTTGAATCTGGCTTGATTATTCTATGTCACTTTATTTGCACTCGCTTTCCAATTTCAACGAGTCCTCTGCTTAGGTATTGGTTTCTTGTTTACGTACTATATTTTTGATATTATAAATGCTGTGTTTTGTTTTCATTATTTAAAATGATTACGTTGTGTTGAGTTAAGTAGTCCATTGTGATTACATTTAAGATAGCTGTGACGTAGGCATTAGCTATATAGAGAACCATTGCGTGACAACGATGTAGTTTCAAATTAGTCTGATTTCGATCATGCATAAGTCCATTGGAAATCCTAGATAGCTGAGACCGAAATAAGTTTGCTTAGGTCTGACAAAAGCTAGACAACCAAGCGTGAAGTAGATCGATGACTCCACCTCATCATCCTTAATGCAGCTGCAGCAAAAGGGATTTTCCAGAATGGATTCCCATTGGACAGCCACCTGTCAAACCTCAACAACAGTACCCAACCAACACAATAATTTCAGCAGACCGCTTGCTATCCACTTCTGGGAAAGAGGATCTTGGTTCGCTTCAAGAAGTAGTGTCCGCCCAGCATCCTTTATTGCGGAAACTTTCGTTTGGAAAACGCTTCAGTATAAACAAGTAAGGAAGTCTAAGCTCGGGTGAAACCGTACATTACATACCCAGCTGTACAATTGAAATGCTGCTGCTGTTTGTTTTGTGTGCTTAATAGCGTTACAAAGCTGCGCAATAATACATATACTTATGGTTCTATTCTGAACTAATTTTCGTATAAAGGAAGCAAAAAGGATACAGAGGCTAACAGTTTGAGTGGGTAATAATGCAGTTTTTGATTTATGATTAATAATATTTGTAAAATTGATTTTATCACAAGTGGGCGGTGACTACTTTAAACAAATATTTATCAAGAGTCTCAATATCAGTCCAGACGTCAAACTTCAACATTCTAGGTGTATTATTTACTGAACCATCAGGTTTTTTGTGTTTTCCAAAATGTTATATATATAAAAGTGGGCGTGGTTATCATCAGATTTCGCTCATTTGCAATACCGATATACCAATATTCAGGGGCCAGATAAGCACGTGTACCAAATTTGGTGAAGATATCTCAATATTTACTTAAGTTAACGTGTTAACGGGCATACGAGGAGATGGATACAAGGACAGACGGAGCTCAATCAAATTTGTTTTCGATACTGATGATTTTGATAATATCTATCTCGATTCCTTTATACCTATACAACCAAACGTTATTGAATCAAAGTTATAATACTTATTCTGTCTACAAGCACAGCTGGGTATAAAAAACTTAAACTTAATTTGCAGATTTTATCAAGTACCTGAAAAAAACCTTCTTTAAACTTCCCTTCTAGCTTTGACCAATCGGTGAACCTGTTAACCAGCCTTTTGCTCCATATAGTTCCCTCATCTTACCCTTATCTCGGGGAGATGACTGTTCTGAAACTTGCGCAAGTAGAAGTTCTTGGCACACTAATTATGAAGTCAAGTTTGGTATAAATGCTGGTATACACCAGATGAGAAAGCCCAATGCCCTGAAACGAATATTCTCCTATGACCTCAACCTCATCTATACGCGGCGAATCCTGTTTCACTAACAGGCGAGGCGCTGGCGACCCCAAGCTCCTCATGTAACTTGGGGGTGGGGAGGGGGGGGAATCGCCTGAAAGTTTAATGTGGCCACATAAATCGTTCCCGAGATGGTCGGGCTAGCACCTTAATGGTGCTGTGGTTCCGGAGCATACCGGATCTGTATTCCGGCAAAGGACCGTCACATCGATAACAATCCCCAAAGCCTTCGGGGAGCAACCTTTTCGCTGCAACAACAACAACAACCGGGCCGCAGCCGCTTTCTCCACGATATCAAACCGATGTATGTTTAGCATGGCATTCAGTGCCAAGAAAGGTATGTTCTATGAGCGCCACTAATATCAACCATCACTGTATATTGTATAGAATCGTAAGATTCGCAGTGCTGAGTGGGTCAAACCATACCACTACCCCATAGAGCATGATCGGGTTGACCACCATTTCATAAAGTTAGTGTACTATCTTTGGTGATAGCCCTAAACTATTACTGATAGCCCAACTTCAATAGTAAGCCTTTGCATATTTTTCTTTCGATTGTGGCCCTCCCAACTTCGCTGCGATAAATCTGTGAAACAGAAGTTTGTTAATGAATTGAAGTCAATCAGGCCATTACAATTATCAAAGCAGGACGTTGTTATACGCTTTTTCAATGTCAAGAAAGGGGAAAAGGGAAAATTCTTTCTGCTCTAGTGGCCCCTTCATTATACTCAGCTGAGCAGAGCTCACAGAGTATATTAACTTTGTTCGCATAACGGTAATCCGTCACGGCATAAACTAATCGACATAGATATAGACTTCTATATATCAAAATGATCTGGGTGAAAAAAGAAATTTATTTAGCCATGTCCGTTCGTCCATCCGTCTGCCGTCCGTCTGTAAACACGATAAATTGAGTAAATTTTGAGGTATCTTGCTGAAATTTGGTACGTAGGTTCCTGGGCGCTCATCTCAGATCTCTATTTAAAATGAACGAAATCGGACTACAACCACGCCCACTTTTTCGATATCGAAAATTTCGAAAAAACGAAAAAGTGCGATAATTCATTATCAAAGGCGGATAAAGCGATGAAACTTGGTAGGTGCGTTAAACTTATGACGCAAAATAGAAAATTAGAAAAATTTTGGACAATGAGCGTGGCAACGCCCTCTTTTAAAAGAAGGTAATTTAAAAGTTTTGCAAGCTGTAATTTGGCAGTCGTTGAAGATATCGCGATGAAATTTAGTAGGCACGTTACTCCTATTACTATATGTGTGCTAAATAAAAATTACCGAAATCGGATGACGAACACGCCCACTTTTAAAAAAAATGTTTATGAAAGTCAAATTTTAACAAAAAATTTAATATCTTTACAGTATAAAAGTAAATTATATCAAAATTCGACTCCAGTAATGATATGGTGCAACAAAATACAAAGATAAAAGAAAATTTCAAAATGGGCGTAACTCCGCCCTTTTTCATTTAATTCGTCTAGAATACTTTTAATGCCATAAGTCGAACAAAAATTTACCAATCTGTAAAATTTGGTAGGGACATAGATTCTATGACGATAATCGTTTTCTGTGAAAATGGGCAAAATCGGTTGAAGCCACGCCCAGTTTTTATACACAGTCGACCGTCTGTCCTTCCGCTCGGCCGTTAATACGATAACTTGCGCAAAAAACAATATGTCTTAACTAAACTTAGATAACGTACTTACCTAAGATTACTTTATCTTGGTATAAAATTTGGCTGAAATCCGACTATGAACACGCCTACTTTTTCGATATCGAAAATTACGAAAAATGAAAAAAAAAAATGCCATAATTCTATACCAAATACGAAAAAATGGATGAAACATGGTAATTGGATTGGTTTTTGACGCAAAATATAATTTTAGAAAAAACTTTGTAAAATGGGTGTGACACCTACCATATTAAGTAGAAGAAAATGAAAAAGTTTTGCAGGGCGAAATCAAAAGCCCTTGGAATCTTGGCAGGAATACTTTTCGTGGTATGACATATATATAAATAAATTAGCGGTACCCGACAGAAGATGTTCTGGGTCACCCTCGTCCACATTTTGGTCGATATATCGAAAACGCCTTCACATATACAACTAAGGGCTACTCCTTTTTAAAACCCAAATTAATACTTTTAATTTGATACCCATATCGTACAAACACATTCTAGAGTCACCCCTGGTCCACCTTTATTGCGATATCTCGAAAAGGCGTCCAGCTATAGAACTAGGGCCCACTACGTTTTAAATAATCATTAACACCTTTCATTTGATACACATATCATACAAACACATTCCAGGGTTACCCTAGGTCCATTTTGTTAAATGGTGATTTTCCCTTATTTTGTCTCCAAAGCTTTCAGCTGAGTATGTAATGTTCGGTTACACCCGAACTTAGCTTTCCTTACTTGTTTTTTTTTTTTTTTAAAGTATTGCAAATTCATGTTTAGCTTTTTAGGTAAACGTCAATGCCTTCCATTGGCTTTTTCTGTGTTCCAAGTTTCTTTCTGAGTATATCGTATTCAATCTTGTTTCCACTGGTTGCAGCCATAGTATGTGTAGTTCTTTTTTATGCGCTTCTCATGTTGTCCATATGCCAACTGCCACAAAGCTGAAGAAAATTGTATCTGAGGCTGTTCTCTATATCTCGCAGCTAAACTTATCGCTTACTTTATAAATCTCAATTGTCAGGCGTAGGTAGTTCATTGATCTCTTTTTTTCCGTTAAGCCAGAAGCATTCACCAGATAAGTTTTTTTATTAATATTAGCTATCCTAAATTAAGCTCAAATTGCTTATCAAATCGATAAATTTCAATACTGTGTGCACAAATACACAAACACATATGCGTGTATTGAAGTAGAAAAGTTTACCATTTTTCATTCTGTGAAAATAAAAATGATTTTTATTACCTTCATTTTTGTTGGTGAAGCTTTCTTTCATGCTAATGTTTTGTCTATTGCTTCGTTTCCATTTTTCAGGATACCATTACTCATAACACAGATTACGTTAAACGATAAAAAACAACAAAAATAAAAAAAAACACTGATCTGACGCCTACAAGTGTTTTAGATTTAAGATGCTTTTATTATTGGCGGCAAATGTTTGGTGGTTCAATTTATGCAAAAGTTTACTCACAGCTTCTTACAGTAACAGCAGACAGACAGCAAAAATCTCAAGTAATTTACGACTCTGTGTGTTATTGTCTGCATTTAGTGTATGAGTTTTAGCTCATCCTACATGTTTTTTTATTTGCTGATTAATGATTGTTTCTTAATGCACGTAAATACAGTTTTAGATTTATTTATATTCTATTGTCTTTAGTAATTGCATATTTAAACAGGATTTGAAAGGGCCGGCGCAAATGCTTTTTAAAGTTTTTTTCAACTCATTCGAATTGCTATAGATTTTCTCGAATTTAGTTGCCATGTTTAAGCAATTTTAAATTCTGTGCTTAAATTAAAAATAATTTTTCGTTTCATGTGTATATATGTTGCTGTTGTATGGACAATGACGCTCCCTGAATGCCTTGGGGAGTGTTATCGATGTTCACTGTCCTTTGCCGGATGCAGATTCGCTGCATTTCGGTAAGAAGCACCCTTAGCCCGAGCATCACGGGAACGAATTAGTATGACCATATGAAACATCCTAGGCCATACCGCCCTCTCAGATCAATGAGAAACTAGTGGCCACCAAAGCCTCGGTTGTTAAAGAAACAGGATTCGCTACAAGGAGGGAGGTTTAAAATTGAGTTGGGGAAGCTAGTAAGTCCGCTGGCAACCCCTTGGATCAATTTGGCCGCCTTTTCGATAGGCATACCTGCCGCGGGTATATTCTAAGCCACCTAACCTGCTGGGGGATGTGTGTAAACCTTTGCTCGCGTTATGGCGAAATCCTTTATGTTAGCGTAAGCGTAAATATATAGTTAAAATAAAATAAAACAAAATTTAGTTCAATTATATTAAAAAAACCTAATAAAATAAATAAAAATAAAAAATAATAAAATAAAATAAAATAAAATACAATAAAATAAAATAAAATAAAATAAAATAAAACAAAATAAAATAAAATAAAATAAAATAAAATAAAGTAAAATAAAACAAAATAAAATAAAATGAAATAAAATAAAATAAAATAAAACAAAATAAAATAAATTAAAATACAAAAGTAAAATCAAATCAAATGGAATGAAATTAAGTTTCATTAAATAATAATAAATTTAACCTAATTCAATTAATCTAACTATTTGTTACCGATCAGATTATTTCATATAATTTTTTATTACTTAAAAAGCTCTTCTGATCTTACTTATGTGGGGTGCGAATATAACAAAGTTTTTTCCACCTTGCAGCTCAAAGTTTCGTTAAGATTTTTTAAGCGTGTTGTGGGGCATAGCTGTAAATTTTGTTTGAACCACGATTGGAAAACACTTACATGTAATTACATGGAAAATGGCTGATTCTTACATTAATGAATCAAAAAAAAAAAAAAAATTGTATAGATATCAAATTGCTTACGCAGGACACGTAATAAATTCAGTTTTTAAATTTTAATTTTCTCATACCCTATGTGAGAAAAGTGTATGCAGTGGTTAACTAAACAATTGTTTATACAAGCAAATTTGCTATATTACATGAAATTTACATTTTCCAGGTAAAGTTTAGTCTACTTCCAGAAATGAAAATTCCGAATTTTGTCTGCCAATTAACTTGAAGGGATAAAGAAAAATAATTGCAAAAGTTTACTAAATTGCTAAATTTTTATTTCTTTTCCTTATATGCCAATTTTTATTTGCAAACCTTAATCTTTTTCTAAAGCTGATCCTAATTTAAATTACTCCTTCTTTAGTACGTAGAGGAGTGGCATGTTGAAAATTTATAATGAGAAACATTCCAAAATCGGCGAAAACATAGATCTATAAAACAAGTGGCTAACTTGTCATAAAACCAGGCTGAACTTTGGCTTCTCAGATCAACAACGATATCAGCTAGACTGGCTAGACAAAAATTGGTTTCAATGTGGTCATGTGGCTTTTTTGTGGTCACATGGTGGCGCTTATGGGTTAGTATGAGCCGGCAATGGCTTTTTGAAAATTTCCCCATATTTCGGCACTCACACTAAGCTTTTGTTTAAGTGTAAATAAGTGTATGCAGGTAAATAATGGTGAAACTGATGAATTGAATGAATTTATGTAATCAGTGGGCATTAAATTAATTTGTACATTTAATTGTATCGATGATCCATTAACATTGAATGGAATAAGTAGCGGTTCAATTCGATAACATTAAACATTCAGAAAACCAAATATACGAATTGAGTGTTATTTCTGAAAAAACGTGAAAATGAATTTGAATTGAATTGCAAATGACTTCAAAAAAAATTTATCCAAATAAGTAGTGATGTGTTGACTTTTTTTGTTCAAATAGGAAGATATGAACATTGCATACTTCTTTATTGTCTATTTTCAGCATTAATTAGTGAATAACGTCCGTCATTATGATCAATGTTCCGAAATCCGCTTTTAACAAAATGCATTAAGTTGTCATGCGGATTTTTTATACCCGCTGTACTTGTACACAGGGTATTATAACTTTGATTGGATAACGGTTGGTTGTATAGGTATAAAGGAATCGAGATAGATATAGACTTCCATATATCAAAATCATCAGTATCGAAAAAAATTTGATTAAGCCATGTCCGTCCGTCCATCCTTCCGTCCGTCCGTCTGTCCGTCTTTCCGTTAGCACGATAACTTGAGTAAATATTGAGATATCTTCACCAAATTTGGTACACGAGCTTATCTGGACCCAGAATAAATTGGTATTGAAAATGAGCGAAATCGGATGATAACCGCGCCCACTTTTTATATATGAAACATTTTGGAAAACACAAAAAACCTGATTATTTAGTACTTATGCTGCTACAATAAAAAAAATGTCGAAGGCTGTATTGTTTTGATTTCGAATTCCACACTCATTGCGAGCAATTTCTATTAGCAATATACATAAGAGTATTATATATGGGCTTAGGAAATCGCCGCCGATGAAATGGCGTGATTTTTTATTTCAAATTTTCTCTGATACTTTAGTTGAAAAAGTTCCTCTTATTTCAGAAGACTTCGTTGGGCCAGTTTTAGAAAATTTTTCATTGGAATGTTACTAATATAGAGGAAAAGGGCGCCGTACTCGAAAATTTGAATTTAAAAAAAATTTCTCTGTTCATGCGGATGAACAAAGATGAAGCAAAAACAAGTAAGAAAGTCTAAGTTCGGGTGAAACTAAACATTACATACCCAGCTGTACACTTGAAATGCTGTTGTTGTTTGGTTTGTGTGCTTAGTAGTGTTACAAGGCTGCGCAATAATACATATATATATGGTTCTGTTCTGAACAAATTTTTCTTCGAGTTATGGCTCCCGAAACATAGAAAATTGCTTAGTCAAAAAAGGGCGGTGCCACGGCCATTTTGAAAATTTTGAAGTATTTCCTATCAATTTTTATAAATCCAATTGAGAAATGAAATACCATTGATATAGAGCTCTTTTTTTTGCAAAGATATAGCTTATTTTATTCGTCCACGACCCTTTTAAAAATCTTTTGTATAAAAGTGGGCGCGGTCCTCAACCAATTTCGTAAATTTTTCCTTAAATCATTTTTTATAGTAAAGGGAACCTCTCTGCCGAATTTTGTTACGATATGGTTAACGATTTTTTTATATATGATTAATAATATTTGTATTTTTTCACAAGTCTGCGGTACCACGCCCATTTAAAATTTTTTTTTTTCAAAAATTTATCAGGCGTCTCAATATCAGTCCACACGTCAAATTTCAACATTCTAGGTGTATTGTTTACTAAATAATCAGGATTTATGTGTTTTCCAAAATGTTATATATATAAAAAGTAGGTGTGGCTATCATACGATTTCGCTCATTTTCAATACTAATCTACTAATCTTTTCTGGTTCCAGATAAGCTCCTCTACCAAATTTGGAAAAGATATCTCAATATTTACAAAAGTTATTGTGTTAAAGGACTGACGGACGGACGGACAGACGGAAGGACGGACGGACATGCTCAATCAAATTTTTTTTTTTCGATACTGATGATTTTGATATATGGAAGTCTATATCTATCTCGATTCCTTTATACCTGTACAACCAACCGTTATCCAATCAAAGTTATAATACCCTGTGTACAAGTACAGCAGGGTATAATAATAAAAGTAACTGCAATTCAACCGTTGATAGCATTTAATACGTGGACGTATGAAAACAGATAATTTACATTGTGGTGACATGAGAAAAAATGAGTTGATTTTGTGGCTATTTCGGAAAAGTAGGATGGTCATAATAACTTCAAACACAACTTAACTATTTCAAACAGGGGCAAAAATTTACATATATGTGTTATTATTGATATATGTATATAAAAATAAGTTGAAATATTAGTTAGGAAGTAGTATGCTTGATTTGTAAGAACCACCCTAATGTATAAGAAATGTCTTTGCTGTATTTGCTGTATGTCAATGTTTTTTATAAAATTCACATGAATATTAATATAAATGCATAAATATGATTAACTTGCTGGCGCAGATTTTAAAAATGTCTTCTCAATAAATTCAATTTTCATATTTCATATTTTTTTCATATTTCTTTATTTCAGTCTATGGCATATAAAGCCCTTACAGACTAGATAACAATGTTAAATTAAAATTAGATAATTATTTAATAGTATAGTACATGAGTTGAGTATAGACACAATAAAACTTACATGCTATGAAGAGATTGACAAGCACATTTATCTGTTTGAAAAGATATCAGTAAGTATTGTTTTAAAAGTAAACTTAGAAAGAGCAAAATCAATAGCTGAAGAATCAGAGATGCGATTAAAGTCGGTCATAGCTCTAAGCAAAGGTGCGTTTGAGGCATAGAGGGTTCGGGCACAATCCGTATAGAAATCCGCACAACATTTTGATACTATATTAAATAATTCCTTTTGGCCGCCCGGTGCTTTTGTGCGGGAATTCGAGCGTAGGCGTAATACTAATATTTCAATCTTGCTACACTTCCACATAACAATATTGCATCAAAAAACTGAATGTTAAATCGGTCCTAAATTTGTTTTATCAAAATGTTAGAGGTTTAAACACTAAACTAACTGAATTGTATTTGAAATCGTTTAACTGCAATTACAACATTATCGCTTTAACTGAAACTTGGCTAAAACCTCATGTATTTAATTCAGAGATTCTTTGCCATGATTACCAAATATACAGAAATGACCGCTTGAACAGAATTGGAGGTGGAGTTTTGCTTGCGGTACATTCTTCTGTACCTTCAGCTGAGGTTAATTTACCCATTATTGATTCTACAGAATTCAAATGCATTAGAATCAATCTCGGAATGGGTTGTGTCTATATCGCGGTCTGCTATATCCCACCATCTTCTGATCCTTCGGTGTATATGGATCATATTTCCCTGCTCAAAATTGTTAATTCATTGATGAAGCCCATTGATTCGATGATAGTCCTGGGTGACTTTAATATCCCGCATGTATTATGGACCATATCTGATCAGAATATTGTACCTATTTCTTCTAACCTGTCCAACAACGAATTTTTAGCCGAAATAACTGAACTTTGCCTTAAACAGATAAATATAATTCCTAACATGTTCGGGAGGACCCTTGATTTGGTATTTGTCGATGATACATCAAAATATACTCTAAGCCGGGGTGAACCTCTTACTGTACCTGAAGACCCTTACCATCCTTCCCTGGAAATAGCATACGAATTCGAAAGAAATTCTCCGAGTAGCATTGCTACTAAATACGACTCTAGTTTCAGATTTCAATTCGCGAAGGCTAATTTTAGTAAACTTAATCAAACTTTATCTACAGTGGCTTGGCCCAAATATGGTGTTGATATTGACAAAAATGTTTCTGACTTTTATACCACCATTTACGGTATTTTGGAAAAACACGTACCTAAGCGAAAACGTGTGTCTACCGAATCAGTCCAAATATGGTTCACTAAAGAGCTGAAGTCCTTAAAAAACAGAAAATCTCGCTTCTTCAAATTATACAAAAGGTCAGGCTCTCACTCCGATTACTTGCATTACTCTATTTTGCGTCATAAATATTTTGAATTAAACGAAAAGTGCTATAATACGTACATCTGTAAGATGAAAAGGAAAATAACTTGCAATCCGAAAGCTTTCTATAATTTCGTGAACTCTAAACGTAGGGTTAAAGGGTTTCCCTCTGCTTTAAAATACCAGGGTGATTTGTCTAGCGACGATCAAGATATTGCTAACTTCTTTGCACAATTTTTCAAGTCCAACTATTCCAATGAATTTAATACTTTTTCAAACGAATATACATTTCAGCTTAACTCACTTAACACCGTTAATATTCCAGAAATATATCCGGATGAAGTTTTTTCATATTTAACGTCTTTGAAAGAATCTTACAAGTACGGTCCTGATTTAATTCCCACTTGTTTTCTTAAAAAATGCGCTGAGCACATTTATCAGCCACTAACTGATTTATTCAATATGTCCCTAAAAAGTGGAGTCTTTCCTTCTGCTTGGAAGGAATCTTTTCTCATACCCCTTCACAAAAGTGGTAGTAGGTCGTGTGTAGAGAACTATCGAGGAATAGCAAAGTTGTCGGCCATCCCAAAGTTGTTTGAAGCTATCGTTACCAATCAGCTAAAATTTTCCATTTCTACTTTGATTGCAGAACCGCAACACGGATTCTGTAAAGGCAAATCTACCATTACTAATCTACTTGAATTCACAACTCATGTTTCTAAGGGATTTAGAGAAAATCTTCACACAGATGTTATTTATACTGATTTCAGTAAAGCATTTGACAAAGTATCCCACTCCTTACTTATCTACAAGCTGGATCAGCTTGGCTTCCAACCTGGTCTCACCCAGTGGATCTCGTCGTATCTCTGCGGTCGAACGCAAAAAGTTATTTTTAAAAATACTTTTTCAAATGTCATCGATGTTCCCACAAGGCAGCCACCTTGGTCCAATTCTGTTCTTGCTATTTATTAATGATATCTGTACCACTATAAAATATTCCAAAATCTTAATGTATGCTGATGATGTAAAACTTTTTAGGTCTTATGCATCTATCGAAGAACGTCCCTTGCTTCAAGGGGATTTAAACTGCCTAGTTGCTTGGTGCAACGTAAATTCAATGCCGCTGAACCTCAATAAATGCAAATTCATGTGCCTATCTCGAAGATCTTTGCCAGCAGCCTCTTACGTAATTAATAATTTTTGTCTTCTATCAGTAAACTATTTTGAGGACTTGGGAGTCACGATAGATGCTAAACTTAGTTTCAACCTTCATATTAATGCTACTGTCAATAAGGCTAGAGGTGTTCTTTCATGCGTGAAACGGTGGTCCAAAGAATTTAGTGACCCTTATGTAACTAAAGCCCTTTTCATCACCTTAGTTAGACCGATACTAGAATACGGATCAATAGTCTGGAATCCACAATATCGAGTTCATGCAGATAGACTTGAATCAATACAAAAGCAATTTCTACTTTTCTCTTTAAGGAATTTTCAGTGGGACTCTGCGTATAATCTTCCACCTTATACTAGTCGGTTAAAGCTTATCAATCTTCCAACTCTTGCAAGTCGTAGAGAAATGCTAGGCGTTATATTTATGGCTAAACTCCTGAATGGACTGATTTCTAGTCCAATTCTTTTGAACGAAGTAAATTTCAACGTCCCATCACGGGTGTCAAGACATTACAAACCTCTTCTTTTGAGGCAGTGAAGAACTAATTTCGAATTAAATGAATCTTTTCGGTGTTTGTGTCATGATTTTAATACTCATTCTAATTCATTTGATATAACGGATTCACTTTTTACCATAAAGAAAACTGTCTTATCCTATCTTAACTCTTAACAAAAAAAAAAAAAAAAAAAAAAAAAAAATCAAATAAATTAAAAATGTTCACTTATTTAACAATGTAGTATATATATGTATAATTTCTATGTAATTTCTAACTGTTATGTATAGTACTCAGCTGATGATTTTTATTCTGTAGCTGAGCAGTTTTAGATCTCGACGCTTAACAAACCTCCGCCTATCAACAACTCGGCAATAACAAATCCGTGCGTCATGCGGATGCGCCCCTCGCGCCGGTCGGGCGGGCTTTGGAGGGTTTAATCCGTTGGGTATTATTATTATTATTATTATTATGAAGCATGCTCAGAATTATAGATGACTGAGGCAGGGATACCTGAGCATCGTTTTTTGGAATTTGCATAAGTCCAGAATGCCCTAGGGTTTTCCTTAATGTCGGATTAAAAATTACGAACATAGTTACCATGGAGCCTCTTGCCTAACGCTTTGAATGATTTTGAATAACGCAGGTATTTGTCTTTATACGCCATTAGCTTAGTGGCCTTGAACTTTTCGTAAAACCTATTCCCCTGATTCTTAAGCCCCTTTAGTTTTCTAGTATACCATGGTATTCTGTAACACCGCTTCATTTTCTGAGGTATATTGTTTATGCAGATTTGATTTACAACGTTTTTAAATAAGCTGAAGCATCGAGCAAGATCACATCCCCGAAACAGGGCTTCCCAATCAACAGAAGAAACTTCCTGACAGTCATAATTTCCACGTCTAAATGAAAAAGTAGGATCCTCATTCAGAGTTCCACTACTTTCAAAATTATAGAATTCTACTTCGAGGATAAGCGGAATGTGGTGCAAACCAGACAACTACAACGGTTCCAGGCATTCGGTGACCGTACAGCTAAAATTATCATTAAGAATGACAAGATCAAGAATTCTCGACAGTTGATTGGTGAAGCCGTTGATCTGAGAAAGACTAACACTTGAGAAACTGTCAATAAGGTAAATCTCAGGAGTGGTGTTTACATTGTTCGGAACCAATGAGTAGTTATTATCGACATAAGACCATTCAATATTAAGTAAATTAAAGTCACCCAATATGCAAAAGTTACCACTATCACAAGAACGAACTAAATCAGTAATATTATCTACATGAGACTTATAAAGTGAGTCTAGACTAGACGGTGGAATGTATGACATACAGATAAAAATTTCAGATATGCCGCGAACTGAGACACACAGTTGGTCCAAAAGCGAGTCTTGATCCTTCAGCTCCACAAGCGACGAGTTGATGTGCCGGTGTATAGCAATTAAAACTCCACCGCCTCTAGAGAGTCCAGTTTTGGAAAAATCGCGATCCTTGCGATATACAGTGTACAGGTTAGAGTCAAAAAACTTAGCATCAAGGAACTCAGGATTTAGCCAGGTTTCAATAAGAACGAAGACGTCATAGTCCACAAGCGAACTCATATTGTACATTACGTTAGACTTAGTTCGCATTCCGGAAACATTTTGAAAGTATACACTCAATTGCTTTTGGGTGTTTGTGGAAATATTATCAACTCCCTGACCTTTTGAACAGGACGGTAGATAGCTATCAAGGTATGTGCTGCTCTCACAGCACAGGTCTCTTAGTTTTTTGACGTATTGTCATGCTTTTTAGAGTATACATGAACCACAGAATGAGTCGGCCAAAAGGAAGTATCCAGTACCTTATAAAAATATTTATCAGGAACCGATATTTTGAAGGAAGATATGTCTCTCGCATATTTAAAAGTAAACTTGAAGACATTGATTCCACTATTTTCAACTCCAAGCTTAGTGCAGATATAATTAGAAATGTCTTCTTCCGATAGTGATGCATGCAACCTTGATACAAAGATCACTTTACGAGGCGGAACGGCTGTCACTTCTCTTCGAACATTCTGAAAAACAGCAGGCTGCGATGAAATGGAGGCCAAATGATTAAGATCTTGGCCCAAAATTTAACTTTAGATTGAAGTTTTAACCCATTAAAATAGCGGTTTTGGCTTGTTAAAATTTTCTTTTTGGCACCATTATATACATTGTTGTAATTAACGGGAAAATTGAATTAACCTCACCGGTTTGCTATTGCGCATGAAGGCGATTAATCGGCTACGTAAATAGTTACGTGATTAAGGTGGTTTTGCGACATAAAGTTAAAAGTTGACATTGGTTGAAGACGTTCAGTCAAGCCCAAAAGCCGTGCATTGAAAAGGCAAGGCTGCTTTATCTCTAAGATCATGTGAAACCCATACGATGTATGACATAAACTTGGAACTCGTTCTAAGGAGAGAATACAAAGAGTGATTTGCACTACTTTCTGGCGTCATATACTTATGAATTAAGCTACGTTAGTAACTGCATATGTACAGTGCGGGCTGAAGGTTGAAAAGGGTGGCAGAAAGTCAGTGGGGTCCTTGAAAGTTTCTAATATTTTGCAAGAGGACGGAGATATTTTACAACAAAAACGTTGGTACGTAATTGGATTTACTCATTTGGTCGTCAAACAAATTCTGATGAATCCATAGACACATTCAGCATATGAGCGACCTGCCTTGACTTATATATTTTCTTTGTGTTTAAATAATCCAAGCTTTCTTCGTTGTTCTGTCAACGCCTGAAGGTTGATTGAGTACAAAGCGACTTGAAATACTTTCATCAGAAGATTCCGGTTTCAGCATAAGAAAACTCAACCTGCTTGGCTGCCTCCCCATCGAAGAACCCGAGACTAAAATGAACTCGTTGAGATCGACGGCAGGCATAGCACTTGTGCCTTTCGTTGCGCTCACCGAGAGTGATGATGAATGTTATCAGTAAGAGCACATTTCTCACTCACCGCTACGGTTAGCAAAGGTCTCCAGTTAGCTCTGTAAAGCCACTTGTACTATGAGCTAAGTGGCTTTGCGCCGAAGGCCAAAAATCATGCTATGTGGTGTATTAGACAATTGAAGGGAAGAGAGATGCCTTAGCAGAAGAAAGACCCGCGAGGCATGGTAAATTGTGTGAAAGGAGCTTCAAATGCTGGTTTATTGGGATAACGTCCAAAAATTCTATCAGGCAATTTAGAGAACAGAAGTTTGCAAGCCCGTATTTCACAGCAAAGGGAGGAGGAGATTTTCAATGAGTTGGGAGAGAGAGGTGAAAGTGGAATAGATCTCCATCGGTGATGGCAGTAGAAAAAGGTAGAGAAAAGGGAGTTAAGGGGATAACTAAATAACATTTAAAGCCGATTCTGAGTAATGCTATGAATTTAACTTACATTTTTTCACGTTACAAATAAAGAATATAATTTTAAAATGGGTCTGCATAAAGAAACCATTGCTGCATAAATTAAAATAAAGTGCACGAATCCTTAAAAAGTGTACGTGTATGTAGGTGAGTCTCTCGACCTGTTATATACTACTGCATATAAATGTACCCTCGAGGAAAATTTGATTCGTATTCACTGGAAAATAATTTAAAAAAAATGCTTAAGTTAAACGGTTTTACTGAAAACAATATTTACATGAAATAATAATAATACTAAAAGCTAGAAAATAATTAGGTAGGTCATAGGTACTAGTCATCACACTCCTCATCAATCTAGGCCGTTGATCAGACAATTAAATAAAAACGTTGGGCGCGTGAAATTTCTAAAAATGTGAGGCGTAGCATAACCTGATTAAGGTTCAGTTGGTCTTATGTATGACTATCAATAGAAATTTGACGCGTCCAACGCTTTTATTTAATTGTCTCATCAACGCCCTAGATTGGTGAGGAGTGTGATGACTAGTACCTATGACCTACCTAATTATTTTCTAGCTTTTAGTATTATTTTTATTTCATGTAAGTATTGTTTTAATAAAACCGTTTAACTTAAACATTTTTTTTAATTATTTCATTTTCAAGTTTTTAGTCTTTATTTAATTGCCAATTATTTCTCATTTATTTAGTTCATTTACTGACTCATTATTACAAGGACTGTTTCCTGACAATTTGTTACAATCTAAGTCCGCAATACATAATCCTTCCAAAGACTTTACTAAACCCTGCGCCAGTTATGCTTGTCCCTCCTCCAACTCCAAAATATTTTGATGCCACTTCTACCGGACTGTATGCAATATTTGTTCCAAACATGAGCCAAATCGGACATCATAGGTCGCTTTCTATTCATGTATGTATTATTTGTTCCAAATATGGACCAAATCGGACCACAAATACGATTTTTTTTTCGATCTTTGCGCCACCTAGCGGCGCTTTTTTTCATAGGTCGCTTTCTATTCTGTTATGTATTATGTGTTCCAAATATGAGCCAAATCGGACCACAAATACGATGATCTTTGTGAATATCTCGATCCTTGCGCCACCTAGCAGCGAGTTTTTTCAATGGTCGCTTTCTATTCTTGTGTGTATTATGTGCTCCAAATATGAGCCAAATCGGAGCACAAATATGATTTTTGTGAATATCTCGAACCTTGCGCGACCTAGCGGCGATTTTTTTCGTACGTCGCTTTCCATTCTTGTGTGTATTATGAGTTCCAAGTGTGAGCCAAATCGGACCACAAATATGATTTTTGTGAATATCTCGATCCTTGCGCCACCTAGCAGCGATTTTTTTCAATGGTCGCTTTCTATTCTTGTGTGTATTATGTGTTCCAAATATGAGCCAAATCGGACAACAAATACGATTTTTGTGAATATCTGGATCCTTGCGCCACCTAGCAGCGATTTTTTTCAATGGTCGCTTTCCATTCTTGTGTGTATTATGAGTTCCAAGTGTGAGCCAAATCGGAACACAAATACGATTTTTGTGAATATCTCGATCCTTGCGCCATCTAGCGACGATTTTTTATTATTATTGCATTGTCAATCGGGTTCTGAACTATATTCCAAGTTTCTAGTTTGGTTCTTGTCGGGAAGTTACTTAAAGTTTAATTACAAAATTCGTTCACAACGGCCGGCCGTGCAGCCGTGCAGCCTGCCAAGTCAACCTAAATAAAACCGTTTAAAAATAAAAATAATATCCATGTTGTTTTTTCCGCATGTAAATTAGTATACATTTGCTGGTAAAAAAACGCTTTTCATCCCTTAGATAATGTTTAGGAGATCCATCTAGCGGAAATTATTGAAAACTCGCGGCAGTGGTTTAATTAATCGCTTCAACAATTTCATAAGTGTAGATAAAGTTATGCACTTGGTAGCCCATTAAAAGTTTAAGTGCAGCAAATATTTAAATGGTTGTTATTGTTTCTGTTTTATTGTGAAATTGTGTCACAGTTATATAGTGAAAAAAATTAATTAAAGGACCTTCATTTACTATAAACTGCCAGCTTAAAACCGAAATAAACATATCCACACATAATCATATTACAAATTATTGCTGAAAGGACGAAACCATAAGAATTCGACTTCGAAATACGAAACAGTAGTAGAAAGCATAACTATAAAAGAAGAAGCTTCTGAATAATTAATATTTTCATACAATAATTAAGAAAGAAAACCTGCATAACTCAATCTCTCCTTTTCCTAGAGGGAATATTCAACTAAATTGAAATTTACCGTAATTACACATTTTTTCGTAATTATGCACGAGATTATGTATTCACATAAATTTGATGAAAAAAAAGGAAAATTTGTTGTGTCGGCTGTTAAAAACGGCATCTGCTTTCATTTTAATTATATGGCAGATACATGCATATTAAGCATTTAACCTCGACCCCTTTAGTGCGTAGTGCGTCTGCCTAAAGTTGAAAGAAAATTGTTGATTTTAATTTGCTTTTCATCCATCAATTAAAGTACATTTTTTAGGTTAAATACGTTCTTAGCCAGTTTGGCAGTATTCCCAACTTTTGGTAACTACACTCTTGGGAGCATTTATCTAAGCTTTTAAAATGAATGGGCTTTTTTTATGCTAGTAAAGAACAGATGCGGGGTGGGGAATTAAGGGGGCACGGTGCCAGGTGTTGTGCAATTTTTTGCTGCTATTACAAAATGTTTAATTGAAAATTGACACTAATTCCTAAAAATCCTAAAAGCTTTAGCAAGGAATACATATCGGAAGAAGAGTACGGTGAATCCAGATGTTATGCTAAGCATAAAGGGATCGAGATCAGTAAGTGGATGTAACCATTTACTCCTTTGTTGCTCAGGATTGTAATATTTTAGGGGTGCAATAATGCGAGATTTAAAGACAGAATGTGACCCATATGTATAACATATAAATCCAAAAATGTAGCGGAATGTTACGCATTTAGTTTTGAAAATATTTTAATCCATGACCTCTCTCGGGAAAGGCTTCTTCTGGCTCCTTTTCTAAAAATATCTTATAAGTGACATTTTAGAGGAAGGCAGATGTTCAAAAAAAATTAATTACCGGAAAATTCCACCAGTGGTGCCACAGAACATCTTTCCACCAAGAACGTGGAGGATGACAGAAAAAAAAAGTGTGAGTACCAAGTACTCAGAAACCCACAAAGGGCGTAGCAGTATCCTAAATTAACTTTCGCCTGGCACTTTGAAATCCGAAATAGATTATTATCCCTACAAACTGAGTTTTGAAGAAGTCATTTTAAGTAGGAATAACTGAAATATGGGTGCGGTTACAGATAATGACGGCAAGCTTATGGCACCAAAATGTGCTCAATTGTTTGGGGCTGGAATCTACTCGCATTTCTACTTGACTTAAACTGCCGTTGCAATGTAGTGTTTTTCAAGTAGAAGGCCTTAGGATTTTGCAGGTTTGAAATTCACTCGAATTACGGACTATAACAGCCAAACACAATACCTCAATGCCAGTAGGGACAAATTAAAGCTGTGTTAACTGACACTCTGGAAATATCTATTATCTATGTTCAAAGACATAGGGACAATGTAAAGAAATGATATGATCTGACATGTAGGGGTTCAGCGTAAGGAGGTGCGGCAATAACTATCGCCAAACTCCTGGGGGTAGCCGAAGGGAAAATTCTGATTTTCAACCTGAACAAGGCTCAGTTAAGGTCGAAGAGCACCACGGGCTGTGCAATTTCAAGAGCTACATGGCCAGCCTACAACCAAAGGAGAACAAGAGTCTAGTGGATAGATTTAGGCCGACACCCATATATCTATAGCGGTCTGCACCGTTCATTGGGCTCGAGGTACGTATGCAGAAAAAATGGATATTCCGCATAATGACCAGTATTGAAGTTATAAAGAATTAAATGCAAAATAAACTGTTGAGCATTTTCTGTTTAAGTACCCGCCTTTAGCTAGAACACGTTCAAGATCGTTCGTAAGCCCCTTTTTAGAAAATTCGGGTAAATTATCGCAAATAGGTATTCCAAATATTTTTTATTTAATAAAAAATACGGGCTGGTTGTAGTACATATCTAATATAGCCTCAGTACATTCGAGTTCTGTGGCACTAAGATGGCTTTTTATTAGCTAATTGTGCTATCAGAGTCACAGCAATTATACCTGCTTGCCTACCAACCAAGCACTCTGAATTTCGATTTAAAAACCTACAGATAACAATTAGAGAACTTATGTCTTTAATTATGAGCATTTGATAGCAAAGTGACAACTTTTCGATACCAAACCAATATATTTTTAATAGCTTATTGATAAATAAAATACAAATTCTCGATAACAAATCGATAATTTGCGATAAAATATGGATACATGTTTTGAGAGCAAATCGAGAGCTTTTTGTAATATTTTAGGAATTTTTAATAACTTCTCGATAGTAAGTCGATAACTATTTGATAGAAAATCGATAATTTCTCGATAATAAACCGCTAACTCATCGATAAAAATCAGTCGCTCATTGGTAACCTTTGTTGTCGATAGAAAATTTATAACACTTCGATATAACACCTATAACTCGTCGATAACAAACGTTCACCGTTGTTAACAAATTGACAAGACGCCGTTCGTTTCGGCTACGACTTCGGTTTTACCTTGTTATCCTTCCTTTCTACTTCCTTCCTTGTTTTTCTCGCTCTTTTATACTCCGCCCCATTCGTTGCTTGCTTTGTCTTGCCTTTCTTAAATTCACTCTTATCAACTCAACCAAATCGAAACAGTACGCTTATGCTTACACCTACCTACCTAATATTCATCTTGACTTCCACCAAATCGTCAGGAAAGATGTTTGCACAGCAAAAAAAAACGAGAATTTCGACCTAGAAGTATGCAACAACTGTTCGTGTTTAATTTTATTCGCATTTTCTGTGCCAGCGAACACTATTTTTATGGCTGAATCATGTAATACAAAATTTGTCCAATAAAAATATAAAAGTATACTCGCCTATTATAAGAATGCCAAACTTTAAAGTTTTGAAAACAAAAATTATGATAGCGAAAGTAGGGCGGAAGCAAAGTCGTTCCCCTGAGCAACAGCTTAACATAATTTGAGGGAATGCTATATTTGGTTTGCTTGTGCTATTCCCAGGAGCGGAAGGGCTAAACTTTAACTTGTGTTTATAATCAAGTTTTAATTCAAAATGCATATAGGCACATATTTCCTTCACACTTTGGTATTTTCACATTGTGGATTCCATAACATTTTTTCTTGTTTTTACAACAATTTTAATTTAATTTCACATCACATTTTGTTACCATAGCCACTATGTGTTGGTACGTGAAAGGTCAACACCAGCACCAGGAAATTTTAGCACAACATAATTAAGGCTAATTACGTTAATATGCAATAAGCTCAAGAAGCGCGTGTGCGTGCCAAATGATGATAATTAGTCTATGGTATGAGTGAATGTACACTAAGACTGGTGTTATGTATATATGTATATAAATGTGCTTTTTTGTGTTCACGTCCTCATGTCAATACCAATATCCAGATTTATTTTTAATGATTGTGCAGCTTAAAAATTACGCTAGTTAGCATATACTTTAACCGTTTCCGTGTGAAACGCTTCCCAAACTTCCTGTCTCTTTTTAATTATATTTGTAAAGTACAATAGTGACGAAAATCATGTTTTACATGTTACTCATCGTACCCGTCCTACTATATGGCGCATAGGCATGGACCATAACAAATTCAGATGAAGCGGTTCTGAAGGTATGCGAGCAAAGAGTTCTCCGACAGATTAAGGATCTCGGCGAGTACCGATGACAATTTTTTGATGAGCTGCAGCAAATAAAAACGCAGCGGCTGTACTAGCTGGGACAGGTTATGCGAATGCAAGATGGTGCGCCGGCTTAGAAATGCAAAGAAGCGACTGGTGCGCCTTGTTGGAGAGCTGTAACCGTTTAAACGCAACCAAAAAAGACGCCGCAGCTGTGTTGATATGGTACTGTTATACCCTAAGCTATTTTTAAACGGGTTTATTTAGGTTGATTTGACAGGCTGCATGGCTGCACGGCCGGCCGTTGTGAACGAATTTTGTAATTAAAATTTAAGTAACTTCCCGATAAGCTACAAGCTTGAAACTTGGAATATATTTCAAAACCCGATGACAATGCAATAATAAGAAAAAATCGCCGCTAGATGGCGCAAGGATCGAGATATTCACAAAAATCGTATTTGTGGTCCGATTGGGCTAATATTTGGAACACATAATACATACAAGAATAGAAACCGGCCTATGAAAAAAATGGCCGCTAGGTGGAGCAAGGATCGAGATATTTACAAAAATCGTATTTGTGGTCCGATTTGGTTCATATTTGGAACAAACAATACATACAAGAATAGAAAGTGACCTATGAAAAAAATCGCTGCTAGGTGGAGCAAGGATCGAGATATTCACAAAAATCGTATTTGTGGTCCGATTGGGCTAATATTTGGAACACATAATACATACAAGAATAGAAACCGGCCTATGAAAAAAATGGCCGCTAGGTGGAGCAAGGATCGAGATATTCACAAAAATCGTATTTGTAGTCCGATTTGGCTCATATTTGAAACACATAATACATACAAGAATAGAAAGCGACCTATGAAAAGGAATCACCGCTAGGTGGCGCAAGGATCGAGATATTCACAAAAATCGTATTTGTGGTCCGATTTGGCTCATATTTGGAACAAATATTACATACCAAATATTTTGGAGTTGGAGGAGGGACAAGCAGAAGTGGCGCAGAGTCGAGTAAAGTCTTTGGAAGGATTATGTATTGAGGACTTAGATTGTAACAAATTGTCATGAAAGAGTCCTTGTAATAATGAGTCACTAAGTGAACTAAATAGAATGGGAAATAATAGGCAATTAAAGACTAAAAACTTGAAATTAAAAAAACTAGAAAAAAAAATTTTTAGTTAAACGGTTTTATTGAAAACAATTTGGTACATGAGCTTATCTGGACCCAGAATAGATTGGTGTTGAAAATGAGTGAAATCGGACGAAGTGGGCGTGGTTACTTTTCATATATATAACATTTTGGAAAACACAAAAAATCTGTGAATGTTGAAATTTGACATATGGAGTGATATTGAGACTCTTGATGAAAATTTTAAAACAATATTTTAAATGGGCGTGGCACCGCCTACTTGTAGTAAAATTAATTTTACAAATATTATTAATCATAAATCAAAAACCGTTAAACCTATCGTAACAAAATTCGGCAGAGAGGTTGCCTTTGCTATAGGGAATGCTTTGAAGAAAAATTAACGAAATCAGTTAGGACCACGCCCACTTTTCAATAGGAAAAACTTAGAATTTAAAAAGGAATTTTCTATGTTTCCGGAGCCATAACTCGAAGAAAAATTAGTTCAGAATAGAACCATATATATACATATGTATTATTGAGCAGCCTTGAAACAATATTAGGCACACAAAACAAACAAAAACAGCATTTCAAGTGTAAAGTTGGGTATGTAATGTTCGGTTTCACCCGAAGTTGGAATTCCTTACTTTTTTATATACAATTTTTTTTTGTTTTTTTTTTTTTTTTTGTAGTGTTCGTTTTGGTAAACGGCAAATAGCCCAACCGATAAAGCATAGTTCTGGCTAAACTTAAATACAATTTAACGGGGTGGAAAAGCTTTTTTCTAATAAAAAAAAATTATTTCGAGATTTTTTTACGCTGCTTTGTCTGGAACTTGAAGCCAGGATCTTAGGGGATTATTAGAATCAGTTTGGCCATTTTCAGTTTTTTGGCAAAGAAAGCCTCTATTCCAAACTTCAATATATCTTCAATCATTTTTATTCACTCTTTTTTAATGTACGTTTCTCAAAGTTTTGCAATTTGCTTCTTCCAAATGTGGGCGTTGCCTCGCTAAATTTTAACCTTTTTTTCATCATAAAGGCAACCCAAATGTCAAGCTTCATCACTTTGTCGGGTTTTTTCCGAAATATTGGTATCAACTTTTTTTAGAGTATGCATGTCTGGTTCCATTAATTTTCACAAAGTCTGTTTATATTAGGAAGGCCAACCTAAATGTGTAACATCAATATGATACTTTTATCTCTTTTTATGCTCAGCGTGCTTTGAACACAGAGTATATTAACTTTAGTAACATAAGGGTCGTTTGTACAGGTATAAAGGAATCCAGATAGATGTTGTCTTTTATATATCAAAATCATTAGTATCGGAAAGAGAAATCTTGATTTAGCCATGGCCGTCTTTCCGCCAGTTAACATGATAACTTTCGCAAATTTTGAAATATCTTCACACAAATTCGGTATCCCTTATGTGGACAGAGAATAGATTGGTATTGAAAATGAGTGAAATCGTATGATAGCCACGCCCACTTTTTATATATATAACATTTTGGAAAACACGAAAAACCTCATTATTTTGTAAATAATGCACCTAGAATGTTGAAATTTTTATGTTGACTGATATTAAGACTCTTGCTACAAATTTCAAAAACTTTTTGAAAATGAGCGTGGCACCGCCCACTAGTGATACAATCAATTTTACAAATATTATATCATAAATCAAAAACCGTTCCACCTATCTGCAGAGAGCTTGCCTTTACTATAAGAAATGCTTTGAAGAAAATTAACGAACTCGCTTAAGTACCACGCCCACTTTTAAATAAAATATTTCTAAAGATTTCGCGGAAGAATAAAATAAGCTTTATCTTTGCAAAAAAGAGCTTTGTATCAATTAAATATCCTTTCCCAAGTGGAGTTATAACAAGAAATGTGAACAAATTTTAATTTTTGAAAAGGGCGTGGCGCCGCCTCTTTTATGACTAAGAAATTTTCTATGTTTTGGGAGCCATAAATCGAAGAAAAATACCCGATCGTAACGATATTGGGTACACATATCTTCCTCATAGCAGGAAATATTTCTAGAAAAAATGACGGAATCGGTTACAGACCAGGACCAATTTTATATAAAAGATGTTTAAAAGGGTCTTAGACTAGAATAATAAGCTATATATTAGCGAAAAGTAGTTTTGTATGAATGATATTTCACTGAGCAAGTTCTATTACAAGAAGAAATGGAGACTTTTTTTTAAATGGGCAGTGCTACATGTTATGCAGAAAGGTCATTTATCTGAAATTAACTGTAAAATTGAAGCTCACGCTGACTATATAATATTCGGTTACACCCGAAGTTAGTTACCATTACTTGTTGATTTACGGTTTAAAAATTTTAAAATTTTCTTCTTCCAAATTTGAGTGGTGCCATGCCTATTTGTTTAAGTTTTTACCAAACTTCTATTTTTCGTCATAATGTCAACCCAAGTATCAAATTTCGTCACATACTCGGCTTGTGGTCTTAATTATTGCATTTTTTTAAATCTATTCTGCACTCACATAAATTCGTTAAGATATCTAAATTTCTGTTCAATTTATCGTATTATCGGACTGACGGCCGGACATGGCTAAATCACAATTTGTTTCGATCCTGATAATTTCGATATATGGAAGGCTATATCTAGCTCTTTTCTTCTTTAAGCCATTTTATACTACCTTTATGCAACAAATTTCAAATAGCTTTGTGTACCATTACACGTTGGGTATAAAAATATTTTTGATTAAGAAATTTGTTCACGGGATAAATTTCCTAAACAACTGCTTAAACCTTGAGATTTATTGTCTTATTATTTTGCATAGCAACAATAAACGTCAACTTAATAATTGTATGGCAGTAGCTCTTTGCATGTTTTATATAAAATGCTTACCGTTATACTATGTATATACATATGCGCGTACATGAAAGTAATATTCATTGCATAAGTGATGCATACATCTGATGCATAATGTTTTACATACACGAAAGCTTGTGACATAATCTTGTGCTCACAGATGATTAGTTTTGCTTCTTGGTTGAAATTTAATATAGCATAAATATTTTCATTAAATGGTCAACAAAGTAGAATATATAATATTGTGACGAACATAACTAAGGGATACTATCATCTCTAAGTCGATACTAAGGAGTCACTGGTATGTACATAAACAAATCAATCTTTATGTCTACACATATGCATATATAAACAGCGGAGAGATACGAACAAACACATGCATACATCTGAGATACTCGCAAAATTATGCAATCATGGGTGGAAGTATTACTCACATATACACGCGCATATTGCTATGCGAGGAATCCGAAGAATATAAAAGCACCTCAAGCTGAAGCATGAGCAATTAGTTTGATTTAAGCACGCTATCAGTTGCGAAGTATAAGTGTTATTGTGAAATATTTTCAAAGTAGTCTAATAAAGACCATTTTGCATTATTGAATATTGGAGTTATTTATTCAACAGTTTAGCGATGCGAACAGTAGTAGAATGTTGCAAATAAGCGGAATTTCCCTAAATGCGTTACAATATTTTCAAGCTTATTATATACCAAATTAGAAGGAAAAGAATTGCTGTTAGGAAAGTATCTTAATATCAGCATGTAAGCTGCTAGTGCATAGCGAGTCCCATTATTTGTTCATCCATCTACTCAATATACAATGAAATGGCGACTTTAATATGGCATTGTTCTATGTAGTGCAAATTTAGCTTTATCTATATTTTTTTCAAGGTTTAAACAAAATAGTTATCCGTTTTCAAACCAGACCAAAAAACTAAATATTTAGTACATTGTAGCGATATCTCAACTGAGGTATTTAGTATCAAGCTGGCTGTTGTTGTTATTGCTATTGAGATAAAGACACTACCGGTAGGGTTTGCGGAGTGTTATATATGTAGATGATCCTTTTCCGGATATAGATCCGGTATGTTCCGGTAACAAGCTCTATTAGGAATGAGTTAAAATAACAACATTGAACCCTCTAGGCCATTCCATCCCCACTTCCTGATTGCATGAGGAACTGGGGGCGCTGGCAACCCCTTAAAAGTCACGCTACAAAACCCCTTGAACCATTTGGGTATTTTGGTCACCTTTTGAGACACGCATACCTGCTGCGGTTATACTCTAAGCCCCCCAACGGGCTGGGGGTAACAAATTGTTCTTCCTTGTCCCTTTGCTTCTAGTTCTGAATTAGAAAATTTGAAGAAAGCTTGTGCGCTTTTCGGCAGTGGTTTCTTTACTACATACAAATAAGCATACATGCACGAGCACCACTTCAAGCTCTTATAATAATAAATAATAACACAGATGTCGCTTAACCATGAATGATCTAAAAACACATTAAAACAAAGTCAGCAAAGGAGGCTACAAAAAAGTTTGCAATAAATATATAAAACACAAAGAAATGCGCATGTGCTGAAAAAACTTGTTTGGGTGTATCTTCTCTGTATTTGGTACAGTGATGGACAATTATTTATAAGAATTTTATATTCTAAAGAAAAATTTATAGCAAGCTAGGGATATATTAGAATTCTGAAAAGGTATGCAGGTCTCACCTACACATTTCCCACCTTCGTTTTGTTTTCTGAATTTAAATCCCACGTACTTCCGGCCAGGTCAAAATTAGAGTCATGTTGCCTTATTTGTAAAATGAAGCATGAATGAATGTATTTCTCTGAAATTCGTTGGATGAAAGTTTTCTACCGATTTTTCTGCATTTGCATGTTGTTGAGAAAATTAAGAAGACACGTTATAAAATTTTATAGCTGAAAACAAAGGATTTACAAATATTGGTCCTCTCATCCTCTCTCTCGAAGAATAAAAATCACGCTCTATTAGTCGCTCGTTATATCTACTCTGATTTATTGCTTGGAATCATGGACGGTGTCTAGAGAAGATGAGATGGCTCTTGGAGTTTTTGAGAGAAAAGCTCTACGGAAAATGTATGGTCCTGTCGCTGATGCCGACGGCTACTATCTAGGGAGGTGTAAAGATGAGTTATTTGAGCTTTACGCAGATATGACTATAGAGCAGCGAATAAAAACCCAGAGGCTTTGCTGGATAGGTAATGTTATACGAATAGAAGAAGACGCTCTGGCCAAGAAAGTATTTCAGTCGACACCGCAGTTTGGAAGCATAAGAAGGGGGTGCCACCACTAAGTAGGAAGAGGTAGGTGGAGGAAGACTTTAGTCCTTCCAATTGGTGTCAGTTATCGCGAAACAAGAATAGCTGGCTCGACTTGCTACGGAACGCTCAAAACGCTCAGAGGGATGAGGCCAATTAATGATGAAGGTCTTATTTCAGGTTTGAGTTGAATAAACGCTTTCAGCTCGGTGGCCTTGGCGTATGCGCAACATCTTGTGCTTTATTACACATATACATTAGTACGTGTTTATGTAAACTTTTTTCTTGCTTTGTGATATTGAAGTTTTCAATGAAATAATACCAAAAGTGTCGCAGCGACAGAAATCGTTTCAATTTACTTCGCCATAAAATTGATGTCGGTTATTAAAGTCTATGGAAACTTTCGTTAAAACATTGACACAAAAGTATATAAAAATATGCTCATGAGAAAAGTTAGATAAATATTTTTTCACTTGATGGTTTTTACGTTGCAACAGCTGTAATGAAGTAAAATTTTGTGCTAAGTATGTTTTAAGTATGTGAAGAAAAAAAAAAAAAAAAATTGCGAGCTTTGTGTGGTTATTTAAAATTTGTTGGGAAATGTTTGGTTTTTTTAATTTTGTTCATGTGGTTTCTCATGACAAGTATTAAGTTGTGGGAAGAAAAGTTTATAAGTTTTTTTTGTGATAAAATTGTAAGAAAATATTTTTCACAGAAAAAATGTTGAAATAGTACGAGTTGAAGGTAAAGATAGGCATACTTACAGGTATAGAGAGAGATAGAGATAGATATAGTGACAGAGAAAACAGAAAAATGTGGAACAAAATGTATAGAGAGATTAAGGAGATGCAAGTAGAGCTCGAGAAAGAGATAGAAATAATGGTAGGAATTGAGATAGGGATGGATTAAGAGATGTTTCTAATACTGCAAACTGGATGCAGATAATGACAGCGCTACGAAACTTTAGCACACCTGCTTATCTGTGCAGAATAATTGGTAGCTTCTTTAGCAGCAGAGTAGTCCCCGTTAATACAAATGAGGGACTAAGGAAACATTTTCGGCAAGGGAGATGATATTGTTGTCTTAGCAATGGCCAAGGAACAGGTCAAACGTTATGTATTAACGTCGTAGAAAGAATGTCTGATGAATATGGGACTGAAAATGGTTAGAAATTGGATAGGAATAGCGTTGATGAGCTTGAAGCCTAACACTTTGTGTATCAGGAATAAAAATCGCGCATTTGCTCATGTTTGCAATTATCTCTATCTCTTTATTTCAAAACAGCAGTGTATACAACTCTTAGGGCACTTGCATGTAGAAAAATTGTGTATATTTTGAGAGACTTTAAGTAAGTTTTAGGTGACGGGTTTTTTTTGAATTGCTGTATGATGTATATTTTGAGAGACTTTAAGTAAATTTTAGGTGACGGGTTTTTTTTGAATTGCTGTATGATTTTGCTAACATAACGAATCAAGAGCTACAGATACAAACATATAAACTTGTACGGTGCGATTCCCACAGCAGGCACACAGGCGGTGTGCTAATATATGTAAATGAAACAATTGAATACTCAATAAGTTACAACAGAACATTAAACAAGAACATCTGGTGTATCATACTAAAAGTTAAAAATATTTTCCCCCAATATCAAATAGCTCTGATATATCACTCACCGAGCTCAAGTGATGCAGAATTTATAACGTACTTATACGACATTTTAAATAATAACTGCGTAACACAGGATAATATTATCTTCGTGGGCGATTTCAATATAAACCTTTACAAGAGCACAACTTATAGTAAACAGTTAGTTGACTTATTTCGATTCTTTGCTATGGAGCAAAAAATAGATTTTTATACACGAAAGGGCGATAAGACAGATACATTGATCGACTTGTTATTTACAGATAGTAGCTCTATATCATGTTTAAAATTAGAAGAGTTTCAGATTTCAGATCATGAAACGATTAAATTCAAAATCAAATTACATAAGCTATTTCAGATGAGAACGAAGAGAACAATAATTTCCTGGGAAAATTATACAAGCGACAGCTTTGTTAATGAATTACGACAGCTTAACTACACTGACTTTGAAAATCTGAGCATCGAAAATAAGACAACATTCCTATGTAATACGCTATCAAGCGCAGTGACCACCCTGACATACTCTAAAGAAGTCAGTGTCAAACTTATGAACAAGTGGTATGATTTTGAGCTGGCTAACTTAAATAAACGTAAGCTATGTAATACGCTATCAAGCGCAGTGACCACCCTGACATACTCTAAAGAAGTCAGTGTCAAACTTATGAACAAGTGGTATGATTTTGAGCTGGCTAACTTAAATAAACGTAAGCTAAATCTTTACAAGATCAGCCTATCCACTGGAGAATGGTGTGAATATTATATTGCGAAACGCCAATATAAACGGCTAATTAAGATAAAAAAAGCCAAGTACATGGAAAACAAAATCAACCATAGTGCTGGTGATAGTAAGGTCATGTGGAAAAACTTGAAAAATTCCATAAGCATGGCTAAAGAAAATAATGGTATTAAAAAAATTAAAATAAACGACCAACTCTACACAGAGGAAAATGAAATAGCGCAGTCTTTGAATGACTATTTCATTGATAGTATATTGGAGATTAGCATGAATATTCCTACTTCTTTTAGTAATGAAGGTACTATAGATGAGCAAAATGGCCGTAATGTTTTTAAGTTTCAGAAAGTTTCCACTTCAGAGATAGTTGATATAGTAAGTTTAAAAATAAAATTGGAGGGAAGAAACTTGTGTCGGAAGGAGTCGTTAAAGATTCCATAACGTATATAGGTTTTTTCTATTCTCAGCTTGTTAATGAGAGCTTAGATAAAGGTCTCGTTCCTAGTTTATGGAAATCTTCTATAGTTGTGCCATTAGAAAAAGTGAAAAATACCATCAAGGCTGAGGAGATAAGACCTATTAACACGTTACAATGTGATGAAAAAATTTTGGAAACAGTGGTAAAAAATCAGCTGGTAAAATATTTAGAAGATAATGTAATTATTATACCTCAACAATCTGGTTTTCGAAAAAAACATTCATGTGAAAGTGCTTTGAATTTGGTTTTAGCTAACTGGAAAGAAGACTTAAGCAGGAAAAAACACATATTAGCTGTGTTTTTGGATTTAAAGCGTGCATTCGAGACGATCGACCAAAAATTAATGCTGAAAAAGCTTTCTTGCATTGGCGTTTCTGGTATAGAACTAAAATGGTTTCAAGACTTCCTAATTAACAGATACCAAAGAACAGTGATTGGAACGTCCGTATCGGATAAAAGGGAGGTACCTGTTGGTCTACCTCAAGGGTCTGTGCTGGCACCCATAATGTTCAATATATATATTAATGATATAACTAGCTCCACTAAGCACTGTGAAATAAAATTGTTTGCTGATGATACATTGCTGATGATAAGTGGGAACAATATTACTGAAATATATGCTAAGCTACAAGAAGATCTTAACAGCGTGTATGGTTGGTTATGCGTAAACAGACTAAAAGTGAATGTCAATAAAACGAAATTTATGGTTATATCTAGACGCAATTTTCAAAACAATGAGCTACAAAACTTAAATATAAATAACGAACTAATTGAAAAAGTCAGCATTATAAAATACTTGGGAATAAAAATAGATGATAAGCTGAATTTCAACGAGCACGTGGATTATACGGTAGGAAAAATAGCGAAAAAGTTATATTTTACACAACGAACCTGCAAATATTTAAATAGAAGGTATAAAATCATCGTCTACAGATCTATAATCGAACCTAATTTTATTTATTGCCCAACTATATTTTTCATCTTGCGAGATAGTCAGATATACAAGCTATAAAAGCAACAGAACCGCGCTATGAGATTCATTCTCAAAAAACGGTATGACACACCTATCAGAGACATGCTATGCTCTCTTAATTGGCTTAGCATTAGACAGCAACTTTTTTATTATACCATAAATTTTATTAAAAACATAATAGAAGGAACTTTGCCTGCGTATTTGAGGACTAATATAAAATATGTAAAAGATGTGCACTCTGTAAATACTCGTAATAAAAATGATTTTAATCTGCCGGCTTATAAAACTGAAGCAGACAAATGTAATCTGTATTATAAAGGTCTTAAATCATATAATGAACTACCGATTGATATTAAATCATGTCATTCCAATAAATTTAAACAAAAATTGTACAATTATTGCAGAACACTACCAATTTAGTGCTGGACAGGCGGACTTCCATAGCATCGATAGAAGTGCAGCGAAACTATACTGCTGTGTAGCGCCAAGACTTCCAAGCTCTTGTGCGCATACAAAAAAGGTTGCCGAAGCACATACTGAAACGCATCACTCGATTAACTCAGTGCATCGCCGTGCAGATGTTGCCTTCGCGCTTTACTAACATGCGTAAAATGCCTACATACTACATAATCGCAACGCTTTGTTCGCATGATCTGGAAGTCTCCCATCCATAGTACTCCAAGGTAGGACATAGATGTAACTATTCTAGATTGCATAGTCCAGAAGACAATTATAAACATGTAAAATAGATTTAAGTTAGGCTTAGGAAAGCCGTAATAAATAAATACATTATACATTATACATTCTCACTCTCAATTTATACAGTATACCAATACTTCACACTACACCTGTATTTACATTCTACATATTCTACAATCGACCTGTGTCGATTTGTATGGACGAAAGTGATAGACATATTAGACTGGGTTGTTTTATTGACCTATATCGCGCCATCGATTTTTCGATAGGATTTCGGCTCAGGAAAAAAAGTTCAACTACGCATAACCAAAAAAATTATTTTCTAGCCTGCACAAAAAACACTCCCCAAAATCCAAAAAGTATTTTTTTTTTTTTCAAAAAACTCTTGTAAAAACGTTGGCGATAACAGTTTTTTGAAAAAAAAAAAATATATATATTTTGGGTTTTGGGGAGTGTTTTGGTAGAAAAATTTACCTTTTTGCCATGTTTTTTGTGCAGGATCGAAAATCATTTTTTTGGGTTGCGTAGTGGAACTTTTTTTCCTGAGCGCAAATCCTATCGAAAAATCGATGGCGCGATATAGTTTAATAAATCGACCCAGTCTAATATGTCTATCACTCATATATCATACTATTTATAAGCACTACGATTACGCTTACGCATAAACCTTACTCTTGCATTCAGGATAGCCCCATACCGTGAGCAAAGATGTCTATATATCAATAATATAAAATAATAAAGTAAGTTTCCCAGTAAGCGTATTGTAACGAATTTAGTGAAACTTCGCTTATTTTACACCTTCTACTAACGTTCATATCGTTAAACTGTTAAATAAATAACTCTAATATTCAATAATGCAAAATGGCCTTTATTAAAGTACTTCACAATAACACTGCTTACTCCTTTTATACATTCTGTTTTCTCCTTCGCATACTTCTAGGCGTTTCTTCTTCTAGAATTGTTTACCAGCTATAAACTCAACAGTTATAAACTACAGATGCCCGTTTATAGCTTCTAATATGCTCGTGTATGTGTGAGTGATACTTCCACCGATGATTGCCTAATTTTGGGATCATCTCAGATATGCGCATGTGTATGTTTTGCTGATTATTGCATACTTTTGTGAGCATTTCTCCGCTGCTGGCATGTACATATGTGTAGACATAATGATTGATTTGTTTATGTTCATACAAGTCATTGCTTAGTATCGGCTTAGAGATGATAGTAACCCTTGGTGTTCCTAAATTTTGGGTAAATAGCTGCAGAAACCGTATAAACGTAAAACTTGAAATTGATTAACAGAGAAGCTTAAATATGCGTGTAATTTTTAAATTGGATAAATCTTTAACCGCACAATCAAAGACAAATTTGATTAAGCTACCATTTTTGAATGTTTTCAAAATCCTAATGCGTTTCACATATCAACAAAAAAAAAAAAAGAATGAGCAGGTATGATTGCCTTTTTGTATGACTACAATAGTTTTACTTGTGCAGGTACTACATTAGCAATTTTTACCTTTGACGTAGTACGCGACTTAAATTACGTGAAGCCTTACAAATTACGTGCAATCAATTTTCTTTGTCGTATAGCCAATTGCTATTGCGGTAGTACATAAGAACACATGTATGTATTTATGTACCCGACAGTGAAAATCCGTACATTTTTAGTCAAATCAATAGTGCTAATCACCGACAACGCTTGAGTATGAACTAATGCATAAAAATGAATCAAACTATTTCAAACCCACCTACGACTGAACCAACAGCAACAACTGAACCAGTTAAGAACGCCACCATTTCGTATGATATCACTATATTAAAAGTGTCAGTTGCAGCGCTGCTAAGGGACAGAATAAATGCTAGTGCCGCCTCTTAATGAGATATTTCTTCAAACATTAACTGCGATGTAGTGTTCTTGTCTATCATATTGCACTTGCTGAGCTGTAAGGTAAACTAGCATACAATCTAGCACCGATGGACTTAATTTAATTTTTTTGTGTTCTTCCTTTTTTATCCTGTAAAAGGGACAACTTCTTTTGATTATTTACTATCCGTTCTTAAAACATTTCGGTACAATTCGTATGCATGTAAAGCATTGGCATACGGTGACCAGCAGTCATAGCAACCTAGCGGCTATGAGGGGGCGCGGGTTTGTACCTCTCCATACTTTGGAATTTAAAAAAAAAATTTTTTACCACGAATTGCTTAAAATCTGTACGAAAATCCATTTATCGTTCACTTTTTTCTTCGCATACAGGTTTACGGTGTCTCGTCGTTCGACAGGGAACACTAAAGTTCACTTCGTTCAGAAGAAATAGGTTTGAAATCGATCTATTCAGTAGTTTTGTCATAAATATTACGCCAAGCATTTCTCTTCGACTAGCAAGAGTTGGAAGATTAATAAGTTTTAATCGATTAGTATAAGGTTGATTATTAAATAAATAGTCATATTGAAAGTTCCTTAAAGCAAATAGTAAAAACTGTTTTTGTATTGATTAGAGCCTGTCAGTATGGACTTGAAAACGCGGATTCCAGACTATTGAGCCATACTCTAATATCGGTCTATTCAATGTTGTAAAGAGGGTTTTTGTACCGTAGAGGTCGCTAAACTCTTTCGCCCACCTTCTCACAAATGCTAAAACACCTTTAGCTATATTGACAGTGATATTTATGTGAGTGTTGAAGCTAAGTTTGCAGTTCATCGTAACTCCCAAGTCTACAAAAACACTAACCCTTTCAAGGTTTTATTTGTTAATTGGTGACTTCCATATATCAAAATCATCAGGATCGGAAAAAAAATTTGATTGAGCCATGTCCGTCCGTCCGTCCGTTAACACGATAACTTGAGTAAATTTTGAGGTATCTTGATGAAATTTGGTATGTGGGTTCCTGAGCACTCATCTCAGATCGCTATTTAAAATGAACGATATCGGACTATAACCACGCCCACTTTTTCGATATCGAAAATTTCGAAAAACCGGAAAAGTGCAATTATTCATTACCAAAGACAGATAAAGCGATGAAATTTGGTAGATGAGTTGAACTTATGACGCTAAATAGAAAATTAGTAAAATTTTGAACAATGGGCGTGGCACCGCCCACTTTTAAAAGAAGGTAATTTCAAAGTTTTGCAAGCTGTAATTTGGCAGTCGCTGAAGATATCATGATGAAATTTGGCAGGAACGTTACTCCTATTACTATATGCACCCTTAATAAAAATTAGCAAAATCGGAGAAGGACCACGCCCACTTTTAAAAAAAAAATTTTTTTAAAGTAAAATTTTAACAAAAAATTTAATATCTTTACAGTATATAAGTAAATTATCAACTCCAGTAATGATATGGTGCAACAAAATACAAAAATAAAAGAAAATTTTAAAATTTCGTCTGTCCTTCCGCATGGCCATTAACACGATAACTAGAACAAAAATCGACATATCTTTACTGAACTTAGTTCACGTACTTATCTGAACGCACTTTATCTTGGTATAAAAATTAACGAAATCCGACTATGAGCACGCCCACTTTTTCGATATCGAAAATTACGAAAAATGAAAAAAATGCCATAATTCTATACCAAATACGAAAAAAGGGTTGAAACATGGTAATTGGATTGGTTTATTGACGCGAAATATAACTTTAGAAAAAACTTTGTAAAATGGTTGTCACACCTACCATATTAAGTAGAAGAAAATGAAAACGTTATACAGGGCGAAATAAAAAACCGTTGAAATCTTGGCAGGTATTACATATATAAATAAATTAGCGGTATCCAACAGATGATGTTCTGGGTCACCCTGGTCCACATTGTGGTCGATATCTGGAAAACGCCTTCACATATACAACTGCCACCACTCCCTTTTAAAACTCTCATTAATACCTTTAGTTTGATACCAATATCGTACAAACACATTCTAGAGTCACCCCAGGTCCACCTTTATGGCGATATCTCGAAAAGGAGTCCACCTATAGAACTAAGCCCCAAGCCCTTTTAAAAATACTCATTAACACCTTTCATTTGATATCCATATCGTACATATTCTAGAGTCACCCCTTGTCCACCTTTATGGCGCTATCTCGAAAAGGCTACCACCCATAGAACGAAGGCCCACTCCCTTTTAAAAATACTCATTAACACCTTTCATTTCATACCCATATGGTACAAACAAAGTCTAGAGTCACCCCTGGTCCACCTTTATTGCGATACTTCGAAAAGGCGTCCACCTATAGAACTAAGGCCCACTCCCTTTTAAAATACTCATTAACACCTTTAGTTTGATACCCATATTGTACAAACTTATTCTAGAGTCACCCCTGGTCCATTTTTATGGCGATATCTCGAAAAGGCGACCACCGATACAACTACAAGCACTCCCTTTTAAAACCCTCATTAATACCTTTAATTTGATACCCATATCATACAAACACATTCTAGAGTAACCCCTGGTCCACCTTTATGGTGATATCTCGAAAAGGCGACCACTTATACAACTACCACCACTCCCTTTTAAAGCCCTCATTAATACCTTTAATTTGATACTCATATCGTACAAGCACATTTTAGAGTCACCCCTGGTCCACCTTTATGGCGATATTTCGAAAAGGCGTCCACCTATAGAACTAAGCCCCAAGCCCTATTAAAAATACTCATTAACACCTTTCATTTCATACCCATATCGTACAAACATATTCTGGAGTCTACCCTGGTCCACCTTTATGGCGATATCTCGAAAAGGCGACCACCTATAGAACTGCCCCAAGCCCTTTTAAAAATACTCATTAACACCTTTCATTTCATACCCATATCGCACAAACAAATTCTAGAGTCAACCCTGATCCACCTTTATGGCGATATCCCTAAATGGCGTCCACCTATAGAACTATAGCCCACTCCCTCATAAAATACTCTTTAATACCTTGCATTTGATACACATGTCATAAAAACACATTCCAGGGTTTCCCTCGGTTCATTTTCCTACATGGTTATTTTCCATTATGTTGTCACCATAGCTCTCAACTGAGTATGTAATGTTCGGTTACACCCGAACTTAACCTTCCTTACTTGTTTGACGTTCAACAAATTGTTCCATGCAACAGCTGCTGAAGAACACAGAAGAACTGTATCTGCCGGAAGATATATATTTTACTCGTGCTTATTCTGTTCAATATAAGTGTGGTTCCGAACTTGACCTACCACAAACATACATCAGTTTCTTTTCCACTATTGGTTCTTAAGCCATTTCAAGGACAGGCAACTTGTCACTGATGTAAAGACTTAGACCTAATATTTAGCTGTGTACCTTGGGCGCTCACATGCTTGAACTATGCTGTATTTCAATAGAGCCTTACACTATGTGGGCCGCTTTGCATGGTAACGGTGACCTTGTCGCAGGTGGTGCGAAGTGATTTAGAGGCTAAAGTGTGGTGTCACAGAGGCTCTGGTTTTATTCTCAGATTCTAAAAGAAGCAAAATGCTGCAAATCTGCTTTCGATAAGAAGATGAACTCAGCAAAATAGCAGTTATTGACTGCGGCGGTGATAGATGCAGGAATGCCTATGGGCAGATGCCTATCGAAACAATATAATTAAGTTGATAAGGCTGAACCTTGTTGACCATTTGACATATATAAAGAGAGTTTTTCAATCTTTCAAAAACACGGAATCCTAATAAAGGCGCTTGGTATATGTTGTACACATAGCAAAAAAATTATGTGATCATAATATCCGATATACATAGTTTAGAGGGATAAAGAAAAAACTGCTTAGCAATGGTTTGCAGTGCGGTTCTCCCACTGAGAAGATCGGAGTTTAAGAAACACTACTGTTCTTCAAGGAGTATAGAGACATTGATTTGATTTTTTATGCCGCATTTTAATAAGCGCACACCTTTCACAGCTCTGTAAATATTTATTCGGTAAATATTAAAACCTGACAAAATTACGCCATAAAAAATTTAGAACTTCCAAATATAATTTTGTAGAGATGGGAAAGGCTTCTTCAGAATTTTACATTTTGTATCTTTGACAACCATCATGACGAGATCAAAAAATCTTAATAAATCAAGCACATGTCAATTTTAAATAATTAAGACCAAACTGCTTGTGTGCATTTAACATGCAAAACGTGGTAATATTGAAAAATATATTCGCAAAACAAGACCATGGTTCACGGCTTACGACAAAATGTACTTAACAGACTTTCGTCAACGAATGTTCTTAGTTTTGGACATCTTTCTTTCGATTTAGAACAATTTTTTCTATGAGTACATGTTTGGTAATATGAGAGTAGTAGGTTTCCTACAGGGTAATTTCATGGAATGTGTACGCATTTTAACAATCACAAAAGCTAATAATGGGCACACTACGCAACTCATTTCGCCATTTTCTGATCAAACCCTTTTTAGTAATGCGCCAATATCTTTATAAATTTACATCTAGGATTGTGCTTTGTAATAGTATGATTTGTGTATCTGAATTTGCATATATGGGTTTGTGCTTCACCGTTGATATATTGCAACATAAATTTATTACATTCTCACTCGAATTGGGTACCAAGATTTGTGCTTTGTTCTCGTTCCATGAGAGGCACACACGACCGCAGGCAATTAATCACAAGCAAATCAAATTTAATTTTATATGCCGCTCACATATTACCGTTACGCAGACACACCTTTATTTACCTACAAATAGAAAGTTAAATGGTAATTTATTTCAATCACGAATTCACCAAAAATTGTAAAATATTTTCTGCTCAATAATATTTTTAGTTTAACACAAGCAGCCTTAATTTTATTAAGGTTGCTTCAAGAATGTTTTCGTAATAATTTTAATGAATGCAAATAGTTCTTGATAAGTTTACGAAATTTACAAAAGCTCCGTCAATATCGTTTATTTTTCTGTCTTCATCTGTTAAATATACTAAACCAGCAAAGCATTTAAGATCTTACGATTTCTTCTCGAATACAGGCGAGACTCGAGAAATCGAGAAATTGATTTCGCACGAGTTTCTTGAACCTCGAAGTCTGGTAAATTTTGAATAATTTTTAACAGTTTTGTCGCTACATTGCCAGATTTCATTTCTTCTCATGCACGCAAGAGAATCTCGGGACTCGAGAAATTGAGAACTCGGCTTTTCGAGAGGTTCTCCAATCTGGAAGTAGTCGTTAAGCTTACTTGTTTCTCAACTTTCGATTTGGTCGCTGCACTGACATCATTATAGATGAGTTTAGGATTTATTGCCAAAATTTTCCCTCATGTTATCCCTGGCGTTGGAGAAGAAATCGTAAGCTCTATGTAATACTTGCAATGCAGCGGTTATATTGCATGTGGAAAAGCTCGCGAGTTTTGGGGACATTTCGAGGTTCGAGAGTCTCGCTAGGAGTTAGTCGACGCTCGCGAGAAATTCATTTTTGAACAAATAAGAGAAATCATAAGCTTCATTTTGTAGAACGTCGAAAATTTGTTGCAGCAACTGAGATACAGCGGAAAGAAAGAATCAGTTTTCGCTTGTTCTTTAGGCCTTAAAAATGTGAGTCGAAAATTCTATGCTTAGATTTGTTTCACCACCCATCAAATATTTTCGGAGCGCTATTAATTATATGTGAAAAATATGAGCCTCAGAAATATGATGTTTTATAACTTTCGGTTGAGAAAGAGCATAAATATCATTCTTGATGTCTGTTGTTGTAATAGTCAAGGCCCAAGCTTTTTTTTCCGGACAGATATTATAAGGGACTTAAAGTAGGACTTTTGTACTGAAAAAATTGCACTGGTGATCTTTTGACAACAGTGTGAAATCGGCTTCAAATTCATGATGAAGCTTTATGGACTTCAACCACCCAACTTCATTTACTTCACTTAGGTTGTTACAGGTAATTTGTTATTTATTTAAAAGACTAAAAGTAGTACGAAACTTATAGTACCTTTGGTCGCACTGACGAGGTTATACAAGTTACGAAATTAGCTTGGTTTGTGCGGTTGCAAATCTTTTGGCTTGAACGGAATCAACTTAAAATTGAGCTGTATTCGTGCATCGTGATATAAGGCCAGGAGAATGCCTTCCAGGAACTTCCTTGAAAATTGAGCGAAGTTAAAAAACATAGATAAATTTAACTTACAAGCCATTGTGGAATAACCATGTTACAAACCAAATTTTATTAAAGCAATATTTTTATTTTTTTATCTTCAATATTATATCCTTTCTATTTTATTTCAACGTTTAACTTTGACCAAACAAATAAGCGCACACAGCTTCGCCCACACCAAAATAATAAAGAACTTGAACAATTCCATAAAGTGGCGATATGACCATAATACGACATAGACCACCTTTGAATAAAGCAGTTATTCCCTCATTTTTTAAAGTTTTTACAAAACAATCTAGCACACCAGTGAACTCCTGCTCTCCGGCACGCCTTTTGAGCGCTTGCAAACGCGTTTTAACCACATCGAACGGTGTCACTACAAATGCCGAAGTACATCCCGAAATCAAACCACCAACGAAAGAAACATACGCCACCGCATCTTCTGAATTAGGCTTACGTGGTCCCATGGCATTGATGCCAGCAAATAATGGAAAGTAAACGAGACAAAATATTATATCACGATAGGCCGTCGGTGCGATGCCACGATATAAACCGAAGATGCCCTTCTCACGAATCATTTTCAAAAATATGCTCGTTGCAGTTAAGCGTTCAGCTTGAATGGTTTCCTTTGTTGACACACGTCCTGCATTCTGAAGTTGGATCTTAATAAATTCCATTGGTGTTGCGACGAGTACTTGAAAACAACCAGCGCCAGCACCAGCTAAAATTTGTCTAGGTATTGGTAGCTTGCCATCTTCTTTTGTTAAATAACTGCGAAAATAGTCGTTTGCTGCCAATTTGACGGCCTTCTCGGGTGTTGCAAGCAATAAAATAACAGTAATGCCGCGATACATACCCAGAATACCTTCGCTACGTATGGTCTTACGAAAGCAATCTATTATACTGCTATACTGTTTTTCTCCATTGGGACCGATTTGTTGATTCTGCAGACGAGTTTTGACAAGATCGAGTGGAAAGACGCACAGAACGCCAACAGTAGAGCCAACACCACCATTGATGATTTTGGGAAGCAGTTGAAAGTCTTGCCATTTCTCCGGCATTTCTGAAATAATTTTTTTTCGATTTACAATTCAATTTGACTTTTTATATTTATGACATTTAATTTTGATTTTTGTCATGGCTCAACTATATGGTTGGCTCATCTTATCAGCTGATTTGAATTTTTCCTTTCAGTGAAGTAGGGATTGTCAAAAGAAGATGGCAAACTCAAAATGAAACCAAAATATTGACAACATTTTCTTACAACACACAAAAACTGCTAAGTTTTATGTTTTCATTCCATTCCATTTGCCTAACTCCAACACGCAAATTTTGGCAATCTGAACAATTGTAGGTTTTAGTTGTAGAGATGAGCCAACAATCTAGTTGAGCTATGATTTTTTTCTTATATAGAAATCATGGTATAAAAAGGAAGGTAGTTCCACTCAAAATTTTTGACGTATTTGGGGATATTTGAGTTTCATACTGTTCGTTGATTTGATAGAAGCGTTGCCATACCGTTACAGTTTAAGGCGAAATTATAGTTTTTTGGGATGAAAATTTCGTTCAGAACGAAAATGTAATGCTCACCTGAGACAATAATAATATGCTTTAGCACAATTTATGTGCATACATATCTATTGAGAATCAGTAAAACATGCAATTTTATTCAAAAATAGTGGATAATGACCCATACATTGGTTAATGGCTCATATCTTTCTGGCAGATTGACACCTAGACAGTAAGATACACGAAAAATCCTGTTGTTGTAGCATGGTCCTATTATCATGCCTCTACAGTGGATTTTCTCAAGGCGTGTTGAGAAAAACTGTACCTCGAAAGCCTGCAGTGAGTGGTAGGCGTTTAATTTATTACATTTGTGGGACGCCACATCCATGTCAATGCTAAAAGGGCACATAATGTGTATGGGCGGGGCTTTCCCCAAGGTGACCCCTGGTACAACTGGCAAAAGAACTCTCATAACTAGTGGTAAACTCCAGAACTACAGGGCACGTGGACTTGTAGCCAATTTATCACCATTAAATTTCATAAAAATTGCGTTTAAGTATGCTAAACTCTTTAGAAATTGCGGTTTCGGTTTATAAGGATCTCCTTTGGAAAATCAAACGTGTACGTTTTGTCAACATGTTCTGAGCAAACGTATGGAAACTTAAGAATGCTATAGTCCCTTGCATTGTATACTTCAATCAATGTTTCTTCCACCAAAGCAATTTTCGGGAGCTCGAAAAATTTATTAAAAACTTTCTTCTCAAGAATGATATTCGCCACAATTTTAAACAACCTTCCGGTCAACCTCACTAACTTGCCTAATATTGTGCGTGGAAGTCAGTTTTGGTAAAGTTTATTAAGAGCATAGCATAACGATTGTCCAAGCACATACATACATTTTGTACCTTTCTCCCCACGCTTTCCCTTCTTCTTTCACTACCACCTCTTATTTATTCTTCCTTTAACTAATGTCTAGACATATCTATAGAATTTGTGAATTTAGTCTTAAGACTCAATGTATTAATTTTAAGATTTATTTTTGTTATATCTGAATAACTGCATATAAGCGCGTAGCTTCGCGGGAACTGTTTCCATTGTAAACGAATTGTAACAAAATTGATTTGTAATAAATACAATACAATACAATACAATACTCCAAGGTATGAGGCGCATTTTTTTTCTTTTTTATTTAAAATAACTATTAAAGTAATTTAGTCGTATCCGTTAATATGGAATCCATCAAAAATAGAAAAGGCTTGTTTTTGGTGAAATTGTCACTGTCCCCACAAAAGTCAAGTGGCTGACTTCACACTAAATGGAACTACCTCCATTTTTTGTATCATGTACTCAAACATGGTTTTTGTTGGCAGAATAACAAAACAAGGAGGTATATGGTACTATATAGACCGTTTTCTTTTTTCATATAAGATAAATTAAAATAATGTAAAATAAAATAAAATAAATAAAAATAAAATAAAATAAAATTAAATGAAATAAAATTAAAAAAAAAAAAATTATTAAATCAAAATAAAATAAAATAAAAAAAAAATATTAAAAAGTAAAATAAAACAAAATAAAGTAAAGTAAACTAATGTAAAGTAAAGTAAAATAAACTAAGATAAATTAAAATAAAATAAAGTAAAATAAAATAAAATAAAATGAAATAAATTTAAAAATAAAATAAAATAAAATAAAATAAAATAAAATAAAATAAAACAAAATAAAATTAAAAAAAAGAATAAAAAAAATAAAATAAAATAAAAGAAATTAATATAAAATAAAATAAAATAAAAAAACATAAAATAAATCGAAATATAATAAAAAAAATAAAAAAAGATAAATAAATAAAAAATTAAAAAAATTATTATATAACATAAAATAATATAAAATAAAATAATATAAACTATACTAAACTAAACTAAACTAAACTAAACTGAACTAAACTAAACTAAACTAAACTAAACTAAACTAAACTATACTAAACTAAACTACTCTAAACTAAACTAAACTAAACTAAACTAAACCAAACTAAACTAAACTAAATTAAACTAAACTAAACTAAACTAAACTAAACTAAACTAAACTAAACTAAACTAAACTAAACTAAACTAAACTAAACTAAACTAAACTAAACTAAACTAAACTAAACTAAACTAAACTAAACTAAACTAAACTAAACTAAACTAAACTAAACTAAACTAAACTAAACTAAACTAAACTAAACTAAACTAAACTAAACTAAACTAAACTAAACTAAACTAAACTAAACTAAACTAAACTAAACTAAACTGAACTAAACTAAACTAAACTAAACTAAACTAAACTAAACTAAACTAAACTAAACTAAACTAAACTAAACTAAACTAAACTAAACCAAACTAAACTAAACTAAATTAAACTAAACTAAACTAAACTAAACTAAACTAAACTAAACTAAACTAAACTAAACTAAACTAAACTAAACTAAACTAAACTAAACTAATCTAAACTAAACTAAACTATACTAAACTAAACTAAACTAAATTAAACTCAACTAAACTAAACTAAACTAAACTAAACTAAACTAAACTAAACTAAACTAAACTAAACTATACTAAACTAAACTAAACTAAATTAAACTCAACTAAACTAAACTAAACTAAACTAAATTAAACTAAACTAAACTAAACTAAACTAAACTAAACTAAACTAAATTAAACTATACTAAACTAAACTAGACTAAACTAAACTAAACTAAACTAAACTAAACTAAACTAAACTAAACTAAACTAAACTAAACTAAATTAAACTAAACTAAACTAAACTAAACTAAACTAAACTAAACTAATCTAAACTAAACTAAACTAAAATAAATAAAATAAAATTAAAATCAAATAAAATAACATCAATCAAATTAAAAAAAAAAAAATTAAAAAAAAACCTAAATAAAAAAATTAAAGTAATACAAAATTAAATTATTAAATTAAATAAAGCGAAAATGTTTTAATGTTTATCAATATTTTATTTGATTATGTTTGATCTGTTCATTCAATATGGCGTCTGTTGTTGTATGTTTTGCTTGCCATGTCCAACCTTGGAAGTCACGTACGCAACTTATGAAGAGCTTTTTCACTTTACTTCATTATGGTTTCGATGTATATATTGGTACTATATATCCGTTTAGAGTTATCTATGCTGCATTAGATACTATTAGGGTGGCATTGATCTAGTAATCTCAAACATAATCCACTACACGTAGCAGCTGTGCCATAAAAAACTATTTACTTAACATTAAATTAAGTGCATAAATACATTTACAGGCACCATAAATTAGGAATGGAATAACATGTTAACTTGACATATTAACTATACTCACATATGCTCACACTTTCTTTATTTACACTCAGAGAAAAAATAGTTCTAAAACGAACGAAACAAGTTCAAAATTAAGAACATTCGTTGATAAAAGCCTGTTAAGTACGTTTTTTCTTAATTCGTGACAGATGGGCTTGTTTTAAGAACAGATTTTCCAAGCACACCGTTCGTTTTTTATGACCACTTTGGAGTTGATTTGTGAACCTTCTGTGCTCATTTCAAACACTACTTGGGCTTGATTTAAGATTCTTCGTTCTCACGCTTCGAGAACGATTTGTGGTCGATTTAACAGTTTTCGGTTTCAATTCAAGAACAGTTTGTGCTTGGTCATTGGTGGGAGGAAGGTAATTTTTAATTATTACCCATTTTTATTTATTTAGTTTTTATTAATAAATAATTTTTTTGTTATTAAAAAAAGATAATAATAACAAAAAAACTATTATTAAAAGCCAAAAGGTTTGACAAAACGCATAATATGCATTTTTCATAGATTTATTTTATCGATAAATTTTTCTTATTTGATGATGCAATCTGAATATAACATAACAAGTTTAAGAATTACCTGAATGGAAATGAACGAAAAATAAGAGTTAAAAGGATAGAATATAAAAAATTTTTTAAAAAACTTCTGAGTTTGACGGTGATCGAACTCATGCCACACGATCGCAACCGCAACATCATAGCCGCTGGGCCACTACAACTGCTTAATAGCTTGTGCCAAATGTTGTATTTAACATTGTAGTGGATAAGAATTGTACCATTTATTTTTTCTTGAACTTAATTTATATTGTGCTTAATTTAAGAACATCGTTCTCATTAATAGAACATTTGTTCATATTTTAAGACCAACCGTTCACTTTTCAACATGGTTGTCAGTTCAAGAACAAGGTTGTTGTTTTGAGAACAGGTCGTTCGTCTTTCAAGAACAAAATAGTAAGATCATGAATAGCTTGAATTGAGTCCGGTGGTGCTGGATTTTAGAACGGTGTTTTTCTCTGAGTGTATATTTAGTTACGAAAGTGTCGAGAAGTTTTCCCGAAGACATGCAAACAAATTTTGCCAACAGGAATATGTTGACTTTATGTCGACACTGTGTCAGCATATAATTATACGATAAAAATGTACATATGTATATATGTATGTTCGTAACTGCCAGAAGTTAGTCAACACAAAATGGTTATTAAGTAGTTTTTTTGTAGAAATGTATGAGTAGGTTACTGAAAGTTTAAAGACATGTGTATACTTGATATCCTTAAAAGATAGTTTGTAATAAAACACACACATATATATATAGGTAAATGCTTATAGTGTTAATAAGAAAATTCAATCAGGTGAAGCAAAGTAGTTTAGCTAGAGGTGTGAAAATTCTATGTATTAAAGTGCCTCCTATGACCGAATAAGTGCTGTTTGATGTCTGCATAAAATGTAAGAAGGCTACTAAAGACAGTTCTCATGAAATTGCTAGTTTAAGCTTATAATATACATATATAATTACATTTGTACATATTTATATACAGAAATATAGAAATCGCTCCTTGTTAAGCACGTACGCTTGTATCATATTTCATCTTTATTTTGCTTTTACTTTACGAATACAGTTATGTACGTATATATCGGTTTTATATTAAAAATGCTGTGCAATGGTTTGTCTATAAACTCCTGCCAGAAGCAGTAACCTACACGTTATTAATAAACACTTTGCTCTGACAGCAATCAACGTTGAAATTGAGCTAAAGTGTGAATATCATGAAGGCGGAGATGCGAGTTTAGAAACACTTTGAGGTTGCAGAAAGTAAGACCTACATATTTATTCACGTACATTAAAAAATTAGGAGCAAAGCATAATAAGTCTGTGCCTGTTGTGCAGTATGTCGTGTGGCCACACGTGATCTATGTATTTTCTTGATTATTCCTTTTAATAAGAACGTAAGTACGAAAAAGAGGGGAGAGGAAAGGAAAGATCGAAATGTTGATGGTTTGTTTTCGATTAGCTATTGGTATGTTATCGATGGGTATATACTTCGTATAATAAAGGCTATCGCTGAGTTATCGACTTTTAATTGGTTTACTTTCGAAATGTTATCGATTAACTATCAAAAGGTTGTTGATTCTTATGGAAAAATAAAAGAAAATTAATTGATTTGCTATCAAAAATGTAGCAATTTTTTTTCGAAAAGTTATCCGTTATTACTCGCAAAGTTATCGATTTGTTGCCGAAAATTATCGTTTTGTTTTCGAAAAAATATGTGTTATCGGTACATAATCAATTTGTTAGCGACATGCTATCGAAGTTTATCAAAAATTTGGCTATTATTCGAAAGAATATAAATTTGCTCCCCGCGTGTCGAAGTCGATAAAGTTTTTCTTAAATAGCCAAACAATTTTTTTTCTGGTAAAGTTAACCCAGTTATGGCTTAGACCTGACACAAACCTGGGCTAGTTCTGGATAATTTAAAAATATTAGTCTTCAAGCATTTTTGATTAAGAAACCAGGCATCTGAGCATTTTCTTTCATACAAATTTTGAACGTAAAATTTTTATAAGGAAGAAAATACTGAACACAGCTGACAAAAAAAAAAAAAAAATTGCAAAAATCAGGAAATTATTTCAATGGACTAGGACTAATATTTCAATGGTCTGCAAAACTTGTTACTCTGAAAAACTATAAATATTTTTGTATGCATTATGCGGGAACTGCCCTCATTGCTTTTAAATGCATGAAAACATTTATTTGAAGGAATTTTTAATTTATATTTTTATTTAATAATTTGGGAATTTTATTTAACAATTTGGGTTGTTTAAATTTTTCCCAAATTATTAAATAATGGTTATTTTTATTGACCATTTTTATATTTATTGAAGATTCTTGTTTAAAAACAGAAGTTTCAGGAATTTCGCGTATGATCGTGAAATTAAGTTACCAATAATTGTATCATTTAGTTGTACATGTTCTTATAAAATACCAAGGTGTAAACTATAAAAATTCCTTGTGCTAATACTCATTTCCGTGAAAACTATTACGTGTATCTTTTTATACATAAATATAGTTCATTTGAGATTTAAATTGACTCCTATTCATATTTGCTATGTATTAGTTACTGCGCACACATATATATGTATGTATATAAGTGCCATTTTCGAATTGGTAAAAGTCAGGTATTGATTTCCGCTGAACTAATTTTGAATTTACAAACTAGATTGCAACAACAAGATATAGAGTAATGTATAACTTTAGGCGATTCTTTAAACTTTTGACAAAGCCGCTACATACACTTTTATTTTCTATCACTTAAACCGATTGTAAAGAAGTTTCTTTTGTGATTTATAAATGTTAAAGCTTAAAGTGATAGTAATCCATCAGTAAATGTGAATACATACATATACTTACCATATACGTAACTTAGATTTTGGGTTGTGGGCAAGTAGTTTGAATTTCGAGATGCGTGAAATTTATGCGTCACATCTAAATATTCTTTCACCATGGCGGAATTGCTGATGAACTTGCATATGTATGTATGTATGTATGCATACAATACATAGTTTAACCGAATCATTTGTGAATATACACACGTGTATGAATACATATGTCTGTACATATACCGCTATGTTCCAATTTGCAATTCTCATGATATGCGCAGCTAAAGATTAATCAATAGGATTTACGGAGTTGCTGAAACACATATGTATGTACATAAACGTATAATTTCGTGGTTTAATACGCACACACATATGCATGTATGTGTTCACTTTTTTTGAAAATAAAGCAGTAATTTTTGCTAAGTGGCAATTTCGGTTGAACGTGAGGTACTTTAAGCGATGATGAAAGTACTTTCATTACTTTTATATAAATAAGGAAAATTCATCATTAACAAACATCTGTACACACATAAGCAACTTGAAGTATGTTCAGGCTGATGTATTAAAGGTTGAATAACAATAAAAAAAAAAAACTTTTATTTTGTAATTTATAATTACGCCTAGTTCAACCACATCTTAATTTTGACATGAGACTTTGCTTATTGCGTACCGTAAATGTGTAAATTAAAATTCGGATTTTGTAATTGTAATCTAGCAGTAATACTGTAGATAAATGGTTGGCAGAAAAAGGCAATATCAAAGCACGTTTAAGACTTATTAATTTAATTTATTTTAATAATTACTTTTAAATTTTCCATTTGGAAAATAATAACTCAAACTACTATTTTTGATGCTCTTTATTTTCGTCGAAATTTTTATAGTTAAACTTAAAGATAAACGCGTAATCTCGATGTGTAAATCCAAAAAGCTCGATGTGTAAAGACACAAATGTAAAGGGTAAATTAAGCTCACCCAGTCATTGAAGTTCAGCCACAACAGAGGTAACTTTACCAGAAACAAATACCTTAGAGGTTTTAGGCAAAACTTTGTTTTGTGTAAGTTTTATAGGTATTTTTCCCATAACAAACCAAATTGGCAATACTGCTAGGAAAGTCGATAACTTTTCGTTAGCAAATCGATACCTTTTGATAATAAAACTTTAAATTTTTAATAACACATTGATAGTATATTTATAATATTCCAGAAAAAATCAATTACTTTTCGATATCAAATAGAAAAATTAAAAAAAAACAAGAATATAAATTTTCGATAACAAATCGATAACTTTTTATAACAAATTGATAATAACAAGATAAAAATTGTTAACATACTGAAAAAAATCGATTCTTTTTCGATAACAAATCGAAAAATTTTTATAAAAAATCGATAACACCAAGATAAAAAATTATTAACATACAGAAAAAATATCAATTCTTTTTCGATAACAAATCGATAAATTTTTCGTAAGAAATAAATACCTCTCTTACAACCTCTTGACACATTTTTAATAAACAAGCGATTAATTTTCCATAAATAATCGATAGTTTTTCGACAATAAATCAATAATGTTTATTACTTCCATAGAAAGTCGATAATTCGTCTATACATCATCTATAAGCACCTAAAACAAATCGATAACTTTTCGCATCCCATCGATAAGAAACTGATAACTCATCGATAACAAACCATTATCAAACCTTTTATCTCATATCAAATTAAACGCGTACATTGGTCCAACTCTATGCTACAGTGTAGTAGCTACACTAAGTTTACATTCTGTATTCTTCCAAAGACTTCGCCTGCGCTTATGATCTGGACTTCCCAATACCGTGAGCAAAACTGTTTACACACGAATAAAAATTAATCAATTTAGCTTTAGTCTACGAAATAATGAATGAATTTATGTAATTCTCACATATCTACGTATGTAGTTTGATTATTTGGATTTGAAGTTTGACCGCATTTTGCATTTCAAGTTTTTTATTTTTATTGTAGTCTCATATTAAATAATCTCTCTTTTGTAAATTTGCAGCTAGAAAATGGAAGGTTTAAAAGGCCCTTTAAATAGTAGAGAGTTGCGAAAGAGTAAGATAAATAATAAAACACAATATATCGAACTAAACAAGTTCTTAAACAAGAATATTTCTGAGTATGCTTTAAATTTGTGAACTACCTCCAACAAAAGATTTCCCATTCATTTTTTTAACGAAAGTACGTTGAGGTTCTTCTTTATAATACTCTCTTCATATGTACAAATATACATAAAAACGCTGTAAGTACACTTGAATTGCTCGAACACAGGATACCACTTTACTCTCTCACTGAACTAAGAAGTTTATTCTTTTTATTTCCTCAACATCAATTTTTGTATTCTTCTTTTTACTTCAACAATCCTTTTTACGTTTCTACAACATTTTGACACAAATGCCTTAAGAGTAGCTTGCTCTCCAATCAGACATAAAAAGAATATATTAGCAAGGATTTGCAAAAACATTGATAGCCAAAAGCAAATTACTATCGTTGTCCTTTACTAAGAACTGTTCTTGGGATGCATTACTAAATTGCTGTAAGAAAGTCCCATACCTGACGTCACGAATATTAGAGCATACGTTAGAATAAGGTTGATAAAGTCCCCACCTCTGACGTCATATTCTTATGCATGGTTAACCAGTCTAAAATGAAAAACGACTATGGAAAAACAATAGCATAGGTGAATGGGACATTAGAAGGAATTCCAAAGATTCTAAATATTATAGTTTTAAAAGTAACTTTAATAAGTAAGGACGGGACTTCATACCTTTCGTGAATGGGGCTGAACAATAACCTTATCCCATTCGTAATCTCCAAATAATGCGCAGTATAAGATAAGAAATATATAGTGAACAGATGTACATACCTAAACGATTTTAAGATAAATATAAAAATGGCAAAAAACACCCTTATCTGAACGATCGGTTGTATGGGATATATATCATATATAGCTCCGATCGAAATGATTTTTACGTGACATCTTCTATAATATATTAGAATATATAACACCAAGCTTCACGTTTTTATATTGGAAACTAACGGAGAAATGGCCAAAAATCTTTCTAAATTGCGGCAAGAATGACCAAAATCTTCTTATCTGAACGATCGGTTGTATGAGAGATATATGTTATAGTGGTCCGATCCTACCGGATCCTACAAATACCTAATATAATACAAAAATACATCCTTGTGCCAAATTTCATTGAGATATCTTCTATATTTCTCAACGTTACAAACATCGGACCAAAGTTAATATACAATTTCACGTTCATGAAAGGTATAAAAACTGTTGTATAAAAATAAACTTACAATAAAAAAAACCAACTTTGACTATAACTAGAAGGAGTAGAAAAAATTCCAAAATTAATTTTTGAATCCTCTCAGCATAAGCTTCAAATTAACGGGCAGACATTTGTAAGTTCTTTATTTCATATGAGTTCCAGCTCAGCCTTATTTGCATTGCCCATTTTCAACATTTTTGTAAAGCATTCGATAAATTATGTCATTCTTTACTTCTATATAAACTCGACATGCTTGGGTTTCAACCTAGTCTCACTCATAGGATTTCGTCCTATCTCTGTGGCAGAACACAAATAGAAATCTTTAGAAATATTTTTTCGAGTATCATTAGTGTCACCTCCGGTGTTGCTCAGGGCAGCCATCTTGGCCCGATTCGGGATTTGCTATTTATAAGCAATATCTCTACAACTATAAAATTTTCTAAAATCTTGATATATGCTGATGATGTAAAACTTTTTAAGACTTACGCGTCGATTGAAGAACGTTCTTTACTTCAGACGGATTTAAATTGCTTAGCTACTTGGTGCAATGTGAACCACCGCTTAATATTCAGAAATGTAAATTCATGTGTTTTTCGCGTACGAGTTTACAACCAGCTTCTTACACAATTAACAACCAAAACCTTGAAAGTGTTAAAGTTTTTGTAGACCTGAGCAGTTACAATGAACTGCAAACTTAGCTTCAACACTCACATAAATATCACTGTCAATATAGCTAAAGGTGTTCTAGCATTTGTGAGAAGGTGGGCGAAAGAGTTTAGCGACCTCTACGGTACAAAAACCCTCTTCACAACGTTGGTTAGACCGATATTAGGATATGGCTCAATAGTCTGGAATCCGCGTTTTCAAGTCCATATTCACAAGCTCGAATCTATGCTAAAAGAGTTTTTACTCTTTACTTAAGGAATTTTCAATGGGACTCTTCATTTAATTTTCCACCTTACACTAATCGATTAAAACTTATTAATCTTCCAACTCTTGCTAGTCGAAGAGAAATGCTTGGCGTAATATTTAAGACAAAACTACTGAATGGATGGACTTCAAGCCCATTTCTCCTGAACGAAGTGAACTTTAGTGGTCCCTGTCGCACTCCGAGACACTGCAAACCTCTTCTTTAAAACAATGTAGAACGAGTTTCGAAGTTAACGTACCTTTCCGGTGTTTGTGCCAAGATTGTAACTCTCACTCAAATGCCTTTGATATGTCGGACTCCCTTTTTTCTATGAAAAGACTGTCCTTATCTCTCTTTATCCTTAATACTGTATATGTTTGTTTCTATATTCTATTAATTTAAGTTTTATCCTCAGCTGATGATATTTCTTCTGTAGCTGAGCAGTTTTAGATCTCGACGCTTGACAAACCACTACCGATAAATGAATCGGCAAAAAAAATAATTTATAAATATGTAATACAATTAATAAAAAAAAAAAAAAAGAATGAACAGGATTAGCATGGTGTCATTGGGCCAATTGAGGGCAGTGCGCTGCCACAACGTCCAATTATTAGGGGGACTCATGATAGCATATAAACTTATAAGGTGTAAAATTATATCCATTTACACACGCGGTTATATGAACGCACCTAGTAATACTCTTGATAAAATTGATTGTTTTTCAGCTGTATTATTTCCAAAAAAATTTTTTTGATTGTTATACAAATTAAAAAATACCAAGATTAAGTGAAAAATCAAAACTAAAACGCCTTTACTTGCTGATGTTGGAGATTTTTGACGAAAATGCCGTCTGTAATGTCTGCAAGGTTGCATTCCTTTGAGTTTACCGCGTTTACACAATGAAATGTGCGCGTAAATTTATACAGATTAGGGGGACTCATGTAACCGTATAAATGCCTTATAAAGTGTGTAAACGTATAAATTTATCTAGATTACGCACGAGCTGTCAAATTTTGTATGAAAAATCATTTACACAATTTGTATAAATTTACGCGCACATTTCATTGTGTAAACGCGGTAAACTCTAAGGAATGCAACCTTGCAGACATTACAGACGGCATTTTCATCAAAAATCTCCAACATCAGCAAGTAAAGGCGCTTTAGTTTTGATTTTTCACTTAATCTTGGTATTTTTTAATTTGTATAACAATCAAAAAAAATTTTTTTGGAAATAATACAGCTGAAAAGCAATCAAGTTTATCAAGAGTATTACTAGGTGCGTTCATATAACCGCGTGTGTAAATGGATATAATTTTACACCTTATAAGTTTATATGCTATCATGAGTCCCCCTATTGTGTAAATGAATTTTCATACAAAATTTGACAGCTCGTGCGTAAACTAGATAAATTTATACGTTTACACACTTTATAAGGCATTTATACGGTTACATGAATCCCCCTATTATTATTATTACCTCTACAAATAGTGTGTGCCCACTATTCACAGCACCGATTCAGCTGTTGGTTATATACTATGGCCAACAGAGGTGTGTGTCTCCGCTTTTCGGTACAACCCACTCTGTAGCTAGGTATTTAACCACTGCCGCTAGATGGGTCTTCTAAATATTATCTAAGTGAGGATAAGAGTTTTTTTACCCACAAACGTAGACGTATATACGTGTAAAAAAAAAAAAACACGGCTAGTGTTACTTATATGTGTATTGCCCATTTTTCGCTTCTCTACCTTCCCAATATCTTTTCACGCTTGAGTCGGTGCGTACAATAATAAAATAGTGTTAGCAACAAAACAGCCTTATGACTATTATTTAATTTATATATTTTTGGAATCTATTTTAATCAAAGTAAAGTAATAATGTATGCATTAAACCTTTTTCACAGCCTGTTGCTTACACTTAATGGTAAGAAAAATTAATTAGTAACCCTCCCTGCTATGTGCTAATAGGATAATATATGGCGCAAGAAGAAAATGTATTTTTTTTACATGTACATTTATGTATATCTACTTATATATGAATATCAAGAAAAAAATTTTAAATAAAGCATTTATTTCTATTACTTGCTAAAGTGGATATGAGCTGTATGTTTTAATAAGAATCGATATAGTTACATACATATACACATATGTAGATATTTGAACGTAATCGTGTGTATATAATAACATTTTTGCCCTTCATTGGCAAATAGTATAAATAAAATAATTACCACCACATTATATGATTAAATTTAATGCATAATTTATATCGAGGTTGGGTGACATTACGAAGCCATCGTAAAAGTGTATGGCATATAAGGATGTATGTGTAACGGTATTTTGAAGATAAGTGAAAATATTGTGGGCGCTACTGGATTTTGTTGAAGGCTGCAGAAGCAATAAACCTACACAATGAATACTCAGAAGCACTTCGGTGCCTAAACTACGTTTTACCTTAGACCTGTAGAACAATGGGTCGGTGGATAAATGGGAATTACTACAGTAGTTTGGCCCAAATACGGTACAGATATTAACAAAAACGTTTCGGACTTCAATACCACCATTCACGCAATTCTGGAAAGACACGTACCTAAGCGTAAACGTGTTTCCACTGAACTGGTCCAAATATGATCCACCAAAGAGCTGAAATCTTTAAAAAATAAAAAATCGCGTTCCTTCAAGCTGTACAAAAAGACGTGTTCACACTCTGTCTACTTGAAGTACTCTATATTGCGTCATAAAAAATACCTATCTCTGTACGATGAAAAAGAAAATAACTTGCAATCCGAAAGCTTTCTATGATTTCGCAAACTCTAAACGTAGGGTTAAAGGGTTTCCTTCTGGTATGAAATACCGTGATGATTTCTCTAGCGACGATCAATGTATTGCCAACTTCTTTGCGCAATTTTTTAATTCTAACTATTCCGCTGAATCAAATTCGTTGTCTAATGAATACCCGTATCAACTTAAATCAGTTAACGCAATTAATATTCCAGCAATATCTCCTGAGAAGGTTTTTTTACATTTAACGTTTTTGAAGGAATCTTCACTTTCACACTGACTTCAGTAAAGCATTTGATAAAGTTTCCCACTCCTTGCTTATCAACAAGCTTGATCGACTTGGCTTCCAACCTGGTCTCACCCAGTGGATCTCTTCGTATCTCTGCGGTAGAACGCAAAAAGTAATTTTTAGAAATACTCTTTCAAATATTATTAATGTTCCCTCTGGCGTCCCACAGGGCAGTCATCTCGGTCCAATTCTGTTCTTACTGTTTATTAATGATATCTGTACCACAATAAAATATTCCAAAATTTTAACGTATGCTGTTGATGTAAAACTTTTTAGGTCCTATGCGTCTATTGATTAATGTCATTTGCTTCAACCGGATTTAAACTATTTAGTTGCTTGGTGCAACGGAAACTCAATGCCGTTGAACCTCAATAAATATAAATTCATGTGCCTCTCTCGAAGATCTTTGCCAGCAGCCTCTTACGTAATTAATAATTTTTGTCTTGCATCAGTAAATTATTTTGTTTACTTGGGAGTTACGATGGATGCTAAACTTAGTTTCAGCCTTCATATTATGTCTACTGTCAATAAGGCTAGATGTGTTCTATCATTCGTGAAACGATGGTCTAAAGAATTTAGTGACACTTATATAACTAAAGCCCTTTTTACCACAATAGTTAGACCGATACTAGAATACGGATCAGTAGTTTGGTATTCGCGATATCAAGTTCATGCAGATAGACTAGAGTCAATACAGAAGCAATTTTTACTTTTTTCTTTAAAGAATTTTCATTGGGACTCTGAGTATAATCTTCCACCTTATACTGGTCGGTTAAAGCCTATCAATCTTTCAACCCTCGCAAATCGTAGAGAATTGTTAGGCGTACAATTCATGGGTAAACTACTGAATGGATTGATTTCTAGCCCCTTCCTTTTGAACGAAGTAAACTTCAATGTACCATCACGAGCGTCAAGACATTACAAACCTCTTCATTATGAGGCTGTACTGAACTAATTTCGAATGAAATGAACCTTTTCGGTGTTTGTGTCATGATTTTAACTCTCATTTGAACTCGATTGATATAACAGATTCACTTTTTACTATAAATAAAACTGACCTATCCTATTTTAACTCGTAACAAAAAAAAAAAAAAAAAACAATGTAGTGTATGTATTATTTCCAACTGTTATATAATACTCAGCTGATCATACTTATTCTGTAGCTGTGCAGTTTTAGATCTCAACGCTTAACAAACCTCCGCCTATCAACTACTCGGCAAAAACAAAATCCATGCGTCATGCGGATGCGCCCCGAGTTTATCCGCTGGGTTAAAAAAAAAAACAAAAAAAAAAAAAAAAAAAAACGGTGGATGCTAGGTAATGAATTGCTGGCAAATATTTTTCTTGGAGATAGATTGATGGTAAGCGTACTTTGGATCAGTGAGTGCTGTGCCGACGTACGTCTTCATAACTGGTTGATCTGTGTATCGGTGTGAAAAACTCTGTCCATGGATGCAAACTCAAACATTGTTGTTAAGGGTACGACTATAGCGCACGCATCAGTGTCTTGGAGATTACCTGGATGAAAATTCCTATACCCAGGTACATGAAAATTGGTTGATAGTCGGGCTGAAAGTGTAATAATTGTGCAGGATAAATTACGTACTAAGAGAAAAATTTGCTACTTTTAACTATGGAGTTAACACACACAAAAATATATTTAAAAATTCTTTTAAAAGGGTGCGAAATAATTTTTTAAATTTCATTTTTACATTCACAAGAGCTACAATACTAATTAGTCCGTGAATTTTTTCACCTCTTTTGTATGATAAGCCCTATAGAGCGTACCGCCCCAAAAATAAGCAAGTTAAAATACGCATATGTATGTATTAATGAATGCACATCGTATATATTCATTCATGCAGATATCATTTGTTTGCCTTAATTTTGATTTTAATACATCAGCGGCATAAATTGATTATTGTTATAAATATTTTTGAGATTTGAATTACAGTTAAATATAATCTCGATAATTTGCATAAATAAATTTAAATGTTTTGAGTAAGTATAACTGTTATTTCGTTATTGAATTAGTTAAAAAACAAATATGGAAGACTAAATTCGGGCAAAGCACAACATTATATACCCAGTTGCGTGCTCTCACATATATTTAATAAGATGTAATGAGAAATGCCACCAAAATTAAATGATATGGAAAAAATGTGTGAACCAAATCGCTTAACTAAGAGGAGCGGATCAGGATCACAAATTTGTTTTTATTTCTTTTTTTGTATTTTGCACTAACATATTTATAATGGTAATAAATATTTTGTGAAGGTTGAAAATTCAAGCAACTCTTTAAAAAAAATGGTTGTGGTCGCTAACGCATTTTCCTCATATCTATATAAAATGCCAAAAAAAATTATTGAGCAAAGTTACAAAGTGATACAAATGGCTACCGATATAAATAAAATAAATAAATGTAAGGCGCGATAACCTCCGAAGAGATCTAAGGCCGAGCTTCTCTTCCAATTTGCGTCGTGCTCCTCTTGATTTTTCCCTACAAATTGGCCGGACGGGACCTACATGTTTTATGCCGACTCCGAACGGCATTTGCAAGGCAGATGAGTTTTCACTGAGAGCTTTTCATGGCAGAAATACAATCGGAGCGCTTGCCAGACACTGCCGAGGGGCGCCCCCGCTTAGAAAAATTTTCTTCTAATTGAAAAATCTTATTTCTAAAATTTTGATGTTGCTTTGCCCGGGAGTTGAACCCAGGGCATACGGTGTGATAGGCGGAGCACGCTACCATCACACCACGGTGGCCGCCGATATAAGGCTTGCATAATTTCTAAACCTTGTAGTATAAAATTCAATTTTCCTAAGTTTTACTTAATTTCTATTTTGTTAAAAAAAGATAATCCACTCGCTAAATTTCATTACTTTACTAATATTTGTTTATGCATTGCCCCATATTTTCAATGTTCGAAATTTACAATATCGAAAAAGTAGAAGTGTTTATTAACTAAATTCTACCATTTTCAAGGCAAACATATTTCGAGTTCATGGAAGCTCATGTGCATAATTTGGTGAAGATATCTTTATTTTGCTCAAATTGTTATATTAACTTACAGAAGGAATAACAGACGTACGTGTGGGCATATCTGGGCGTGGCTGCCGAACGATTCGTCTCTTTCTACCTTTCCGCCTTTTTCATCCCATTCTGTCTAGCTCCTTCTCCCTCCCCTGCTCCATTTATCTTCGTCTAACTCTATCTCTTTCCCAGTTTCTTTTTCCTTCCCTCGTTCTTTATCTCGTATTCTTTTTATTCTTCTCCATACCTTGTTCCCAGTCCCAGTCCTAGTTCTTGTTCCAGTGCCAGTCCCAGTCTTTCTTGAACTCACATTCCTACTCCCACTCTCCCTAAGGGTTGTATGTATTTTTGAAAGCTGTTTCAAAGAAAAACCAAAAAAAAAAAAAATGTTTTTAATAAAATTTTGGGGTGGATCACCCTTACCATTATGGGGTATGAAAAATAGATAAGATCCGATTCTTTGAGCTACTCAATATGCTCACAAAATTTCATGACAGTCGGTCGAAGGTGTTCAACCAGTAACCCTGTGACAGTTTTTCAGTCACTGGTATTAGGCGCTTTCAGCGAACACCATTTGAGTAACAAAATATATTTTCTCTGAACGGTGAATTGGGCCAACTGCCAAATGATATAATTAACCTTAAACTGTAAGGAAAAGGACTTCTTAAATAATTTTTCACACTTCACTATAAAAACAAGGTCAAAGAACTGTCAGATAGCAGAATAAACATGTTGGGCAAAGCCATGATTCAATTAGTAGAGGTGTGTTCTTCAATGACGGCACAGCTTTAACACTCCCAAACTGAAAAACCTGGACGGGTCGCTTTTACGAAGTAAGGAAAACGGGTAATAATTCAATCCCGTTTAGCGAAAATTGTAGTAGAAAAGTACTTTTAGTAGTATATTAGTAGTGATAATAAATTTGTAAATGCCAACAGGTTTTGGAGGAAATAATTCATTTTCTACTAAATATTTCGTGAATTGATAAAGAGCTATGTTGGTTTAGAATTTTATTCACAAATACACTATATCAAAATTTGTTTCAAAAACTCCCTATATGAGCATACGTTCAATGCATTTTGAAATAAGAGGGAGTTAATGAAAAGCAGTCTGAGGCACTCTTCAATCTAATTCTAATATAGGGCGTTTTTGTGACAAATCGTGAAATGGGACGTTTTTGAAAAATATTTTGAGATAGGACGATATTGAAAAGGCAGCCGACATGGTCTGACAGAAAAAAATTAAAGAAGAAAATGGCTTATTGTCTTAGAACTTTATATTCCGGTCTTGACTTCGACAGAAGAGTTCAGATTTTATGCGGTCTGGCTACACAGGGAGTATTCACCATTTTATTCTGAAATTTCGGAAAGCTCCTTAACGTTAAGTATTCCTTACGTTGAGTGTTCCGGATAAACTGTTAATTTAGAATATTCGGAACACGTTCGTTTGATACTACCTCACGAGGTCCGAATATACATAATATTCCAAATATAAACCGATTCCCCAAATTCTTAAATGGAGACGAATGTTCCGAACATACGGAAAGAATAAGTTAACATGCTCAATGAGAAGATTCCGTTATGGCATTTCCATTATTTACTAATGTCATTTTTACATGAATCGATTTACTAGTCGAGTTTGTGACGTTGAACGATGAATTTTGAATTGGTTTAGGTTTCGCATGTTCCTAGGTTTACGAAAGTGCACGATTCCTTGATGTCCGTACTATTCATAAAACCAATGTTCAGTCACGCTAATAGATCATGGCATAGTTAATAAATTCATCATAAAATTAAAATAAATGTTCTAAGGAATTATGCAGTTCAGTACTTATCGGGTATTTGTAAACTGATTGCTTCATATTTCTACTACTAATATTTTTCGAAAAATCGCAAAGAAACAACACAGTTAACGGATGTCAGTTCGATTTGGGAGCAAAATGGCTGCAATTGTCAAAAAATTTGACATTCGAGCAAACCTCTTGTGGTTGAATCAAGGGGCAAAGCAAACTTAGCGGAAAACAAGTAAGGAGGGTTAAGTTCGGGTGTAACCGAACATTACATACTCTTCGTTCTATAGGTGTTCGCCTTTTCGAGATATAGCCATAAAGGTGGAACAGGGGTGACTTTAGAATATGTTTGTACGATATGGGTATCAAATGAAAGGTGTTAATGGGTATTTTAAAAGGGCGTGGGGCTTAGTTATATAGGTGGACGCCTTTTCGAGATATCGCCATAAAGGTGGACCAGGGGGGTGACCTAGAACATCATCGGTTGGATATCGCTAATTTATTTATATATGTAATACCTGCCAAGCTTTCAAGGGTTTTTTATTTCGCACTGCAGAACTTTTTCATATTCTTCTACTTAATATGGTAGGTGTCACAACCATTTTAAAAAGTTTTTTCTAAAGTTATATTTCGCGTCAATAAAACAATCCAATTACCATGTTTCATCCCTTTTTTCGTATTTGGTATAGAATTATGGCATTTTTTTCATTTTTCGTAATTTTCGATATCGAAAAAGTGTGCGTGGTCATAGTCGGATTTCGTTCATTTTTCATACCAAGATAAAGTGAGTTCAAGTAAGCACGTAAACTAAGTTCATTAAAGATATGTCGATTTTTGCTTAAGTTATCGTGTTAACGACCATGCGGAAGGACAGACGGACGACTGTGTATAAAAACTGGGCGTGGCATCAACCGATTTCGCCCATTTTCACAGAAAACAGTTAGCGTCATAAAATCTATGCCCCTACCAAATTTCAAAAGGATTGGTTAATTTTTGTTCGACTTATGGCGTTAAAAGTATCCTGGACAAATTAAATGCAAAAGGGCGGCCCCACGCCCATTTTGAAATTTTCTTTTATCTTTGTATTTTGTTGCATCATATCATTACTGGAGTTGAATGTTGACATAATTTACTTATATACTGTAAAGATATTAAATTTTTTGTTAAAATTTGACTTAAAAAAAAATTTTTTTTTAAAAGTGGGCATGGTCGTTCTCCGATTTTGCTAATTTTTATTAAGCGTACATATAGTAAAAGGAGTAACGTTTCTGCCAAATTTCATCATGATATCTTCAACGACTGTCAAATTACAGCTTGCAAAACTTTTAAATTACCTTATTTTAAAAGTGGGCGGTGCCACGCCCATTGTCCAAAATTTTACCAATTTTCTATCCTGCGTCGTAAGTTCAACTCATCTACCAAGTTTCGTCGCTTTATCTGTCTTTTGTAATGAATTATCGCACTTTTTCTGTTTTTCGAAATTTTCGATATCGAAAAAGTGGGCGTGGTTATAGTGCGATATCGTTCATTTTAAATAACGATCTGAGATGTGCGCTTAGGAATCTACGTACCAAATTTCATCAAGATACCTCAAAATTTACTCAAGTTATCGTGTTAACGGCGGACGGACGGACGGACATGGCTCAATCAAATTTTTTTTCGATCCTGATTATTTTGATATATGGAAATCTATATCTATCTCGATTCCTTTATATATGTTCAACCAACCGTTATCCAATCAAACTTAATATATTCTGTAAGCTCTGCTCAACTGAGTATAAAAATTTGACGTAAAATCTTAACCGTTAAGTAAACTATAATACTAAACGGTGCGCCCAGAAAATTGTCATTCAACGATTGTGTTTGCTAACACCGCTCATTATCAACTACTTCAAGCGGAGAAAGCTTGAAAAACACGTTCACACTAGCGAACAGCTAGGATTACATGTCAAATCTCTGTTCGGTGATATCAGCCCTGTGCCTCTTGACCCCCTCCTAGATCCATTCCTGGGTCTAAAACAGCATAAAACTTCCTTTTTGTCATAGCCTATCTTATGAGATGTATTTTTTTTATAACCTGGTCTGGGGACAGGTTTTTTAATAATGCAAAAACGAAATATTCTTTTTTGCCTTTTTCATCGTCATTGGTTGCTTGCAATAACATTTTTACTTTACAAACCACTCAGAAAAATGTTTAATTGGGCCACCTTTATTTTCAGCCCGTGGCTATATAAGCAAACATTTTGTTGTTACTAAAGGAAAATTAAAGTTCTCGAAGTACTTCACTTTGCTGCATTAAAGGCTTCAAAGTTCGTACGCATTTCACAAAACTTACTACTTAGACTCATTTGTAGTATGCAGTAGGGTGGACCAAACTATTTTTTTGTTTTCCGTTGGTATAGGAAAAATATCGTGCAAGACATATCAAAAGATAGCTTGTAAAGATGTAAGTTGTAAGTTTTGGTGTCGAGTAGTGCCTAATCTCAACTTAAGTTTTTCCATACAAATCGCATGCAGCATTTTCAAGTTTTTATATAAAGTATAACAGAACCCTAACCCTAAGTACCTAAGTAATAAGCCCTACATATTCTTATAGGAAATTAAATTACCTACAAAACAGGTTGAAACAATTTTTTGCCCACTTCACTCGATTGTTAGTTATTTGAGGTTAAATTCAACCCCTAATTGGAATAACTAAGTCGTGGCGAGGCACGTCCAAAAATTCAAATAATAAGCTAAAATTTCTACTTTTTGGAGTTTCCTAATCATAGTTTCATGATACCCACGGGCAAAAAAAAAATTTTTTTTTACACAACGTTATTTATACAATTCGTTTGGGGAGCATCATGAAATTTGAGTTTGAACTTTAACCTCTAATTTTTTTAATCTTTTTTAAAGTCCGAAAAATATTTTTTGGTATAGAGGAGAAGAAAAATGTTTTATTTTTGGCACACCCTAGTATGCACACAGTCTTCCTTTTCTCCCAACATTGTTAATTTGAAACTAAAACAAAAAAAAATTAAAAAAGTAAGTAAGCAAGCTTAAAATTATTTGGTTGAATTGAACATGGGTTCGCTCCATTGCTTATATGCATAAGTAGACAAATAAAAGTTAGCATGTGATATGAGAGCTAACTTTTTTCTTCATTTGGCAACCGCAACTTAAAATTGTTGTTCGCTGTAATCATGGTAGTACTTTTTTAGGGCGTAGTCACTTGAATTTGATTGCAAATGCAGATTACATTGTTTCATTTGATTGAAAATTTAATTGAATTCAACGCTGCTGACGTTTATCTTTTTTAAATATTTGTTTGAAATTGCCAACTAAATGAAAGAAGAGATAATACATAGATACATACAAAAGGGCTTGGCACACATGTGCTTAAAAAGCATAAAAGGATTTTCAAGATTTTCAAAAAATCTTAGTTCAAAATTTTAAACCCAACGCTGGTTTATGTATTCGATTTAATTTTTATACAAACATGTTACGGTTTTCTTAAAAAATTTGCAATAGATTGCGAATTCAAGGCTTTTTATCTCTTTTTATCTTTTTTTTTTTGCTGCCCTACCAAATGTATTGCGCGCTGCCAGTAGTAAGTCAAATTTTATAAACTTTTTCGATAACGCAAAAAAGGACTTTTTTTGGTAAATAGCTTTATATCAATATGGACGTTGTTTTAGTAAAAATCAATTCCACGCAAACATACCCGTACCGGTACCGGGGTAACCTTTGTTTTACATTATTTAAAGTTTTTGGGTTTATGTTTCCGGCAAAGCAACCTCAAAAACATTGAAAAAAAGATTTTTTCAATTAGAAACAAGTAAGGACGGGACTGTCTTCGGCTGTGCCGAAGACTTCATACCTTTCTTGAATGGGGGTGAACAATAATCTTATGCCGTTCGCAATCTCCAAATAATCGGATGTATAAGATAAGAAATATATAGTGAACAGATGTACATACCTACACGATTTTTAAGATAAATATAAAATAAAAAATGGCAAAAAACCCCTTATCTGAACGATCGGTTGTATGGGATATATTCTATATATAGCTCCGATCGAAATGATTTTTTCAGGAAATCTTCTGTGATTTATTAGAATATATATCACCGAGTTTCACGTTTATACGTTCTAAATTGCGGCAGGAATGATCAAAATCGCCTTATCTGAACGATCGATTGTATGGGAGATATATGTTATAGTGGTACGATCCTACCGGATCCGACAAATGTCTAATATAATACAAAAATACATCCTTGTGCCAAATTTCATTGAGATATCTCAAATTTGAGGGACTAGTTTGCGTTCAAATAGACAGACGGACGGACAGACGGACATGGCTATATCAACTCAGTTCGTCGCCCTGATCAATTCGGTATACTTAATGGTGAGTCTATCTTCTATATTTCTCAACGTTGCAAACATCGGACCAAAGTTAATATACCATTTCATGTTCATAAAAGGTATAAAAAGGGTTTCCTTCTCACGGCAGAGGTTTGCCAAACACTCCGAGTATATTTCAGCCATATTAGCTTCCCAGTGAAGAGTCATCTTGCTGATGCCGTTCGTGTCGGCATAAAACGTCATGCCTCCCATCACGCGCATTGTTAATTGCGTAGGTGGAGTATACTAAACATCTCTAAGAAGTTTTTGGCCTTTGTATATAGAAACAGTAACTATATTCCGATATTCCTGTAGTGTCTTACCTCAAAAGGTCACTGAACGCGATGCTAAAGATATTATTATTTATTTATTTATTACGACTCTAAGAGCCTAGTTCAAAACATAAAAATATGATTGCATTAATTAACATGTGTACTTAATCTAAATTTTTAAATTAAAGAAAAAATTTTAATTATGACACATGTATCACTAATGCATTTAAATCTCAACGACTATATCATTTAATCGGCCTAGATTGGTGTAGTCATACAACCGGCTGCTAAATAAGTTTCTATCACAATTTTTTATATATTCAGGTAGTTCGTTGAAGTATTTCAACCCTTTGTAAAAAGATTATTTTGTTCCGATTCTGTTTTATAATTTGGCAATTTAAAATTATTTCTCTGCCTTGTATTTATATCATGGACCTCGTAATTAAATGTAATACCTGTTCTGAGATACTCTGGCAAAATTCCGTGCTTTATGTTATAAATAAATTTTATTGTGTTAAAGAATATTTGTTGTTTAACGCTCATCCAATTTAAACTTAGAAGCATGTCTTTTATAGGAGTATCATAACGTTTGCTTAAAATAAAGCGCATTGCTTTAACCTAGATCTTCTGACTGATTACATTTAAATTTGTACCCACCAAACTACCGTCCAATTGAAGGATGACATAGACATAAATCTAGAATTATAATGGTACAGTGCCACTTGAGAAATAATTTTTTTATGAGCCACTGCGAGAAAAATAAAACACCTCCTAAAAAAAAAAACGATCCCTATAACTAAGCTGGTATAGCCAAAAAAGGAAATTGGAACAGGGAATGGCCGATGAGCTATATTTTGTATTGATTGCAAAATTAAAATAACAAGTTAATTTCCGCGATGCATGTTAAGCTCCAAAAATGCAGACAAGTTGATTATTATGCTCGTTCAGATTGCTGTGTTTGTTTGGCCCCCAATGTCAGCTTCCAGTAACAAAAGTTTAGCAGCTTCCCGGATTTTTATTTCTTACCACAGCGTTGCATGCGCAAAATCTTTCACCGGTATCTGGACGCAGTTGTGAGACATAATTTTTTTAATTTTTTGTGCTCTTTACGAATTGTGAATCTTAACTTAATATATGTATTTTACACTCATAAGATATAAGGCTTGTCTCCACTCGTTCACTAACCTTTTGTTTCGCATTACTAGCTTATCGGGGGAAAAGTTTCTTGTGAGAAGAAATTGTTTTCCTTCTAGCTACCGGCCATCAAATTTTGTTTCCTCAAGTGACGCTATTCAATTGATATTTTTGTTTTCAGGTTTATACTATCCAAGAAGTCTGTCCCCTACAGTGCTTTCAACTGACACTTAAAATATTGTGGAGTCCTGCGAAATTGTAAAGCTCCCCCTTTGTAGTCTTTTTCAATGCATTCTTAACTGGTTCAGTCATAGGTGGATCGCAGCCTTTGGTCAATTTATGTGGGCTTATAAAACTCAAATTTAAGCGCTCTTTTGTATATGTGTCCAATTGTCCCGCTCTGCATTCGATTAGCAGCAGTTCGGAGGTAGTCATTGAAACTCTAGTGCGAAATTGATGCTTTGCGCTATTGTCTTCAAATTCCGCTGCATGCTTTCTATATGATATTGTTACGAATTTACTGCAACCCCGCTTATTTGCAACCTTCTGATAACGTTCGAATCATTAAACTGTTGAATAAATAACTCCAATATTTGATAAAACAAAATGGTCTTTATTAGACTACTTTCAAAATAACACTTCTATTGCTCGACAGATAGCGTGCTTAAATCAAACTCATTTGTCGTGCTTCAACTGTTGCCGCTTTTACACTGTCCAGTTTCCTCGCCGACATACTTCTAGGCGCTTCTATTTCCAGAATTTACTAGTTAGTTATCAGCTATAAATTTCTCAGCTATAACTACAGATGCACGATTTTATAGCTTCTCTCATATCCCATACGCGTGTATATGTGAGTGATACCCTGCAAAAATCGTTGGATCATGTGGTCCACTGGAGTATATAACATTATACTCCACTGTAATGCAGCAATGGACCAACTCATGTTTCTACACGGACATATTGTAAGCTGATCATTGCTCGTTTTTAACGATTGTAATCACTACACGATGTTTATTGGACTGTGGGTACTCCATGGATTACTCTGGTGTAATGCGGAACTGGAGTATATGGTCCAGCCCTAGGACATTGCTATGTTAATTGGACCATATTTTTTGTATGAATTGTGGTTAATTTTGGAGCACTCGCTTGGTCCATAGCGAGTAATCCATACATGCATGCATGGAGTACTCGCGATCTTTGCAGGGTACTTGCACAAATGAATGCATACTTTTTGGGAGTATCTCAGATATATGCATGTGTTTGTGCGTTGCTCACCGCTGTGTGTACGTACGTATGTGTAGACATAATGATTGATTCGTTTATGTAGATACAAGTGACTGCCTGCTTTATTGTTGTTGTGGCTTCATTTACTTAGCATCAGACTAGTGATGTGAGTATCACGTAGTGTCACTAATATTCGTCAAAATATAATAAAATCTGTAAATTTTTTTTGGATATATGAAGTGAGTTGAATAACTAAATTAAAAACGACTATATAAAGATCGTATTTCTACTTCGAGTTGCGTGACCGCCCTAAAAGTTTTTGCCCAAATTGGGCCCAAAATTTTAAGTCGGTTTCGGTAATAACAATTATTGCAGATATACTTTAGCGTCACGCTTCTTTGAGTGAAAAGTTTTCATTAAGTCATTTTAAAAGCTTTCAAAGGCCAAATACGGTAGTTTGTAATATATATGTTAAACCCTTATCAAAGAATAAATATGTGCCGTGCAATTGAAATACAAAAACTACTAATGTACACAACATCCCATTGAAGTGAAAATGTCAAACCTCATTTACATGGTTAAGTACGTTTCCAAACAAAATTGCACGAAAAACTAAATTACCAAATATTTTTGGCTTTTACATCTGCTGCAAAATTACAGAGTAGCCATTTAGCTTTGAACTTACCAACACTTAAATATTAGTAAATATGCAATGGTGAACACAAAAAGTTTGTATTTGACAATGCGTGCTAAGGGTTTTCATGTTTCTCCCTAACTAAACATGACAACTTTTCCGCTTTTAGCAAAACCACAATTACACAATGTATGTCAATAGAGCAAATATGCATGAATGCTTCAATCAAACAAATATATTAAGGTGTACGTGATTTTTTGAACGAGATGAGCTTTAAATTTTTTACTTAAAAACCAAAATGAATTATCAAAACGATATAGCACTTTCAGCTAATACGAAAATTTTCCAAATCAAGAGAAACCTTCTTTTTTAATTTAAAATGAAACTTCTCGTTTTAAAATTAAATCATTTTGGGTTTTGCAATTATTCAACTTTTTCTTAAAAGCGACATCCATTAACATACTTAATTGAAGTCAAACCATCTTTCCGAACGCCCAGTTATTCAGTGTGAGTTTAAGATGCATATAAGCTGGCTTTTTAACCGCAGTTTAAACTCAGATTGAAAGTCAGGGTCTGTATTTTTACTCACAGCTTATGCGACGACTATCACAGCTATTTTAAATTTATCAAAAAGTTATCAATTTATATAAAAACGAATTGTTGTGCGTTGGTGTAGCTAATACTCAAAAACGGCTCGATAGATTTCGTTAGTTTTTTGTTTGTTTCGTTCGTTATAGTTCAAGGAAGGTTTAGAAAATCTTTTGTTTAGAAAAGTAGGCAGTACTGAGTTAGCTAATAGGAAAAGTTTAAGTTCGCTTCATCTCCGCAATGGTTTCAAGATATTCCACATATAAGTAAGGTTGCAGTGAGAGTTGTAGTGAGTGGAAGTGAGAGCTGGATTGGGAGTGTGAGAGATAGGAGGACTGAGTGGAATAAGTGATGAAAAAAAAGGAGGATAAATTAGAGATTGGTATAGAGAAAAAGGGAAGCGAAGCTCGCTGTAGGCGAACTAATTTTCGGGCTGGACAAATTATGTACAAGAAAAAAACATATTTGATATAAATAATTTTCTTTCTTGTTTTCTGAACTTTTAAATTTTGCAGACGTCACAACAACAGATTAGCTTAACACATATCATCCTAAAACTTATTTGAATATCTATACATTTCCTATGAAAATAGGTACCACATCTCATTAATAAAGTTACATGGCTGCTGCTCATGCCAGTTCGTATGTGAGTTCGAAAATGCCCTATTTCAGTATTTACTTCAAAAATGGCCTATCTCAGAACTCGATTGTAGAAGGCGCTATCCCAGAATTTTTTAAAATTGCCTTATTTGACAAAAAATGAATTGATTTTATGCTCAGTTAGCGCGTTTTTGACAATTTCTGCGACACAGCATTTATGAGTTAAATTCTGAGAAAATATCGCGTTATTGATCCGTGATCGAAAGCAATTTTTTCAATCGCAATAGCTCTGAAATAGGCTATCGGATAAGGGAAATATGTGAAATGGTAGCTACTTATAAAGCTACAACAGTACACCATAAATTTTGGGAAAGATAGCACAGTTCAAAATCTTTAGAACTAGATGATTAGCCAAAACATAATTTGATTTGACGTGAAAAAATATTCATTTGATTTGAAAGAAGTTTTAGTTGGCTTAAACAAGGTTTCACTTATAAAAAAGTTTCATTTCATTAGAAAAAAATTTATTTGAAATGAAAAAAGGTTAATTTGATTTGAAAAAAGTTCCATTTGAATTGGAAAAAGTTTAGTTTGTTTTGAAAAAGTTTATTTTGCTTGAACAAAGCTTCCTTTGATATGAAAAAACTTTCATTTGATTAGAAAAAAAGTTTCTATTGACTTGAAAAAAGTTTCATTTGGCTTGAAAAAGTTTCATTTGGTTTGAAAAAAGTTTCATTAGGTTTGAAAAAAGTTTCCTTTGATATGAAAAAAGTTTCATTTGACTTGACAAAAGTTTCTTTTAATTTGGAAAGGTTTATTTTACTTGAAAATTATTTTCTTTGATATGAAAAGTTTCATTTGATTTCAATAAAGCTTCGTTTGATTTGAAGAAATTTTCAATTGGCTTGGAAAAGTTTCATTTGATTTGAAAAGAGTTGCATTGGGTTTGAAAAAAGTTTCATTTGATATGAAAAAACTTCATTTGATTTGAAAATAATTTTATTTGATTTGAAAAAAGTTTCATTTGATTTGAAAGAAGTTCCAATTGGCTTGAAAAATGTTGACCTGAAAATGCTATAAAAGAAATAACTTTACTTGTTAAACCGTGCCAGAAAGATTTTTTATATATTTTGACAATAAACAAGTAAGGAAGGCTAAGTTCGGGTGTAACGGAACATTACACACTCCGCTGCGAAATTACAGCTTCCAAAACTTTCAACTTACCTTGTTTTAAAAGTGGACGGTGCCACGCCCATTGTCTAAAGGTCAACCCTACCTACCAAGTTTCATCACTTTATCCGTCTTTGGTAATGAATTATCGCACTTTTTCGGTTTTTTTAATTTTCGATATCGAAAAACTGGGCGTGGTTTTAGTCCGATTTCGTTCATTTTAAATAGCGATCTAGGATGAGTGCCCAGGAACTTACATCCAAATTTCATTAAGGTACCTCCAAATTTGCTCAAGTTATCGTGTTTACGGACGGACGGACGGACATGGCTAAATGTATTTCTTTTTTCACCCAGATCATTTTGAGATATAGAAGTCTATATCTGTCTCGATTAGTTTATGCCGTTACGGGATACCGTTTTGCAAAAAAAAAAAATTATATATTCCGTGAGCTCTACGCAGTTGAGTATAAAATACATTATATTGTGAAGAAAAAAATCGCAAAAAACTTTTACATTCGGTTAGAAAAAATTTTTTTTTTTTTTTGCTCAAGCTCCCTAACATACATCCCTTTTTTGTGTACACCTGCACCAAAATATTAAGTGAAAATTATAACGGAATACATTTTATTGTTGGACTATATCGTAACCAACGCAACAAATGCGGTGAAGTGGGTTTGTTTGATATAAGCAAAGGATTTTAAAATTGTACCATTGATAATGCGCCGACAACGACCGCAACCAATACGATGGTTAACTGTTTTTAGTGTTGCCGCTTCTTGTCGTACCTACATACATATGTGTCATACAATGTTGGGTTTCCTGTGCCATTTGATGGAGGGTAACCACATTTTGACATTATGCCAAGTTTGTATGTATTGGCCGTTGACTGACTTTGAGTTGGTTGACTTTGGGCTCAGCTAACTGATTTATAACTCTAATATTCCTTGCCCGAAATGGACAAATATTTGTACTAATTTTGACCAAGTTCTAAAAATTCAGCGCTTATGTAAGTTAGACAAAAAACAAGTAAAGAAAGTTAAGTTCGGGTGTAACCGAAGATTACATACTCAGCTGAGAGCTTTGGAGACAAAATAAGGGAAAATCACCATATAGGAAAATGAACCTAGGGTAACCCTGGAATGTGTTTTTATGAAATGGGTATAAAATGGAAGGTATTAAGGAGTATTTTAAAAGGGAGTGGGCCATAGATCTATAGGTGGACGCCTTTGCGGGATATCGCCATAAAGGTGGACCAGAGGTGACTCTAGAATACGTTTGTACGATATGGGTATCAAATGGAAGGTTGTAATGAGTATTTTGAAAGGGAGTGATTCTTAGTTCTATAGGTGGACGCTTTTTCCAGATATCGCCATAAAAGTGGACCAGGGGTGACTCTAGAATGTGTTTGTACGATATGGGAATCAAATTAAAGGTGTTAATGGGTATTTTAAAATGAAGGGGGCGTTAGTTCTATAGGTGGATACCTTTTCGAGATATCGCCATAAAGGTGGACCAGGGGTAACTCTAGAACACGTTTGTACGATATGGGTATCAAATAAAAGGTGTTAATGATTATTTAAAAGGGAGTGAGCCTTAGTTCTCTAGGTGGACGCCTTTTCGAGATATCGCCATAAAGGTGGACCAGGGGTGACTCTATAATGTGTTTGTACGATATGGGTATCAAACTAAAGGTATTAATGAAGTTTTAAAAGGGAGTGACCCCCTAGTTTTATATGTGAAGCGTCAACAAACCAATCCAATCAACATGTTTCATCCCTTGTTTCGTATTTGGTATAGAATTATGAAATTTTTTTCATTTTTCGTAATTTTCGATGTCGAAAAAGTGGGCGTGGTCATAGTCGGATTTTGACCATTTTTAACTCCAAGATAAAGTGAGTTCAAGTAAGTACGTGAACAGAGTTTAGCAAAGATATGTCGATTTTTGCTCCAGTTATCGTGCTAGCGGCCGAGCGGAAGGTCAGACGGTCGACTGTGTATAAAAACTTGGGCGTGCCTTCAACCGATTTCCAGCCATTTTCACAGAAAACAGTTATCGTCATAGAGTCCTATGCCCTACTAAATTGCACAAGGATTGGTCAATTTTTTATTCGACTTATGGCATTAAAAGTATTCTAGACAAAATGAATGAAAAAGCGCGGAGCCACGCCCATTTTGAAATTTTCTTTTATTTTTGTATTTTGTTGGACTATAGCATTACTGGAGTTGAATTCTGACATAATTTTTGTTTAAAAAGTGGCGTGTTCTTCTTCTGATTGTGCTAATTTTTATTAAGCACACATATAGTAATAGGGGTAATGTTCCTGCCAAATTTCATTATGATATCTTCAACGACTGCCAAATTACAGCTTGCAAAACTTTGAAAATAACTTCTTTTAAAAGTGGTCGGTGCCAAGCCCATTGTCAAAAATTTTACTAATTTTCGATTCTGCGTCATAGATTCAACACATCTACCAAGTTTCAACGCTTTATCCGACTTTGGTAATAAATTATCGCGCTTTTTCATTTTTCGAAATTTCCGATATCGAAAAAAGTGGGCGTGGTTATAGTCCGATATCGTTCATTTTAAATAGCGGTCCGAGATGAGTGCCCAGGAACCTACCTACCAATTTTCATCAAGATATCTCAAAATTTACTCAAGTTATCGGTTTAACGTGACAGACGGACGGACGGACGGACGGACATGGCTCAATCAAATTTTGTTTCGATATGATGATTTTGATATATAGAAGTCTATATCTATCTCGAATCCTTTATAACCTTGTACAACCAACCGTTATCCAATCAAAGTTAATATACTCTGTGTGCTCTGCTCAACTGAGTATAATAATGGGCTACAAAAATATGTTATCGATTTTTGATATGAGCGCTCAAAAAATGTTTTAAAACTTTCAATATCCAGGCAAAAGGCACAAAGTTTAGAAAGCTCACTTAAACGGAACTGAGTTGGAGGTAAAATATTAAAATCGAAATGTTTTTAAATATCTGCGCAGCAATTATTTATCACACTGTAATATAAGCGAATTCGCCAAATATTTGGTAGCATGCCTGGGTTTAAATTGGCGTCTAAAATCTAAAAAAAAATTATTGCGAGAGTTTAGCTATGGTATATTTTCTTTTTCTTTATATTAGAAACTACCCTAAGCAATTGCTGTGTGAAGTTTGAGAAACCTGCAGAAGGCAGACTTTAGTTTTTTGCTTTCTTTAACTAGATTTGTTAGTTAGTTTGTACACGAGTGTTTTTTAGAATCCAGCAATTATCTTCCACACGATACACAAATAAACAGATAAACATATATGTTTTTAAATATAATACAATTTTATTTGGATGTATTTATATTAGTATAAGAATATATAGTTTTCAACTGGCGAACATAAGAGGTCATAAATAGGTGGGGGAAAGTTAAGTGTTTGACAAATGAACAACTAACCTACTAGACAACAAAACAAAGCAACTTCTGCACTTGACTTTTGAACAAAACTTACCTGAAATTCATAAAAGTTTCTTTACTAAACATAAATAAATATATGCATGCACGATTGCTTTCATGTCTGTTGAAGCCTTGGTTAAATTGAAGCATATATGAATGCATTCTTAAATTTTAAAAAATCAAATAAGATTTATTTGCAGCAGAGCTATAAAAGTTTACAATAACTTTGAATTACAACCAACGAATGCACTGTTTATTTAGTTGCAATAAAATTAAATATATTTTTTCGTAATTGTAAAACTTACAATCTGAAGTGAACTTACAGTCAAATATTGCAATCAATTTTAATAACTTGTTTTGTATTTGTAAAATCTACATCCTACAAAAAATTTTTAACAAAATATTACAAACAAATTTTTTTTGTTTTTTGAGATTGCAAAATTAGCAATCTGCAATTATGCGCAATCAAACATTACTATTTTTTTGTGATTATAAAACTAACAACCTACAATCAACTATCAATCAAATTTGATTAGTTGCAAAATCTACAATCTTCAATCAGTTTACAATAAAATATTGCAAACAAGTTTTATTGCTTCTGTAATTGCAAAGCTAATAAGCTACAATCAATACAAATCAACTGTGGAAACCAAATTTTTTTAAGTGTTTTGTAATTGTAAAATTTATTATCTGCAATCAGTTTCCAATTAACTATTGTATTTTATTTTGATTACTTGTTTCTATGAGTTGAAGCCGATACATTTTTGCAATCGAATCCTAAGAAGTGATTTTACATTGTAAATTTTGCAATCATTATTAACACAATCTGATGGAGTTGAAATCTGATGTGAATCCAATATTTGTTGTACTCTGTGATTGCAATCAAAATTGTGTCATTTCTCCCCGTTCCAGAACAAAGGAGTATTCTCTAACTGTAGTGTGTGAGGAGTAATGGAGTGTTTCGGAAGCAAAGGTCATTAGCGGATATAAATCTTGCTCGCTAGGGTACTAAAACTTTCATACGTTAGACCACCTATCGTCCAAAATATTTTGATGTGTAAATATCTTTGCTGACGGTATGGGAATATCCTGAATGTATGCGTTAGGTGTAAAGTATAAGCGTAGGCATAAGTGTTGGCTTTATAAGAGGTATGCTGGCATTGATATACATATACATATATGTTCGTATACAATATGGGATACTACAGAATGTAAAAGCGTAGTTGAAGTGTGTGGTATTGGTATGCTGTACGAAGTAAACAGAATGTAAGCATAAGTGTAGTTTCTACACTGTAACGTAATATGGAAACAATGCACATAATAAAGTTGATATGCGCGAAATTAGACAACAAATCAAGGCAAGCAGAGGAGAAGGGGATAGGAAAGTAAATATAAGAGATAAGAAGTAAAAGCGAAGCCAGATTCAAAACCGGAAGGCACGCTACCAATTCGTTATAGAAGTGTTACCGGTTTGTTAAAGATGAGTTATTGGTTTGCTATCGATGTGTTATGGTTGTGTTATCAATTTCTTAACCACGAGTTATCGGCGTGTTTCTTACCGGACATAAACGGGTTATCGATTTGTTTTCGAAAACGTATTAATTTGGTTTCAGATTGTTGGTTATCAAATAGTTATCGGTTTGTTATCGAAAAATTATCGATATTTTATCAAAAATTTATCGATATATTATCGAAAAAATTTCGGATTTCTATCGAGAACTCCTGTGTTATCAAAAATTTGTCGTTTTTTATAGATTTTTTTTATCGGAATATTATCAATTTGTTAACGGCGTGTTATTGATTTGCTATCGAAAGTGTATCGATTTATTACCGAAAAGTACGCGATTACATATCGAAAAATTATCGACTTATGGTTTATGAAAAAGCTACCTCTTTTGTGGTTTAATTACATGTAACACCCAAGCGAGCTCTAGTTTTTTTAGATGTTCTCTGTACGTTTTCACATCGAACTTCACGAGTAATTTGTACTCATGCTTATTTTTTTCTATACAATCATTCAAAACTTGAGGCCCAACGTGTATTGTTTACAGAATTTTAATCCATTCCATACTTTCATTTTTAGTTCCTTTAGCCGAAATTTCACCTTTCACCAGGCTATATGTATATATGTACATATATGAGTTTGTATATGGAAATATTCATATCATATCAAAAAGCTTAGTTCGGCCTTTTTCCTGCTAAGGAACTTAAAATTCTTTACTTTATTGTTGCTTAGTGTCATCCTTCTTGGATTTGTGGTTAATAACTTAATCTCATTTTATTAAAATGACGTACGAAAGTTTCTTAATTAAATAAAATTACTTAACATGTAAAATATGCGCATAGTAAAAATATTGTCTGTACAAAAATTTGTATTTATTTATTGAAGTGCTTGTATCGCAAAATTTGCACGCATGCTGCACATAAATACTTATATCCACTTCTACTTATAAAGAAGTAATGGAGTTATGTACCAAACAATTTTCGCTAATGAAGATTGCGGTACTTCACGTTAAAAAAGCAAAGAAATAGCAGCGTTTTGCTCTTCTCATAAAAACGATCATAATATATATTGAAAACGGAATAATACAAAAAAAAAAAATTATATAGCTGTTAAACTTTTAAATTTCAGGGGGAGTGTTTCATAAAATAAAACTCTTGTAAAACAAGTGCTCTTTTTGACAAAAAACAAATTTTTTTTTCAGATTTTACTTATATTACAAGATTTGTTTGTTTTATAAAACGTTGCCCTGGTAAACTATTTATTTGCTTATGAAAGGAAGTACTTCCAATTGAGAGGAAATACCAGAACGTATAATGCAGTACTTAAAACTCATATAGATTCGTTTAAAATGATTGAGGTTCGTAGGATTTGTAAGTTCAGGCACCAAATTCAATTTCAATTTACTACTACTACCCGTGGCCTGAAATTCTTGCCGCCGCGCAATAACTTTAATTTCATTAACGTCAGTTGACGTTGCTCTCTTTTTAGGCGAATTAAAGTCAGAGACACAATTTTCATATACTATTCAAGCTCGAAACTTTGCGGTAATATGTTAACTTTAAAATTTTTCCATAAGAAATATGATCATGGTTTTCTATCTTTACATTATACCAAAGCTTCTACTCAGCCGTCAGACTTAATGTCAAAATCATGTGGGAAATAACGTCACTAATTTGCAGCGTAAAAGAGAATATATGTAAAAATCATATAGGAATTAACGTCACTTAAAAATGTGAATTTGTGCCAGACATATTTGAAGGGAACTCTCGGAACACAAAGTCGCGCAAATTTTAATCCCAAGTATTAGGTTCCGCTTTAATGCCGTGGTCTATTGAAGATCCTGGGATCAAATTCCATCCAAAGCAATTTTTTGCAATTAGTAAAAGTTTTTCTAAGCGTCGTGATTTCACAAACAGTCCGAGTGTATTTCTGCCATGAAAATCTTCTCACTGAAAGCCCATTTGCCTTCACTGTCCAAAAGAGAATAAATGTCTACTGACTTTAGTTTTATTAACGTGTTTGCACGTCATTGAAATTCTAGACTAATTTATTATTATTGACAAAAGCATCTTAATAAGGCTTTAACGAATTCACACATAATTTAAATGATTTTAGTAGAAAAATTGTCGACATTAATGGACTTATTTAGATCAATTTTTTTCAAAATTATCAACTAAATCTTTATGGCTTTACTGAATACCTAGTTATGTCAAAGGTCCAATAAGAATTGCTTAGTTGTTCGGATTTTATTATGAATGTAACAATTAAAAATGAAATATAAAACGAAAATAAAAATATTTTTTTAAGAATGTTTACAGATGTTCGTTAACTGACGCTACTTGCGGAAAAAGAAAATATACCTATTTAATAAAAAAATTGTGAATTCAATTAGATATCATATTAGTATGGAATCACTCTTTAGCTCCACTCATCCACGAATGGTGTCTGTTGGTTAGTAATCAACACAGATGCGTAGTAACTGATATAGACTATTTTTTCGACTTCTTGAAGTGCATTCTGCATCTACATGGTAAGAAAACTGAGCATAAATTGTATACCATTCATCGGTTTAAGCACTTGTTTAAACATTTTTATTTTAAATTGGAAACCTCTAAATTGTCTACTGTGTTTTTAAATTTTATCCGTTTTCAATACAAAACATCTTTGAACAATACATCTAAAATACTTAAATTGTTTTTAAAACAAAACCAAAAAAGTTTCAAAGAATTCACTTAAAGAAACCAAACACCAAGTATTTATACTTTAAAAATTTTGCTATTCATACAAGGTGTTATGATCTTAATGACCGTCCAGTTTAGCCTAACCTAAGTTGTTATGATATGTTTTCTTACACAGATATGATAACTCAGTGGGAAGAGCAAGCTACTGGAATCCGTGGCACGTCAGGGCTCTTAGTTATTTTTTTTTCATAACTGCAAGTGTAAACGCCTCTCAGATCTGGACACACATTTTTAAGAAGACCGGTATAATCCTTATTTGAAACCAAATTCGCTTTTGTCATCTATTTGATAGAACAAAGTTTCGGACTTAGGCTCAAATTATAACTGTGTTTTATCTCTAAAGTACTTCATTATAGCATCACAGTATTAACATATATATATGAAATGAAATAAAATTATCTTTAATTACTAATTTGTGTATATTTTTTTATTTCTTTCAGATTTGTTGTTTTAAGATGAATTTTACTGATGAGTAACTAGCACATTTAAAATTAATGTATTTCACAAAAATATGTAATTGAGGTTTTGAAAAAAGATTAATGATATAATAATAATCTGTGTTTCAATTTATGTTAATATAATGCAACATTCAAAAGTAAAGGTCGATAGTACACAAGTGTTTTTGGTAAGTTGTACTGCTTGTTGTGTTGGTCACTAACAAAAACCTGCATAGCAATCATTAAAATAAATTAAATAAAACCCGTTGTTATGTGGCTTTAAGAAAAAAATAAGAATATGTATGATACGGACTTAATACGCATAGGCATTGCACAGTCGTAAATACCGTCAATCACAAAAGTTAGTGTACACTTTATAGGCATTTTTGAATTATAACAGGAAAGAAAAGAAGGATAAGAGGACAAACCCGATTTGTTATCGAAGTCTTATAAACGTGCTGTTGATAAAAAGTTACTGAATTTTTATCAACGAGTTATCGGTTTGTCATGGATAAGCTATCGCTTTTTTAATTCTCATTAAAATATGTATGGGTTTGATATTTACAGAATTTTTGTCGGTGTTTTACCAGTCTGTTACCGGCATCGATTTGTTAACGACGACTAAATGGTTTCTTATGAAACAGATACCGATAAAATATTAATGTAAGTTTGATGACACTTCTGTAACCCGTCGACAACAAGCCGAAAGGAAACCAGTCAGAAGCCGATGACTCGGCCAAAACAAACCCCCATGGGCTCTCCGTTGTGGCTTAATTATTTTCTGGGCGAGCTCTTGTTAGCGTAAAAACATTCGTTTTATTTTATGTATAAGCATAACATCAAATTTCACGTTATGCCTTCTTTCCTTTTCAAAAGTTTGCTTGTTTTTTAATAAGTTGTCCTCTATTGTTTATAAAAACGTATCCAACTTCTATATTATAATACAAGCAATGTAAGTTTAGCCTTGCACTTTTTTCCAAATTCTTGAAAATTATACGAGGTTTTATTCGAAATCTCCAGTTTCTAGTAATAGCTTTTAGAATTTTTCCGAGAATGCTGTTATGTTGCTAATGGAACTTTAGTAAAACAAAATATTAATCTTAATTTAAAGCTTCTTTTCCTGAAATAATGTAGAACCAATTTTCAAATACACGAGCCCTTTCGCAGTTTGTTTCAAGATAACAACTTTCTCTCCAGCGCAATTTATGGTTCGAAATCGGTTTTTAGCATTAAATAATATATTTTTTCTTCTCTCAATAATGAGTAACGTATTTTTTTTTACAAACCAATTATGTGTCAGTAGTACTTAATTGAACTATATTAGTGTTTTTTTTTAGCTGATATGTTTAAAAATTCTCTGTATCTAAGCTGTTTTAGATCTCGACGCTTAACAAATCGATGCCTTTCCACAACCCGGCAAGCAAAAAAAAAAAAAAAAATCTGCGCGGCATGCAGATGCGCCCCTCGTGTCGGTTGGGTAGTGTTTGATAATATTTTTGAAAACAAAAAAACTTGATCCCAAATTTAATTGATATTATTATCCATTGGTATATTTTTTTATAAAAAGTTGCAAAAATATTTTGGGTTAAGTAAAACTTGCTGAAAACTACAAAACCTGTCTGCATGCGTACTTTTGTGATTGACTGTATGTGATGTAGAGTCAGAATGTGAAGCCATTTCAAAGCTTTTAATAGCATGCTTTAATCACTATGGTATTATCACTGGTTTTTGTTTGTTGCAATTCAAATGCAGTGTGTTTGGGTAAAATTTTGACGTAATCCTATATACAAAAAGGCAACGCGATGCAGTGAAATTGGTTGATATTTTCAAAATAATTACAAAACTGTAACTGCATTATTAGGGGCGCAATAGGAAATTGAAAAGTATTCAAGGTAACATATTTCGTATAATCTCGGAATTCTAATCAATTTTTCTATTCTTTTTATACTCAGCGTGCTTTGCACACAGAGTATATTAACTTTGATTGGATAACGGTTGGTTGTAAAGGTATAAAGCAATCGAGATGGATATAGACTTCCACGTTAACACGATAACTTGAGTAAATATTGAGATATCTTCACCAAATTTGGTACACGAGCTTATCTGGACCCAGAATAGATTGGTGTTAAAAACGAGAGAAATTGGATGATAACCACGCCCACTTTTAATATATAGAACATTTTGGAAAACACAAAAAACCTGATTATTTAGTAAATAATATACCTAGAATGTTGAAATTTGACATGTGGACTGATATTGAGACTTTTCATAAAAATTTGAAAAAAATTTTAAAATGGACGTGGCACCGCCCACTTGTGATAAAATCAATTTCACAAATGTTGTTAATCATAAATCAAAAATACTTAAACATATCGTAACAAAATTCGGCAGAGAGGTTGCCTTTACTATAAGAAGTACATTGAAGAAAAATTTACGAAATCGGTTAAGGACCACGCCAACTTTTATATAAAAGATTTTTGAAAGGGTCGTGGACGAATAAAATAAGGTATATCTTTGCAAAAAAGAGCTTTGTATCAATGGGATTTTATTTCGCAAGTGTGTTTTAAATCCACTAGGAAAAACTTCAATTTTTAAAAAATGGGCGTGGCACCGCCCCTTTTATGGTTAAGCAATTTTCTATGTTTCCGAAGCCATAACTCGAAGAAAAATTAACATATTGTAATGAAATTGTGTACACATATTTTCCTTATAGCAGAAAATATTTCTAGTAAAAATGAACAGAATCCATTGAAGACCACGGCAACTTAGATATAAAACCAGTTTGAAAGGATCGTAGACTAAAATAATAAGCTAAAACTTAGCAAAAAATAGTTTTGAAACAATGATATTTCACTTATTAAGTTTTATTGTAAGAGGAAATGGGGAGAAATTTTTTTTTTAAACGGGCGTTGCCACGTGTTATATAGAAAAGTAATTTAACTGAAATGAAATGTACAATTGAAGCTCACGCTGAGTATATAATGTTCGGTTACACCCGAACTTAGACACCTTTACTTGTTTTTTTGTTTTGAAATTTAATAGCTTGTTTCCTAGATAAATATACCGAGGTCTTTAGCCTTTTCTTGATTCTCAGTTCTTAAAGACTTTCTCTCAAAAATCGGTTAAAAGACCCTAACCTTAGACTTTTTTTCATAGTTCCCTTATCTTCGGGATGAATTCAGGAACACTTCAGGATTATTTTAACGATTATTTCAAAACCATTTATATGAATTTTTGGGGCAATTTCAAGATCAATTCTGGATTATTTTTGAATAATTTCACGATTACTTCAAATTTTTTGTCCGAATCATTTCAGAATAACTTACAGGATCATTGCGTGATCATATTTGAAATTATTTTGGGATTATTAAGAACAATTACAGAATTATTTCGGTATTATTTAACCTATCATACCGGGACAGCTTCTGGAAAATTTTTAGACCATTTTTAAATCATTTTAGGACTATTACGGGATCACTTCGGGATTATGTAAATTATCAATTCGGGACAACTTCTGGATCAGTTTGAGAGTGCTTAATGCGTTTTTGGAGAGAGGGTGTAACAAAGTAAAAGAAAAAAAAATACGAGGAGAAGGCATTGTGGAGTGCTTCATATAGTGCCTGGATTGGATATAAGAAGAACGAAAAAAAACGCAAAACTTAGTACCGTTCTGTATATGAACTAACAGAGCTGATGAGTGAAAAACATAACTAATTTACAGATAGAGATACACTTTGCAAAACTTTATAAAAAATATATAAAAAGAGTGAAGAAGAAAGGAGATGTGTGCTTTCTTAGCATATCAAAGGACTCTGGTTCGTGAAATGGCACAAGTGTTAAAAAAACGGTTAAAACACTGTTTCCAAACAGGCTCTCCCCTCATTTATAATTCGAGAGGCTGCCCTATTTATAGCTCTAATTTAAATAAATATCAATAGTGTGGCTTATTCATTTATAGTATTATAATTAGTATAATTGGCATTAACTAACATCTATAGAATATATATATATATATATATATATATACATGCAATAGCGTATTACATATGTTCCAGTTTTGTTAACTACATTTAAATCCTCTATCTTAGTTAATGCGTTGATATGCATAAGTTTTGCGCATTGCAAAAATGTTTTGTTCGCTTCATTATTTTCATTTAAATAAGCTGTGGCAGTTATGTTAAGCTTCATTTTATTTTGATTTGCTACACAGCTTTGTTGCTGCATCAACAAATAATTCGAATCGTAATTTTTCCGGATAAACGCTATTATTAACATTATGGCTGATTTATGTATTTGCGCGCCAACCAAAAAAATTAATACGTCTTTAAAATGAAAAATAATTTTTACATAATAATCATCATGAAAGCTTGCTAAACTATTCCGAAAGCTTGTAAGCGATGTCGACCTCGTAAACGTTTATGAAAACTTTGCTTCATTTGTTTCCTTTGTAATGATGCACTTGTGGGTTTGTGTGAAGAGTTGTTATGTGCATATTTAAGTGCAATTTTAGCTATTCAATAAAATTAACGGATGCCTTAAAGTTAGTATTATTTATTGTACTATCGTGACTTTGTTAATGCATTTTGAGGATGAAAATTGTGCCACCAACGATTTGGACCCTCATTATATTCCCGCTGCGATGTTGTTATCAAATTTTAATTGCACGTATATAGCTTAACCCAAAATTATCTAAGAAATTTATTACTTTGATTGGAACTTTTCCGTACCTAAAAAAAAAGTTATTAAAAGTCCTAGCGCCCTTCTTGCACAATCTTCTACATTGAAATTGAATCGATAGCCGCTACCTTTCACTTGAAGGGGGTGTTATCTTGCTTTCAAAAACCTCTTAGCAGTATCCAGAAGGTGTACGCTACCAGGACCGACTCCTGCACTTGAACTTATGAACTTGTTTTAGGTACTCACTTTCCAGCATGCAGAAATGTTCCTGCTACCAAAATCAGCAGAGCGCCATTCTTATCACTGCTGATGAAAGAAATCAAAAATGATAGGAAGCTACACTGGGCATTATCATCTTTCGGGCTCTTTAAGTTACCCATGACATTTGGTATCTTCCCGTCGCAACTGCGATACTCTGCCGAACTGATCAAGCTTTGGTATTTTATATTTGTAAGCTTAAGCTTTAATTACGTAGCCCCATTATGTAGAACGGCCGCCGTGGTGTGATGGTAGCGTGTTCCATTTACCACACCGTATGCCCTTGGTTCACACCTCGGCAAAGCAACATTAAAATTTTAGAAATAAGATTTTTCAATTAGAAGAAAATTTGTCTAAGCGTAATCGCCCCTCGCCGGTGTTTGGCAAGCGCTCCGAGTGTATTTCTGCCATGAAAAGCTCTCAGCGAAAACTCATCTGCCTTGCAGATGCCGTTTGGAGTCGGCATAAAAAACATGTAGGTCCCGTCTGGCCAATTTGTAGGAAAAATCAAGAGGAGCACGAAGAAAATTGGAAGAGGAGCTAGTCCTGTTCATTATGGAGAACGGCTATTATAAGCAATTAATACTTAGAAGCAATACATGGTACCACTTATGCAAAATACTTGGAAAGCTTCTCACCCAGAACTGAATTATTTGAATTCCGAAAGCCTGCATACATATTTTTTCTTCTTTGGTCTTAACTAAGATTTCTATAAAACTTTATCAGGTTATTGGTAAACTCATCGCAACTCTCGCAAGTTCAACACGGAAAGTAATGAAAGATCAACTGGAACTGCTCTACACTCTTTGGTATCTCATTTCGTTGATATTTTGCATGACCCCAAGGAATACGCACTGATGGCATTATTTTATAATGTTCATTCAGAGGCATTTACTTCGGCTCCAACGAGCTTGCGAATCGGCGTATGCCTAGCTGAGTTTATACACAAACCGCTTACTTGCAGAAGTACTTACAGGGACCTAGTTGAAAATATGCTTGTAAGGCTGGTAAATAGAAGCACTCGCCAGAAGTGGTTCTCTCTCTGCTACTTTCGGTGGTGGTCGTTAAATGACTATTTCAACTCATGGATGTGGAGAACCATAGGGTGATTTCCTGTGCGGAAGGTATTTGAATTTTTTTCGGTAAAAATTCTCTAAAATTGTCTGCAATTCAATGAAGACTGCATCACCAACAATATGTAACCGAACAAGAAGTTCATGACTCGGCGCGAACCCGGAAATATCGAGCTGGTCATTATTTTTTCAAGGTACAAAACACAGAATATTATACCATTCAAGGTTGATGGGGAAAGCCTAGATTTCAGAGATAAACTCAAGTGTCTGGAAATCAGTCTGGATACGAAACAAATTTGGAGTGACAATATAGCAAATCAGGTCTGTAAAACAGCAATTGGTATCTTGTGGGGTTTTTTTCTCAATGTATGTAGCCATTGTACGCCCAATTTTACCGTATGGTATTCTGCTCTGTTGATAGCTGCTCACAAAGGCCAGGAATCTCAAATTTTTTAAAAAAATCCAGTGCAGACCAAATCTGTGCATTAGCGGTGTTCTTGTCTCCACTCCAATGGAGGAACTCAACACTATCATACACCTTCTACTACCCGATTTTATAGCGAAGGAAATGGGAATTATTGCGGTCCTGCGATGTAGAGAAGCTGGCAGTTGGAAGAATGGAGAAAGTCATAAGGCCCAGTTTCATTACCAGTACTCATTGATTATTGCACTCCAATAACATTTTCAATAGATATTGCACAGTGTGCATTCCCACAGGCCAATAATATACAAAAAGGCAAAGCGGTGCTCTAAATAATTTGGCAATAGAGTGATAATTTTTTCGCACAGTCAGGCCGCGGTGTAAACCGTTAAATGATGTGTTGACAGCACAAGGTCCATCAATAAATGCCGCAGATCTCTCAAGATGGTCTAGCCCTAAATCGGTAATCGGCATATTGAAAATAGCTGTAGATCTAATGAGTTGGCCAGGGGGTACGACTACCCACATACTTCCCGAAACTGATTCAGTGGGTGCACGAAAATTATAAAAAGTCATGGGAGTCATCATTTTTATGATAAAGGACGCACAAACAAACTTTTGGCTCTTTATAAGTCAAGGATTTTGGCGGGTTATTCACACCGCAAGAATGAGCATCGAATGTCAAGCTTATTGTCACCGCTGCAGATGTATCAAAGAGGTAGAAGGAGGTTGGCTGCCATCGGTAAAACATTTTCAAATGGTATTTTGGATGTTCTCGAAAGAAGGGCGATAGTTCAATTATTTGTCTCCGTGAAGTGAAGAAAAACCTATATGTCGACGGCTGTGTGGAACGCCACCTTTTCACTGCTTCCAGTTCTAAAACGCCTTATTTCACAATATTTTCCTAAAACCTCCTGTATTTGCTTTAAAAACACCCTATATAAAAATTAAATTTGGCACAGATAAGTCAGTTTTTACTAAAATTCTGAGGTAGTGAGTTTATTATATCGAAACGGTTGCAACAAGCGCATAAAAATTTTTCGGATTTGCATGTTTAACATATCCATGATAGGCAGTGCTTTGTTACTTGTAGCTATGTCATTGCAAATGAAATAAAATAATGGAAAAAAATTTTTTAATTAAACTGTTTTGTTGAAAAAAATACTTACATGAAGTAATAATAATACTAAAAGCTAGAAAATAATTAGGTAGGTCCTAGGTACTAGTCATCACACTCATCATCAATCTAGGGCGTTGAACAGACAATTAAACAAAAGCGTTGGACGCGTCAAATTTTTAAAAATGTGATTAGGGTTCAGTTGGTCTTATGTATGACTATCAATAGAAATTTACGTGTCCAACGCTTTTATTTAATTGTCTGATGACTAGTACTTAGGACCTACCTAATTATTTTCTAGCTTTTAGTATTATTACTACTTCATGTAAGTATTGTTTTCAAGAAAACCCATTAACTTAAAATTTTTTTTTAATTAATATATTTTCAAGTTTTGAGTCTTTTTTTAATTGCCTATTATTTCTCAATCTATTTAGTTCATTTATTGACTCATTATTACAAGGACTCTTTCCTGACAATTTATTACAATCTAATTGCTCAATACATAATCCTTCCAAAGACTTTACTCGACTCTGCACCACGTATGCTTGTCCCTCCTCCCACTCCAAAATATTTTAGTGTCATTTCTACCGGACTGTATGCAATATTTGTTCCAAATATGATCCAAATGAACATCATTTGTCGCTTTCTACACATGTATGTATTATGTGTTCCAAATATGGACCAAATCGGACCACAAATACGACCTTTTTGCATATGTCGATCTTCGCGCCACCTAGCGGCGATTTTTTTCATACGTCCCTTTCTATTCTCGTATGTATTAAGTGTTCCAAATATGATCCAATCGGACCACAATTACGATTTTTGTGAATATCTCGATCCTTGCACCACCTATCGGCGATTTTTTCCATAGGTCGCTTTCCATTCTTGTGTTTATTATGTGTTCCGAATATGAGCCAAATCGGACCACAAATACGATTTTTGTGAATATCTCTATCCTTGCGCCACCCAGCGGCGATTTTTTTCTTATCAAGGCATTGTCATCGGATTCTTAACTATATTCCAAGTTTCAAGCTTGTAGCTTATCGGGAAGTTACTTAAATTTCAATTACAAAATTCGTGCCAGCAATCCAAGCATCTAGTCAACCTAAATAAAACCGTTTAACCCGAAACACCCTACGTAAATTTTTTGTGGAATTTCGAAGAAATTTTTTTTTACAGTATCCTTTAGGCCCAATCTAAAAAAAATGAATCATTAGATTTTATGTCCTGGACGCAGGGTCCTTGAAATGTCCTGTTGCCATATGGCAACGCCAGGTTAGATAGACCACTGGTTTACATATAAGTAATAAATCATTCCGTAACCCTTTAAAATTCAAATTCATTATTTTCGTGGGCGTTCATTTGAAAAAACAAAATATTGTGAATTCATTTTAGAACATTTCATTGAAAAAAAAATATAAAATTTTATTGTAAAAATTTGGGTTTTCAAGTTTTTGTATGATATGATTCGGAGCAAGGCAAGCAAAGTCCGACATCGAATTTTTTGCAGGATGTTCGCACGATGGACCTACACACGTCTCCAGCACATCGCCTCTTGTTTTTAATTGGAATTACAAGATGATCAGTTCTGTTATAGCGTAGAGCGTTCGCTAAGGATTCCGTACGTTCAGTTGAACATTTTTGAAAAATTTTCGGTTGGACGCCGTAGTGATTACAGTAGTAAATGAATATTTCTCTGAAATCTTTAAGTGACACATTTTCATTAGCGGATCTATAAAGAAGCCAACTGTTTTGAATGCTCGGATCCATAACCCAGTAAAAATGCAGTGCCACCATTTTTTTCTTCGAAAAGAGATGCGCTGACCTGATATATTTTGGTCAAATTGATCAACACCCATCATAAATTTGTTGTACTGGGTTACAACGCATGGACGTGGAACAGGTACTTTTCTACGCAATTGGCTACTGTAGCGAGAGCAAGTCACCGCTAAAAAACTTCTCAAATATTTCATGTGGTCTAAGTTCTCGACAGTCTTTAAAATTCGGTTCAGGAAAGATAGGAAGCACTGCCAATGAATTATCGGTTTTCCAAGTGTATTCACTGTCTTTGTTACTTGATGGAAGTGAAATTTCAGGTTTTGATGAGGTCTCGCAACGAATTTCCTTTGAAGTGCAGAGTCATCAATACCGCTTGGATTGCAGTCGTACATGTTGATTCGCATGCCACTTTCAAACACGATTTCACATCCTGCTCGGGTCGCTCGATGTAAAGTGCCTGGATATTTTTTGGAAATTCGTTCTCCTCATCCGAGCGCAATTCTTCCAAAAAACCCAGTGCTTCTTGCAAGGACAGTTTTCTTCAAAAAAAAAGTTAGAATAAAACAAGTAAGGAAGGCTAAGTTCGGGTGTAACCGAACATAACATACTCAGTTGAGAGCTATGGAGACAAAATAAGGAAAATCAATCTGGGGTAACCCTGGAATGTGGTTGTATAACATGTGCATCAAATGAAAGGTATTAAAGAGTATTTTAAGAGAGAATAGGCCATAGTTCTATGGATGAACGCCATTTAGGGATATCGCCATAAAGGTAGACCAGGGCTGACTCTAGAATTTGTTTGTACGATATGGGTATCAAATGAAAGGTGTTACTGAGCATTTTAAGAGGCAGTGGGCCTTAGGTCTATCGGTGGACGCCTTTTCGAGATGTCCCCATTAAGGTGGACCAGGGGTGATTCTATAATGTGTTTGTACGATATGGGTATCAAATGAAAGCTGTTAATGAGTATTTTGAAAAGGAGTGATCCTTAGTTCCATAGGTGGACGCCGTTTCGAGATATCGCCATAAAGGTGGACCAGGGGTGTCTCTAGAATGTGTTTGTACGATATGGGAATCAAATGAAAGGTGTTACTGAGCATTTTAAGAGGGAGTGGGCATTAGGTCTATAGGTGGACGCCTTTTCGAGATATCGCCATTAGGGTGAGCCAGGGGTGACTCTAGAATGTTTGTACGGTATGGGTATCAAACGAAAGGTGTTACTGAGCATTTTAAGAGGGAGTGGGCATTAGGTCTATAGGTGGGCGCCTTTTCGAGATATCGCCATTAGGGTGGGCCAGGGGTGACTCTAGAATGTGTTTGTACGATATGTGCATCAAACGAAAGGTGTTACTGAGCATTTTAAGAGGGAGTGGGCATTAGGTCTATAGGTGGACGCCCTTTCGAGATATCGCCATTAGGGTGGGCCAGGGGTGACTCTAGAATGTTTGTACGATATGGGTATCAAACGAAAGGTGTTACTGAGCATTTTAAGAGGGAGTGGGCATTAGGTCTATAGGTGGACGCCTTTTCGAGATATCGCCATTAGGGTGGGCCAGGGGTGACTCTAGAATGTGTTTGTACGATATGGGTATCAAATGAAAGGTGGTAAGGAGTATTTTAAAAGGGAGTAATCCTTAGTTCTATAGGTGGACGCCTTTTCGAGATATCGCCATAAAGGTGGACCAAGGGTGACTCTATAATGTTTGTACGATATGGGTATCAAACGAAAGGTGTTACTGAGCATTTTAAGAGGGAGTGGGCATTAGGTCTATAGGTGGACGCCTTTTCCAGATATCGCCATTAGGGTGGGCCAGGGTGACTCTAGAATGTGTTTGTACGATATGGGTATCAAATGAAAGGTGGTAATGAGTATTTTAAAAGGGAGTAATCCTTAGTTCTATAGGTGGACGCCTTTTCGAGATATCGCCATTAGGGTGGGCCAGGTGTGACTCTAGAATGTTTGTACGATATGGGTATCAAACGAAAGGTGTTACTGAGCATTTTAAGAGGGAGTGGGCATTAGGTCTATAGGTGGACGCCTTTTCGAGATATCGCCATTAGGGTGGGACAGGGGTGACTCTAGAATGTTTGTATGATATGGGTATCAAACGAAAGGTGTTACTGAGCGTTTTAAGAGGGAGTGTACATTAGGTCTATAGGTGGACGCCTTTTCGAGATATCGCCATTAGGGTGGGCCAGGGGTGACTCTAGAATGTTTGTACGATATGGGTATCAAACGAAAGGTGTTACTGAGCATTTTAAGAGGGAGTGGACATTAGGTCTATAGGTGGACGCCTTTTCGAGATATCGCCATTAGGGTGGGCCAGGGTGACTCTAGAATGTGTTTGTACGATATGGGTATCAAATGAAAGGTGGTAATGAGTATTTTAAAAGGGAGTAATCATTAGTTCTATAGGTGGACGCCTTTTCGAAATATCGCCATTAGGGTGGGCCAGGTGTGACTCTAGAATGTTTGTACGATATGGGTATCAAACGAAAGCTGTTACTGAGCATTTTAAGAGGGAGTGGGCATTAGGTCTATAGGTGGACGCCTTTTCGAGATATTGCCATTAGGGTGGGCCAGGGGTGACTCTAGAATGTTTGTACGATATGGGTATCAAACGAAAGGTGTTACTGAGCATTTTAAGAGGGAGTGGACACTAGGTCTATAGGTGGACGCCTTTTCGAGATATCGCCATTAGGGTGGGCCAGGGGTTACTCTAGAATGTTTGTACGATATGGGTATCAAACGAAAGGTGTTACTGAGCATTTTAAGAGAGAGGGGGCATTAGTTCTATAGGTGGACGCCTTTTCGAGATATCGCCATTAGGGTGGGACAGGGGTGACTCTGGTATGTTTTTGTACGATATGGATATCAAATTAAAGGTATTAATGAGGGTTTTAAAAGCGAGTGGCCCTTAGATATATATGTGAAGGCGTTCTCGTGATATCCACCAAAATGTGGACCAGGTGATCCAGAAAATCATCTGTCGGGTACTGCTAATTTATTTATATATGCAATACCACTAACAGTATTCCTACCAAGATTCCAAGGGCTGTTGATTTCGCCTTGTAGAACTTTTTCATTTTCTTCTACTTTTTCTTCTACTTATGGCAATAAAAGTATTCTAGACAAACTAAATGAAAATGGGCGGAGCCACGCCCATTTTGAAATTTTCTTTTATTTTTGTATTTTGTTGCATCATATCATTACTGGAGTTGAATTTTGACTTAATTTACTTATATACAGTAAAGATATTAAATTTTTTGTTAAAATTTGAATTTAAAAAATTTTTTTTTTAAAAAGTGGGCGTGTTCTTAATCCAATTTTGCTAATTTTTATTTAGCACATATAGAGTAATAGTAGTAACGTTCCTGCCAAATTTCATTATGATATCTTCAACGACTGCCAAATTACAGCTTGCAAAACTTTTAAATTACCTTCTTGTAAAAGTGGGCGGGGCCACGCCCATTGTCCAAAATCTTACTAATTTTCTATTCTGCGTCATAACATCAACCCATCTACCAAGTTTCGTCGCTTTATCTGTCTTTTGTAATGAGTTATCGCACTTTTTCGGTTTTTCGAAATTTTCGATATCGAAAAAGTGGGCGTGGTTATAGTCCGATATCGTTCATTTTAAATAGCGATCTGAGATGAGTGCTCAGGAACCTACATACCAAATTTCATCAAGATACCTCAAAATTTACTCAAGTTATCGTGTTAACGGACGGACGGACGGACGGACGGACGGACGGACATGGCTCAATCAAATTTTTTTTCGATCCTGATTATTTTGATATATGGAAGTCTATATCTATCTCGATTCCTTTATATATGTACAACCAACCGTTATCCAATCAAACTTAATATACTCTGTGAGCTCTGCTCAACTGAGTATAAAAAGGCATAAAATATTGTACGTATACATAATAAACCAATCTAGGCCTTTAGGATACCCCCAATTAACACCAAAAGCAATAAAACCCAGCAAAAACATTGAAATCTAAACCAGTGGTCTAGCCTGCCTACCGTTGCCATATGAACACAGTCAGGAACACACGAAAAATACATTGAAATACATTTTTTTATAACCAATTAATTAGAGGTTGTTTTGCGTTTCAAATACTACACAAAACCACAAATTTTATAGCTTAATCGCGTTTTTTATAGATATAACAGATCTACTTACTTTTTTGTCTCCCGTTTTTTTTCAATCTTGAAGTGCACTCACTATCACAAACTAATTTATACTGATGAGGAAATGAATGCTGCTTAAAGCGCGATCAATTGCGTAACACCACGCGCTAAAAGTTATCGGTATCTGCATTCTTTGGAAATTTGTGAACGTTTCATTGCAAGACTATTGCGCGTTGCCATATGGCAATCCGAGGGTGATTCGGGTTAAAAAGTGTAGAAAATAAACGCAAATTGCGAAATATCTGCGACGCAATCCATTTGTCAGATTTTTTAGTTCTTTTCCTTTTTGGAGAAGCACATGAAAAATAATCAAAAATCAACTTTATTGAAAATATGTAAATGCAAGCATTTTTATTTTGGCCTTCCAGGCTGTAGCTTTTTTTGTTTCTCTCAAATTTTTTCCTAACTTAATTTTTGCGAATTTTTGGCATTTTGTGGCAATTTCATGGTCAATGAAACGGTGAAATAAAAATGAAATAACATACAATTTATTGTTTTCCATTATATGCATTAACAAATTGGTGAGCATAAAAACTATTATCCAGGGGTTATCAAATGGACTTAGCCATTACAATTTACCTTTTAACTAAAATAATTTTAGTTTGCAATTTTTCAGTATAACTATGTAACTTTATTTGTTTATATTACGCAAATATGGTTTTAATACTTGTAAAATATTTTTTGGTCGTGGGTAGACTTTTTTTGCGATATGTACTCAAGTGGTAAGTTAACAAAAAAGGACGGACTGGACTCCTTGTGAAGGATTTGGTCAACTTGAGAAACACAAAAACCATGCCACCTTAGAAATAAAACGGGCATAACTCTTGCAAAGAAGTGAAATATTGGAATGAGTTGGCAATTGAAAAGTAAAGTCCTCTCGACAAACATAATTCACGCTCTACAAGTCGTGTATGGCACCTGTCCTGATGTATGGCTCAAAATTATGTTATGTGTCAAAAAGGATGAGATGGCTCTTAGAATAATCGAAAGTTCTCCCGAGGATATATGATCTTGTCAGAGGTGCCGACGTCGAGTATCGAAGGAGGCTTATGGATCAGCTTTATGAGCACAATGCAGATGTGAAGATAAAACAGGGAATAAAACCAAAAAGTTTTATTACACTAGGTCATGTTATGCAGATGACCGAATATGGCCCGCCCAAGACACCACAGGAAGAGAGAGAAGCAGGCGAAGGAAGATTTGACCTCCGTTGGTGCTCTCAATTGACCTCAGTTATCGCGTAACAGGGATATCTGACTTGCCTTGTTACGAAACGTCCAAAATGGCTTAGGCAGTTTAATGCCACTTAATGATGATGATGATTAGTTTCTCATGAAATAAGACGTCCGCGAAATGAGTTTTCCGTGGGATGAATTGACCATGGAGTGGGTACTGGAATGGTTTTATATGTGATGATTTATTTACGATGAGCTGTTTTTCTGTGTAGGTTGCTTTTTGGATGAATTTCCTGTGGATGGTCTGTTCACGATTTTTCCGCAGATCTCAACCGCAAAGAGAAAAGCTCTTCGCATTCACGGCAGTCTGTCAAACATTTCTTTTCCAAGCGTGCAATTTTAACGACGTTATCGATTAAGTTTCGTGTCCAACCCGTAAGAGATATTAAATCTTGAAGTTTGAATTTGCCAATTGTTGTGACTTGTACAATCTGGCTTTGCAGAAGGCAATTTTGTTTTGATATCTTGTGGAAATGGGGTAGACATCGTGTGTCTTTTCTAGTTTCTCAGGGATACAGTCCTCATCCTTGTTGCCTACATCATATGTTTGTGCGTGGGCGCAGTGTAATTTTGATTTAGTAAAAACTGTTCGGTTTTCCTCTCTAACGAGTGAAGAACATTTAGTAAAATTCACTATAAGCACAGCAATTTCTCAGTTTATTTAAAAGGTTGATAGACAAGAGGAAGCAAGATTTACAGGATTTGACACGAATAGTTATATGAATATCACATAATTTACCTATGCCTACCCTGTTTATGTGAATGTAGATATGGTACCTGCATTATAACTTCAAACATTTCAAGCCCGAAAATACATTTGCAGATATAAGCGATTTACTGATGTAGTGTATATGCATACAACCATAGTACATACATATATAAGTACTTGCTTATGCAAACATTCAACAAGAACCTGGCGCTGAATCATATTACATGCCTAGGCCTTCCAGCTAGCACACGTAAACTCGAAACCCCCTTCAGCATGCATGTGTCCTCAAATGATTTTATCTCGTTTACATATAACATTACGACTACAAAATGTCAAGTTGTACGTGTAGAGTCGTTGCATGTTGCAGATTGCCAAGTCAAATCTGAGTTAAAAAGGATGCCAAGTTGTCAAAACTTCCTGAGATTGCCATTGCAATGAATACATTTCACATGTACAGATTACCTAATTCCTCGATGTATGCAACAAAATGATAAGCTGTTATTTTAGCGGAAATAAAGTCGAATCATGCGGCACAACTATTAAATCGTGGTTAAAAGCTTTAACGCTCTATCTGTCTTCATATATACTCATACATACATAAATACATGGATGTTCTTAAAATGCAGCTATATGTTGTTATGAGACAGAATCTCGCAACAGCGCATGTTGTATATTATTTTGTTTAATGAGCAAATAATTTCTGAAAGTTTTTGTTATGTTTGCGGTTGCATTTTCCAGTATTTCTATTGCTTTGATTATGCTCACGACTCCCACCTGAAAAACACTTGATATTTTGTGCAAAGTTTCTTCTGCATGGCCACACCTCCTAGGCTAGGCCTGAGCACCTTTTGCTTCTTACTGAACAAGACAACATCCGTCTTTTTTTTTTTTTTTTTTTGCGGTCAAACCGACATTAGATATCCAGGTATGCGTATCCCGAAGCGCCCGGTCCATCAAAAAACTTATTATTGGAAGGTACATTCTACCTATGAAAACTGCAATGTCATCTGCGTACGCCGTAGATTTAACGCGTCCCTCGTCAAACCACCTGAGCAGTGGGTTGATAACCAGCGTCAACAGTAGAGGTGAAAATATACCACCCTGTGTCACGCATCTGTCCATTGATTTCATGGCCTCATACAACCCCCATTGTGAAGAAATTTTCCTGAAATTTAACATGCAGCCGATTCAACTGTCTGGATGTATGTTTATAACCCTATGCAGTACCGTGTCTACCGAATAGTCTTTGATGTACGCATTTTGTGTTGTGTAGAAAAGTTTTTTATCTTATTATGTATTCATATATCATAAAAAAATAAAAAATTTTGTATAGAAAAGATGTTAAGGTAGGCCTGAAAAACATTAATTTGGATCGAGAAAGATAAGCATGTGCAAATGTTGTAAATTAGAGTATTTAAGAAGGAATAACAGAAGTGACGATTTATTGTTGGTATTGCCTGCAGTTGGATATAAAAGCACGTGCTAACAGGAGGTCGCAATATAATGCACTTCTTAGATAAGACAATTGTTTAAGTAAGTAGTTTTTGGTAAGTGCTGTTATAATATTTTCATTTCCTATGTATGGAACACCGATTATTCATTAAAGTGGCCGATCACTTCTTTCGACACCAACCGTGAATTCGAGTTATAATTCAATATAGTTTTGGATATGTGGGAAAGTGAAATTTTGTTTCTAAATTTACCACTTTCCTAAAGGAAAGTAGAAGTTGTTGTCAAGATTACTGGGCCGTTTCAAGGCTTGTTCCTAGCTGGTTGGAGGCTTAAGTGTTTGGTGGAGCTCGTATTAATAAACAAAAGAGGTTACAAATACTTACTACTTAACTGTTGGTAAATGCTGTATACAGTTTTCTTGAACTTAAGAGTAAATATATATATGGAACTCTCAAGGTCTCCTATTTGTACTTTAATAAAATGTTATATTAGAAACCAGCGAAAGAACTTAAAACTTAAGTCCATACAACGTAAATGCAACTCATGGGAATTACTTAATTGTTTGATACTCATATCAACTGCATACTTTCTGCAATAACAAAATTGTACTATTTTCGGAGACATTGCAAATTGGAGAAGAGAAACATAAATTATTAGCGTGTGCAAAAGCGCAATTAGCTGCTGAATTAATTTTATGGTATACATCGTGATCTCTTTCGAACTATGTATTGCTCCTTTTTAATTTTTCTTAGAAATTGGCGAGACGCGACCTGCATTTTTTATGCCGACCCCGAAAGGCATTTCAATTTCATTGAGAAGCTTTTAATGGTAGAAAAAAGTATACTCACAGCCCTGCCGAGGGGCGACCGTGCTTCAAAAATTTTATTTTTAATTGAAAAAACTTGTTTCTAAATTTCCCACCGCTTCGGATACAAAAGTATGTTTGATATACTTATAAACATAAAGGCGTACTCGGCAGACGTTGTCCTGCATTGTGTTTGAAAAGGGGATCTCTCTTCCGGCTATCACTCTCTATATTTTCGAATATACTACTTTTTCACTACTTTTTCTTCAATTCCTTCTTCTTAGTGCTGTCCTTCCCTTATTTCCTTTACATTTACAACTCCGTCCACATTCTATTTCTCCCAACACCGCTTAAGAGGCCATTTTGTGCTAAGCCGAAGCTCGTAATTTGGTCTCGTATGCAATTAAGCAACAATAGTTTCAGCTGATATGCTGACTAAAGTGAATAAATGAAGATGTTCCGATCCAGAGAGAGTTTTTCTCTTGAACAGGGAGAACACAACAGAGGGAAAGGTAAAAAGGTAGTGTTATTCAAGCGCTTCATTAAGCGCTATTGATTTAACTTCAACCATAGTTCTCGACATTGTTAGACCGACTATATCATAATTCGTATGAGGCCACTGAGAACTTGAAAGAATATTAATTAATTCTAGCGCAGATCGTTATGAGCGCTTATACTACAATCAGTATATCTGAATTTGTAAATGTATAAATCGATTCAGTAACTTTGTGTTGTTAAATAAATCTCATTTGCTTAAGCAAGCGCAATTGCGCTGAGTTATGTGGTTGCCCATCAGTATGAGACAATTAATGCCACTACCGCAAAGCGGCACCTAATAAATCGCACAAACTTACTTATCTATGCCCACAAATTATGAACGTCTATCCACGTTTGTGTGTGTTAATGTGTGCGCAGAGTGTTCTAAACGTGACATCAATATCAAGCACTTGTTAGTGACTAAAGGCGCAATTAAAGGCATAATTGTTGAAAATGTAAAAATGCGAAAATAGCCATGAACAGTTGAAGTACAATTGCAGTTGCACACACATATACACATACTCACATACAAACACACAATTTATGAGTGCATATGTGCATTCGGCAATAGGTCAACATTTAATGAATTATTTCACTTGATAGCGCAAGTAACTGCAGCTCCACTATTTTAGGCACTCGCCATGTGGCTTAGACACAAAATGCTAGTAGCTGCCTCCACCGCATTTATGAGTGCAATTTCTGTGTATTTGTTGCAAATGTTATCGCTGCAGTTTATAGGTACGTATGTATGTGCATATTTTGAATTGGAGGTTTTGTATAGGAGGTTTTAGCTAAAATGAGTGTAAATTATGTTAGTTCAACCGCGGCTTACGAACTATCCACTAAATACGAAATGTGAAGACTTAAAGGTTACGCAGTAATGCACAGCAGGTCGAGTGTAGCGATATGAAGTGAAAGGGTTGGTTGATTGTTTGCAAAACGTTCTAATAGTGCCACATGGCTCGGGGCAAAATACACTTGGTTAAGCTAACATGTTTTTGCAGCTGCAATGTTAAGTATGCAGATGAGGGTGAGGGACTGTGCTGCAGCTTTCCTTTATATACTTCTGAAGTTTCTGTTCTTTCTATATCGCACATTAGGCTGGAGTAAAAAGTGAGCATTGTAAAAACTGGCTTATTGGATATAATCTACTTTAATATAGATTTAAGCCTAAATGTGAATAAAATTACCGAAAATGGATATTTATTTATTTACTTCATCTGCAGATTTACCGAGTTGTACAAATGCGTTCATAAAACACAAAATATTTTATAAAAATTATTGACTAACTTTTAACACAATAGGTACAAAACATATAAATTCGGATACGAATTATTGCTGATGTCGGAAGGAGTGTGATTTAGAGCACAATAGTGCAAATTTGTTGATAGTTAAGAAACGGTTAGTTGCATAACTAAATTTATCGTCTTGTATATTATGCTGTAGTATATATGTTAAAAATTATCGATAAATCTTGCCCTCTCGAATCGTTCGTATCGCTGAACTATCGAAATAATAAACTCAAACCCTCAGTTAATCAAAATGTTCTTTATTTACAATACTACTATGGTAGTAGTACTTACAAATTGAAATTATTCGCGTACTCCACTTTTAACGTTTGAAAATCAAACTGATTAACCATCACTTGGACTGCAACGAGTTTATATTCCTAGTTGCCTTCGCAGTTCACCAATTTCCTACAGGGTGTTCAGGTTTTACGAACAGCTCTATCGATGTATTGTTTATTTGCTTCTTTCATCCGCTACATCTCATAGTCACTGATTTATTCTATGTTTATGTGTTAGTAATATCATATGCGCGCTCAGTTTTGCTGTGTATTTGTGTGAGCAACGTAGTCTGTGCTCTTTGCTGCTGTGTTCATGTGTGCTTAGCTAATTGCTGACTCATCTGCACGTATTGGTGTTGTTGTGTTGGTATCGAAACTGTTAATACTCGCAACAATATGTTTTTAGAATGGACGTGATTTCAAGAAACAGATGTACTGGTATCACAACAATAATTAAAGCTGCACTGCTTTAAGGCTGGAAGGACGTGTACCCAAACTTATAAGTTAAAAGTAACAAGGGATGGAACTCCGGGATGCCGGTGTCCCAGTATTCCGCGATGCTCGTCTTTTTATACTGAGTTGAGCAGAGCTCACAGAGTATATTAACTTTGATTGGATAACGGTTGGTTGTACAGGTATAAAGGAATCGAGATAGATATAGACTTCCATATATCAAAATCATCAGTATCGAAAAAAAATTCGATTGAGCCATGTCCGTTCGTCCGTCCGTCCGTCCGTCCGTCCGTCTCTCCGTTAACACGATAACTTGAGTAAATTTTGAGGTATCTTGATTAAATTTGGTATGTAGGTTCCTGGGTACTCATCTCAGATCGTTATTTAAAATGAACGATATCGGACAATAACCACGCCCACTTTTTCGATATCGAAAATTTCGAAAAATCGAAAAAGTGCGATAATTCCTTACCAAATACGGATAAAGCGATGAAACTTGGTAGGTGAGTTGAAATTTTGACGCAGAATAGAAAACTAGTAAAAGTTTGGACAACGGGCGTGGCACCGCCCACTTTTAAAAGAAGGTAATTTAGAAGTTTTGCAAGCTGTAATTTGGCAGTCGTTGAAGATGTCATGATGAAATTTGGCAGGAACGTTACACTTATTAGTATATGCCTGTTTAATAAAAATTAGCAAAATCGGAGAACGACCACGCCCACTTTTTAAAATTTTTTTTTTTTTAAATTCAAATTTTAAAAGAAAAGTTAATATCTTTACAGTATATAAGTAAATTATGTCAACATTCAACTCCAGTAATAATATGGTGCAACAAAATACAAAAATAAAAGAAAATTTCAAAATGGGCGTGGCTCCGCCCTTTTTCATTTAATTTGTCTAGGATACTTTTAATGCCATAAGTCGAACAAAAATTTACCAATCCTTGCGAAATTTGGTAGAGGCTTAGATTCTAGGAGGAGAACTGTTTTCTGTGAAAAAGGGCGAAATCGGTTGAAGCCACGCCCAGTTTTTATACACAGTCGACCGTCTGTCCTTCCGCTCGGCCGTTAACACGATAACTTGAGCAAAAATCGATATATCTTTACTAAACTCAGTTGACGTACTTATCCGAATTCACTTTATATTGGTGTAAACAATGGCCGAAATCCGACTATGACCACGCCCACTTTTTCTATATCGAAAATTATGAAAAATGAAAAAAATGCCATAATTATATACCAAATACGAAAAAAGGGATGAAACATGGTAATTGTATTGGTCTATTGACGCAAAATCTAACTTTAGAAAAAAACTTGGTAAAATGGGTGTGACACCTACCATATTAAGTAGAAGAAAATGAAAAAGTTTTGCAGGGCGAAATCAAAAGCCCTTGGAATCTTGGAAGGAATACTGTTCGTAGTATTACATATATAAATAAATTAGCGGTACCCGAAAGATGATGTTCTGGATCACCCTGGTCCACATTTTGGTCGATATCTCGAAAACGCCTTCACATATACAACTAAGGGCCACTCCCTTTTAAAACCCTCATTAATACCTTTAATTTGATACCCATATTGTACAAACACATTCTAGAGTCACCCCTGGTCCACGTTTATGGCGATATATCGAAAAGACGTCCACATAAAGAACTAAGGCCCACTCCCTTTTAAAATACATATTAACACCTTTCATTTGATACCCATATCGTACAAAAAATTCTAGAGTCACCCCTGGCCCACCTCTATGGCGATATCGCGAAAAGTAGTCCACATATAGAACTAAGGCCCACACCCTCTTAAAATACTCATTAACACCTTCCAATTGATACTCATAACATACAAACCAATTCTAGAGTCACCCCTGGTCCACGTTTATGGCGATATCTCGAAAAGACGTCCACATAAAGAACTAAGGCCCACTCCCTTTTAAAATACTTATTAACACCTTTCATTTGATACCCATATCGTACAAAAAATTCTAGAGTCACCCCTGGCCCACCTCTATGGCGATATCGCGAAAAGTAGTCCACATATAGAACTAAGGCCCACACCCTCTTAAAATACTCATTAACACCTTCCAATTGATACTCATATCATACAAACACATTCTAGAGTCCCCCCTGGTCCATGTTTATGGCGATATCTCGAAAAGGCGTCCACATATAGAACTAAGGCCCACTCCTTTTTAAAATACTCATTAACACCTTTCATTTGATACCCATATCGTACAAACAAATTCTAGAGTCGCCCCTGGTCCACCTTTATGGCGATATTTCAAAAAGGCGTCCACCTTAAGAACTAAGGCCCACGCCCTTATAAAATATTCATTAACACCTTTCATTTGATACCCATGTCGTACAAACAAATTCTAGAGTCACCCCTGGTCCACGTTTATGGCGATATCTCGAAAAGGCATCCACCTATAGAACTAAGGCCCACGCCCTTTTAAAATACTGATTAACACCTTTCATTTGATACCCATATAGTACAAACAAATTCTAGAGTCACCCCTGGTCCACGTTTATGGCGATATCTCGAAAAGGCGTCCACATATAGAACTAAGGCCCACTCCTTATTAAAATACTCATTAACACTTTTCATTTGATACCCATATCGTACAAACGCATTCTAGAGTCAACCCTGGTCCACTTTTATAACGATATTCCGAAAAGGCGTCCACCTATAGAACTAAGGCCCACTCCCTTTCAAAATACTCATCAACACCTTTAATTTGATACCCATATAGTACAAACAAATTCTAGAGTCACCCCTGGTCCACCTTTATAGCGATATTTCGAAAAGGTGTCCACCTATAGAACTAAGGACCACGCCCTTTTAAAATACTCATTAACACCTTTCATTTGATACCCATATTGTACAAACGCATTCTAGAGTCACCCCTGGTCCACTTTTATAACGATATTCCGAAAAGGCGTCCACCTATAGAAGTAAGGCCCACTCCGTTTTAAAACACTTATTAGCACCTTTCGTTTGAAACCCATATTGTACAAACGCATTCTAAAGTCAACCCTGGTCCACTTTTATAACGATATTCCGAAAAGGTATCCACCTATAGAACTAAGGCCCACTCCCTTTCAAAATACTCATTAACACCTTTCATTCGATACCCGTATAGTACAAACAAATTCTAAAGTCACCCCTGGTCCACCTTTATGACGATATCTCGAAAAGGCGTCCATCTATAGAACTAAGGCCCACGCTCTCTTAAAATACTCATTAACACCTTTCATTTGATATCCATATCGTACAAAATAAATTCTAGAGTGACCCCTGGTCCACCTTTATGGCGATATCTCGAAAAGGCGTCCATCTATAGAAATTAGGCCCACGCCCTTTTAAAATACTCATTAACACCTTTCATTTGATATCCATATCGTACAAAATAAATTCTAGAGTCACCCCTGGTCCACCTTTATGGCGATATCTCGAAAAGGCGTCCACCTATAGAACTTAGGCCCACTCCCTTTTAAAATTATCATTAACACATTTCATTTGATACCCATATCGTACAAACAAATTCTAGAGTCAGGCCTGGTCCACCTTTATGGCGATATCCCTAAATGGCGTCCATCTATAGAACTATGGTCCACTTCCTCTTAAAATACTCTTTAATACCTTCCATATGATACACATGTCATACAAACACATTCCAGGGTTACCCTAGGTTCTTTTTACAACATGGTGATTTTCCCTTACTTTGTCTCCACAGCTCTCAACTGAGTATGTAATGTTCGGTTACACCCGAACTTAGCCTTCCTTACTTGTTTATACTCAGTTGAGCAGAGCTCACAGAGTACATTAACCTTGATTGCATAACGGTTGGTTGTACAGGTATAAAGGAATCGAGATAGATATAGACTTCCATATATCAAAATCATCAGTATCGAAAAAAAATTCGATTGAGCCATGTCCGTCCGTCCGTCCGTCCGTCCGTCTGTCCGTTAACACGATAACTTGAGTAAATTTTAGGTATCTTGATGAAATTTGGTATGTAGGTTCCCGGGCACTCATCTCAGATCGCTATTTAAAATGAACGATATCGGACAATAACCACGCCCACTTTTTCGATATCGAAAATTTCGAAAAATCGAAAAAGTGCGATAATTCATTACTAAATACGGATTAAGCGATGAAACTTGGTAGGTTATTTGAACATATGACGCAGAATAGAAAATAGTAAAATTTTGGACAATGGGCGTGGCACCGCCCACTTTTAAAAGAAGGTAATTTAGAAGTTTTGCAAGTTGTAATTCGGCAATCGTTGAAGATATCATGATGAAATTTGGCAGGAACGTTATTCTTATTACTATATGTCTGCTTAATAAAAATTAGCAAAATGGGAAAATGACCACGCCCACTTTTTAAAAAAAAATTTTTTTAAATTCAAATTTTAAAAGAAAAGTTAATATCTTTACCGTATATAAGTAAATTATGTCAACATTCAACTCCAGTAATGATATGGTGCAACAAAATACAAAAATAAAAGAAAATTTCAAAATGGTCGTGGCTCCGCCCTTTTTCATTTAATTTGTCTAGGACACTTTTAATGCCATAAGTCGAACAAAAATTTACCAATCCTTGCGAAATTTGGTAGAGGCTTAGATTCTAGGACGATAACGGTTTTCTGTGAAAAAGGGCGAAATCGGTTGAAGCCACGCCCAGTTTTTATACACAGTCGACCGTCTGACCTTCCGCCCGGCCGTTAACACGAAAACTTGAGCAAAAATTGATATATCTTTACTAAACTCATTTCACGTACTTACCTGAACTCACTTTGTATTGGTGTAAAAAATGGCCGAAATCCGACTATGACCACGCCCACTTTTTCGATATCGAAAATTACGAAAAATGAAAAAAATGCCATAATTATATACCAACTACGAAAAAAGGGATGAAACATGGTAATTGTATTGGTCTATTGACGCAGAATATAACTTTAGAAAAAAAACTTGGTAAAATGAGTGCGACCACTACCATATTAAGTAGAAGAAAATGAAAAAGTTTTGCAGGGCGAAATCAAAAGCCCTTGGAATCTTGGAAGGAATACTGTTCGTGGTATTACATATATAAATAAATTAGCGGTACCCGACCAATGACGGTCTGGATCACCCTGGTCCACATTTTGCTCGATATCTCGAAAACGCCTTCACATATACAACTAAGGTCCACTCCATTTTAAAACCCTCATTAATACCTTTAATTTGATACCTATATCGTACAAACACATTCTAGAGTCACCCCTGGTCCACGTTTATGGCGATATCTCGAAAAGACGTCCACATAAAGAACTAAGGCCCACTCCCTTTTAAAATACTTATTAACACCTTTCATTTGATACCCATATCGTACAAAAAATTCTAGAGTCACCCCTGGCCCACCTCTATGGCGATATCGCGAAAAGTAGTCCACATATAGAACTAAGGCCCACACCCTCTTAAAATACTCATTAACACCTTCCAATTGATACTCATATCATACAAACCAATTCTAGAGTCACCCCTGGTCCACGTTTATGGCGATATCTCGAAAAGACGTCCACATATAGAACTAAGGCCCACTCCCTTTTAAAATACTTATTAACACCTTTCATTTGATACCCATATCGTACAAAAAATTCTAGAGTCACCCCTGGCCCACCTCTATGGCGATATCGCGAAAAGTCGTCCACATATAGAACTAATGCCCACACCCTCTTAAAATACTCATTAACACCTTTCAATTGATACTCATATCATACAAACCAATTCTAGAGTCACCCCTGGTCCACGTTTATGGCGATATCTCGAAAAGACGTCCACATATAGAACTAAGGCCAACTCCCTTTTAAAATACTTATTAACACCTTTCATTTGATACCCATATCGTACAAAAAATTCTAGAGTCACCCCTGGCCCACCTCTATGGCGATATCGCGAAAAGTCGTCCACATATAGAACTAAGGCCCACACCCTCTTAAAATACTCATTAACAACTTTCAATTGATACTCATATCATACAAACCAATTCTAGAGTCACCCCTGGTCCACATTTATGGCGATATCTCGAAAAGACGTCCACATATAGAACTAAGGCCCACTCCCTTTTAAAATACTTATTAACACCTTTCATTTGATACCCATATCGTACAAAAAATTCTAGAGTCACCCCTGGCCCACCTCTATGGCGATATCGCGAAAAGTCGTCCACATATAGAACTAAGGCCCACACCCTCTTAAAATACTCATTAACACCTTTCAATTGATACTCATATCATACAAACCAATTCTAGAGTCACCCCTGGTCCACGTTTATGGCGATATCTCGAAAAGACGTCCACATATAGAACTAAGGCCAACTCCCTTTTAAAATACTTATTAACACCTTTCATTTGATACCCATATCGTACAAAAAATTCTAGAGTCACCCCTGGCCCACCTCTATGGCGATATCGCGAAAAGTCGTCCACATATAGAACTAAGGCCCACACCCTCTTAAAATACTCATTAACACCTTTCAATTGATACTCATATCATACAAACCAATTCTAGAGTCACCCCTGGTCCACGTTTATGGCGATATCTCGAAAAGACGTCCACATATAGAAATAAGGCCCACTCCCTTTTAAAATACTCATTAACACCTTTCAATTGATACTCATATCATACAAACAAATTCTAGAGTCACCTCTGGTCCCCCTGTATGGCGATATCTCGAAAAGGCGTCCACATATAGAACTAAGGCCCACACCCTCTTAAAATACTCATTAACACCTTTCAATTGATACTCATATCGTACAAACCAATTCTAGAGTCACCCGTGGTCCATCTTTATGGCGATATCTCGAAAAGGCGTCCATCTATAGAACTTAGGCCCACGCACTTTTAAAATACTCATTAATACCTTTCACTTGATACCCATATCGTACAAAATAAATTCTAGAGTCACCACTGGACCACGTTTATGGCGATATCTCGAAAAGGCGTCCACCCATAGAACTAAGGCCCACTCCCTTTTAAAACACTTATTAACACCTTTCGTTTGATACCCATATTGTACAAGCGCATTCTAGAGTCAACCCTGGTCCACTTTTATAACGATATTCCGAAAAGGCGTCCACCTATAGAACTAAGGCCCACTCCCTTTTAAAATACTCATTAACGCCTTTCATTTGATACTCATATAATACAAACAAATTCTAGAGTCACCTCTGGTCCACCTTTATGGCGATATCTCGAAAAGGCGTCCACATATAGAACTAAGGCCCATGCCCTCTTAAAATACTCATTAACACCTTTCAATTGATACTCATATCGTACAAACCAATTCTAGAGTCACCCGTGGTCCACGTTTATGGCGATATCTCGAAAAGACGTCCACATATAGAACTAAGGCCCACTCCCTTTTAAAATACTCATTAACGCCTTTCATTTGATACTCATATAATACAAACAAATTCTAGAGTCACCTCTGGTCCACATTTATGGCGATATCTCGAAAAGACGTCCACATATAGAACTAAGGCCCACTCCCTTTTAAAATACTTATTAACACCTTTCATTTGATACCCATATCGTACAAAAAATTCTAGAGTCACCCCTGGCCCACCTCTATGGCGATATCGCGAAAAGTCGTCCACATATAGAACTAAGGCCCACACCCTCTTAAAATACTCATTAACACCTTTCAATTGATACTCATATCATACAAACCAATTCTAGAGTCACCCCTGGTCCACGTTTATGGCTATATCTCGAAAAGACGTCCACATATAGAAATAAGGCCCACTCCCTTTTAAAATACTCATTAACACCTTTCAATTGATACTCATATCATACAAACAAATTCTAGAGTCACCTCTGGTCCCCCTGTATGGCGATATCTCGAAAAGGCGTCCACATATAGAACTAAGGCCCACACCCTCTTAAAATACTCATTAACACCTTTCAATTGATACTCATATCGTACAAACCAATTCTAGAGTCACCCGTGGTCCATCTTTATGGCGATATCTCGAAAAGGCGTCCATCTATAGAACTTAGGCCCACGCACTTTTAAAATACTCATTAATACCTTTCACTTGATACCCATATCGTACAAAATAAATTCTAGAGTCACCACTGGACCACGTTTATGGCGATATCTCGAAAAGGCGTCCACCCATAGAACTAAGGCCCACTCCCTTTTAAAACACTTATTAAAACCTTTCGTTTGATACCCATATTGTACAAGCGCATTCTAGAGTCAACCCTGGTCCACTTTTATAACGATATTCCGAAAAGGCGTCCACCTATAGAACTAAGGCCCACTCCCTTTTAAAATACTCATTAACGCCTTTCATTTGATACTCATATAATACAAACAAATTCTAGAGTCACCTCTGGTCCACCTTTATGGCGATATCTCGAAAAGGCGTCCACATATAGAACTAAGGCCCATGCCCTCTTAAAATACTCATTAACACCTTTCAATTGATACTCATATCGTACAAACCAATTCTAGAGTCACCCCTGGTCCACCTTTATGGCGATATCCCTTAATGGCGTCCATCTATAGAACTATGGCCCACTTCCTCCCAAAATACTCTTTAATACCTTCCATTTGATACACATGTCATACAAACACATTCCAGGGTTACCCTAGGTTCTGTTTACAACATGGTGATTTTCCCTTACTTTGTCTCCACAGCTCTCAACTGAGTATGTAATGTTCGGTTACACCCGAACTTAGCCTTCCTTACTTGTTAAGTCTAAGACAAGCATCACACTGGAAAAATAAAATAAAAAAGATCTGTGAAAAGATTTTCGCTAATGGTTTCTATGGATTTTTATTGCCAAGAACTTTAAGCTGAACTCAGATATCCACACTGGTATTTTTTTTGAGAATCGAGTCTAAAATTCCAAAAAATTTTTATCACTGGCCAAAATAAAATAAAATAAATTTTATAACCAGAATAAATACCATATATTCTCGAAAGTTTCGATGCGGTAGGCCCGAGTCCGGATTCAAATCCTGGAATTAAATTTTTTTGAAATATTCGAACAAAAAAAAAAAAAAAAAAATGCAAAATATGTTATAGCAATTATGCATTACGTGGGCTTCAAGTATTGCCTTGAGGTTCTGCTGTTCCACCATGTGCCACCTGTCTTTGCTTCGGGACCTTCAATCAAAAAAGCAAGTGGAAGTGACAGTCGTAGTCTCCAAGAGTTATGCTCAAATATTCGAGTTTACTAAAGTTCACGTCTCCAAAGGAGAACTCACGCTATACGCTTTAGTATCATGGACAGCCCCAGCTGTTTTATCAAACCACGGCAATGTTAAACTAATAGCAATTTTGCCACTTCGAGCTAGTCGATTTGGTCATATCAAACACACGTTAAGCGTGCTTAAAATAATACGATATAGTTCCAAGCGATATAATTCCAAAAAAAAAAAAAAAAAAAAGGTGGCATTATGTTACCATGCAAGAAGTAAGATAATCCCACCATTATGCTTAGAATTTTTTACTTTAGAAGCTGGGGAGGTACCTTGAAAATGCCACATATAGCAAACTAAGAACTTTGAGCACAATGGGGGGATTAGTGACAGATCTTGCTACTACGTACGGTATAGTGACGGTACACTTTCTACCATCAAAACAATAACTGCAGCGGTTTTTTCAAATACCCAACCCCAAATGCCTTGAGAAATATCACATCGAAGGGATTTGATAATGAGCGCGCCACTAGAAAGTGCATGTCGAGAAGGTTATCTTGCCACAATAAAAACACTGAAGTATGAAAATGAAGCTGATTCTAAACATAGAAACCAAGAAATTTTGCATAATAAGCTATTGAAATGAGTGAGAAATCATAAAAAATTTCCGTGGCCTCTTGCTTAACACCGCTATCTCTCGAGTTTACTTTTAAAATTAGAGAGGTTTATGAAAATTTACTTGTCGGAAAAAGCTGATCAGCTGCTATGGATGCTAACTAATAATCAAAAAACAACACTTTAAACAAAAAAAAAAAAAAAACTATTAACTAATAATAAAGATCTTATATATTTGGACATCCATAAGAGTAACACGAAATAACTAACACCAAAATATCAAGAACGATTCGTATCTACCATCTCAGCATGTCCTGAAAATGTATTAGTCTGATATTTACACAGTCATATGTATGAGTGTACTCATACCACACGAAGTCGACATTTTGACTCTACAGGGAACTTTTAATTAACTGAGACTATCTAAAATTCATTAACGTTGCTCTCATTAAGCCACAAATAGAATTCTAGAGTTACAAAATTGTACACAACGCTTATATGGGCATGATATATACACCAATATGTGTACGTACATATGTACACCAATATTAATACAAGTACTTATGTTGCACTAATTAATTGTTTTTTAGTAAAAATACATACTTACATATGCAGTAAGGCAGTGATGCTTACAAACTTACGCAAAATTTGAGATTGAAACAGTTTACATAAGTTCGTATTGCAACTAAATCATTGAGGGCAAAACATTGAGTCACATGATTCAAATGATAGCAGCATATTGTATTCGAGATTATGTGATTTATCTTCAATTTAACAATTGATACGATTCGTTCCATTGTCAACCTCACCTACTTGTGGCAAATGCTGGTCCTTTAGCAGGTGAGGGTCTCGCGAACCAAAGTTCCTTATGAATCTAGGGGGTGGGGCGGTATAGCCTAGACGGTTTAATGTGGTCATGTTAAATCGTCCCGAGATGGTCGGCCTTGTATAATATGGTACTTGTTACCGGATCTATAACCCCCCAAAACCCTCGGAGGGGGAAGGGTGTATTTATTGCCACAACTGCAAAAACAACAACAAGAACAGTAACGATACTCTGTGACATTGATTGATTAGATATATTTGTAGTGGTTTTCAGTAGGAAAGATAAATAAAAAGATACTCATCAAAATCATAAAATTAATTCAACATGTAAGTCAGAGCTGTCCAAAATTTTTTCGAATAAAATATAAAAACCTTTTTTTGTAGTTTCCTTACAAATAAAATCTAGATAATTTTGTTAATTCAAATAAAGTTTATTCGAACAATATAATAAATTGTTTTGAGGTTATTCAAAAAATAGGCTAGGCTAGGTGGAAGTGGCTGCCGTGGAACACAGGTCAGTGCCAGGAGGTCCATTAAGATACCACAAAAAGATACCACAACCTCTTCTCTTCGAACAATTTCAAAGGGCTAATATAGGCTGCCAAGTCCTCTATATCATACTACATGACCTGGTGTCGGAAACTCAGACAGGAAGCTCAAAGCAGCGCTGTCTGTCTTCACTTAACGCAGGGAAATTGCAGATGAGGTGGTCCACCGTTTCCTCCTCTTCGTCATTTTCGTCATTCTTAAACACCTAAAGAATCAGCGATAGACTACCACTAGCCTTTTTGCTTGCCTACCAATAACGTAGTGCCCAGTTAGTACTCCTATTTACGCTGTAAAAGCTAGGGTATTTTTTACGAACGGAATTTGGTTAGGTTTGCATAGATGTCCAACAGCCTGGAGTTTGTAGCACTCTTTCATTATCATGACTCTTTTAGAATTGGCGTGCATGTGAAAAGGGTATTCCTAACACGTATTGCTCGCACATCGCACATGCTTCAAAGAAGACAGCTTTTACTGTTATATATGCTATAATTTTCCATGGTTTTATACTCCAACTGAACGACAAATGCAGCGCTGATTTTAAGGTTGCTCAATTTCCTGCAGAATCTAAGTGTAGCATATCAAGAATTATCCTAACACCATCAAATAAAAGTTTGACGCCTTTTTCAAGCCTGGCCTTCATACGATTACCCCAAACAGCAATATGGCTCAGATAATCGCGGTATAAATACATCGGAATGTATTGGAAGCTAGTTCCCATTTTCCGGCAATGGCTCTTTAAAAAGGCGCTGTATAATAAAATATGTTCTTCCAGTTCTGCTTTTTGTCCAAAACTAACCCTAGAAATTTTGACTTATCGACCACTTTAAGCTGCACACCATTTAGTTCCGGTAGATTTAACGGTGGTAATTTGTAATGTTTTGTATATAAGGCAAGCTTCACTTAGTCGGAATTGACGCTGAGTCCGCGTCGAAAGGCCTAAAAGGAAACCTCTCCTCTCGTAATGCTGCTTGCATCACTTCACTCAAACTTTGAGGGAATTCACCTTTGTAAGCAATATCTTAGTCACCTTCCAGCCACATCCGTTTCGCATCTCCTAAAAGAGTTGACCGTCAACGTTAGGTTCCGTAGTTGCGTGGAATCAACATCACCCTGATATGAGCCCTTTATGACACAGCATATTATGTCAGACTTGAGATTGCGCTACTCAAACTCTTGTATCTCGCCCAAGCCCTACATAGCTAAATTCTTAACCCTAATCGCAAGAGCTCCGAAATTACTTTCTTATGATTATTTCGCGTCTTCTGTAAATTTCAAAATATTTTTCGTAACACTTTGGCATTAATTGAATATCTACATTTGTACATATGTGTTTATTCACAACAATAATACACATTGATTATTTCAGTTTTTTTGTTTGTTACTAATTTCGACTTATTATTATAAACAAATTTATTAAAATATAAAGCATACGGCAAGTATTAACGCAATTAAAATGATTTACGCACAATTGAATAAACTGACATACAAAATCTAATTTATGCACACGCATATGTATTGGTATATTTGTACGTCAAATTATTGGTTGTTTTTCATATTTTATGCAAATTAGAATCCCGTCGATATGTTGACAGGTGCTGGCGGAATTTGTACGTGACACATGAAAAAAAAAAAAGGTATTTTATTATTAACGATTTTATTAGTGAGGTTTTACGTAATCGTTTATGCAATAGTAAATGAGTTAATCTAAACACATACTTACATACATGCGTCTGCATGTGGGTAAGTGCGTGATTATATAATATATCGTGTATATACATACATATTCTGCTTAACATTACCACATCCTGGTTGCTATTGATGAATATTCATGTATGGAGTTACTGAAATTTACTAGTCGATGAAATTGAAGCATTGATTACTTGATGGCATGTTTCACTTGAATGAACATGGCATTACTAATAATTATACTAATTTAAATATGCATTAAGCTCAAAAGAAAAGTTTTAAATGTAAGGCTGTAACTTGATTATGAACTATCAAACTGAACAAATGCTAGCTATATATGTATGTATGTATACTGATTAGTTATAAAGCATAGCCTACAGCATATGGGGGACTGTATAATATAAGTGTAGACGTATTGTGTTGTCTTGGTATTCTGTATGGGGGAATATAAAATGTAAGCATAATCATAGTCACTACACTGTCGCCTTATCTTGGACCAAAGTAGTGTTGATATGATTGAAATCAGACAGAAAATTAAGGCATGCAATCAAAGTATTAACCGTTTGTTGTCGACGAGCTTTCGATGCGTTATCGAAGAGATATAGACGAATTTTAGACTGGCGGCCACCGTGGTGTGATGGTAGCGTGCTCCGCCTATCACACCGTATGCCCTGGGTTCAACTCCCGGGCAACAACATCAAAATTTTAGAAATAAGATTTTTCAATTAGAAGAAAATTTTTTTAGCCGGGGTCGCCCCTCGGCAGTGTCTGGCAAGCGCTCCGATTGTATTTCTGCCATGAAAAGCTCTCAGTGAATACTCATCTGCCTTGCAGATGCCGTTCGGAGTCGGCATAAAACATGTAGGTTCCGTCCGGCCAATTTGTAGGGAAAAATCAAGAGGAGCACGACGCAAATTGGAAGAGAAGCTCGGCCTTAGATCTCTTCGGAGGTTATCGCGCCTTACATTTTTTTTTTTATCGAAACTCTATATATTTGCTATTGATAGCAAAAGTAATTACTGAGTTATCGATTTTTTTACAACTATCACTCTTAATCGAAAAATTATAAATATTTTATTACAAAGTAATAGATTTTTTATCGAAATGTTTTCAGTTTTTTATCACAAAATTATCGATATATTATGTCGTGAATAATTAAATAAAATTGAAATAGGTTTTTTCCATTTTTAAACGGTTTTATTTAGCTTGACTTGACAGGCCGGCCGCACGGCCGCTGTGAACGAATCTTGTAATTGAAATTTAAGTAACTTCCCGGTAACCTACAAGCTCCAAACTTGGAATGTAGTTTAGAACCCGATGACAATGCAATAATAAGGAAAAAAACTTCGATAGATTGCGCATGGATCGAGATATTCAAAAAATCGTACTTGTGGTCCGATGTGGTTCATATTTGGAACACATAATACATACAAGAATAGAAAGAGACCTATGAAAAAAAAAGCCGCGATGTGGCGCAAGGATCGAGATATTCAAAAAAAATCGTATTTGTGGTCCGATTTGGCTCATATTTGGAACACATAATACGTACAAGAATAGAAAGGGACCTATGAAAAAAAATGCCGCTAGGTGGCGCAAGGATCGAGATATTTAAAAAAAGTCGCATATGTGGTCCGATTTGGCTCATATTTGGAACAAATATTACATACAGTCCGGTAGAAGTGACATCAAAATATTTTGTAGTTCGAGAAGGGACAAGCATAGATACGTGTCGCAGAGTCGAGTAAAGTCTTTGGAAGGATTATGTATTGAGGACGTAGATTGTAACAAATTGTCAGCAAAGTCCTTACAGTAATGAGTCATTAAATGAAATAAAAAAATTGAGAAATAATAGGCAATTAAATAAAGATTAAAGCTTGTATATAAAATAGTTACAAAAAATTGGTTTTATTGAAAACAATACTTACATGAAGTAATAATAATACCAAAAGCTAGAAAATAATTAGGTAGGTCCTGAGTACTAGTCATCATAGTCCTCATCAATCTAGGGCGTTGATCAGACTATTAAATAAAAGCGTTGGACGCGTCAAATTTTTATTGATGGTCATATATTAGACCAAATAAACCGTAATCGGGTTATGCTATGTCTCACTGTTTTAGAAATTTGACGCCTTCAACGCTTTTATTTAATTGTCTGATCAACGCCCTAGATTGATGAGGAGTGTAATGGATAGTACTTAGGACCTACCTAATTATTTTCTAGCTTTTAGTATTATTATTACTTCATGTAAGTATTATTTTCAATAAAACCGTTTAAATTAAAAAATTGTTTAAATTATTTTATTGAGATATAAAACGTTTTTTCGAGATACTTTATTTCAACGGTCGCGACCGCCTTGGCGTGATGGTAGCGTACTCCGCCTACTACACCGAAGATTCTGGGTTCACGTCTTGGGAAAAGCAACTTCAAAACTTTTAGAAACAGATTTTTTCAATTAGAAGAACACTTTTCTAAGCGGGGCCGCCCCTCGGCAGTGTTTGGCAAGCACTCCGAGTGTATTTCTGCCATGCAAAGCTCTCAGTGAAAACTCATCTGCCTTGCAGATGCCATTCGGAGTGGGCATAAAACAAGTAGATGCCGTCCCGCCAATTTGTTGGAAAAATTAAAAGGAGCACGACGCAGATTGGAATAGATGCTTGGCTTCAAATCTCTTCAGAGGTTATCGCGCCTAACATTTATTTTTATTTTATTTATTTCGGCTGCTGTGTACATCAACACTCTACCTCAGCTACCAGTTTTGGATAAGTAATGATTTTTGGAAAAAGTGTTGAGAACGGGGCGTTTCTTAAAGAAGTTGTGAAATAGCGCGACTATGAAAAGTTTTCTAAGTTGCGGCATTTGCAAAAATATAGCACGACAATCCCCTCAGCAGTCGATCTAGTCTGGTTTTATTGGTTTCGGCAAATAACACTACATATACATTAAATTATGCTCTCTGGGGAAATGCTTTAAGTTGTAGGTGTGGTCGTGGTTAAAAAATTTGCAAACTTTGAATTTTGAAAGCACCATCGAAAACAACTTCATGCATGATGCGCTTAGAGCTCAGAAAATGCCCTCTGCTGAACTTTTAATAAATCCTTCACTATGTCTATGAATGTGAATATAGCAATGACATTTCTCGTTTTAAATGTTCTTTTCTTCGGTTTATTTGATATTTTTATGTATTTGGTGTAAAATATGTGAACGTTAAATATCTATAAAAAATACTTTAGGTAAAATCACACGCACTTTAAGTGTAATCAACTCTATTAATTCCAACCATACTTTTCTATATCTCGAACTTGCTTTAAAAATATTTTACTTTCTGTTTTAAGCTAAATAGTTTAGTACTATTCATATACAATTGTACATATATATCCATATGGAATCTAGTCTGTAAGATTTTTGTAATCATAGACTTAAATAAATAAATATGAAATAAATATGAAAAATATGAAAAGTTCTCATCATTCTCTCGTAAGAGCCGTTCGAAGTGCTCAAAATCTCGTTTCTAAAATAGTCAGGCGCGCTCGTTGCAGAAAGTTCTGGTGTGGAAGCTTACTTAGCATATATTTATACCTTTAAAGAGGTTTAAGAGGTTAAAAATGTAACACAAATAACTGACAAGTAAATTCAAGCTTCAATTATATATCAGTTATTCCCAACAGCGTTTGCAATTTGTAATAATTGGTAGACAGTTCGGTAAGAAACACAAAGTTATCGACTAAAATACTTTTTATGACTCACTCTTCGTTCTTCGCTTTTACGCACTTACTTTAGCATTGCCTTACGTTACAAAACTGTTTAACGTTCTTTAAAATTTTGCTTAAATCGAATTTCCTGTCTTCAGTATATGATTATTTTTTCAGAAGAACTGATGCAAAAATATCGAATGAACACACTTGAATACATTTCGTCAATGATTGTGCAAATATAAATGGTCTAGCAATCGAAAAATTGAAAACATTTGAGAGCAATTAATTGGTGTCTTCTTCAGAACGTATGAACACAAAAATGCTAGATATACGTTTAAATATTGATACCATTAGCAAGTATATGTTAGTACTTGATGAAATTAATGTGCAAGCGAATTTACACATGCATACACAAAGGTTGTTAGATTGGTTAAGTAAACAAATATGCTCTAAACTTCATTCCAAAAACAAGGAAAGTGTTTGCATTAGAGGACAATTTTTTTAATCAAACTTTCAACAAACCAATAATATTTAACCGTCCTGTTCATGAATAATTTTTCTTCTTAATTCGCATGGCTGCGTACACGGGTGCTACAAGGCAGTTCATACGTGAGAACTACTAGTGGTACCTGGGTATCCCAGCCATGAAAACTAGTAATAAAAAACTAAGTTTAGTAATAAAAATCTAATTTAGTAAAAAGCTATCTTTATGAAAGTATATTTGAAAAAATTGTATCTCCTTTTTGTAGAAAACTTATTCCCATACGACGCCACAAAATTTTAACTAGTTTCTATTTGTAGATTATTTAGAAATGGCTTTTGAAGGTGCAAAAGGTACCCGGGTGCCCATCTATGCACAGGACGGTTAAATAAGGGGTAGCTGAAGGTAGCATTCTATCTCCTCTTTGAGAATGCAGCCACAATTTTGTTTAAAGTTTAGACCTGTTTGTGTGCTATGGGTCTTCAACTTTAAAACTATGCTACATAATTGGTCATTTACTTCGATACGTTTAGCATGGTTTGACTATGTGGTATAAAATCCTGCTATTTTAAGAATCTAAAACTTAAAAATTTCAAAAAATCAATTCTCGCGCAGTCTAATGCACGCCCAGGGCAGAGTAACATAAACATTTTTGAAACAAGTTTTATCAATTATGAAGAAAGTTTTTCTAAGCGGGGTCGCCCCTCGGCAGTGATTTGGTATTTCTGCCATGAAAAGCTGCTCAGTGAAAATTCATTTGCCTTGCAGATGCCGTTTGGAGTCGTCATAAAACATGTAGGTCCCGTCCTGCTAATTTGTAGGAAAATTTAAAAGCAGCACGTTGGACATTTGAAGAGAACCTCGGCCTGAAATCCCTTCGGAGGTTATCGCGCCTTACATTTATTTATTTATTTTTACTTATACATATAGAAACATACGCAAGCGAAAATTAATTTAATATCTGTTAGGAAACAATCTACAAAATAAACAAAAACGATTGAACTTGTCATCACAGCGCTTGAAAGCCCGATGATCGATACGCGGTGATAAAGACTGAGCTACATTTTCTACTTCCTACCAAATATAATTGAATATAGCAAATACAAATACTGAGTTGAAATTTATTCGAAGAGCAAACAAATCGATCTGATAAATACTCAGTATAAACATTGTTGGTGGGAAAGTATTTTCGTTAGCTGTCGCTTCAGCCTTGATATGATACGAGTCGTTTTTTTTTGCGAAATGCTGCGCTTCTTCTGGCATTTATTTCACTGCCACACAAACACCCAACGAAATGGATTCGTGATGGAATTGAGGTATCTGTGCAAATAATAGTGAATGTTTGCCAAGCGAACTAACAAAACCCATGCTAGATGAAGGAAAATCGAATTCGAATGAAAAGTTTCAATTAATTTCCAATTAAAAATTCGTTGCAGCAAGAAATTTTTCATCGAAACAGTTTACAATAAAACAATAAAATATGTACTGCGGAACAATGGACGAGGGTAAACAACGAAAAAATTGAGAAAATAAAGTTGTTGAGAAACGAGTTCAAGTAAAAAAATACCTCCAAAATGGTAACGGAAATCAAAAGTATGTTAAAACGTTACCCCAACAGACACAAAGCCTAGTGGCGCTACGAAGGAAGGATTTTTACTGCAGGGTTAAGCCCCACACTGATAATTTTGGGCTTTCTTTGATTAGGCAGTGCTAGACTCTCCCTTTACCGTGGACTACTTTCGGAAATTTTTGGGATCTCTTTTTGCCTGCTTTGAATCATTACTGAACTTCTTTGAAATAACATTTCGGCATTGTTTGGATAATTTCGTGATCACTTCGGGATCGTTTCTGCAATATTTTCGGTATAATTTGGATTTTATTTTTCGTTGGACCTTCGGGAATATCTCCCCACTCTTTTTTAAATTTTGTTTGAACTTTCGTATAGATTATAGGCGTTGCTTCTTTCATTAAAAAGGGAGGACTGTAGACTCATGACGGGTATTCTGATTGGAAACTTCCTTCTAGCGTCACATGCTTTTAAATTAGGTTTGGTCAGTGATAGCAGATGTAGGAAGTGCGGGTTTCAGGAGGAAACGATCGAACACGTTCTTTGCTCGTGCCCTGCGCTTGCCAGGCTAAGCCTCCAGCTATTAGGAGTGATACAGCTGTCAGATCTCGAAGCAGAAAGTGGCTTAAGTCCTAGAAAGCTTCTCGTATTTGCCAAGAGGGCGGAGTTATTTTACAACATGGGTCCTGGTTTTTGATAGGGTTTTTCAGTTGGTCGTTAACACAAACTTTTGGTAACACTACGGACTCATTCAGTCTATGTGAAGTCCTCATGGACCGGCCAGTTCAACCTAAACTTACCTTCGTATAGATTTTGAGTGCTCTACCTAGAAAAGCCTCTTAAAAAAATTGACAGCCGATGGTTGTTACCGAGGATTGCAGGATATTTTGTATTTTAATCAGAAGCGTTATGCCAACCAAGTCCTGCCAAATAAAGCGAGGAAAGAGCTCATGTAATGAAAAGCCCGGAACTGCTTATTCTATTGTGCAGTCGTATGCGTAGGAGGCTCTGGTGACTCTGTGGAAAAGGGTGTGCTGATATGAAGAAATTAAACTTCCAATTCTGCAGGCGCTCAATGCTAGTCCCTGTTTATTCTTCCTTATTTGCTTACTGTGTTCTAAGTACTGTGTTATAATGTAGTGAGTAAATATCCAATGAGAGAGAATCAGCTACAAACCTCGCGTGCATCCCAGCATACTTTTACTTATATTCCAGGCTTTATATTTAATTACCACCCTTTGCAGTGCAGTATCCACCGACTTTCTTGTTGTACGTGTGTTGTGTTGTGGAGAGCAGTTTTTCATCCGCGTTGGACTTTATTTCACGGCAATCAGTCTCTCGTCGTTTCTTCTTAAGATATTTGAGCGGTTGATTGACCTGTACCTACGAGAAAGGATTCCTCGGGGGTTACTGTCGGCTTCACGGCATGCCTACTGCAAGGGCAAATCGACGGAAAAGGCTCTCCATTCCATTGCGAAGCAAATATGGGGGTCCCTAGAACACAAAAAGTTTGCTCTGGGTGCCTTTCTAGATATTGAGGGGGCTTTTAACAATGTTTTACCGAGGGCAATCGAAAGAGCTCTGGTGGGTTTAGGAGTCGAGACGGCTCTGGTTGAATTTATTAGCAAACTTCTATGTAGTAGAATTGTCGCAGCGGAGTGGGGAGGGGCCATAATTGAGAGGAAGGTGTGCACGTGCACGCCACAGGGTGTGTACAATCTTTTGCTCTGGGTTGTGGTAGTCAATTATTTGTGGACCTGGAAGCCAATGGCTGTCGGGTGGCTGCCTATGCAGATGACCTCGCTTAACTAGTCAGAGACAAAGTTCTGGACACCCTGCGCGATGTTCTGCAGGGCTACCTGGATACTGTGGCTGGGTGGGCTGAATCATATGGATTGGCCGGGAAAACGGAATTGGTTCGTTTTGCAAGGAGATATAAGATGCCCGATTTCAGAACTACCTCGTTTGTAGGGACACCCTTGGTACTTCCTGATAGGGTTTATTTGGGGATTATTTTGGACAACAAACTGTCCTGGAGACCCAATACGGAAGATAGGACCAGGAAGGCCGCGGTTGCTTTGTACTGCTACAGGGGGGCTATCGGAGAGAGATGGGGACTCTCGCCAGGAGTAGTAAACTGGCTTTATGAGATGGTGGTGAAACCGATTCTGCTCTATGGGGTGCTGGTCTGATGGAAAGAACTGGACACGGCGAACACCTCCAAAATGTTAGTGTCAGTGCAACGGACGGCGCTGATCGATATCAACGGTGGCGCTCTCATAACAACACCTACTTTGGCACTGAATGTCATGCTGAACATATATTCATTAGATATTGCCGAAAAGACACCCGCGGCCCGAGAGAGGAGTGGGGAAGAAAAATTATCTTGGGCAAGGGACCGGTTATCTTGTTCACGGATGGATCGAAGTGGGACAGAGAGGTTGGGGGGTCTTTTGTCAAGAGCTAAATGTAAGCCCCAAGTTTAAGTTGCCTGATCACTGCAGTGTATTCCAAGTGGAAGTTGCTGCGATTAAGCATGCGGTGGATGAAATGCTATTCAGTGCTCCTACGGTTAGGGAATTTAACATCTACTCTGATAGCCAAGCGGCTATCAAGGCCTTAGTTCAACTACAGTGCGATCGAGGGTGGTCTGGTAGTACCTTACCTCGCTTGCGATTGCATCGAACTATTTTATAATTACGATTATCTGGGTCCCGGTCCATAGTGATATCCTGGGTAACAGTCAAGCGGATATCTTAGCACGAAGCGGTATAACTGAAACGGATGAAGATGGCTGTAGGGATTTCGGGAATTCGCTGGCCACCTGTGGTTTGCTCCTCCTTAGCTGGGCCTTGAATCAGCCCAGCAAACGATGGGCGGGCACCACCACTTACAGGGTAGTAAAATCTTTCTGGCCGAAAGTGGATGGCAAGAGGTCTGCCGAAATAATTGGGTTCACTAAGGCTCACCTATCAATGGTCATTGGGGTTTTGGTAGGGCACTGTCCCATGGGTATCCATGCCGTACATCTCAATATATTGGACCCTCCATCCTGCTATAGCTGTATGGAGGATTATAAGTTGGAATCACCAAATCACTTTATGCTTGATTGTTCAGCTTTTGGCAGAACTAGGCGAAAGTACTTCGGTCACGACTCACTTGGATCTCCCGAGGATTTATCCAAGGTTGTGATCGGTATCATTCGGAGCTCTATCGCTGCTACCCAACGATTCTCAAAGTAGCTAGACCTACGTCACCTGTATTTTGTTGTATGTGGTATCACAACGGAACTTCGTGTTGTCCAAGTGAGCTTTCCTTATCAGGGCGGCTACCACCTAATCTCAGCTAACCTGAACGTACCGGATCTCTAGCCGGCAGAGGAACATCAACATCGGTAACACTCCCAAAGACGCTTAAATTCATTATTCCCACAAATAGCATACTAATTTTGAAAGCTATACATTCTACTTCAATACATTTACACTATGTATTCTTCCGTACGCTATCTACACATCAAAAATACTACTTCTTTACGACACTGATTTAAAATTAACCATGAGCGCACTTAAAAAAACTTTATCTGTTCAGCAATTAGGTCGTGCTACAAACTAAGTAGTTGAGTCACCTCTATTTGCTTAAGTAATTAACTCAAGCGGTTTACTTCCATCAAACAAAATATTCAAGCGAGCGATTTACGCTTGCAAAACTTGCGTTTGTCGTGCTTGATTGTAATGAAGGCATTGCAACGAGACTCTAAGGGGAAATACCAAATTTTGTGACTACTTAGTTGCTTATATAGCATTTTTTTCATGTGAAAAGTAATAAAAAGCAAGAACTCAAAGCAAAACGTAAAAAATTTGATACAACAAATTTAAGTTGCTTACATTTTCGATGCTAAAATTTTAATCAAAGACAAAGTTTTGAAACAAAACTTTAAAGAGAACGGAAAAGATGGAAATTATGTTTCGCTTTTATATTTTGCAGCGAATTTTGCGCAAAAAGAAATACAATTCACACAAATTGTGAGCGAAAAACATCAAAATTACGCAGATGCACTCACAAACTCAAACAAAGTTGGAATTATTTTGGAGAACTTCCATTTTTAATTTTAATTAAAAAGAACACTAAGTGTGAAAATAGCCGCCGGTAACTGATATATATGAGTTGATGGCATAAGAATTCAGTGACACCGTTGTTTACAGGAAGCCGCATTCAATTTGACAAAAGCCGGAAACCGCAAGCGGAAAGCTGTCAATTATATAAAAACGAGTCGGTGGCTTTTGTATACGGTTGCAAAAGCAAAAGTAGCAAAGTTAATGTCAAAGAAATTAACTAACAATTTTCAACTACAAACACTACACTGCTTGGCAGAGTTCAGCATTGCGGTTGAGCAAAAACAACTTCTTAGCTTAAACTTTTCAGCTACCTGAAACCAACTGCGCTTTCATAATGAAGCTATTTTCTTTTCGCTCGAGCCTCCTACTGTTAACAATACCGTTAACACAGCAACAATTGACGTGACAATTTGTAAATCTTACAACATCGCGTCCGCGTAAGCAACCATTGCTAACAGTTTATTCATGAGCATACAAATTTATATTTAAATGTAGGCAAGTATTTGTATTTATTTCACTAAATAGTTGCTAAGCAAGTTGCGCCATTCTTTACTCAAGTTATCTTAAGTAATGCTTAGGTGAGTAAACGTTTTTATACCTTTCATGAACATGCAATGGTATATTAACTTTGGTCCGATGTTTGTAACGTTAAGAAATATAGAAGATAGACTCAACATTAAGTATACCGAATTGATCAGGGCGACGAACTGAGTTGATATAGCCATGTCCGCCTGTCCGTCCGTCCGTTTGTCCGTCCGTCTGTCTGTTTGAACGCAAACTAGTCCCTCAAATTTTGAGATATCTCAATGAAATTTGGCACAAGGATGTATTTTTGTATTATACTAGACATTTTTCGGATCCGGTAGGATCGGATCACTATAACATATATCTCCCATACAACCGATCGTTCAGATAAGATGATTTTGGTCATTCCTGCCGCAATTTAGAAAGTATAAACGTGAATTCGGTGATATATATTTTAATATACCGTAGAATATTTTCTGAAAAAATCACTTTGATCGGAGCTATATATAGTATATATCCCATAGAACCGATCTTTCAGATAGAAAGATTTTTGGCCATTTCTCCCTTAGTTTCCAGTATAAAAACGTGAAACTTGGTGATACATACAAAGAGCATACATAACCAGAGACGTCAGTTCGTATGTTTGATATCAAACACTCGCTATAAAAGATTGGGGTTACTGACAGTCGCTTCCCCTTTTCATTTAAGTTTTCGCCGCATGTCAAAACACTAGAGCAGTGTTGCCAGAACTTTTTTGCAGAAAAAAAGCTATATGGACAAAAATTAAAAGCTAAAAGATGCGAAATAAAATTGTTTGAAGCTAAGAATAAATATAAATAAATGTAAGGCGCGATAACCTCCGAAGAGATTTTAGGCCGTGCTTCTCTTCCAATTTGCGTCGTACTCCTTTTTAATTTTTCCTACGTATTGGCGGAACTGGACCTAGTTGTTTTATGCCGACTCCGAACGGCATTTGCAAGGCAGATAAGTTTTCACTGAAAGCTTTTCATGGCGGAAATATACTCGGAGTGCTTGCCAAACACTGCCGAGGGGCGACCCCGCTTAGAAAAAATTTCTTCTAATTGAAAAACCTTATTTCTAAAATTTTGATGTAGCTTTGTCCGGGGCGTGAACCCAGGATCTTCGGTGTGATAGGCGGATCACGCTACCATCACACCACGGTGGCCGCCACTAAGAATAAAAGCTAAAAGTTAAAGGCAACTTGCCCATATACATAAATAAGACCCAAAATATTTCAATATCACAGTGCTATTCGTCATCTGATGTAAGAGAATTATTGAGATAATTTCTCATAACAAAGTCTTGTCAGCATACAAATTGTGGCATAACAAAATCGTGGCAATATTTCTTACAGAATAAGAAAAGGGATACAGACTCAGCCATTTTTCAGAGTGGCAGGTTACCTAGTTCAAGTCGATTCGGTTGAATGCACTAAATGTAAAATCTTGTTTTCAGTTAATTTTTTCGCTGGCCATCTTATTGGCTCCATCAATGGCAAGCTTTATAAAATTACCAAGAGGAACATGTGATTTTGAAATAAATTTTTTATTTAATCGATCGAAATATCTAACCATCAAAACTTCATCAACTATCCACAAAATTTGTTTTTTGTAAAATCCGACATTACTCCATTACATGCTACGATTAACTGATTGAACGATTTTTGAATCTGTGTAGTACAAAAATATCAAAATCGTGGCTACTTGCTTAAAAAGCACCAAAATTGACCAAAAGATACCAGCGTACCAAACAGAATCCGAAGTGGCAACCGTGGATTTCGCCGCGTTTTTGCGTAAAGCCTTAAAAAGAAATGCCAGTAACCACAATCTAAATCAGCGAGTAGTTTGGGTTCGAATCAAACATGTTAAGTGATGTCTCTTCTTGATTTATGCTCTTTGATATATATTCTAATATATCATAGAATCCAGTAAAAATCATTTGATCGGAGCTATATATAATATATATACCATACAACCGATCGTTCAGATAAGAGGGTTTTTGCCATTCCATTATCTTAAAATCGTTTAGGTATGTACATCTGTTCACTATATATTTCTTATCTTATACAGCGCATTATTTGGAGATTACGAATGGGATAAGATTATTGTTCAGCCCCATTCATGAAAGGCACAGCCGAAGACAGTCCCGTCCTTACTTGGTTTTTTTTTTGTCTTGGCACACATAAACAGTTTAATTGAAGTTGGTTGCTTGCGAAAGTTTTCCTTAACACAAGCGTTTGTTTGTTAAAAGTGTATCCAGCTATTTACCAGCACTGCTAGCTTGTGCCGGCGCGCTTTTAAACATTTTATGGCACTTTTGTGTTCATTTCTATTATGAAATGTGGTAGTAAGAGAGCGAAATATAAATTTTTGGCTACTATGGGAATTAGTAAGTAGCAAAGTTTGCCCGCTTGCATAATAGGATTTTGTTCTCTTTTGTTTATTGGGAATAAATAAATTTGTGTGTTGATTTGCAATTGAAAAATGGTGGCACTAAATAAAGTTAAAGTCAATTTTATTTCAATCAAAAGTAAACAAACAAATGATTTATTTACCACTCACAAATAAACACATTTACAATAATATTAAGACTGACTAAATATATATATTTCCATTTCGGATATGGTTTATAACTACACTGTGCGGATCCTCCCTCTAGCCCCTATAAAAAAAAAAAGAACGCCAAAACGCTTAAAGCATGACATGTTATCAACTTGTTATCCAACTGCTAAAATTATATAAATTAAATATAAATACGAATCATACATTTTTTATCCAATTTTTATTATAACATATATGTAATACTCATATATTGCTGCAGAAAGCTAAGTACATTCCCGAACTTCAGAGTGCCGATATATTCCTGTTTAAGTGTTTTTGTTTTTGTATTCAATAATTGAATGTACATAAATTTAAATTTTTTCTTGTCACACTTATGCTGCTACAATCACAAAAATTGTATAGGCGTTCTTGTTTTGATTTCGAATTCAAAACACATTGCGAGCATTTTCTATTAGCAATATAGGAGTAATACATATATGTATTATAACGAATATTAGCATCTCTATGCTGTTAGTAAATAATCACAACAGCAAAAATAGCATGCAGCCACTTATGTACAAGTACACATTGAAGCTTATGTACAAAGCAACGAAGAATATTTCAAAGACATAACCAGCAGCTCGAAGTGAAGTGATATCTCACATACACACATGTAGTCATCAGCTAAGGGTAGAAGTTGCTCACACATACACACGATATGGCTAGAAAAAAAGCGTAAACTACAAATATACATGTATGTACATGGGTAACCAAGCACGAGATGCAGCTGTTCTAGAACACTGGTTCGTGAAAAGACTAGACTTAGGAGAGTTGGCGAACGAGGCAACCGAGAGCAATGTTTTGAAAAACACATGTGTTATCTTTTCTACCGATGCGGTGCCTAATAAAGGCACGGTTGAAAGGCCGATAAAAAAAAAAAAACAACAAAATTGTTGATAAACTTCAAAGCATGGAGAAAAAAGTTGCCAATAAAAATATAACACCATGACATCATTGCCTTAAAAATAAGCCCAATGTTCACAATGCTTCATCGACAAATGTCGCAATGTCAATTAGCAAAAAAACTATATAAAAACAAGTAACGAAGTCTAAGTTCGGGCGAAACCGAACATTACATTACATACCCAGCTGTACACTTGAAATGCTGTTGTTGTTTTTTTGTGTGCTTAATAGTGTTACAAGGCTGCGCAATTATACATATACATATGGTTCTATTCTGAACAAATTTTCTTTTAAAAGAGGCTAATACCAATGACTTTGAGCGGGTAACAATGCAGTTTTCCTTCAGATATGGGGATTCCCCTAGTGTTTATTTTAAAATAACGATATAACAGACAATAAACATAAACACACAAGCGCCATTGTACTAAAAAGCGTTATTACAAAAAAAAAGAGCAGGGTTATTAACGAAATTTTCCAACTTTTACTAGAAATAGCTTACTACAAAATCTTTTATATAAAAGATGGCGGTTTAAGCGATTTAGTACATTTTTACTGAAAATATTTCCTGTTAAGGCATACATGTGCACCGAAGTATTCGAGGAGTTATGTCCCCAAAAACGTTGGAAAATACATTGTAAGAAAGAGGCAGTGCCCCGCCCAGTTTTCAAGGTTTGAATTTTTTCCTATTTCTTGTTATAATGGCACAAAACAGGATTGCTGCAAAACTATTTTTCGTTAAGATTTAACTTATTATTTTTGCCTACAACCCTTTTTTTTTTAAGTCATTTATATAAGTGGGCGTAGTCTTTAACCAACCTTATCCACTTTTACTAGAAATATTTCCCGCTATAAGGAAAAATGTGTACCCAATTTTGTTATGATATGTAAATTTTTCTTCGAGTTATGGCTCCCGAAACATTGAAAATTGCTTAGACAAAAAGGGGCGGTGCCACACCCATTTTCAAAAATTTTAGTGTGTTCCAATTTAATGTTATAATTCAATTAAGAAAGAAAAATTCTATTGACACAAAGCTCTTTTCCCTAAGATATAGCTTATTATTTTCGTCTAGGACCATTTCAAAATCTTTTATATAAAAGTGGGCGTGGTCTTTAACCGATCACGTCCAGAATTCCAGAAATATTTCCTGCAATAGGGAAAACTTTTTTACCCAATTTTATTAAGATCCGTTAATTTTTCTTCGAGTTATCGCTCCCTAAACATAGAAAATTGCTTAGTCATAAAAGAGGCGGTGCCACGCCTATTTTTTTAAATTTGAAGTTTTTCATATTTATTGGGAAATGAAATACCATTGATATAAAGCTTTTTTTTGGAAAGATATAGCTTATTTTATTCGTATACTACCCTCCTAAAAATGTTTTGTATAAAAGTGGGCATGGTCCTTAACCGATTTCGTTAATTTTTCTTCAAAGTATTCCTTATAGTAAAGTCAACCTCTCTGCCGAATTTTGTTATGATAGGTTTAACGATTTTTGATTTATCATTAATAATATTTGTAAAATTTATTTTATCACAAGTGGACGGTGCCACGCCTATTTTAAAAAAAATTTTAAAATTTTTATCAGCAGTCTCATTATCAGTCCCCACGTCAAATTTCAACATTCTAGGTGTATTATTTACTAAATAATCAGGTTTTTTATGTTTTCCAAAATGTTATATATATAAAAAGGGGGCGTGGTTATCATCCGATTTCGCCCATTTTCAGTACCAATCTATCTTGGGTCCAGGTAAGCTCGTGTACCAAATTTGGTGATGATATCCCAATATTTACTCAAGTTATCGTGTTAACGGACAAAGGGCCGGCGAACGGACGGACAAGGCTTAATCGAATTTTTTTTGATACTGATGATTTTTATATATGGAAGTCTATATCTATCTCGATTCCTTTATACCTGTACAACCAACCGTTATTCAATCAAAATAATAATACCCTGAGTATAAGTACAGCTGGGTATTATAACTTTTTGTGAAGGCAAACGAATCACTGTAACAGCTGAATGATTATAATAGTAGGAACAAAACGTTGCTGATGAATGAGTTTAGCATCTACCGTAATGGTTCTATACAACTAGCTGTGGCAGTTGTCTTAAAATTTGCTTTGTTCTGTTCTAAATTAAAATTTTTTCCAACTAAGTTATATATAAATCAATTTAAACAAGTAAGGAAGCCTAAGTTCGGGTGTAACCGAACATTACATACTCAGTTGAGAGCTATGGAGACAAAATAAGGAAAATCACCATGTAGGAAAATGAACCTAGGGTAACCCTGGAATGTAGTTGTATGACATGTGTATCAAATGGAAGGTATTAAAGAGAGAGTAGGCCATAGTTCTATGGATGGACGCCATTTAGGGATATCGCCATAAAAGTGGACCAGGGCTGACTCTAGAATTTGTTTGTACGATATGGGTATCAAATGAAAGATGTTTCTGAGCATTTTAAGAGGGAGTAAGCCTTAGGTCTATCGGTGGACGCCTTTTTGAGATATCGCCATAAAGGTAGGCCAGGGGTTACTCTAGAATGTGCTTGTACGATATCCGTATCAAATGAAAGGTGTTAATAAGCATTTTAAAAGTGAATGGGCCTTAGTTCTATAAGTGAACGCCTTTTCTAGATATCGCCATTAGGGTGGGCCAGGGGTGAATCTAGAATGTGTTTATACGATATGGGTATCAAATGAAAGGTGGTAATGAGTATTTTAAAAGGGAGTAATCCTTATTTTGATATGTGGACGCCTTTTCGAGATATCGCCATTAGGGTGGGCCAGGGGTGAATCTAGAATGTGTTTGTACGATATGGGTATCAAATGAAAGGTGGTAATTAGTATTTTAAAAGGGAGTAATCCTTATTTTGATAGGTGGACGCCTTTTCGAGATATCGCCATTAGGGTGGGCCAGGGGTGACTCTAGAATGTTTGTACGATATGGGTATCAAACGAAAGGTGTTACTGAGCATTTTAAGAGGGAGTGGGCATTAGGTCTATAGGTGGACGACTTTTCGAGATATTGCCATTAGGGTGGGCCAGGGGTGAATCTAGAAAGTGTTTGTACGATATGGGTATCAAATGAAAGGTGGTAATGAGTATTTTAAAAGGGAGTAATCCTTATTTTTATAGGTGGATTCCTTTTCTAGATATCGCCATAAAGGTGGGCCAGGGGTGACTCTAGAATGTGTTTGTACGATATGGGTATCAAATTAAAGGTATTAATGAGGGTTTTAAAAGCGAGTGGCCCTTAGATATATATGTGAAGGCGTTTTAGCGATATCGACCAAAATGTGGACCAGGGCGATCCAGAAAATCATCTGTCGGGTACTGCTAAAATATTTGTATATGCAATACCACGAACAGTGTTCCTGCCAAGATTCCAAAGACTGTTGATTTCGCCCTGTAGAACTTTTTCATTTTCTTCTACTTAATATGGTGGGTGTCACACCCATTTAACAAAGTTTTTTCTAAAGTTATATTTTACGTCAATACACCAATGCAATTGCCATGTTTCATCCCTTTTTTCGTATTTGGTATAGAATTATGGCTTTTTTTTCATTTTTCGTAATTTTCGAAATAGAAAAAGTGGGCGTGGTCATGGTCGGATTTCGGCCATTTTTTATACCAATACAAAGTGTGTTCTGATAATTATGTGAACTGAGTTTAGAAAAGATATATCGATTTTTGCTCAAGTTATCGTGTTAACGGCCGAGCGGAAGGACAGACGATCTACTGTGGATAAAAACTGGGCGTTGCTTCAACCGATTTCGCCCTTTTTCACATAAAACAGTTACCGTCCTAGAATCTAAGCGCCTACTATATTTCACAAGGATTGCTAAATTTTTGTTCGACTTATGGCATTCAAATTATCCTAGACAAATCAAATGAAAAAGGGCGGAGCCACGCCCATTTTGAAATTTTCTTTTGTTTTTATATTTTGTTGTACCATATCATTACTGGGGTTGAATTTTGACATAATTTACTTATATACAGTAAAGATATTAAATTTTTTGTAAAAATTTCACTTTAAAAAAATTTTTTTTTAAAGTGAGCGTGGTCGTTCTCCGCTTTTGCTAATTTTTTTTCAGCATACATATAGTAATACAAGTAACGTTCCTGCCAAATTTCATCATGATATCTTTACCGCCTGCCAAATTACAGCTTGCAAAACTTCTAAATTACCTTCTTTTAAAAGTGGGCGTGGCACCCATTGTCCAAAATTTTACTTATTTTCTATTCTTCGTCATAAGTTCAACCCACCTACCAAGTTTCATCGCTTTATCCGTCTTTGGTAATGATGAATTATCGCACTTTTTCGATTTTTCGGAATTTTCGATATCGAAACAGTGGGCGTGGTTATAGTCCGACATCGTTCATTTTAAATAGCGATCTGAGATGAGTGCCCAGGAACCAACATACCAAATTTTGTCAAGATACCTCAAAATTTACTCAAGTTATCGTGTTAAGGGGCGGACGGACGGACGGACGGACATGGCTCAATCAAATTTTTTTTCGATACTGATGATTTTGATATATGGAAGTCTATATTATCTCGATTCCTTTATACCTGTAAAACCAACCGTTATCCAATCAAAGCTAATATACTCTGTGAGCTCTGCTCAACTCAGTATAAAAAGCAGGCACCATACTCTAAACATATGTATAATCATCAGTCGCAAAACATTTATTTTATTGAATATAAAAATTAACATTTCTGATCTCAAAGTAAACAAATTATATTCACCTTTGTTCAATTTTGATAAGTGGATTACTTCAATGCAAATAAGCAAAAATAAAATTCAGACTATTAAAAACATTTTAACCGATATTTGGAGCAACGAAAAATTAGTTGTTTATTATTTCAAAATATGTAACTTTTCTCCTGCTTTGCTGTGTATTCGCCAGCACCAAAATATATACATACACTCCGAAAAAAACAAAAACAACAAGCCGAATTTAAAAAAAGAAAAATAAAATATTTCCTAAAAAAATTCTTTGAATTGAGGAAAGTTTCAATTTCGCGAGAAAACATTTTTAGTTTATATAAATAGATTATCTTTAATTTGTAGGTAAATTGTTTTTGTTGTTTGTATGATTTTTAATAATCGGGGATTGCCCATATTGCTTCTTTTTTTTTTTTAAATGTATGAAAACATTTATTTGAAGCAATTTTTTAATTTTATAATTTATTTAATAATTTGGGAAAAATTTAAACAACGTGACATCAGGACGGACAAGGCGACAGCTGTTTCGATTATACCTTGTAAATCTCTTCAAAGCCTTTTCTCCCGGGAGTGGGAGTCGAACTCGCACCCCTACGATAGTTGAAATGGTTGTAAACGCATTCAGCTACGTCATGCCTGTTGTTTTTGTTGTTGTTGTAGCGATAAGGACATTCCCTTATGGGTTTCGTATGTTCCGGTAGCAAACACTATTAACCGGCCAAGCCCTATCGGAAACGATTTAATTTTACACATTGATCCCTCTGCACCTCCTAGTTCCATGATAACCCTGGGATTATCAGAGCCTAGCCTATTAAATATGTATATGATACATGCATATTTGCAATAGGATTCGCCTGGAGTAGGCGAGTCCCCGGGAAAATTGTTTTTCAATTATTTGAATCTACATCTTTATTGAATCCCAATTCATATAGCAATAGATTGAAATGAAAAAGTGGATGAGCTAGCTAAACATGGCGCATCATTCGAAACTTGTACTGTATACGTCCCAATAACATTGGTTGAGAGTAATGGTGTTTTCTTTTCTGAAAATAGTGTCGCCCTTTTGGTTTTTTTCAGCTCTCTCATCAGACTGTAAGTTCCTTTTACAAAATATTTTCTATTTAATAAGAAAAGGGGCACCGTTAACTACAAAGGGTACCATTCTGCATAGCATCATGTTTTGAGCCGGATGCTAGAGTTAAAATTTTACAGTGCAACATGGGGGTGAAATTTTTTTAGAAAATAAAACGCGATAAGAGGTGGCGAGGGTTGCTCATATCGACTGAGAAGGAAAAGCGTGGACCGAGGCTGCAAATGTTGAAGATCATGTGCAGGTCTTACAACTTTAAACTAACAACAAAACTACCCTTATAATTAGATAGAGAAAATTCAAGGCTCATGGCGGATATTTTGACACAGCCTTCTGGCATCGCATACTTTCAAATAAGGCCTGATTGTTGATAGCAGATGTAGGAAGTGCAGTTTGGAGAAGGAAACGATCGAGCATGTTTCGTGCTCATGCTAGGAGGAGTGATACAGCTGTTTAGGTCGTATAGGACGTATGCTACTCGCTGATTCTAGATCGAAGAATCAGCGAGTAGCATACGTCCTAAACAGCTCCTAGTATTTGCCGATGGGACGGAGTTATTTTAAAATAAGGGACCTGGTCTCTGATAGGATTTATTCAGTTTGATTGCTAAACAAACTTGTAGTAACACAATGGAATCTTTCAGCCTATGTGAGATCTCCATAGAACGACCAGTTCAACCTAACCTAAACTTATTTTAATAGAAATTTTCCCCCTTTTTAGAAGTTCTTTTTTTTTTGAGTTTAGATAAACAATATGCAAGTACTTTTAAGTTGTATGGAATTTTACTGAAATTCGAAGTGAAAAAATGTGCCTACCATCAAGTTTTAGTGCATTTGTATGGAAATATGCAATTGCTACAATATATATAACTGGTAATGGATATTCACAAATTGTTACTTTTTTCTTTTAGTTCATTTAAAAGCATATGCGCAAGCTGTGTGGGTGTGATTTTTTTTTCGAAAGGTGCAAAGCGCAATATTTTTATTTCAGGAAATATTAATATACTTATTTATTTGATTTTGTCGGAGATTAGTATTTAATGGAATTTTTAAATATTTGATTATTTTTAATTCTGCTTAAATTAATATGAATTTTGTATCTAAGCTTGCTGGCTTAATGTTTTGTAACCTGAAAATTCTGCTGAAATTACAAATTAAACTTTGAATAGCTGTTATTAGAAGTATAATAGTACTTAGTACTTAGATTCTGTATAAATTTCGAATAAACTCTAATTAATTTGATTGCATATATTTTGTATGCGTAAATAGTTACTCATACGCAGTGGTGGGCGCCTAAGTGCTTCTAATTTGATTGACCTCGCTCATTGCTTATGCGCATACATATGTAGTTATGTGTAGTTAACGTTTTGTAAATGCGCTTTTGAATGATAATAGAATTTTATTTTTATTATCAGCTTTATTTTCCTTTTCAATTTCATTTCGTTGAATGGCATGCGCATTTATTTGCTAAAGCATTGGTTGGCAGCAATAAGTTGGCATTTTTATTGCTTTAGCAATCTTAAACGATTTCAAACGATAAGGAAGCCTTAACAAATGTATTAGAAAGTGCGAAGGAAAACTAAAAGATGCGAATACAAAAGTGATGAAGCTGGTATAAAAATGTATAAGCATATTTACGTTCTATGTGAACTGAAAGGTGACCGCTGTGGAAAAGTTAGTGGTTTATTTCGTTTGTTCCAGACTCCACTCCCTCAGCATGTAACATGAAAATTGTGAACTCAAGCTATTTAAAACTAGTTGTACGTATACTTTTGGAGACGTAATAGTTCTAATGAAAATCCATCTTTATACTTTAAGCAGCTTAAAGCAATTCATGCTACCAAAAACTGTATATAAAATTACTCTCAAGGAATGCTGAGTTAAAATTTATAATATATATTTATTTATAAATATTAAACCTAATTTTGCAGTACAATATCCTGAAATATTTTATGACACTATAAAATTTCAGAAAAAGGAAACTACGGAAATTCTGGCTTAACAAGAAATAAGAAATGTACATGATGCATTGTTTCTTGAAGAAAGTGAAATTTATTTCGCCAGTTAAATAAACAAAGTTAAACATTAATTGAATGAATTATCTAAACCAAGTACTCTTGAAAAATGATGCACAAAATTAATGGCTAAACTACAACAGGTATAATTTTACCAAAAACAAATAGTTACAGGCTTTTTAAGAAAAACTTCTTCGGCTTTTTATTGGCGACAACCGATACCGACAGTTAACATTCTACTAGCCGCTTGTTGTCAGAAGCAAAATTACTGAAGAATTATCGTTTTGTAATTGGCTTCTGATCGACTTGTTATCAACGGGTTACCGATGTGCCATCGAATTTCTATCGAAGTGGAATCAGTATCTTGTTCATAACAAATCGATTAGTCATTGGTAACAAATCCACAACAGGCCGATAGTAAAAGGGTGATGCCCAATAAAAATCGATTACATTCAGATAACCAATGGAAAAATTTTCCGCTAAAAATCGATAACGCACCGGTAACAAACAGATCATTTCTTGATACACAATCGTTAAATTTCCGATATTGAAACGATGACTTTTATATAAAGAATCCGTTATGTTTCTATACTAAATCGATTATATTTTAATAATAAATCTATAAGCTTTCGTTTACACGCCGATAGCTTGTCTATTCCTAGTCGGCAACATATCTATAAAAAACCGATAAATCGTCTATAAGAAAAAGATATAAGGCCTAGTCCCGTTGATTAGAAACCGCCAGCTCATCAAAAAAAAAAAACCACTAATATTCATCAAACCGATAGCACGCCACAGTTATAGCACAGCCAAGGCAGCCCCCTCCTTACTTCTTTATTTTATATTTATCTTAAATGGGTACTATGAATGGGATAAGATTATTGTTCAGCCTCATTCATGAAAGTTTGAAGTTTTCGGCACAGATGAAGACAGTCCCGTCCTTACTTTTTTGTTGACTTTTCTACAGAATGAATACTTATTGCAACAATTTTACCTGAACCGTTTTGAAATTTCCTTGGCCAATATAACTTGCTTTGCTAAAATTTAATTATCTAGACCAAAGAATATTCGATGAAGACTTCTGGACATTTGCGTGTATTTAAAATACTAGCTGGCCTTGAAATTCTACTTGAAATTCAGAGAACAAATACATATTGATAGCTAAAGCAACCTTTCACCCTACACTCAGCTCATCTGTTTTGCTTATGGCAGTTAGTTGCAGCCGGTTTTGACTTGCCTTACCTGCGGCACGTTTAAAAAACCATCCCAGTGCTGCTAGAAATGATATTTTTAAACAAAATGCAACATAAAATTAAACCTGCATCCACATTTAATTGCTCCTTAATGCCGATGTGCGAGGAAATTTTTGTTGCCAAAAAATCAGAAAAACAAAAAATAAGAGCCGTAAGGCAACACAAGCAGCTGTCACTTCGGTTCAAGTGGCAGTAAGACAAGTTGGGTACCTATGAAATTTGGCTTATTGCATATACTATGAAGAGCATCCGGATGATGACGGAAACATGGAAAGACGGAATAAATGAGCGCCCCAATGTCGCAGTAGTGATATGGATGAATTAGTATATACATATATACACACAGACTATATATAAAATTGTGCGTATGCAGTTGCGTTAATACCTGAACTCAAGTGTATTTTTTTGTACAAATTTGAAGGATCTATTTTTATTACTCTTTCTTTTATGTGATTTTCTTATACTCATAATTTTTGGTTGTTAATCTTAAGGTTTTGCTTTTTTCGACACAATAATGTGAAAATCGGATATATATAATATATTATGAATGTAAATGGACTTAGAGGGGCAACAAGATAGGGGTTGCGAGACAAAGAAATTTCTTAAAATCACATATGGGCTGCTTATACGGGATTATATATTGTAATTATTTTCCCGTAGAATGTGTTGAGTTTATATATCTCTGTCAAAATATAAGAACTCATTCGAAAAGCGGTTGACCTGGTCTGGAAATAAACTGCTCGCACAGCAGTTCCATCGTACGGGGCGATAGTGTGGGAGCCAATCCTATCAAGCAATACGACATATAAAAATTAAACTAAGTACAACGGGCAGTCTGTGCAGGGGTAGCAGGAGCATTTCGGTGGCTTTACGTCATATGTTACCCTTAACCGCTCTCCCATGAAACTGCACATACGGTCTTCAGCTTCCACCTCTTCTATCAGAAGAGTATATCCTTAAGATCGGATTCGTGAGCCGATATGATTTGTAAGGAATGTCATCTCACTAATCATTGAAGGTTCCAAAGTAAACTGCGCTGTTGGTGCAGGGCTCTTCTCCAAACAGGTATAAACCGCACTATCTATTCATCTTCCAAACTTAGCTAATAGTACTTAAAAATAATTAGGAATAGAGTTGATCGTTTGTTACCTGTTGGAGAGTTCTGTAAATGTTCGAGGGGTCTGAATATGCTCTGACAGCCAAGCAGCGTTCATGTTGTTGCATTCACCACATCAGGATTCCCATATCTGCGAATGTCCAGCCCTGGCAAATATCAATTAATTAATTTTAAGCGCTTTTGTGCCATCTAGTCTATGAGAAGTATCAAAAGGCACCACAAATAGCATCAACAGGTTTATTCAGCTAACAAAATGGCTCGAGGAAAATCAAGCTCATTGTACAGTAATTTAGTATACTTGATAACTAATTGCCAGCTTCCAGAAGAAAATGCATCAAAATGGCGCTTGGAGCGCTACTTGGAACCAGCCTCACTGCCTGGACAACACAGCAGTCATTTGTATTTGCTCTGCAAAAGTAATTTTCCAAAAATGAAAACAGTTTTTTCCTTGGTTATAGAAAAAGTTTTTTGAAAATGAAGAAAATTGTATAAAAAAATTAAAAAAAAAATTAATTTTGTTATTATCTCGCCCGTGGATTTCTAGTCGAGGTACTCAACTTTACATTTAAAATATTCCTCTATTCAAAGAAAATTGTTAAGGAAACGTATTCTTTGTTTTAGGTAAATTTTGTTTTTTTATTTTTTTTTAGTTGACGCTGTCTTCATCTCCCACCTCAGATACGTATTATCTGTAAACACATAGTAAAATAAAAAGGGAGTTGAGGCTATAAGCCTAACATATTCCACTTCTTCATGTGCACCATCTTTTGTTTTGTTCCATATAATGCTGTTGAAAACTTTTGTGCCATTTTTGCTATATCCACGAACGCGAAAACGTATAAAAATATCATTGGTCTTCACTGGTGGCTTCATAAAAGTCTCGTTTATTCACAAAATTTTTTCGCAAATATCTTGCCAAGTTTTGCTAAGTTCTCACTATCTAGCCATTATGCCACCAGAATTTTGTTTTAAAACTTTCACCTATCAAAACGTGAACCGGCTTCTTATCGGGATACCTGAGACACTTCTAACAATTAGGGTCTTAATATGACAAGCCCAAACTTTTGCTATTACAAACAAGACTGGGAGTGGTTTTCTGTTAAATTAGCAATCAGTAGCCTATTGTTCGCTTTTTTGGAGATAAACGTACCTTTGTTAGTGTTTAATTGAAAAATCTGCAAATAATCTGCAACAGCTTGTAGTATCAAGTTTGGTTCCACGCCCCCTTTTTTCAGCTATGTGCAATCCTTTCCTTCTTTATATATCAACCAATCTACTTGGGATGTCTAAGACCCAAGCTTCGAAGGATACACGCTTTTAACTTGTGCTTGCACTTTTTCATGTGCATCTGTACCCAAAAGTCCGGATACCGACATAGATGTACATGTCTCTCTACCCCGGTTAGTTTTAGGGATTGCTTACTTTCTAACAATAGTTTATTGTGCTATATAAAAAGATTATTAGGTGTACGTTCTCCTCGTATTAAAAGACTCTCTTTGTTTATAACCACGTTATGCCCTTATGTCACGTCTACCAACTTGCCTTTCATGTACGCGTGTTGTATTGTAGAGAACAGTTTTTATGAAGGATTTTATTTAAGCTCCTCGAAGGTTTTCAGAATAAATGATGTTCAGCTAACGGTCCTGTACTACCGTCCAAAGCAAAAAGGCAGTACTTTTAGTAATCTCAATACCACAAAATTTTTGCTATTACATTTTACCAATTAACAAAACGAAACACATTAAAAATTCACAGTGAAAGATAAAACAAAGTTTAAGTCCTGATGTTCACTTAAAAAATCTTAAACTTCTTAAACAAAAATTCCATTTACACTGATTTAACTTTTCATACTTTGCTGGCTTTCTGCTAGGGTTGGCAGTTTAGTTTTTGGGGTTTATATAATTAATCCTTCGCACCGTTCTGCTAACCCTAGAAAGATACTATGCATAAAATTTACGCATGCACTTTCGAAAAATAGCTTTTTCTCTGTAAATAGCGGCAGTTCACTGCTGTTCGCTTTGTTTGGCTCAGTCGTTGAGTAGGCCTTTCGTGCGGCACACACACTGTTGCTGTAAGTATCATCAATTTTGATTTATAACGTTCCGGTTAGTCAAATTGATGCATGATTATCTTTTACGAGACTTTTAAGAATTTTATTTTTATGAAAATTGACTTTGTTGTTTAATTTGATCTCCACAGTTCTACATATTATTTCGGTGTTTTATATTATATTTTGTATTTTACATTTATACTAGCAGACCCGGCAGACATTGTTCTGCCCTAAATTTGGCCTATCTGCATATATTTTAATAAGCTTTTTCCGTCTAACTCTGCCGTACCCCTCTACACTTTTTCCTAATCTTTTTATTCACTCCTCCCTCAACCTTTTTCGCTTCTTCTCCATCTCCGTCTCATTCTATCTCTCCTTCTCTCTTTTATTTTCTCTTAAGTTTTTCTCCTTCTTCTTCATCTCTTATTGCCAGTCCCAGAGGGTGGTATGTATTTTGTTCCAGTCCCATTCCGAGTCTCAGTCTCAGTCTCAGTCCTAGTCCTAAACCCAGTCCCAGTCCGTCTCTGGTATACTACCCGCAAAAAAGCATGGTAAATACTAATATAGGCAAATTTATATACGAAATTTCAGGCAAATCGAATAGGACGAATGTAAATAGGTGTTTGGGTATTTTTAATTCATGTCTTTATTTCGGCTTCGCATGCATATTTATCAGTTTTTCCAGGTTGATGCGGCAATACCACAATGAACTTTAGAGCTCTCAGCAACAGCTTTCATTTGATATCCATAATACACATACATTCTAGGGGTATCCGGGTCCACGTTTTGGCCTACATCTCGAGACCCTATTCACCCAACTGCATAAAATTTACTCTGTACTAAAGCACACACCAACAGCATCAATTTGATACCCATAGTGTAAAAACATATCCTAGTCTTACCCTGATCGACGTCTTGGCCTATATCTCGAGACCCTAGTCACCCAGGGGTATGAAAATTATCCTGTACAATAACACTCATCAAATGCTTTCATTTGATATCCATATTGTATAAACACATTCTAGGGGTACCCGGGTCCACGTTTTGGGCTATATCTCGTATGTCGTATGAAAATTATACTGTACTATAGCACTCATCTACAGCTTTAATTTGATATCCATACTGTATAAACACATTCTAGGGGTAACCGGGTCCACGTTTTGATCTCAAGACCCTATGCACGTAGCGAAAAAAAGGTAGACGTTGGACGATTCTCAGACCTACCCAATATGCTCACAAAATTTCATGAGAATCGGTTCAGCCGTTTCGGAGGAGTTAAACCTCTAACACCGTGGCAGAAGAATTTTATATATTAGATAGTTTTATATTTGTTGATATTCTGACTGAAAACACGAAGGCAGACGGAACTTAGACGAAAACCATATCCTGGCCGCTCTTTTAGAAACCGGTGATGAGATGTCCTGTGAGGAAACGGATAGTGAGGTAGAAAGCCACGATGAAGCCATGAGAGCGAAGATGACGTGCAAAGTAACGCAGAGGAAACTTTCGAAGATGAAGTGAGAGAACTTTGACACCTACCTGCAATGGAGACAGTATTGTACAACCAGCTACCGACAACGGAGAAAGTGTAGAACAACCAGCTTCTCAGCGAATAATTGCTTTGCAGCAGAGAAATATAAGAGGGAGGAATAGACATTGCTGGTCGACTTCGAAACCAACTAGGCATGGCCGAGTGCCAACAATGGATATTGTTAAATCCCGAAGAGGCCCCCAACGAGTTTGTCGTAATCTACATGATCCTCTTTTATGTTTCAATAGATTTTTCACGGCAGAAATAATAACCGAAATGGTGAAGTGGACTAATGTCGAGATAAATTTGAAACGAAACATATCTATGACTGGTGCTACATTTCGCGATACCAACGAAGATGAAATACGTGCCTTGATTGGGATTCTAGTGATGACAGTAGTAAAAAGGATAACCACATGTCTACAGACGAGTTATTTGACCGGTCTTCGTCAATGGTGTATGTGTCTGTGATGAGTCGTGAAAGGTTTGATTTTTTGATAAGATGTCTCCGAAGGGATGATAAAAGTTTACGTCCCACATTACGAGAAAGTGATGTATTTACTCCTGTTAGCAAATATGGGATATTTTTGTAAACCAATGTATCGCTAGTTATACTCCGGGAGCTCCCTTAACTACAGATGAGCAATTAATTGTCTTTCGCGGTCGCTGTCCATTTAGGATGTATATTCCAAATAAGCCAATAAAATATGGAATAAAAATTGTAATGATGTATGACAGTGGTACAAAATACATGATAAATGGAATGCATTATTTGGGAAAAGGCACCTAAACCAATGGAACTCCACTTGCCGAATATTACGTGAAGGAGTTGTCAAAGCCCATTCATGGCAGTTGCCGTTGTATAACATGCGACAATTGGTTCACTTAAATCCCATTGGCAAATAACTTGTTTCAGGAACCTTATAAGTTGACTATGGTAGGAACGGTCCGTCCAAACAAATGCAAAATTCCGGAAGAGATGAAAAACAGTCGCTCTAGGCCAGTGAGAACATCATTGTTCTGTTTTGACGGACCTCTTACACTGGTCTCTTATAAACCTAAGCCAGCTAAAATGGTTTACTTGTGATCATCTTGCGATGAAGACGCCAATGTCATTGAAACTACCGGAAAGCGTGAAATGATTATGTATTATAATCAAACTAAGGACGGAGTAGATACCTTTGATCAAATGTGTGCAATGATGACCTGTAGTAGGAAGACGAACAGATGGCCCATGACTGTTTTCTACAATATTGCGTGCATTAATGCGTATATTATATATTCCAACGATGTCAGCAGCAATGGGGATACGGTTTTAAGCCGCAAGAGCTTCATGAAAACCCTTAACCCTTGCATCGCCATATACACGTAAGAGATTAGAACAACCTACTTTGAAGAGCTACTTGGGGGAAAGTATAACTAATATGTTACCAAAAGAAACTGTTCATTCATCCGAAGATGATGCTGCTGAAGAGCCTGAACCAAAAAAGAGAACTTACTGCACATACTATCCCTCAAAAATAAGGCGCAAAGCAAATGCAATGTGCATTAAATGCAAAAAAGTTATTTGCCGTGAGCATAATATTGATGTGTGCCAAAGCTGTGTCTGACTGATTTTATAAACCAATATATTTCTTTTATATTTAGTTTATAAATCAAAATGGCTAATACTAGTCTGAAAATAAATAATTTTTCACCCTAAGAAATATGTTACCTACGCTTTGTTGAAAATTGAAGAAGTGGAATTGTTTTTGTTTTTTTCGCATTAGGTAGGTAGGTAGGTTGAACTGGCCGGTCCATGAGGACCTCACATAGACTGATTGAGTCCGTAGTGTTAAAACAAGTGTGTTTTAACGACCAATCTGAAAAACCCTATCAAAAACCAGGACCTATGTTATAATATAACTCCGTCCTCTTGGCAAATACTAGAAGCTTCCTAGGACTTAAGACACTTGCTGCTTCTAGATCTGACAGCTGTAGCACTCCTAATAGCTGGAGTCTTAGCCTGGCAAGTGCAGGGCACGAGCACAGAACGTGCTCGATCGTTCCTTCCTCCAACCCGCACTTCTTACATCTGATATCACTGACCAAGCCTAGTTAAAGGCATGTGACGCCAGAAGGCAGTGCCCAGTCAGAATACCCGTCAAGAGTCTACAGTCCTCTCTTTTTAATGATAGGAGCAACTGTGTTAGTCTAAGGTTGTAAGACCTACACATAATCTTCGACACTTTACAGCCCCGCGCTTGAACCCACGCCTTTCCCGCTTTGTCGATCATGTGCACCTCTCGACTTCGCTTAATCTCGCCCAATCTAATTGGGACATCTATGGAGCAAGCTTCAAGGGATGCACCCTTTTTAGCTAGTTCGTCCGCGTTTTCATTCCCATCTATTCCCATATGCCCTGGAACCCAATATAGATGTATGCTTCTCCCTGTCCCGATTCTCTCCAGAGACTGCTTACACTCTAACACGCATTTAGATGCTGTGCTATACGAGATTATTGCCTTAATTGCTGCTTGACTGTCAATATAAAAGTTAACACGGTTTCTAGGGTTAACCCTCCAATAGATTGCGGCGTCTGGCCAGACGAGAAGACTTTATTTTCGTGAATGATTTTACTGCTACCCACACAATTATGAAAAGCTTTGGTGCCTGTTTAAGTTTAGAGGCGGTCTTTATAAAAATTTGGAAATCGATATTTTTTTCTTTTTATTTTAATCCTTTTTCTTTTTTTTAATACCAAAGTTGATTATGTCAAAGTTTAGCGTTGTAGTCTGGCTAGACGAACATACTTTAAGCCTATAAGACCTCATAGTTCGTATTCATTTAAAAATTTATCAATAAAAATTCAAACTTATTTCTGGGTTATCAAAGTCTGCGACGAGTTTTCTTCAAAATTTAAATAAAAATTCAAATATTTGTGGATAAATTTTAAAGTGCCAAATTTCGTTTGGCCAGACGGAAACGCTAAGATGTGTTGAATTTATTCACCGCTAATTGGAGGGTTAAAAGTACTTAAATAAATTTCTAAACAGATTTTGCTATTCATGTAGGCATGCTTATCAGGTTATCTGTTTATGTGGTTCTATATTTTTTCTTTAAAAAATAAAGTATACAACTAATCAAGTTCCGTTGAACGAGCCTAAAATTATTCCACACAGTTTGGATGAAAACATAGAGTATGTGTGATCGTTATTGTGTATAAAAGGAAAAGCAGCAAAAAGGCAATATTAAGAGACAAATTACAAACCATGCAGAAACGTCCGACAGTTTGAACCCTTAAAAATTGGGTTCTCCAGAACTATTTATGAGGTGGCGACTACACATTTCCTTATGCTGCTTTAAAAAACAATTTAAGATCTTATTTTTCTTAGCATCAAGCTAATAAAAAAATTTGCGTAATAAAGTCTGTAAGAATCTATAAATTCAAAGACTCAATTTAAATAAATAAACAAAAAAACAAGCAGCAGGGCATTCATATGGCTGAGTGGATAGAGGCATCTGCTTTCATACCAGGGCTCGTATCGTGTCATACGATCACGGATGAAACACCAATTTCTCTTGAATCATAAATATGATAATGATAAACATATTTCATTCGAAGGATTCACCATTTCAGAGCCATTGTGATTTAAAAACTGAATTACGATGGCGGATCGTATATCATGATACGGATACAGTATCCTCAGCTCCCGAAATACTAGCTTATGAAGAAGTCAAATTCAGAAACATGTCCAAATAACTCTCGACGTGTGCAAATTTTTAAATTTTTCTCTAATATCTATAACTAAATACATAAAGCTGGAATAACTTTAAAGCTGATAAACTAATAATCAAAGTGTCGTGTATAGACAAAATAAAGCAACTCCGTATAAGCTTTTTTGTTGTTAATATAAATAATAATTTGATAAATGTATGTGATTAAATTAAATTTGGTACGGTTTCTTTAAAAACTTTAAAATATAACAAATAAAACCATAAATAATTCGTACAAAATTTATTCACAGAAAAAAATTTTGCTTTCTAAGCGATTTCCATTTAATTTTGAGCGCATTCATTTTGCTCTATTTATAACATCACATTTAGCCGATAAAAAAATAAATATTTCTTTGCAAAAATTTAATAGCAACACGCGAAAAAATCCATTCCCAAAAAACCCTGCTATCTATCAAACTATTTGTTCAAATATTTCGCTGGCTTTTCACTCTTTAAGCTCATGTTTTGCACTACCACAATAAAAATTTCACTTTCACACGCAGCAATAAATTACGAAAATGTCAAGCAGGCAATTTGGCGTTGAAAAAAATGTTTATTATTTTAAATATATTCGCATATTTTAAGGCTTTTTATGCATTAAATGCATTTTGATACTGCAAAAAAATTTGCAGGCATTTATACATTTTTTTAATTGATGGATTCTAATGCGCTGGCTAAACGGTAAATGTTCCAAAATAAAATAATAATTTAAATACTATCCTAAAGCTTATTTTATGCAAATAATTGAAATTGTTTTGGTATGAATTGCAAAGTGAAAAAAAAAATATAACATTTTATTGTGTGATGTTAATCTGTTGATTATGGTCCTTTTTTAATTTTAGCAAGTTTGCTAATCCTCTTGAGTGCACTGCAATTATTAAACTGTAATAACTGTATCCGATTTATTACACGGTTAAAAGTATTATGTTTAAGCCACGCAGAATTAAGATTTTCAAATTAAACTGGAATACCGGCTGGCGCTGAAAGCTCTTGCCTATATTTGAAAAGTGGGTTTTCTTTAAGATTGGTTTAGGTCTTTCAACGTCGATAAACCCAAATACAAACATACATTTATATCTATTTATTGGATTTTACTAATTGGATTTCACAAATCTTCTTGCTACGAAACGTTTTACAGAAAACAGGCATTTTGTTTTTGTTTTCCTGCTTATTTACCGGCTGTATCTTCGTTAAAATTATTTTTTAATAATACTTATAAACAACAGATTTAAATATGGTGCTTTTCATGTCAATTGTTCCTTCTTTAAAACTTTGATATCTCCAATATTAACGAAAGTTTTTGGAGTTGTTGTTCTTGTAGGCTACGTTAGCTGTGGAATAGAGGGACCGAAATATTAATGGGATGTAATGATACAACGTCTAAAAATTTCGGTCTTTTTTCCTTAAGAACATTTTTGATAAATATTAAGAACGACAAGTTTTTACGTAGCCAAAAAATTCAAGATGGTTATTTTATAACTTTTCCTCAAATAAAAAAAAATATACCAAAAAAATTTTGAAATATTTTCCATTACCATTAATCCCCCTCAAAATATATGTTGGCAGTGCCAGTTTGCTCAGAGGAAGAAGAGAAAAGAATAAGCAAATAAAGTAGGAAAAAAGTCAAAGAAAAAGAAAGGAAAGAAAGTAAAAGAAACAAAAAATAAAAAGGAAAGAAGAGAAAACAAGTAAGGAAGGCTAAGTTCGTGTGTAACCGAACATTACATACTCAGCCGAGAGCTTTGGAGACAAAATAAGGGAAAATCGTCCTGTAGGAAAATGAACCTAGGGTGACTCTAGAATGTGTTTGTACGATATGGGTATCAAATGAAAGGTGGTAATGAGTATTTTAAAACGGATTAGGCCTTAGCTCTGTAGGTGGACGCCTTTTCGAGATATCGCCATACAGGTGAACCAGGGCTGAGTCTGTAATGTGTTTTTGTATGACAGGGGTATCAAATGAAAGCTGTTAATGAGTATTTTAAAAGTGAGTGGGCCGTAGCTTTGTAGGTGGACCCCTTTTCGAGATATCGCCATAAAGGTGCACCAGGGGTGACTTTAGAATATGTTAGTACGATGTGGGTATCAAATCAAAGGTGTTCATGAATATTTTAAAAGGAAGTTAGTTGTATAGGTGGCGGCCACCGTGGTGTGATGGTAGCGTGCTCCGCCTATCACACCGTATGCCCAGGGTTCAACTCCCGGGAAAAGCAACATCAAAATTTTAGAAATAACATTTTTCAATTAGAAGAAAATTTTTCTAAGCGGGGTCGCCCCTCGGCAGTGTCTGGCAAGCGCTCCGATTGTATTTCTGCCATGAAAAGCTCTCAGTGAAAACTCATCTGCCTTGCAGATGCCGTTCGGAGTCGGCATAAAACATGTAGGTCCCGTCCGGCCAATTTGTAGGGAAAAATCAAGAGGAGCACGACGCAAATTGGAAGAGAAGCTCGGCCTTTGATCTCTTCGGAGGTTATCGCGCCTTACATTTATTTATTTTTAGTTGTATAGGTGGACACCTTTTCGAGATGTTGGCATAAAGGTGGGCCAGGGCTGACTCTAGAATGTGTTTGTACGATATGGGTATCAAATTCAAGGTATTAAGGGGTGTTTTAGAAGGGAGTGGCCCTAGTCATATATGTGAAGACGTTTTCGAGATATCGACCAAAATGTGGACAAGGCCAGAACATGATCTGTCTGGTACCGCCAATTTATTTATATATTCCTGCCATGATTCCAAGGGCTTTTGATTTCGCCCTGCAGAACATTTTCATTTTCTTCTACTTAATATGGTGTGTGTCACACCTATTTTACAAAGTTTTTTCTAAAGTTATGTATATTTTGCATCAAAAAATTAATCCAATCACCATGTTTCGTCCCTCCTTTCGTATTTGGTATAGAATTATGGCATTTTTTTTTATTTTTCGAAATTTTTGATATCGAAAAAGCGGGCGTGGTTATAGTCGGATTTCATCCATTTTTAATACCAAGATAAAGTGAGTTCAGATAAGTACGTGAACTAAGTTTAGCAAAAATATATCGATTTTTGTTCAAGTTATCGTGTTAAAGGCCGAGCGGAAGAACAGACGGTCGACTGTGTATAAAAACTGGGCGTGGCTTGAACCGATTTCGCCTATTTTCACAGAAAACAGTTATCGTCATAGTAGCTGTGCCCTTAGAAAATTTCGCAAGGATTCGTAAATTTTTGTTCCACTTATGGCATTAAAAGTATTCTAGACAAATTAAATGTAAAAGGGCGGAGCAAGGCCCATTTTGAAGTTTTCTCTTATTTTTGTATTTTGTTGCACCATATCATTACTGGAGATGAGTGTTGACATAATTTACTTATATACTGTAAAGATATTAAATTTTTTGTTAAAATTTGAATTTAAAAAAATTTTTTTTTAAAGTGGGATTGGTCGTAATCCGATTTTGCTAATTTTTACTTAGCACACATATGGTAATAGGAGTAACGTTCCTGCCAAATTTCATCATGATATCCTCAGCGACTGCCAAATTACAGTTTGCAAAACTTTTAAATTACCTTCTTTTAACAGTGGGCGGTGCCTACTGTCTAAAACTTTACTAATTTTCTAGTTTGCGTCATAAGGGCAACCCACCTACCAGGTTTCATCGATTTATCCGCCTTTGGTAATGAATTATCGCACTTTTTCAGTTTATCGAAATTTTCGATTTCGAAAAAATGGGCGTGGTTATAGTCCGATCTCGTTCGTTTTAAATAGCGATCTATGATAAGTGCCCAGCAACTTACGTACCAAATTTCTTTAAGATACCTCAAAATTTACTCAAGTTATCGTGTTTACGGGGGGACGGACAGACAGGCGGACATACGGACATGGCTAAATGGATTTCTTTTTTCGCCGATATCATTTTGATATATAGCAGTCTATATCTGTATTGATTAGTTTATGCTGTTACCGGGTACCGTTATGCGAACAAAATTAATGTACTCTGTGAGCTCTGCGCAGCTGAATATAAAAGTAAATAAAATAGGAATGAAAAAAGGAAAAGAAAAGGGATGAAGGAAACGGAAAGGATAAAAAAGGATAAACTTAAGAAAGGGAGAAGAAAGGAAGGATAATAAGTTAAAATCGACGCCAGGAACGGACGTTTTATCACTTTCTTATAGATGTGCTTACGGTTTGTTACCAATGAACTATCGGTTTGTTATCAATTGGCTATAGCTGTGTTATTGAAGTGTTTTAAATTTCATATCGATAACGAAAGCTATAAAAATCCAATTTCAGTCGAAGAGTAACTGGTTTGTTATTGTTATCGAAAAGTTATTTACTTGCTTTCGAAAAGTTATTGACTTACATCAAAGTCTTACTAATATGTAATGAGTGTTTTAAAGATACATTATCGAAATGTTATAGATTATCGAAAAGTCATCGATTTGTTATCTAAAAAGTATCGTATTGTTATCAAAAACTATCGACATGCTATCGAAAATTTATCGATTTATTTCCGAAAAGTAACCGATAATTTATCAGAAAATTGGCTTTCAAAAATTTGTCGATTTTGTATCAAAAGATCTTCAATTATTGTCTGAGTTTTACTACTTTGTAACCGGCGCATTATTGATATGATATTGAAAATCCTTCAGTTTACCAAAAATTTATGGATTTGTTAAAAATAAAGTTTCGATTTGTTATCAAGAAGATAAGGTTTGTTATCGTAGTGTTAGCAGATTGTTATTTGCGTGCTATCGTTATGTTATCGACTCCTCATCGTATTGTTATTAAACAGTTACCAATAAATCTTCAATATAAAATTGATGGCATATCTGCTACCCGCCGATAGCAAGCCGATATGAAATCGATCAGAAGTCGATGACTCGGCGTGTTGGTATCGGTTGTAAGCGATAAGAAACCGATGAAGCTCTTATCAAAAAGCCTTAAATTATTTGTCTCTGGTGAAGTTACCTCTGTTGTGATTTAGCTCCTATCCCTGGACGAGCTGGACTTAACTGAAAACATTAGTTTTCTCCACTAACACCTGTATGTTTATACATTGAAATTCACGAGTATTAGCTACTCACAATTTTTTTTAGGTTTTTTCACTTTAAAGCTTGCGGATTCCATCACTTTGCAGTTCCAAAGACGAAAAAGAATATACAAATTCATTTTTCCCCACAAAAATAGTTGTACGTTGAAATTGGATTGAGCTGAAAAGCGAAATGTGCGCTTTCCTTTTGTGAAGCAATGAAGAACAAATGGGCAAAGTTTTAAGTATTGGTTATTCTTGCACATTTGAACTTTTGCTTAATAAAATTTTCAGCTTTAGACTTTCTTTGACAATAGGAATACTCAAAAAAGCATTAATGTTATCAGTATTCGCATTTGCTGCAACGGAGACAACCGGCACATGCTTTTTTGTGGACAAAGACCCTTTTATAAGGAAATTCGGAAGCCTTGTTTATGGGTTTCTGGGTAATAATCTAATCCCTATCTACACAATTTCGAAATGCAGGATAAAAAGTCATGTAAATGAAAGATAGCCAAGTCCCGACCATACCTATTTTATATAAATTCTGGCTATGCAGTTTTAGGCTAGGTAGGGCGAATTTCAATTAAACTCGTCACTGCTTAAAGGAAAAGAGAATTTCAAAGTTTAATGTGGTTTCTGATCTGCTTGAAACCTGCCCTTGGCGCGCTTTTCCCTTTATATTGGGACGGGGCCTACATTTTTATCTTTTGAAAAGCTTTTCATGAAGAAAACACACATGAAGTGTGAGTTCTCTGCTGAAAGCAACCCCGCTTAGAACAACCTTTTTAAAAATTTTTGATATTGCTTTGCTCGGGACATGCACCCAGGAACTTAGCTATGGCTGACTTATTTAATTGAGGATTGCTTGATCAGTACTTAAAAAAATTTAACTATAACGTTTTAAGGTTTGGAATGCAGTGCTAAAATTTTTATACTAAGCTGAGCAGAGCTCACAGAGTATGTTAACTTTGTTCGCATAACGGTAGCCCGTAACGGCATAAACTAATCGAGATAGATATAGACTTCTATATATCAAAATGATCTGGGAAAAAAAAGAAATTAATTTAGCCATGTCCGTCCGTCCGTCCGTTTGTCCGTCCATAAACACGATAACTTGAGTAAATTTTGAGGAATCCGATGAATTTTGATATGTAGATTCCTGGGCGCTCATCTCAGATCGCTATTTAAGATGAACGAAATCGGACTACAACCACGCCCACTTTTTCGATATGGAAAATTTCGAATAATTGAAAAAGTGCGATAATTCATAACCAAAGACGGATAGAGCGATGAAACTTGGTAGGTGCGTTGACCTTATGACGCCAAATATAAAATTAAAAAATTTTGGACAATGGGCGTGACACCGCTCACTTTTAAAAGAAGGTAATTTAAAAGTTGTGAAAGCCATAATTTGGCAGTCGTTGAAAATATCGTGATGAAATTTAGCAGGAACGTTACTCCTATTACTATATGTGTGCAAAATAAAAATTAGCAAAATCGGATGACAAACACACCACTTTAAAAAAAAAATTTTAAACTCAAATTTTACCAAAAAATGTAATATCTTTACAGTATATAAGTAAGTTATGTCAACATTCAACTCCAGTAATGATATGGTGCAACAAAATACATAAATAAAAGAAAATTTCAAAATGGGCGTAGCTCCACCCTTTTTCATTTAATTTGTCTAGGTTACTTTTAATGCCATAAGTCGAACAAAAATTTACCAATCCTTGTGAGCTGCATAGATTCTATGACGATAGCCGCTTTCTGTGAAAATTGGCAAAATCGGTTGAAGCCACCCCCACTTTTTATACACAGTCGACCGTCTATCCTTCCGCTCGGCCCTTAACACGATAACTTGAGCAAAAACCGATATGTCTTTACTAAATTTAGTTCACGTACTTATCTGAACTGACTTTATCTTGGTATAAAAAATGGCCGAAATCCGACTAAGACACGCCCAATTTTTCGACATCGAAAATTACGAAAAATGAAAAAAATGCCATAATTCTATACCAAATATGAAAAAAGAGATTAAACTTGGTAATTGGATTGGTTTATTGAAGCAAATATAACTTTATAAAAAACTTTTTAAAATAGGTGTGAGACCCACCATATTAAGTAAAAGAAAATGAAAAAGTTCTGCAGGGCGAAATCAAAAGCCCTTGTAATCTTGGCAGGAATACTGTTCGTGGTATTACATAGTTATATAAATAAATTAGCGGTACCCGACAGAGGGTCACCGTGGTCCAAATTTTGGTCGATATCTCCAAAACGCCTTCACATATACAACTAAGGGCCACTCCCTTTTAAAACCCTCATTAATGCCTTTATTTTGATACCCATATCGTACAAACGCATTCTAAAGTCACCCCTGTTCCACCTTTATGGCAATATCTCGAAAAGCCGTCCACGTATAGAACCCCTTTTAAAATACTCTTTAATACCTTCCATTTGATACCCATGTCATACAAACACATTCCAGGGTTATCCTAGGTTCATTTTGCTAAATGGGGATTTTCGCTTATTTTGTCTCCAAAGCTCCCAGCTGAGTATGTAATGTTCGGTTGCACCCGAACTTAGCCTTCCTTACTTGTTTCCTTACTTGCCTTTCTTACTTGTTTTGGAAGTATGCATTATTTTTTACAACTTAAACAAGAGTAGCCCAAATTTAGCTTCGAACACTGCACCTGTTTCCATATATACCTTTTTTGCTTATTGATGAAAGCTAAATTGTAAGACATTTCAATTCTACTCCATTTCTATTTACTTAAATTGTAGTTTTTAATAATTTGATTCTACTCAAGTTTTCATAGAAAATATATGCATTAAATCCATTGTTATATTTGCCAATAGCCGTGATATATTTGCTTTTTCCGTATTTGGCTAACACTACAACGCCCATATATTTTCGGTCAAATTCGACAGCTCATAATTTTCACAAACGACATGCTTTTAGCTAGCAGTCAGCTTTAAAATATGCACGAACGCACTATACATGAATTGAATTCAGTGGTGCACAACTTGGTTGAGTTTTAAAGTTAAGCAAAAAAGTGCTGCCTTAGTTAAGATACCAAGTATGCACTCAAAAAATATTCCTAAAAATAAGGAAACAACTATAAAAATGAGAAAAAAAGGAATTATTTTTGCGCCATAGGAATCCTTCCCTCAAACTAGACTAGTAATTCTCTTGAATATTAAGATTTTAATTTTTCCATGGTTAAAAGGGCTAATATAATGAATTAGCAAAATTTGTTTAAAAAAAAATAAAAAATTAAATTGTACACTTATGGACAAAAAAAACCGAGGAAATTTTTTTCCTTGTTGCGGCGTCTCTATGGTCACCAAAGCTGCGTAATGAAATTTTCTAGTTATTGTGGCTAACATGGACAATTTCTGAGCTCAGGGGTTTGGAGCAATAGTCTGCAAAGGTAAGCACCATTACTCGAAAGCCATGGCCATGACAGTTATGTAACAGAGAAGTTGACGGCCTTGACTGTCATGGCAATGACTCTCGAGTCAAGGTCCTGAACTTCGCAGTCGATTGTTCTAACCGCTGAGCTATTTCATATATGTTCATAAATATCGTGAGAAATATTCAATGAAGTATTCTTGGTTGGAAAAATAGAGGAGTTATTTTCCTTATTTAAAATTACGGGTTTTTTCTGAGTGTGCTTTTAAATTTTTTTTATAAAATACTTTTAAAAAATTGTTTCCATTTTTTCTATTCCCGAACCAACTTTTTGAGAGAATTTATAGCCAATATTAATAAATATGGGGTGGTGTCCAAATTCTGTATGTACAAAATTCTAAAAACAAAATTCTTTATAATTTTTTGGCTTTATTAAAATTCTGCTTTCAAAATTCTGTATTACAAAATTCTGTATTAAAATATAATGTTAACAATGTTAAAGAGGTCATGTAATTATTTTGAAAGTGCACAGTAATTCTGCGTAGAACACCTTTCTGCATAGGCGGCCTTCGGCCGCACTTTAAAAAAATAACCCTTGGCCGATCCAACACCGGCTATGCCATGCCATGATTCCGGAATTTTGACTTCCAGAATTAAACATGCAGAATTTTGAAAAATCAGAATTTTAGAAAGCAGAATTTTAAAAAGCAGAATTTTAAAAAAGCAGAATTTTGTTCAAGCAGAATCTTTGGCAATTTACAGAATTTTGTCACCCAGAATTTTGTACTACAGAATAATGACACGCTCCCAATAAATATTTTCCCTAAGGCTTTTAGTGTCTGCATTGCGCTGGAGTCGTGATATCAACGCACGAAAATTTGCGCTATTACACAGCCCTGTAATGTAAAAGCATGGTGAAATAACCAGGTGAATTAAGCCGTCAATTGTCTCGCTCTAAATTCTTCTTTCTTCTGTCATTCGGCTATCTGAAAATTTTTCACCAATGTTCTGCCCGAAAAAGTATTGTGTTTTTGCATTTTTCAGGAGTAAGATATGGCAGTTTTAGTACTTTTTTCACATTAACGAGTAGGTGAATATCGATGGAACTTTACTGAATTTAATTACAAAGATTCACAATTTGGGTATCTTTGGCGTTGGCTTCCATAAGTAAGGCCATGATGAACTATTACGTCCATATGCGTACGAGTGTATATGTTTAATTTGTTACAAAAAAAGGTGAAGCAGGTCTTTGTTAAAACAAACTATTTGTATTCACGGCATATCCAACTAAGGATTTTCGCCTGTGCAGCGCTAATGAAGACATTTGAGTAATGTTTTTGTTATTCCTACAACAATAACACCAAAACTGACGTATTACACCTTATTTGTGTAAAAATTTGATGAAAGCAATGGAATTCTAAATATAGTTACAAAAAATGGTAGCTCACTTTTGTTTTTTTGCCCTAAAAATCAGACCACTAAGATAATAGGAATGTTACAGTTATGGATTGTAATTTCGATTATATGAATCCGGCTCGATCTGAACAGCATCTTCTGGTTCTAGATCGACTGCCGCGGGGCTAGTATATCTCCTGACATATTTTAGTAAATAATAACTTTGTAACATAAGTAATACATAATAAATTCAACTATCAGGAGTTTTTTGGGGATTTTATGATCAAGTTTGTAATATATTAGAAAGGCATATGTTTTACTTCCGACACTCAACTACAAATCAACAGAGCAGATAGAAATTACAATGGATTCTTAGGGATGGAAAAATATTTAAAAGTATTTCGATCACTTCAAAGTGTAAGTGCGCAAAGTCACTTCAGTTCAACTAAATAATGGATTACACCTCTCCCTTTTATGTCCGGGTTTTCGATAAAAGTTTCAACTGCAGTTGAAGTTGAGGTCAGTTTACTTTAGACGCATTATTGAGATTTACTGCTCATCACAGTTTTAGCTTTTTATTTTTATTCGATGCCAAAAGTAATATAAGCGCGCACTGGTCCTGTGTATCCCCTTTTGCATTAGGTGGCACTGATATGTTGAGAAAAACAGTTTCTGTAAACAATATCGTAGCAAGGTATCTATTTTTCTACTCCTATTTTTTCGAAGCTTGTACAGATTTTACCCCCTTCTGACCTTACACCCCTAACATTTCAGTCAGCGCACATCTTCTGCCTTCATTCCTTATTTACTTCACCTTGTGATTCCACCATGCTGTAAAAGTTTTCTTTTTTTTAAATATTTTATATTAGCATTTTAAATTCAATTGTTGCTTAAAACAAAACAAAAGAAGAGCTTGCAAATTTTCAAAATGCAATAACTTTCATTTATTTGCTAAAATCAATGCATAGTTGTAGACTGCCATGCCGTCTAAACGAAATAACAAACGATTTGAGATCTACAAGTGTCACTAATTTTCACCTAAAACATCCAGATATATTTTTCGGTATTTACGTACATTAGATGAAGCTATCTATCATTGTGTACAAAATATGTGTGATATCTTATCCGCAAACTACCTGGCAGCTTGTTCAAGAAGGCTGCATTTTAGGGTTTTAGCAGCATTTTGACAAAAGGTTCCATATGGCAATGCACACGGTCAGCTATTTTCAGCGGGTGATTAAAAGAGATACAGGATGATATCAGAATAATCACTTTAAAAATCAGTTGTTCCATTCTATTTTAATTTTGACGTCCACGCAGAAGTACCACCCTTGCTTTATCCAAAGATAGAAAAATGGAACGATTTCAATTAATTAATTTTTATTCTTTTTTTAAATGTGAGTACTTAACAACTACAATTTCCAAGCTGCAATCGAGTCGCTACCAAAATAGGGCTAAATCGGTCACTTTTGCAATTTGTGGAGCTGCCTTATTTGAGAAAAACTATCCAATCAAATATTGTAGGCTCCTCTAATGTACGAAACGCAATCAGCAGCAGCCACCAAATAGGTGTATTACCTTCATTAAATCTTACTTTTGAAGCTGTAAAGAGTTGGTCGTCGCTTACGCCGATGTCATAGCATTAACGCAGACTAAAGAAACATTTTTCAAAATGCATACAAGCGACTTCAGACCACGCTGTGCCTGGAAGAGTTTCGTAAAAGCAGTACTGTGACTTTATGGAATACCTATGGGGGTTATAATGCAAACTAAAAATTACGTCATAGACGTTTTTTTGCCAAAGCAAGTGGCTAATTATTATTCCGATACTTCTGCTGTCCTTCTATATATTATTTATGGTGGTCACTACAAGAAAAATTAAGCCTTCTAAAGCAACGTCTCACTATTGCTATAAAACGTGGGGAAGAGTACAGCGATAAATAAAAAACGACGAAAATATACTTATCATATTGGTCATAAAAAAAGCTAATTTTTTCTAAGCCACAAACAACTTAAAGCTGCAAGCACTTTAACAAATATACTATATGGAATGTTTGCTAGATATTTTGAGGTATTCATTGAAATGCAAGGTAAAAGATAACGGAGGATAGCAGGCGAAAGAGCCCAGGATATATTTATAGTTTGGTCTCTGGAATTCTGCGGATGATAGTCTCCTTCGCTGCAAATTGCCACGAATGCGCATAACGTATATAAGTATAAGCACAAGCACTCCAATTTTTGATTACAAGAGATTGTGAGCACATTTATATATATATATATTTTTTTTTTTTAATCTACCTTTTTGTAGATTTTGAGGTTCCGAAATTGAATATATTAAAAAGGAGTGTCGAGCTCTCTAATGCGACGTAGCTACCGAATGTGCCTTGTGCATCTCTGATCGTGATACCTTCTTTGATCTACGTAGTTGTGTGCAGACTTTTTCATCTAAATACATAATCTAACCAAAACGCATACAAACAAGTATTATGTATTCACGATTACTCTATAGTGCATGTGAAAGCTATAAATTCTTTAGTTACTGAAATTGTTCCAAAACAATTTTTAAACTATAAAATTAATATATGTACATATGTTTATATATGTTTCTTCTGTCTAGTATTCGTGTTTGTACATTTATTTTCACTTTTCACCCAACACATTTTTCATGTTTGATTGCTGCTTTTTTAATTCCTACAAATATTGTGATTTATATGTAGTGTTTATCTTGTTTGAAAATTGAACATAGAGTTCAGATTTGAATATAAATATTGTACGTGAATCGTAGGAGGTAGTAAAAGAAAATAGCGATGCAAGAGTTTTTGTTAGAAATATATGTTGAAATTTATAAGCATTTAGCGATTTGAAGTTATTTTCTATTCTGAAAGGTATTTGTTATTGCCCTCATTTTATTGTTAACTCTGAAAATGAAGTGAAAGATACATCGATAACTGACATAATGCATGTCCCACCTCTTTATTTGTATTGGATATTACCAAAGTCATCCATGCATTGTATTTAATTATCGATATTGTAAGGAACTTGGTATGTTTTTATTACCTTTATATTAAGTCCCTTTCATGTATGTCCCCTCATTTCCATACGAATTTTAGACCCGCGGAAAAGTCTTTTTCGGCAACTTCCCGTTGATCTAGACACTTGATACTTAGAACATAGTTCAGATCTGGGAGACATTACAAAGCAATTTTGAAATATTGCGATCGACTTTTAACTATCTTCTCGGTGATCTAGAGACTTGAAACTTAGCGTATAGTTTCGAGTCGATGGCGCTACAATTCGAAAGTAAAATTCCGCCAGGCGGCAGACGAATTGAGATAAACGAAAATCCCTGAAAATCCGTGAAAAAACACAGGGAATTTTGCCAGCGATTTTTAAGTAACTTCCCGGTGAGATAGAGACTTGAAACTTGGGCCGTGAGTCCGAACTCGGTGACAATGCAATATTTGATAAAAATCGCTTAGTGGTGCATGGATCGAGATATTAAGAAAATTAGTTTTGATTTGGGAATTTTTCAATCCATTTTTAACTAACTTCCCGCTGACCTAGATATCTGAAACTTGGCACACGGTTCGAGGCTTGGTGACAATACAATTTACGGAAAACAAAGTTCCGCTATGTGGCGCGCTAAGTGAGATAACTACAAATCCTTGAATACGAGGGGAATTTTGCAATCGATTTTTGAGTAACTTCCCGGTGAGCTGGGGATATGAAACTTGGTAGCCAGCGTGGTACTAATGCATTATCAATTTGTTATCAATAGGTTTTGGGCATGTTCCACTTCTTACTTACCAGTTACCGGTTTGTTATAGAGATATCTTGATAAGCAAGGTTTTAAGATTTTTTTTTTTTTGAAAAGTTATCGTTTTGTGGTCGAAAAGCTATCGATTTTTTATCAAAAAGCTATCGATGGAAAAGTTATAGAAAAACTATTCATTAGTAATCGAAAATTTATCTATAATTTATAAGAAATGTATCGATTTTTTATCAAAAAATTTATAGTTTTGCTACCGATTTCTTATCGATGACTCATCTGTTTATTGTCAAACAGGCTTTCAAAAAGCAATAAAAAGCGATAACCAACGAAAACTTTTCGAAAACAATACGCTATCGACAATAAGACAATAATAGTACAATAACTTATAAAATAAAAAGCTCAAAATTATCTGCTTCACTAAAGTTATCTCTATTGTGGTTTAACTTCAACCCCAGTGTCAGATCTAGCAAACTTAGTGACACACATGTTCTAGACGGCTGTTTTGCTCCCTTTTTTCCTATCAGGTAAATAATAAAAATATTTTTAGTTTTGAAACATCGACTTCTTTAAGTTAACACAAATGACATCTTGTCTCTATAAGCGCAAGAAAATGTGGTTATGTCATCATTCTCATTATTAATTGGTGCTGTTGTTGTTGTTGTGTTAACGATAAAGACACTCCCAGAAGGTTTATGTGAGTGTTATGTTGATGGTCCTTTACCGGATACAGATCCGGCACGCTCCGGTAACAAATCACCATAAACGTACTAGCCTGACCATTTCGGGAGCGATTAATATGACCGCATTAAACCTAGCGTAGGTGAGGGGAATCCAATTGGGTTGTGGAAAATTTAAAGCTATAAAGCTTTGTTTCGATCCATACGTTGGGAGGGGTATGATGAGCGACTTGTAGAGCGTGATTTTTGTTCGTCGAGAAAGCACTTTACATTGCAGTTGTCTATTCTGTCCAAAGTTGCACTTGTTGGCAACAGTTATTTTTTGTGTGATATCTAAGCAGACATGGTTTTTGCTTTTAATACTTCCTCCCAAAAATACGAAATCCTTCACAGTCTCGAATTTATATCCATTAACAGTGACGTGGCTGCCAAGGCGATTGGTGGTTATGTATATAAATTAAATTATGAATTTGCGTAAAAATGCGTACAAAGTTTATTCCAAAATCTTCAAGTAAAATCTTAGCTTAAATATGCAAAAGGCGATTTAACCGAAACCTTGACACGCACATTCGCAGCACGCGTTTCAATTTCGAAGTGTGGCAAAAATTTTCACATTTAATGAAATTTAATGCGCGCCAACTTATTTAAATCTTATTGTATGTCTTACGCGGTACGCGCTTATGGTGAATATATTTAAGACAGGTGTTTGAATGTTGTGATTTAAAAAAGTTGGCGACTCATTTAGACCAACTGAAATAGATATTCTGAGTTTTTATTGTTGTTACAAATCAAAATATTGATTTATGTGGCAAATATTATTTGGCACAACATCTGGCAGTAATATTTCCAAGGTATCTGAATTTAAATCACGCTATTTGTAAATCTGCTGGATCAATCTGTTAAGATTTTTTTTTTTAGGATAAGCACATTACAGCACATAAATTTCTTATTGTGGAAAATAATCAAATATTTCCTTTTCATGATTTATTTCTTTATACTCAGCTGAGCAGAGCTCACAGAGTATATTAATTTTGTTCGCATAACAGTACCCCGTAACTGCACAAACTTATCGAAATAGATATAGACTTCTATATACCAAAATGATATGGGGGAAAAAGAAATTCATTTAGTCATGTCCGTCAGTCCGTCTATCCGCCCCTAAACACGATAACTTGAGTACATTTTGAGGTATCTTAATTAAATTTGGTACAAAAGTTCCTGGGCACTCATCTTAGACCGCTATTTAAAATGAACGAAATCGGACTATAACCCCGCCCACTTTTTCGATATCGAAAATTTCGAAAAACTGAAAGGTGCGATAATTCATTACCAAAGAGGGATAAAGCAGTGAAACTTGGTAAGTGGGTTGACCTTATGACGCAGAATAGAAAATTAGTAAAATTTTGGGCACCGCCCGCTTTTAAAAGGAGGTAATTTAAAAGTTTTGCAAGCTGTAATTTCGCAGTCGTTGAAGATATCATGATGAGATTTGCCAGGAGCGTTACTCCTATTACTATATGTGTGCTAAATAAAAATTAGCAAAATCGGATAGCATTAAAAAAATGTTAAAAGTCAAATTTTAACAAAAAATACAATATATTTACAGTATATAAGTAAATTATGTCAACATTCAACTCCAGTAATGATATGGTACAACAAAATACAAAAATAAAAGAAAATTTCAAAATGGTAGTGGCTCCGCCCTTTTTCATTTAGTTTGTCTAGAATACTTTTAATGCCATATGTCGAACAAAAATTTACCAATCCTTGTAAAATTTGGAAAGGGCGTAGCTCCTATGACGTTAAATGTTTTCTGTGAAAATTGGGGTAATCGGTTGAAACCACACCCACTTTTTATACACAGTGGGCCGTCTGTCCTTCCGCGCGGCCGTTAACACGATAACTTGAGCAAAAATCGATATATACTTACTAAACTTAGTTCACGTACTTACCTGAACTCACTTTATGTTGGTGCAAAAAATGGGCGAAATCCGACCATGACCACGCCCACTTTTCGATATCGAAAATTTCGAAAAATGCCATAATACTATACCAAACACGAAAAAAGGGATGAAACATGGTGATTGGATTGGTCTCTTGTGACACCTACCATACTACGTAGAAGAAAATGAAAAAGTTCTTCAGGGCGAAATAAAAAGCCCTTGGAATCATGGCAGGCGTGGTATTGCACATATAAATAAATTAGCGGTACCCGACAGATGATGTTCTGGGTCACCCTGGTCCAGATTTTGGTCGATATCTCGAAAACGCCTTCACATATAGATCTACGGCCCACTACCTTCTAAAATCATCTTTATTACCTTCCATTTGATACCAATGTCATACAAACACATTCCAGGGTTACCCTAGGTTCATTTTCCTACCTGGTGATTTTCCCTTATTTTGTCTCCAAAGCTCTCAGCTCAGTATGTAATGTTCGGTTACACCCGAACTTAGCCTTCCTTTCTTGTTTTATTTTCTTTTCTTTTCTTTTCTTTTCTTTTCTTTTCTTTTCTTTTCTTTTCTTTTCTTTTCTTTTCTTTTCTTTTCTTTTCTTTTCTTTTCTTTTCTTTTCTTTTCTTTTCTTTTCTTTTCTTTTCTTTCCTTTTCTTTTCCTTTCTTTTCTTTTCTTTTCTTTTCTTTTCTTTTCTTTTCTTTTCTTTTCTTTTCTTTTCTTTTCTTTTCTTTTCGTTTCTTTTCTTTTCTTTTCTTTTCTTTTTATACTCAGCTGAGCAGAGCTCACAGAGTATATTAACTTTATTCGCATATCGGGAATCCGTAACGGCATAAACTAATTGAGATGTATATATACTTCTATATATGAAAATGGTCTGGGCGAAAAAGAAATTCATTTAGCCATGTCCGTCCGGCCGTCCGTCCGTCCGTAAATACGATAACTTGAGTAAATTTTGAGGTATCTTCATAAAATTTGGTTTATAAGTTCCTGGGCACTCATCTCAGATCGCTATTTAAAATGAACGAAATCGAACCAAAACCATGCCCACTTTTTCGATATCGAAAATTTCGAAAAACCGAAAAAGTGCGATAATTCATTACTAAAGACGGCTAAAGCGATAAAACTTGGTAGGTGAGTTGAATTTATGACGCAAAACAGAAAATTAGTAAAATTTTGGACAATGGGCGTGGCACCGCCCACTTTTAAAAGAAGGTATTCTCAAAGTTTTGCAACCTGTAATATGGCAGTTTTTGAAGATATCATGCTGAAATTTGGCAGGAACGTTACTCCTATTACTACATGTGTGCTAAATAAAAATTAGCAAAATCAGATTAAAAAAAAATTTTAAAAGGCAAATTTTAACAAAAAATTTAATAAATTAGTGTATTTAGCGACCTTTGTGATTTAAACAAATATTTTTTTTGCCGGCTTTAGGTCAATGTTAAATAAAACACATATGGTTTTTTTTATCTCCAATATATTTCGGCTACACACCGGTGTACACAACTCCACGTCACGCAGTGAATACGTGTAAATAAAATTCTGCCCTGAAGACGGTTACCGGTGTGAAGCCGAAATATATTGGAGATAAACAAATCCATATGTGTTTTATTTAACATTGCCCTAAAGCCGACAAAATAAATATTTGTTTAAAAAATTTAATATCTTTACAGTATATAACTAAAATATGTTAGCATTCAACTCCACTAATGATATGGTGCAACAAAATACAAAAATAAAAGAAAATTTCAAAATGGGCGTGGCTCCGCCCTTTTTCATTTAATTTGTATAGAATACTTTTAATGCCATAAGTCGAATAAAAATTTACCAATCCTTGTGCAATTTGGTAGGTGCATAGATTCTATGACGTTAACTGTTTTCTGTGAAAATGGGCGAAATCGGTTGAAACCACGCCCAGTTTTTATACACAGTCGTCCGTCTGTCCTTCCGCTCGCCCGTTAACACGATAACTTCAACCAAAATCGATATATATTTACTGAACTTAGTTCACGTATTTATCTGAGCTCACTTCAATTTGATATAAAAAATGGCCAAAATCCGACTATGACCACGCCCACTTTTTCGATATCGAAAATTACGAAAAATTAATTAATTCTATTCTATTCTGGTTTATTGACGCAAAATATAACTTTAGAAAAAGCTTTGTAAAATGGGTGTGAGACCTACCATATTAAGTATAAGAAAATGAAAAAGTTCTGCAGGGCGAAATCAAACGCCCTTGGAATCTTTGCAGGAATACTGTTCGTGGTATTACAAATGTAAATAAATTAGCGGTACCCGACAGAAGATGTTCTGGGCCACCCTGGTCCACATTTTGTACGATATCTCGAAAACGGCTTCACATATATTACTAAGGGCCACTCCCTTTTAAAACCCCCATTAATACCTTTCATTTGATAGCCCTATCGTTCAACACACATTCTAGAGTCACCACTGGTCCACCCTTATGGCGATGTCTCAAAAAGGTGTCCACCTATAGAACTAAGGCCCACTACGTTTTAAATAATCATTAACACCTTTCATTTGATACCCATATCGTAAAATACACATTCTAGAGTCACTCCTGGTCCACCTTTATCGCGATATCCCGAAAAGGCGTCCACCTATAGAACTATGGCCCACGCCCTTTTAAAATATTCTGACCTTCCATTTGAAACCCATGTCATACAAACACATTCCAGGGTTACCCTAGGTTCATTTTGCTAAATGGTGATTTTCCATTATTTTGTCTCCAAAGCTCTCAGCTGAGTATGTAATGTTCGGTTACACCCGAACTTAGCCTTCTTTACTTGTTATATTATGCACCCGTCGTAATGCGAGAGATACACGGCGTATGAGTGACATTTATAGGTCGCATTCAGTTTGAAGATGGGAGGAAGCATATATGTAATACTCCTATATTGCTACAAAAAGCTACGTACATTCCCAAACATTAGAGTGCCGATATATTGTTGTTTAAACGTTTTTGTTTTTGTATTCAATAATCGAATGTCCCTAAATTTAAATTTTTTCTTGTCACACTTATGCTGCTACAATCACAAAAATTTTATAGGCTGTCTTGTTTTGATTTCGAATTCAAAACACATTGTGAGCATTTTCTATTAGCAATATAGGAGTATTACATATATGGGAGCAAGACTGATATCAGCTCGGTTTCGCCTGCTTTTAATTTGATTTGACAGTGAAATAAAAGTGTCTACTTATTGCGCGTCAGATTTTCTATTTTCAGCGAGCTATTACTGATCTTAAAGCTTTGCGTTATTTGGAACTATGAAGCAATTTTAATATTATCTAGCTTGTGCGCGACTTAATTAATGGAGTTATGATAAATCAATAATCGTAATAACTCGGCAAAACTATACTTAATCAGGGCGGAAGATCTTCCAGATATAAATGAAAATGGTTGCCTATCAAAAATGTAGACTAACTGTAATTCATGTCTTCCTTACAAGCCCATCTTGCTGACGCTGCGAAGATTACAAAGAAGATTAGCCGATTTATTTCTTCATTTGTCGACTTCATAAGCGGAAGTAGCTAAGGTTTAACGATGAACTGAATGAGTTTTATGCAGAGGTTGAAAAAGTTCAATGAAGTGTAACTTACGACCCTTATCGGAAACTACCTATGCAAGCAATGAAAAGGGACGCAACGATTTATTTGAGTTGAGAAAGATTTAACATTCCTTGAAATCTACAGGTGGTGAAAACAGATGTGACCACCGAGATTTTTATAGCGCAAAAAATTTAGAAGGAAGAAAAATACTGGTTAGCATGGCTAGCATGCCTCCGAGTGCAACTATGTAAAGTCAAATATCAAATCATATATAAGACATATATTTCACGAGAAAATTTTCATTGGAATAGTTATCTAAATACAAACTCAAGTTAAATTTCATACATAGGACATATTGCTAATTAATGCAATAATACTTTTAGTATTGATCTAGGCTCTAAGAGGTGTAATAAATAAAATGAATTAATAAAAACTCTGCCCAAAGGATCATCAATGAAAACTTTTATTGAATAGCGTTGCCACTCGTCCCTTGGTTATATATTTGTCTAAATTGTTTACGGTGTAGACATAGAATTTTTGAAAGATATTTAACTCTAGTCAATAACAAGCTCAGTCATCGCCATACTTTCTACTTAATCCGAAATTACTGAAACAAACTAGAGCCTTCATCGATATTTTTGCGGTGCATGAAGTTATTTTTGTTCATGTTTCTGTAATGTAGCATGAGCTTCCAATTATTATGCATACTACCCGTAAGGTTAAGTGGCCACAAGATATTTAAGTGTTGAATTTGTAACAAATATTCCATCAAAGAACACAGGAAACTTTTTCAATATGCACTACATACTTAAATCTCACCTACAAATATACATATATTCTTTACGATAAGATTCTGTAAATAGGAGACGAACTAAGAGAGCAGCAAGAAAATACTTCACAATGATATTGTCTGTCTTTACATTATCTTCATAGTCTAATGCTGAGTTTATTTTGCATAAGTTAATCTCAGCTTTTACAGTAAAATGCGCAAAACAGCAGTAAACTGGAATCATGAAAAATTTTAAACGATCGCATACATACACGGATACACAAACACGCAATGCGCCAACGTTTAAATCCCAAAACTCATCATCATTAAGAGACTTCATAGATATCAACTGTCGTTTTCAAGCTTTTGCAAGTGTTTAACCTACAAAGAAATAAAAAAAAATTTAAATGGCAAAATTGCACCACACTGAAAGGAAGCGCAGATATGAAAGCATTCTTTTAGAATAAAAGGTACTGCAACTCATCCACACACACATGCATACATACGTGCAATCTGATTACACAAGAGAGATCGCATGCGAAAGAAATGGCGCGCTAGTGAGGCATCCTCAAAATATTCGTATCCTTTCCGGTGTATGCAAATATTCGTTTTGAATCTTAGCTGCATTAACTTCAATGCACCACCACTCCCACAGCAAACGAATGCAACTGAACGTATTTGCACATTATCACAACTTTGGCATCTGGTTTGTGCGTAGAGGAATGGAAAGTAGAGCGCACCAGAAGTAGATAAACAAACAAATATATTTAGCTTCAGGCGTACACAAAATAAAAACAAAAAATTAAAAAAAAAAAAAACAAATCGAAACCAAAACTGCAAAACTTGCAGCTGAAAAAGCGATGCAAATGCAAATAAAAAAAAAAATGCACACGAATACAAAAGTTGAATTGCACTTTAAGTTGGAGGGGTGGACTTGGTATGTTGCGGAAATATGAGCAATTCTAAAATGAGGACAACACACTTCTGCACTCAACAGGATGAAATAAACGGAAGCGGAGGCAGCCGCTGCTGTTTTAGGCATATATATTTTTGTATGCCACCTTCGCCTATCCGGCGTTACAGTAAAGGAAAACTGTCGCGCCTAAGTGTGATATATCATGCGACTTTTTTCTTTTCTTTTTTTTGGGGCTAACAAATTGATAACCATTTAGTTATCTGAACGAAAAATGCATCAGTTATTTTACAGTTTATGGGTTTAAAACTATGCAATTTTTTTGTAAAGCTAGAACGTTGATGCGTATTGTTTATGCACTGAATGCATGGTTTTAGCTTTAACTATGATATCATATTTGAGATGTGATGTGCGCTCACCTGCAACTTTAAACAAGGTTAATTAGAATTGGAAATTTTGTTTCACAGTAAAGTTCATTAAAAAGTTTTAAATGACATAATTTATATTGTTATATATTTTGAATTTAAGATATATTTTTAGCTTACCAGCAAGTTTTCGGAATAGAAAAAAGAGATGAAAATAGTCTTAAAACGATGCGTGCATTTTATTCCTCGCGATATGATATCACTTTCCGTAACAAATGAGACCACAACGATACCATTATTGTCACCCATTGACTTCATAAACAGTCTCTTTTTGGCAATTATCGGGGTTCAAAACTAATCGCAAGCCATTACGTAATTTGCGAAAAACTTAAACTTCCTGATGATTGCAGCCGAAAGCGATAATTAAAAAGGTCGGGTTCGTATGTAAGGGCATATTTTTTTTGTTCCATGGAGACAACAGATTTTGTTAATTCCTTGTGTAGAACAAAATGACTAACACCAGCGTGTTAGGGGGCAGAATATTCCCGCGGTAAGAATGCCTGTCGTAAGAGGCGACTAAAATAACAGATTAAGGGGGCTATGTAGCGCCACCCTTCAGGTTGCCAGCGCAATATATACCTTCTCCAAACCCAATTGTCAACCTCATCTATCCGCGGCGAATCCTGTTTCACTAACAGACGAGGCTCTGGTGACCCTAAACTCCTCATGGAACTTGGGGGTGGGGAGGGAGGGATGGCCTGAAGGTTTAATGTGGCCACATAAATCGTTCCCGAGATGGTCGGGCTAGCACTTTAATGGTGCTGTGGTACCGGGGCGTACCGGATATGTATCCGGCAAGGGACCATTACATAGATAACACTCCCCAAAGCCTTCGGGGAGCATCCTTATCGCTACAACAACAACAACAACCAACACCAATTACGAAAAAAATTCAAAAAATTAAATAAAAGTCGATAGCCTTTTGAAAATTGTACGTCGTTTAAGCCAAATTAAATGAGTTACAAGCCTGCGCATTCCATAAATTTCTTAAAATTCATAATAAAAAAGTGAAAATTTTGCACAAAATTAAAATCTTGGCACCTCCTAAATTTTATAACTTTTTTATTATTTGACCAATTTTTGTAATTGTAAATGCGTTTGGAGGCAAAATTTGTAGGGGTTATTTTTAAGAAGTTAGAGACTCTATAAATGAATAAGGGTGGACCAAAAAATTTTAAAAACTCACCCTTTCTTCTCGATTTTATTTGGCTTGACTCTGTGTAGCGTTGTTTTCGAATCTTGTAATTGAAATTTAAGTAACTTCCCGATAAGCTAGAAGCTTAAAACTTGGAATGTAGTTTGGAAACCGATGATAGTGCAGAAAAGCCTCCGCTATGATCGATATATTTAAAAAATCGTATTTTTGTTCCGATTTGGCTTATATTTGGAATGCATATGATAAAGCTATCTATGAAAAAAAAATCACCGCCATTTGCCGCAAAGATCAAGATATTCAAAAAAAGCGTATACGTGGTTGGCTCATATTTGGAACAAATGTTACACACAGTCCGTTAGAAGTGACGAAAAAATATTTTGGAGCACATAAGTTCAAATTTTGGAAGTGAAATTTAATTAAAAAATTCAAAATACTTTGGAGCTCATAAGTTCAGATTTTTAAGCGAAATTTAAGTAAAATAAAAACTAAAAGCTTGAAAATAAAATAATTAAAAATAAATTTTTAAGTTAAACGGTTTTATTGGAAACTATAATAATTAGGTAAGTCCTTGGAACTAGTCATCACACTCCCGTCAAGCTAAGGTGTTAATCAGACAAATAAATGAAAGCTTGGGCGTCGTCAAATTTCTATTTATAGTCAATCGCTCATATCTTTACAAATGATATTTTCATATATGTATAAGCAAGACCAACTCAACCTTAATCAGGTTAAGCTATGCCTCATGTTTTTAGAAATTTCTCGCGCCTAACGCCTTTCTTTATTTGCTTGATCAACGTCCTATTTTGATGAGAACTATGATGACTACTACCAAGCACCAACCTAATAATTTTCTAGCTTTTAGTATAATTATTACTTAATGGCAATATTGTTTTCAATAAATCCGTTTAACTAAAACATTTTTTTAAAGTATTTTATTGCAATTTCAAGCTCTTTGCACAAACTTTGAATCTTTTTTGAGTTCGAGAAACGGTACACTTTGGAAAATAAGGGCCACTATAATGTGTATAAACGCTGATTACTTACGTATAAGGATGCCACTTTTAAAAAAATTGTTCAAATAAATAAGTAAATAAAAATAAATGGAAGGCGCGATAACGTCCGAAGAGATTTTAAGCCGAGCTCTCTTCCAATTTGCGTCGTACTCGTTTTAATTTTTGCTACAAAATGGTGGGACGGGACCTAAATGTTTTATGATGACTCCGAACGGCATCTGCAAGGCAAATGAGTTTTCACTGAAAAGCTTTTCATCGCAGAAATATACTTGGAGTGTTTGCCAAATCACTGCCGAGGGCGACACCGCTTATAAAAATCTTCTTATTGAAAAACTTGTTTCTAAATTTTTGATGGTAGTTTCCCCGGGAATTGAACCCAAGATCTTCAGTGTGGTAGGCGGAGGACCTTCAGCACCAATTCAGCTACCGTAAAATTTTGAGAAGAAAGTGGCTCAGAAACTGAGAAGTGATTCTCTCAGTTATTATAAAAATATCATATCATTGTGCATAGTGGGGATATATCGAGAGTTTCATAACAATTTCTCTTATGGAGCCGTCTTGTTGACAGTTTAAACCGATGCGTCATTCCGCCAAAAAGACACCACGGATAAAAAAAAAAAAAATAATATACATTTATTTATGGATCGAAAATTTATATAGTTAAAGGATCGTTGTTCCGCTGTGGAAAGTGTTTCAGTTTTCGGTACGAATAAAATATTTGTGAGCGATTTTCTATTTATGCTGCTATTATTTATCGGGGATTCCGTTTAACGGCGACCTACGTGGTACCGCGTAAGCTTGTTACGCCTACTACACCGAAGATACATGTTCACGTCCCGAACAAAGTAACATCAGAACTTAAGACTCAATTTTTTTTATCGGAAAAAAGTTTTTCTAAGCGGCGTCGCCACCCGGCTATCATTTCGGAAGCACTCCGAGTACATTTATGCCATGCAACGCTTCTCAGTGAAAACAAATCTAACTTGCAGTTGCCGTTCGGTTTCGGCTTAAAACATGTGGGTCCCGTCCAACCAATTTGTAGGAAAAACTAAAAGGACCACGATGCAAATTGGAGGAGAAGCTCGGCCTAAAACCGATTCAAAGGTTATTTCAATTTCAATTTTATATTTGTTTATTTACTCCGATTAAAAACTGGTGCGCGCTTCTGATAATTACTGCACAAAAATTGTGGTCATTTTTATGGTCGAAGACTCTCACTTACTCGGGGATCTTCTAGCACTGAGTTTGATACAACAAGTTCTTGTATAGTTATACTTTCTCCTTCCCTTTTAAGCCAATTATTTAATATGGCACATACTCTCCATAATCTTATAAAAAATAGGGGTATTTAAACAGGTTCAGATAGTTTTCACTTCAACGCATGAAATAAATTATGTAAGAGCGTGTAAAGCTTAACGTGCTTAAAAGCTTAATTCAAAAACCTATTCTCTTGCATCCATCATTTCACTACTACATTCAACATCAATGAAATACACTACACAAGGATGGTGAATATATTTTTTTTAATTCGACTAACTTTTGTAAAAATTTGTGAAGGCAACGGCACGCACAATGTGCTGACTTAACTCCTTTCCTTTAGAATGTTCTCTTTTTATTTTTTTTGTGTAGTTAAGCGGTAGCGCATCCAGTGCACGTCTGAATGACAGGTTAAACTAAAAATATGACCATCATATATGTTTGTGTGTTTATTTGTACATTTATTTAGTTTGGACGCCATGTCACTTATTCATAACTTGATTCCACTTTCAACATACATTTGTACAAATATCAGATAACTTAAGAGGCTTCAAAGGAATAATAACAATAAACACATACTCATATGAGCATAAATTCAAGTATTCCTGCGTATTTGCTAACACCCATGCATTCGCACACTGACACCCAACTGAAATTGATATATTTTTAGGTATGACGTTTGTAGAGAAAATTTTGTCATGGGGCTTTGCATTCATCAATTACTCGTGCATCAACAAATAATTTAGTAAACTAAATGCCATCCACGTTCCTGTGACTCACTACAGCGTCATCATCATCAACATCATGAATAGGTGGTGGTGTCTGCATATTCAGAATTACCGAACATCATTTTATTTAATTGAAAAACTTGTATATGCTGCAAGCGTGAAAACAAATATTATAACGGCACGTGTGTATATTAAACATACATATACTCATTTATGTTGACCGTAATTGCACAGGCATTTATGCGTTTGTGTTCTTACATACAAACAAAAAATATCAACAACATATAACTATACTTAACATGCTATTTTCACGCTCTTCACCTCACGTGCGTCATATTCACTCACATTGAGATACTGTGAGCGCTACTTCTTCCATCATTTGACGATGACATTTAAGTTGCCTTGTTAGGTTGTTGCCTCGTTTCGCAACTTTTCCACTGGCTTAAGCACAGTTTATTATTTTGTAGTGTTTTATGTTTTTTTTTTATGTAGTCAATGTTCTTTTTGCTTAACTGCGTATCTGTCTTTGCAGCTTGTCGCATTACTTACACTCCACTTGTATACGCGACATGAAGCAAAGTTGAGCTGCACTGTCCGCAACGACATGACATTCCGTGAAATAAATGCACAGCTGCTAGCAAGTTTTTCCCAGTAAAGCTAAGAAAGAAAATTTATATGGTCACAAGTGAAGTAGGAAAATTAAAAAAAAAATCTGAGATTTCGAAACATCATGTGCACAAAATAACCTTGAGCACGCCCAGTGCAAGCATTAAATTAAAAATATTAAATGCAGCTTTAAAAAAATTATGCCAAGAGAACACGAGCGTACATTTTAATTAAAATTCGATCATGGGTTTGATATAAGCTGCGTAGTATTTCAGAATTAGATTTTATTACTTCCAACCTGTTGCATTTCTGACTAAAGGAAGACTTATCCGAACTGACTGTTACATTATCACTTGTTAACTTGCAAATTTCGAGTATAGGAAGCGTGAGTGTAGAGGAGGAACTCTTGAAACATTTATATAAAATATTTACTCAAAGCTATAAATGAATTTGCCTACGATGTATTTCAAACCATTGAGCACAAAATGTAAGCTTTTTCAGGTAAAATGAAACTTTTTTTAAAACCAATTAAACCTTTTTTCAAAGCGAATGAAACTTTTTTTAAATGAAATTAAACTTGCCATTGAATAAATTGTGCGAACTTCCTGAGACATGCAGTGTCTTCAATGCAAAGGTATATGTAACAGAGAAAGCCTCGGGCTGCTCACGGCATTAGAATCGAGTATCAAGCCTCGCTTTCGGTGCATAACGCATTAAATTTTGCCCTTTTTTAGGCCAGAATACAGTGCTATTTGATGGACTGACATTGCATTTGAGATGGCCAGGAACGATTCTGAAATAAGCTAGGCGGACAGCTCCGCACGACCACTGCCGGGTTATTCCATAAAGAAATAGGGTTATATGGAACGGTCTTGATGTGAACCTAATAGGATGGTTGCGAGGTCTCAAAGTCTTTAGTGCAATGCTTGTGTATGAAAGAAACTAACTTGCTTCTCAAGGTAAAAATATCTTCAGTGAGAATATTTGCGGGTGTCATCAGAGGACATAACGCTATTGCACCGATACTCTGCACGGCACTGCAAAGTTTTGTAGACGCACGGTTTTTCCACTGTCTGGCAGAGGTTGGGAAAGACGGTCTTTCAGTATTACTTAGGTTTACCAGAGAAAAAAAAAATAAATTGTTCGTTGAAGACCACTAAGAAGAAATATGGTTTGTAAAATGTGCTGATACCCGACATTTGCTGAAGGTACCCACAATGGACAAAAATAGCTCGAAATGAAAGTGTGGGAAATTCTCACGCACGCCCGGTTAACCTGACCTAACCTTACCTAGGTGAAAGAATCAATTTTTTTTAATACCTTGAACCATGAAAGCTAAACCTTGCAAGTAATTGCCTATAAAAAAAGAACATATTTGCTCTAGAAAAATTTTAAATGTGCGTTGAACCTTCAATATATTTCACTTAAGCTATGACGTCTGATATGCTTACATATATGGAAACACATAATTTTTCCGTTACAATGTCTTAACAAAATTTAATGGATACCACCACCATCTTTAGAATGCAACATAATTGTAGAAATTCGTTAAAGCAACAGCCAAAGTTTGACCACACTGAATGTCTTCAATTAATACTTTTGTCGAACTTCTCGAAAGGAAAAACTAACATTAACGATCAGTGCTAGTGAAGAGAGTTGTAATTACAGTAAATGACCTGTCACATTGCTTTGCAGTGTGCGTTTCTGCATATGTTTCCAGCGTTAATAGGTAACGGTATAAAAAAAAAGTATAATTAATATGTTGCGCACAACATCACCGCAAGATGCTCACATCACCTTTGTGGTAGCTTTGGCCATGGAATATCTTGCCTCTGCGACTTGACCAGTGATTTGTGATGGTCATTCTTTGCTGGCAAGTGGCGTGATTCTTTCGTTTTTAGGCGGTTTTTTTTTCTTTCTGCTTTTTCTCGATGATATTTCAACTTTGTTATTGCTGCGGTTTGCTGTCGGACTATTGTCATTCATTAAAAAGTTGTTTGCTATTAGTTGTCGCCATTTTTATCACGCGCTCCTTCCACTGTCCTTATTTCAATGCTCTACTTTTAGTCGATATCTGCAGTGCAGCATTTTGAGAACTTTTTAACAAGTATACTTTTTCAATTTTCTTTACTCCTTATCTTAACGCAATACTTTTAGCTTGTTCGAATAGTTGCTTTTGTTCTTAGTTTATACTTTTAAGTAGTTAGCGGTGTTTTTTTAAGAAAAAAAAAATGTAATGACATTGGCGCCGTTTAGTTTTGTAGTGCAGCAATGTTTGGTATTCTTCTTTTCATTTAATGATTGTAGATGTTGACATAAATCATCTAATTTTTCATCTTTTCTTCTTTTTTTCGTTAATTGCTAAAGTAATTGTCATTTTTTTTAATGAATTACTCAAAGTTGCGGCAAAAATTGTGTTATTTTGAAATGGTCTACCTTGGCTTCCCTATCCGTTAATGCGATGATATATTAGACTTAAAGTTTTGCAGTAAAATATTAATTTGTTCAAAATGTTGTAGAACAGCATTCAGTCTACTTAAATTAATTAAAAGCGTAAAACGCGCAATCAATTGCAGCTGAACACCAATGCAGTAAAGACTAAACTGTTTGATGTTAGAAATAATATAATGGTCACGTTCGACTACGGCTTTAGTAAGAAAAAGAAAGTTAATAACAATTTTATAGTGAAGTTTTTAAAGATTCTTAGCTATAGATGTTAAAATGGGAATTGAAGTGGAAGTCAGAGCTAGAGTGGTAGTATGAATTGCTGTGTGTGAGTTGGACAGGGAGCAACTGAGACAAAAATAAAGAGGAAAAGGGAAAGAAGACAAAAGTTGTAGCAGAGACGGAATATAATGGTTATTGTGTTCATACGTATGAAAAGGAAGATTGCACAAGTATACACGGTTTTGGATCTAGGCAACTAAAAGTGGTTTTTAAGACAATTTATGACGCTGAATCCGATTCTTCATTCCGTTTTTTAAGATTGATTCTAGTTTTTAATACAGCCAAAAAATTCATTTTTAAAGATTTTTGTGAAATAATATTCATTTCATTAACTTTAATGTAACAAATCAGAAATGAATATTTGCCTTTTGTATTGTTTAGTATCTGTTTCGCGTATTAGAGTCCAACAGTAGTCGCTCATCATGCCTTCATCCCAAAATCCTTGGTGTCGTCTTTCAATGTTGGCTAGATCTTGGTGTAGCCGCTCTCCTTGTTCGTCGCTCGTATCACCCAAGTTTTCGTACGGTGTATTCATTTCATTAAATAAACCATTAATATCGTTACAGAAACTTATGTTGTCTTCTTTTTTGAAGAACGGTCGAAGTGCCTGATTTCTGTTTCTGTATACAGTAACTTGTGTTCGAGAGTCTAGATATTTCCATTGTTGCAACCGTGATGCTAGCAAGTCTGCTCTTTGTTTCGACAAATTCAAATCACGAATCAAATCGCTTAGTTCATCTTGCGAAATTAGATGTGTCGCTTCAATGACAAAGTCGCTTTCACTGCTCGGGGCGATGGAGTTAAAGTTTCCAGGACGTTTCCACTTATACTTGGACAAACTAAAAATGAATCATTAGCAGTACGTGGAACGTGGCTTGGATACTGATGATACATCAGGATATTTATATATTTTTTTAATTTTTTTGCATTATACCCGTAACTCCTCATGGACCGGCCGTAGGTCCTCATGGACCGGCCAGTTCAACCTACCTACCCGTAACTTTCATCAAACAAAAGTAGCAATCATCTACATGATTTTCAGGTTCTCTCCAGAGCGCTGGAATTGAAAAGGAAAAGTACTCACGTTCTCCCAATGACCACTTATACAGCTTTGTTTTGCATGCGTTACAAGAAAATTTCGGTAACCATGACTTATGACTGTCTGCTACTCTGAAACCAAAGTAGTGCAGATACGCATCTTTGAGCGCATTTGTTATTATTTTGCCACTTTTTTTAATCATATAACAACCACAAACGTAACAAAAACACTTTAAATCAACTTTGCAACATTGTCTCTGCATTTTTATTTGCTTTAATCACTTTTATTACTTTACAGTTACAGTTGAAATGACTTATCAAGCAGTGCCACTATTTAAAAGCTGCTATAACAGCACAATGGTGCTATCATACCAGAAATCGGAAACTAGAATCAATCTTAAAAAACTGAATGCAGATTCGAATTCAGCATATCAAATATAGTTAAGAATCGTTATTATCTGCTCAGATCCAAAAGTTGACCTGAATTTGTAAACTTGTGTTATGTGAATGCTGCCATTAGATAAGAGCAAGGAGCTTCAGCTGATAACTGTTAGGAAAGACGAACGCAAATTTTACCCAAAAATTGGGCGACAGGGAGAAAATTTCGAGATCGGCGATAACTCTTGTAAAAACGCAAACGGCAACCTGGAAAACGATGTCCAGAAAGTATTTAAATTATTGAAGGAACAAACCCCTGAAGCTGAAACACCTAGGGAATGTGGTGAGCCCGAGCCAGCAATCCACTATCTTGGAAAAAATGCCCCCATCCAACCGCCCCACTATGGCTAAGTTAGAATAGCAATAAACCCATAAAATTTTACAAATCTACGGAAGTGGACTAAAAACGCAAACGGCAACCTGGAAAACGATGTCCAGAAAGTATTTAAATTATTGAAGGAACAAACCCCTGAAGCTGAAACACCTAGGGAATGTGGTGAGCCCGAGCCAGCAATCCACTATCTTGGAAAAAATGCCCCCACCCAACCGCCCCACTATGGCTAAGTTAGAATAGCAATAAACCAATAAAATTTTACAAATCTACGGAAGCGGACTGATTGTCTGTGGAGCTATTTGAATATGGTGACAAGGAATTGGCAAAGCGCATGCATCAACTTCGAAGCAAAACGACGTGTGAAATTTAAATGTTCTTTGCCCAGTCCAAAAGAAGAGAAATACTGCTAACTGCGTCAGCTATAGCGGAGTCAGTTTTCTCAATATCGCATATAAGGTCCAGTAAACGTATTGTGCGAAAGACTGCTGGCTACTTTGAATCATTTGATTCGACCTTATGAACCATCGATCAGATTTTTTTTACGCGCCAAATGTTGGATGAAATCTTCGAAAAAAGAATTGTCTTACATTACATATCCGTTAGTTTTAAAGCGGCCTTGGACAGCATGCAAAATAGATACGCCGCTATATCAAAATTTGGTTGCCCCAAAAACCTGATATGGCTGTGCAAAGTGACGTTGAGCATTGGCATTAGGTCAGCCAGAACTGGGCCATTAAAACCTAAATGAGGTTTTTGATAAAATAGCGCCACGGGCGATTTCTTTAATTTGATGCTGGAGAAAATACTAAATTATAATTATAAATTTAAAACTTTACCGCTGTGGGGCATTTTTTTTATAAAAAAAAGTGCAATTGTTGACGTAAGTTGACGTCATTGATATTAGAAAAAGAAGCGGAAAAGACGGGTTTGGTAGTGAATAAGGACAAAACAATGTATGAAGTAAAGTGTCAGTGCATTTGAGCCTTCGCAACCACGCCACTGCTGGTAGCCATAATTTTGAAATAGAAGAGACTTCGTTTATTTGGGAATCAGCACCAACACAAAAAATGAGGTCAGACTAGAAATACAGCGAAAACTAATTATTGCTAAAAATGCTTATTTGGACTAAGTAGTAACCTGGGTCGATTTGTATGGACGAAAGTTAACCTATATCGCGCCATCAATTTTTCGATAGGATTTGGGCTCAGGAAAAAAGTTCCACTACGTATACCAAAAAATATAATTTTTGAGCCTGCGAAAAAAGTCGATTTTTCAACAAAAATTCTTCTAAATCTCCATAAAAGAAATTTGTTTTTTCAAAAAACTGCATTTACCAATTTTGCGTTTGACAATTGACACGGAAAAAAAAACATAAAAAATGACTTGGAGCCTTAAAAATGAAAAATTGCATAAGAAATCGAAAAAATCGTTGAAATTTTGCAGGCTCACAAATCATTTTTTTTGGTATGCGTAGTGGAACTTTTTTTCCTGAGCCCAAATCCTATCGAAAAATCGATGACGCGATATAGGTTAATAAATCGACCCAGTCTACTAAGTAGGCAATTGAAAAGTAAAATCTTTTTTTTTCGGAAATGAAGATCATGATCTATTAGTCCCCGATGGCGTAGATGAGGCGGCTCTGGGAGTGCTCACGAAAAAATTTCGTCGAAGGTTTAAGAGTCTATACACGTCAGTAACGGCGAGCATCGAAAAATATTTTTAAGATGCGCTATACAAGCTTAATGCAGACACCAAAAACGTCCAATGAATTAAAGCAAGCTCTACCGTGGCTAGTTTTGCAAATGGAAGATAATGCTACATGTAAGGAAGTGTGTGTATCCTCCGAGAGCAGACGAAGAGGACCAGCTAGAAAACGATTTAGATTTCTGTGCTGTGGCCGATTCGCGCCAGTTAGCCGTTTAAAGGGTGAAGCGCCAATGTGGTAAGTAAATTATAACAGTAACTTCTCTGGTTGTATATACCTAAAATAGAAGGATTTGGCAGTACACAATCTGGAAAAACCCTGCAATAAAATGCTTAAATCTCAGCTTATTCATTTCGAATTTTGATGTAAAAATGTGAGGCGAAACCTAAAGATTTTGAAAACCAGATATAACCCCCAGGTATGTTTCTTAAAAAAATGGATATACTTTAATGTTATGCATATAAAATTCGGACCTCTGTTGGTTTTAAACTGCCAAGGAGTAAAATTTCCATACATAAAAATGGAGAGGTTCCTGATTTTATACTCTTTTAAATGCATAATCTATTCTTAGTCTTTGCTATGCTGGCATAATTGTGTGCATGTGTGTGTGCATTATTGCTGGTGGTTTAAGTAAAGTGCAAGGCAAATAAAATACATAAATGAGCAAAGCGGAAATTTGAATTTAATGAGGTTTTAAAATGCAATTTCCCGTAAATGAATGAGCGTGTACAAGCAACTGAATACACCAAAAATCATTTGATATCACCTCTTTCCCCTAAAAATCAGCACACGTACTCACTTTCTCAACCCCACACACACACATATACAAAAATGCATTCATAAATGATCATGCTTGAAGAAAGATAATGAAAATAAGCGAAAGAGTAACAATAGTCATTTTAATGATTGGCATGCAGTGGTGGCAGGGTAACAGCAACATTGATTATTATTGTTGAATGTCTTATTTTTTTCCATTATTTCGCTTTCACTTGAGCATTTACGCATATTTTTGCGTATGCATTTGCATCCTTTGGTTTTATACTCAGTTGAGCAGAGCTCACAGAGTATATAAACTTTGATTGGATAACGGTTGGTTGTACAGGTATAAAGGAATCGAGATAGATATAGACTTCCATATATCAAAATCATCAGTATCGAAAAAAAATTTGATTGAGCCATGTCCGTCCGTCCGTCCGTCCGTTAACACGATAACTTGAGTAAATTTTGAGGTCTCTTGACGAAATTTGGTATGTAGGTTCCTGGGCACTCATCTCAGATCGCTATTTAAAATGAACGATATCGGACTATATCCACGCCCACTTTTTCGATATCGAAAATTTCGAAAAATCGAAAAAGTGCGATAATTCATTACCAAAAACGGATAAAGCGATGAAACTTGGTAGGTGGGTTGAACTTATGACGCAGAATTTAAAATAAGTAAAATTTTGGACAACGGGCGTGGCACCGCCCACTTTTAAAATAAGGTAATTTAGAAGTTTTGCAAGCTGTAATTTGGCAGTCGTTGAAGATATCATGATGAAATTTAGCAGGAACGTTACTTGTATTACTATATATATGCTTAATAAAAATTAGCAAAATCGGAAAACGACCACGCCCACTTAAAAAAAAAATTTTTTTAAAGTGAAATTTTTACAAAAAATTTAATATCTTTACAGTATATTGGTAAATTATTTCAAAATTCAACTCCAGTAATGACATGGTGCAACAAAATACAAAAATAAAAGAAAATTTCAAAATGGGCGTGGCTCCGCCCTTTTTAATTTGATTTGTCTAGGATACATTTAATGCGATAAGTCGAACAAATATTTACCAATCCTTGTGAAATTTGGTAGGCGCTTAGATTCTAGGACGTTAACTGTTTTCTGTGAAAAAGGGCGAAATCGGTTGAAGCCACGCCCAGTTTTTATACACAGTAGATCGTCTGTCCTTCCGCTCGGCCGTTAACACGATAACTTGAGCAAAAATCGATATATCTTTACTAAACTCAGTTCACATAATTATCTGAACACACTTTGTATTCGTATAAAAAATTACCGAAATCCGACAATGACCACGCCCACTTTTTCGATTTCAAAAATTACGAAAAATGAAAACAATGACATAATTCTATACCAAACACGAAAAAAGGGATGAAACATGGTAATTGCATTGGTTTATTGACGCAAAATATAACTTTAGAAAAAAACTTTGTAAAATGGGTGTGACACCTACCATAGTAAGTAGAAGAAAATGAAAAAGTTCTGCAGGGCGAAAACGAAAGCCCTTGGAATCATGGCAGGAATACTGTTCGTGGTATTACATATATAAATAAATTAGCGGTACCCGACAGATGATGTTCTGGGTCACTCTGGTCCACATTTTGGTTGAAATCTCGAAAACGCCTTCACATATACAACTACCACAACTCCCTTTTAAAATTCTTATTAATACCTTTAATTTGACACCCATATTGTAAAACATATTACAGAGTCACCCCTAGTCCACCTTTATGGCAATATCTCGAAAAGGCGTAGAACTAAGGCCCACTCCCTCTTAAAATACTCTTTAACAACTTTCATTTGACACCCATATTGAACAAACGCATTCTAGGGTCACCCCTGGTCCACCTTTATAACGATATCCCGAAAAGGCGTCCACCTATAGAGCCAAGGCCCACTCCCTTTTAAAATACTCATTAACACCTTTCATTTGATACCCATGTCGTACAAACAAATTCTAGAGTCACCCCTGGTCCACCTTTATGGCGATATCTCTAAAAGCCGTCCGCCTATAGAACTAAGGCCCACTCCCTTTTAAAATACTCATTGAAACCTTTCATTTGATACCCATGTCGTACAAACAAATTCTAGAGTCACCCCTGGTCCACATTTATGGCGATATCTCGAAAAGCCGTTCGCCTATAGAACTAAGGCCCACTCCCTTTTAAAGAACTCATTAACACCTTTCTTTTCATACCCATATCGTACAAACAAATTCTAGAGTCACCCCTGGTCCACCTTTATGGCGATATCTCGAAAAGGCGTCCACCTATAGAACTAAGGCCCACTCCCTTTTAAAATACTCATTAGCATCTTTCATTTGATACCCATATCGTACAAACAAATTCTGGAGTCACCCCTGGTCCACCTTTATGGCGATATCTCGAAAAGCCGTCCGCCTATAGAACTAAGGCCCACTCCCTTTTAAAATACTCATTAACACCTTTCATTTGATACCCATGTCGTACAAACAAATTCTAGTGTGACCCCTGGTCCACCTTTATGGCGATATCTCGAAAAGGCGTCCACCTATAGAACTAAGGGCCACCCCCTTTTAAAATACCCATTAACACCTTTCATTTGATACCCATATCGTACAAACAACACATTCCAGGGTTACCCTAGGTTCATTTTACTACGAGGTGATTTTCCCTTATTTTGTCTCCATAACTCTCAACTGAGTATGTAATGTTCGGTTACACCCGCACTTAGCCTTCCTTACTTGGTTGAACAATTTTTTGTGTGCTTCGTATGGCATTTTCCATTCAATTCTTCAGCGCTAAATGTTTGCGGTGAAAAATTCATCAATTTTTGCGCGTATTGTTATTCGCTCTTGTATTCTACTTTTTTAACGCATTTCCATTGAATTTTTGTTATTACTTTTCCACATCATTCTCTTTCATATTTTTATCTTAAATTACTTCCATTTGCTTTCCAATAGTTTTCCTTTTACACAAACACACACACACACACCTGCTTGTATCTGAAAAACTTCCTGCCGTTGCTGTGCAATCATTGTCCTGGCAAGCAGTAAGCAATGAGTGGGCTCTTGGTGCTTCAGCTTGCCATCATGTTTGTGGTGCATTGAAGCGCAGCTTTTGTTACACTTTCTTTTATAAATACATGCATTCATATCACAAATATAAGTATAATTTAAGGCACAATGACAATACAACAGCTACCACACATGGTTGTGTATTTCTTGTGTACTGATTTTTATTTTTTTGTTTTTGTTCTACTGTGCCGAGTGCTTTTATTTTTTTGCATCTTTGTGTCTTTTTAGTTACTTTAAGACAATAACATGCTGAGAAAATGGCAACTTGTTTTGCATTTTAATATAATTTCTCTGTTAAGATTTTTCACTTTTGTTCTTTTGGTTTTTTGTTTTTGTTTATTTTTGTCTGCGCGTTCTTTTAGTTTCTACTTCAGCTGGTTCTTTCCAAACAATATTCCCTGCAATTTAATGCATTTGGTTGTAGCAGTATAAACTGGACTAATAGTAAGCTATAAAAATTAATTTTAAAAGGTATTCAAATAAAAATTCCCAAGCATATTTTCGAATCTTAATGGAGCGTTTTTAATTTTTGTTGAGAGAATCAATCATCTTAATATACAGATGTCTTCTGGACGTGTTTATGTAACTAGAGTCCTCCTAAATGACTGGCCCTTTTGGATAAAATTGTCTGTACGTGTTCACAGATTCACAATTTGTTTCGTATTACTTCTTAGATTTCTGGGAATTGAACCAGCTGCCAACACGTTTAAAAACAAAATTGCTTAAAATGCAATTTCCTTGAAATTGGGTACAGCGGTTCTTCCCTAATTAGCTTATTATGTGAGAAACTTTTATTTCCTGAGGGTGGACCAAGGGCAAGCATATACTAAAAATTAAAGCTTACGATTTCTCGAAATTGCTCGAGAAGAGATTTCTCGCGAGTCTTGCCTGCCAGCGATTTAATCGATTCATCGGCTGTTTTATATAGAGCTTATGATTTCTTCTGGATCACAAAAATTTCCGCAAAACCACAACTAAAAACACCGAAATGTATGGAAATAGCAAATGCAGCGACTGTGTTGAAAGTCGAGAAGCTAGCGAGTATTACGAGTATTTCCAGATTCAAGAATCACGCGAGAAGACATGTCTCGTTAAAAAAATAATATATTGTGAACAATATTATATGTATAATAAATATGTTTTGAGTTAAATGTCATCGGAAAGCAATATAATCAACAAAAAATTCACAAGTAAAAAAACCGAGTGTATAAATACTGTCCATACAGCAATTAAGTTTATGTCGAAAAGCTCGCAAGTTTAGCAAGTACTTCGAGACACAAGAATATCGCGAGAAGTCCGGTTCTCGATTTCTACGGGTCTCGAAAATCTCGCTTGTGTTCGAAAAGAAATCGTAAGCTCTACTAAAAATTTAACAAAGTGTGATTGGCTTGAAATTTGCTTCAGGGATACCTCTATGGCCAAGTAAAAATTTAAGCATCTCTTAATTCCGAAAATTTTACAAGGGGCCGATTTATTATAAAAAAATCGTATATATTCATTTCATTTCATTTTCATTTCAATTTTATTGAGCATTTTTCCTATACATCTTTATTTACATATGTAGCAAAGTTACAATAACAAAATAAAAATAAAAAAGTTTAACATTATGGAGTATAAACTGACGAATTCCTAATATGTGTTTGAAATCGTGTAGATATAAGAAAAAGGTAAGACATTTTTATACTCAGTTGAGCAGAGCTTACAGAGTATATTAATTTTGATTGGATAACGGTTGGTTGTACAGGTATAAAGGAATCGAGATAGATATAGACTCCCATATATCATAATCATCAGTATCGAAAAAAAATTTGATTGAGCCATATCCGTCCGTCCGTCTGTCCGTCCGTCCGTCTGTCCGTTAACACGATAACTTGAGAAAACTTTGAGGTATCTTGATGAAATTTGGTATGTAGGTTCCTGGGCACACATCTCAGATCGCTATTCAAAATGAACGATATCGGACTATAACCACGCCCACTTTTTCGATGTCAAGAATACTTTTAATGCCATAAGTCGAAAAAAAATTGACCAATCCTTCTTAAATTTGGTAGGGGTATAGATTCTATGACGGTAACTGTTTTATGTGAAAATCGGCGAAATCGGTTGAAGCCACGCCCAGTTTTTATACATACTCCACCGTCTGTCCTTCCGCTCGGCCGTTAACACGATAACTTAAGCAAAAACCGATATATCTTTACTAAACTTAGTCCACGTACTTATCTGAACTCACTTTATCTTGGTATAGAAAATGGGCGAAATCCGACTATAACCACGCCCACTTTTTCGATATCGAAAATTACGAAAAAAGAAAAAATGCCATAATTCTATTACAAATACGAAAAAATGGATGAAATATGGTAATTTTATTGGTTTATTGACGCAAAATATAACTTTAGAAAAAACTTTGTAAAATGGGTGTGACACCTACCATATTAAGTAGAAGAAAATGAAAAAGTTCTACAGGGCGAAATCAACAGCCCCTGGAATCTTGGCAGGAGTACTGTTCGTGGTATTGCATATACAAATAAATTAGCAGTATCCGACAGATGATTTCTGAATCACCCTAGTCCACATTTTGGCCGATATCGCGAAAACGCCTTCACATATACATCTAAGGGCCACTCGCTATTAAAAACCTCATTAATACCTTTAATTTGATACCCATATCGTACAAACAAATTCTAGAGTCAGCCCTGGTCCACCTTTATGGCGATATCCCTAAACGGCGTCCATCCATAGAACTATGGCCTACTCTCTCTTAAAATACTCTTTAATACCTTCCATTTGATACACATGTCATACAACCAGGGTAGCTAGGTTCATTTTCCTACATGGTGATTTTCCCTTATTTTGTCTCCATAGCTCTCAGCTGAGTATGTAGTGTTCGGTTACACCCGAGATTAGCCTTCCTTACTTGTTTATGTTAAGTTTAACATAGTGACAAATGTCATATCTATCAAAAATATTAAAATATTAGTGCATTAGTGCAGTGGGGTGACTGCTAAATATTGAAATTAAGTTATAATTGTTTTAAAACCTACATATGATTTTTAGCCTAATTACAAAATGCTACTATTGGAAAATCTAATAGTAAGTGAAAGAGGAAATAATGGTGTATATACATAAAATAAAGTACAGAAAGTTACTACTATTATCTTCTTTTGGTCTCTGTTATTAAGCTGCTTATAGAATAGGTCGTAGCAAAACTTCGATTTCATTATGTGAGAAACTCAGAAGAAAGGATTTCACATATTTTGCAAATTATAGAATATTCCTCATGGCACGAATTTCGGAGGGTAGTATGTTGAAGAGTTTCCTGGATACAATTGTATAAAACTTTGTTGAATGTGTGGTTCTGGAAGGAGGTACAATAACTGTATGTTGAAAGTTTATCCTAAGGTTATAAGTTTGCGACCTCATACTATGCAGATAATCACACCTAATTAAAAAGATTTTTAAACTTTAAAATAATAAAGGTCTCTTAATGGAAGAATCTCTAGACCTCTAAAAGGCTCTCTTGAGGGATGCAGTCGATTTACATTAGATATTTTACGAATAACAAATTTTTGTTAAACTAGGATAGACTGAATTTGGTTGAAGAATGTATGAATATCGGAGAAAGCACATACATGGCAGAGAGGAACATTACCGGGCCTCTATATTCTATACGTAAAAATTAATGCGATTTAAAAAATTGTACTTGCATTTGTTACGCAGGGGCTTATAATAAGAAAGATATTGACGCTGGTTGGTCATGTGAAGGAGGTATTTCATATTGGGTATAGATTTTCCATTTATGAGGAAATTTTGATGAGTGCTTAAGGGAGTAGGAGTGCGTTTGAGAGTAGGAATGGGAATAGTCTGTAGAAGTCTAAGCCGCAAATAGTTTGCGTGAATACACTCGATAAGCTTGTCTTTCATTGGCCCCTACCTTTGATTGGTAAGTGACGTCGGTCGCTCATAACCTTTAGTGTATTCGAGGATTGAAAGTTAAGGAACCTTGTTCCTACCTCCATCGTCTGCTAGACACAGGTCGTACCTACGCCGCCAGATCGCCGTATATATTACTTTGGTATATCTCCGCCAACCCGCTACATATAACTCCGCGCCCACCGTTTCACAAATCATATCCACCACCTCACAGATCCGTCGCCTACGATTCGCCGGGTATCGATTTCACCAACCACCGGTTGCATGGGATTCGACCCGCCTATTCGTCATTGCCGATTCACCGGTCTTCACCAATCCATCCAATCAGTCTTCGCCACTACCAACGGATTGTCTAACAAGGTATACCCACCTATTGGTCGATAGGATACTTGTCTGCCGCAGACCAAGTCACCGTTCACTGATTACACCAGCAACCATGAGGTATTCGTCAACCGAAACACCGATCGCCGACTACACGTACAAGCTGTCAGCCAACCAATATACTGTTAACTTCTTTTCCGCCGTCTGTCAACCGATTCCGACGGTAGCCGCACGTTGTCCATCGATCCAACGCCTGTCACCTCTTCCATCAATTAGCGATTGGTTACATCTCTCATCCTATACTACAATTATGTTGTTACACCTCATGCCAATAGGTGTGTGTGTGTACGTCTGAACAAAATAGCAACAACAAAGTAACAAGTAATAATTTAGAAAGGAAAAAGGTGCCTTCTCGACTCTGGATTGACTGACTTCTACCACAGCATTCCACAAAACCAATCTAAAAAGATCGGTTATTTATATAAAAGTTATCGGCGAGTTATCGGTGTATTGAAATATAAATGAAGTATCGTTACATATATACATATATTTGTTTTGCCACTTGTTAGCACGCTTATATAAGCTTCAGTTGTATGTTTGTATGTATGTTAGTCTATTATTATTAGTATGTTATTTAAAACAAGAAAGGAAGGCTAAGTTCGGGTGTAACCGAACATTACATACTCAGCTGAGAGCTTTGAAGATAAAATAAGGGAATTTCACCATGTAGGAAAATGAACCTAGGGTAACCCTGTAATGTGTTTGTATGACATGGGTATCATATGGAAGGTATTAAAGAGTATTTTAAGAGGGAGTGGGCCTTAGTTCTATAGGTGGACGCCATTTCGCGATATCACCATAAAGGTGGACCAGGGGTGACTCTAGAATGTGTTTGTACGATATTGTGATCAAATGAAAGTTATCGTGTTAAATATTTAAAAGAACGAAATCGGACTATAATCACGCCCACTTTTTTGATATCGAAATTTTCGAAAAGCCGAAAAAGTGCGATAATTCATTACCAAAGACGGATAGAGCGATGAAATTTGGTAGGTGGGTTGACCTTATGACGCAGAATAGAAAGTTAGTAAAATTTTGGACAATGGGCGTGGCACCGCACACTTTTAAAAGAAGTTATTTAAAAGTTTTGCAAGCTGTAATTTGGCAGTCGTTAAAGATATCATCATGGAATTTGGCAAAAACGTTACTCCTATTACTATTTGTGTGGTAAATAAAAATTAGCAAAATCGGATAACGAACACGCCCACATTTAAAAAAAAAAAATTAAGTAAAATTTTAACAAAAAAGTTGATATCTTTACAGTATATAAATAAATAATGCCAACATTCAACTCCAGTAATGATATGGTGCAACAAAATAACAAAATACAAAAATAAAAGAAAATTTCAAAATGGGAGTGGCTCCGCCCTTTTTCATTTAATTCGCCTAGAGTACTTTTAATGCCATAACTCGAACAAAAATTTACCAATCCTTGTGAAATTTGCTAGGGGCATAGATTCCATGACGTTAACTGTTTTCTGTGAAAATGGGCGAAATCGGTTGAAGCACCGCCCAGTTTTTATACACAGTCGACCGCCTGTCCTTCCGCTCGGCCGTTAACACGATAACTTGAGCAAAAATCGATATATCTTTACTAAACTTAGTTCACGTACTTATCCGAAGTCGCTTTATGTTGGTATAAAAAATGGCCGAAATCGGACTATGACCATGCCCACTTTTTGATATCGAAATTTACGAAAAATGAAAAAAATGCCATAATTCTATATCAAATATGAAATGAAATAATTAAAAAAAAATATTTAAGTTAAACGGTTTTATTGGAAACAATACTTACATGAAGTAATAATAATACTACAAGCTACAAAATAATTAGGTAGATCCTAGGAACTAGTCATCATACTCCTCATCAATCTAGGGCTTGATCAGAAAATTAAATAAAAGTTTTGGGCGCGTGAAATTTCTAAAAATGTGATTAAGGTTCAGCTGGTCTTATATATGACTATCAATAGAAATTCGATGCGTCCAACGCATTTATTTAATTGCCTGATCAACGCCTTAGATTGTTGAGGAGTGTGATGACTAGTACTTAGGACCTACCTAATTATTTTCTAGCTTTTAGTATTATTATTACTTCATGTAAGTATTGTTTTCAATAAAACCGTTTAACTAAAAATTTTTTTTTTAATTATTTTATTTTCAAGTTTTTAATCTTTATTTAATTGCTTATTATTTCTCATTTATTTAGTTCATTTAGTGACTCATTATTACAAGGACTCTTTTCTGACAATTTGTTACAATCTAAGTCCTAGACACATAATCCTTCCAAAGACTTTCCTCGACTCTGAGCCACATATGCTTGTCCCTCTCCAACTTCAAGATATTTTGAGGTCGCTTTCTATTCATGTATGTATTATGTGTTCCAAATGTGGGCCAAATCGGACCACAAATACGATTTTTTTGAATATCTCGATCTTTGTGTCACCTAGCGGCGATTTTTTTTCATAGGTCACTTTCTATTCTTGCATGTATTATGTGTTCCAAATATGAGCCAAATCGGACCACAAATACGATTTTTATGCATATATCGATCCTTACGCCACCTAGCGGCGATTTTTTTTCAAAGGTCGCTTTCTATTCTTGTATGTATTATGTGTTCCAAATATGAGCCAAATCGGCCACAAATACGATTTTTGTGCATATCTCGATCCTTGCGCCACCTAGCGGCGATTTTTCAATAGGTAGCTTTCTATTCTTGTATGTATTATGTGTTCCAAATATGAGCCAAATCGCATTCTAGTCATCCCTGGTCCACCCTTATGGCGATTTCTCGAAAAGGCGTTCACCTATAGAACTAAAGCCCATTCCCTTTTAAAATACTCATTACCACCTTTCATTTGATACCCATATCCTACAAACACATTCTAGAGTCACCCCTGGTCCACCTTAATGGCGATATCTCGAAAGGGCGTCCACCGATAGACCTAAGGCCCACTCCCTCTTAAAATGCTTAGTAACACCTTTCATTTGATACCCATATCGTACAAACTCATTCTAGAGTCACGCCTGGTCCACTTTATGTCGATATCCCGAAATGGCGTCCGCATATAGAAGTATGGCCCACTTCCTTTTAAAATACTCTTTAATACCTTCCATTTGATACCCATGTCATACAAACACATTCCAGGGTTACCCTCGGTTCATTTGCCTACATGGTTATTTCCCTTATGTTGTCACCATAGCTCTCAACTGAGTATGTAATGTTCGGTTACACCCGAACTTAACCTTCCTTACTTGTTTTTTTTTAAATTATTTTTAAAGGTGACAAATATGTCCCTATAGGCGTTTATGTGAAGAAGGTTAAATAGTAGAGGACACTTATTTTAAAACACACAAATTAATGTAGGAAAAACCAACTTTTTATTATAGAGTACCTTCTGAAGTGTAGCATAAATAAAAATTATATGTAGAGTAACCTAGGTCGATTTATATGGACGAAAGTTAACCAATAACGAGCCATCGATTTTTCGATAGGATTTGGGTTCAGGAACAAAAGTTCCACTACGCATACCCAAAAAAATAATTTTCGAGCCTGCGAAAAAAAAATGGCGAAAGGGTAAATTTTTCGACCAAAACACAACACCATAACCCAAAAAATATTTTTTTTATATTTCAAAAACCTGTTGTAAAAACATTTGCGATCACTGTTTCTCGTACTATAGCTAATGTATGTTACACTCTTTTACATGTACATAAATTTATCAAAAATACTCGTCTTTTTTCTTGTGCGCAATTCAAACCAACAATGTATTTCAGGCAATCTCTGAAAATTTTCGTTGATGTAATTTTTAGTTTTAAAACTCAATGTTTACAAGTCGCCACAGCAAAATACAATACTCAAGTGTATGAACCAGAAAAAAGAGACAATGGAAAATGAAATAATTTTGAATGAATAGAAAAAAGAATTCAACTTAAAGCTTCTTATGTGTAAATTGGACCTAACGGAATAAATTTCTCTTCACATATTATTTGTGTATCAATGCAGTATTAACTTTTACTAAGCATACTGCGGATTATAAAGTTATTTCTTTTGTATGCTTTTAAATAATTTTATTATGTTTAAAAATTTTGCAAAAACTTTTACTACTTGGCTGACGACAGAGTGGAAGCGAGAAATGATGCTATAATATTATTATGATTTTACTGAATTTCGCTTATTAGCAACCTTTTGCTAACGTTCGGATCACTAAACTGTTCAATAAATAACTCCACTATTCAATAATGCAAAATGGCCTTTAATAAAGTACTTCACAATAACACTTCTATTGCTCGTCTTAAATCAAACTTATTGTCGTGCCTCTACTGCCTTTTATACTGTCTGGTTTCCTCGTTGCATATTTCTAGGCTTTTCTATTCTATAATTTACTAGTTAGTTATCAGCTATAAAATTACCAGCTATAACTACGTTTATAGCTTCTCATATGCGCGTGTATATGTGAGTGATATTCGCACAAATTATTGTGGTCTTTTGTGAGCATCTCAGATAAGATATATGCATGTGTTTGTGCGTCTCATCTCCGCTGCTCGTATGGACATATGGGTAGACATAATGACTGATTTGTTGATGTGTATACGAGTCACTGCTTAATATCTGCTTAGAGATTATAATACCTCTTAGTGTTGCTAGTATTCGTCACAATATAAAGATAGAAAGCTATGAAAATTATTTCTTATGGAAAATTGTAAAAGGCGTCACAGTGCCAGAAACGCTTTAAGCTTGTGAAATATATTAAAATAGCATTTAAACATATTAAAATATAATATATAAAATATATACATATTAATATAGTAAAATATCTTTTTGCCTAGCAGAGCTTATAGCGAGCACTCTACCGGTAACCTTAGTCAGTGGCTAAGAAGCAGTCGTAGGCTGGAATCACAAATATTTTAAGTTACATTTGTTACAGTTTGTAAAGTCGTCTTATTTGAAAGATATTTTGAAATACATAGATGTATTATTGTTTTTTAGTAATTTACATATATATATGTATAAGGTTAGTTGTACGAGTAAGAAGAAACTGGAAATACCACAATTAGATATCAGGACTTTTGCTACAGAATAATTCCATCCTTTTCCACCGCTATTAACTGGAGCCTTGACCTAGCAAGCGCAAGACATGAACAATAATGTGCTCAACCGTTTTTTCCTGAAGTACAACATTTCCTATATCTGCAGTTACTGATGAGGCCTAACTTAAAAGCATGTGATACCACAAGGCACTGGCCAGTTAGTATACCCATCGTGAGGCGTACGACTTATCTCCTTAGAGATATGAGCAAATTTGTAAGTCTAACAACAAATTATTTGCTCATGGTATTAGATATTTTGCAGCTCAGCGTTTCTGTCAGCGTTTTTCCTGCTTGAAGGATCAAATGCAACCCCTGTCTTCTCTTTATTACTAATATATAAATTGATGCGACTACATCCTAGGCAATATTCCCCCAGAGTTTCTACTGCTTTTTTCATGACTGTATCATAGATATGCGGAATGGCCCGCAATGCTGCTGATGGTGTAGGTTTGTGGGGCTTCCGGTCGTCTTTGATAAACTGCATACTCCCTCTAGTTTTTTTGGTATACATATTTTTTTATTGGCTGTCCACAAGACAAGGATCCACAAATTCACGAAATAGATATTTTCGACAATAAAATATAGTGAGAAAAAATTCAATGTTATAATTCAAAAACCTGAAATACTACAAACACGAAGAAATAAGAAGAGAAATAACGTAAAGTTGCAGACAGCATGAAAAGAGAGTGATAGAAAGGCAGACAGCGGGAGAAGTTAAGAAGAACAAGTAAAGGTGTCTAAGTTCGGGTGTAACCGAACACTATATACCCAGCGTGCGCTTCAATTTTACATTTTATTTCAGATAAATTACTTTTCTACATAACTCGTGGCACCGTCCGTTTAAAAAAAATGTCTCTCCATTTCCCCTTACAATAAAACTTGATAAGCGAAATATCATTGATTCAAAACTATTTATTGCTAAGTTATAGCTTATTATTCTAGTCTACGACCCTTCTATACTTGTTTTGTATCTAATTTGCCGTGGTCTTTAACCGATCGCGTCCATTACTAGAAAAATTTTCTGCTACAAAGAAAATGTGTGTGTGAAACATAGAAAATTGCTTAGTCATAAAAGGGGCTGTGCCACACCCATTTTCAAAAATTTTAGTGTTTTACAATTTAATGTTATACTTCAATTTAGAAAGTAAAATTCTATTGACACAAAGCGCTTTTTCGCTAAGATATAGCCTATTATTTTGGTCTACGACACCTTTAAAATTCTTTTATATAAACGTGGGCGTGGTCTTTAACCGATCTCGTACATTTTAGAAATATTTCCTGCTATAGGGAAAATGTGGGTACTCAATTTTATTACGATCCGTTAATTATTCTTCGAGTTATAGCTCCCGAAACATAGAAAATTGCTTAGTCATAAAAGGGGAGGTGCCATGCCTATTTTCTAAAATTTTAAGTTTTTCCTATTTATTGCTATAAGCCCACTTGGGAAATGAAATACCGTTGATATAAAGCTCTTTTTGCAAAGATATAGCTTATTTTATTCATCCACGACCCTTTTAGAAATCTTTAATGTAAAAGTGGGCGTGGTCCTTAACCGATTTCGTTAATTTTTCATCAAAGTATTCCCTATAGTAAAGGCAACCTCTCTGCCGAGTTTTGTTACGATAAGTTTAACGATTTTTCATTTATAATTAATAATATTTGTAAAATTGATTTAATCGCAAGTGGGCGGTGCCACGCCCATTTTAACAAATGTATCAAATTTGTATCAAGAGTCTCAATATCATTCCACATGTCAAATTTCAACATTCTAGGTGTGTTATTTACTAAATTATCAGGTTTTTTGTGTTTTCCAAAATTTTATATATATAAAAAGTGGGAGTGGTTATCATCCGATTTCACTCATTTTCAATACCAATTTATTCTGGGTTCAGATAAGATAGCGTACCAAATTTGGTGAAGATATCTCAATATTTACTCAAGTTATTGTGTTACAGGACATACGGACGGACGTACGGACGGACATGACTCAATCAAATTATTTTTTCGATACTGATGATTTTGGTGTATGGAAGTCTATATTTATCTCGATTCCTTTATACCTGTACAACCAATCAAAATTAATATACTCTGTGTGCAAAGCACGCTGAGTATAAAAAATCGTTCACCAGTCTCTCACAGCCCTAAATCTCACTTGCTAATTGAAATGCGCGTCGAGGGGGGAAATACATATGCACAATGGCCCAAGCGGAAAAAAGCATACGCCTGGCTGAATTTTGATTGTACATATTTACCTAGTATAGAAAGGTCAACAATATGAATGAATTAAAAGCACAACAATTGCGCCGCAGCATCAGCAGTGAAGTCCAAATTGCGGAAGCAACAACAAAATAACTAAAGCATGCGATTAGTACGCGTAAAATTTGAGCAAACAAACACAAAGGAGCAAATGGTAGAAGGGGAGTCAAAAATATGTACAAGCAGGACAATGGACGACTAAGCCTTTGGAGGGATGAAAGATAACAAACAACGTTGGCAGCGCGTTGCATGCATGAATGTATTGTTACAAGAACGCGCGCAACAAAATCATAGAATGAACGAATGAATGACAGAGAAAATGTGAACGTAAACAGCGGGTGAGCTAAGCACAGCGGCCTTTTATGCGCCAAAGAAAAAGGGCGAGTGACGGCCAACATAACGTTGTATCCAATTTAGCTCAGCCGAAAACTCATTGCAAAACAACAAAAGAGTGGGCGAAGCATTTTACCATAAAATGTTATTGTAAATGTTTGCTGTCTGGTTAAGCGTTAATAACTTTTTTTTTTTTCATTTATATTATTTTCATTAGTTTAAGTTATTTTTAAGCCATATTTGTTGAAAGTAAAATTCGTTAAAAATGGGACAGCTGAATAGGAAATTGTTTGGAAAGTGAATTTGGGTAATAAAATTTTCGTTTTAAGTAGGGCGGAAAGTTTTCACTTTTAATGGTAATTCTACGATGCATAAAAAGCTGAAATATATTTTTGTTTGATTTTAAAATATTGTGTCTTTGTTGCGAGCTGTAAATGTTTTAATAATGGCGGGTATTTAGTTTTTTTTGTTTATAAACGCAAATGTAAGATAAAATCAGTTTTTCTTTTGCATGAAGGCGTGGGCGGGTGCGGGAACTTAAAAGAACAATTAATTGGTTCCCAAAAATATTAGCTGTTGAGATTTATATCAACAAGTAAGGAAGGCTAAGTTCGGGTGTAACCGAACATTATATACTCAGTTGAGAGCTGTGGAGACAAAGTAAGGGAAAATCACCATGTTGTGAAAAGAACCTAGGGTAACCTTGGAATGTGTTTGTATGACATGTGTATCAAATGGAAGGTATTAAAGAGTATTTTAAGAGGAAGTGGGCCATAGTTCTATAGATGGACGCCATTTAGGGAGTGGGCCAAAATTCTACAGGTGGACGCCTTTTCGAGATTTCGCCATAAAGCTGGACCAGGGGTGACTCTAGAATTTATTTTGTACGATTTGAGTATCAAATGAAAGGCGTTAATGAGTAGTTTAAGAGGGCGTGGGCCTTAGTTCTATATGCGAACGCCTTTTCGAGATATCGCCATAAAGGTGGGTCAGGGGTGACTCTAGAATTTGTTTGTACGATATGGGTATCAAGTGAGAGGTATTAACGAGGATTTTAAAAGGGAGTCGGCCTTAGTTCTATAGGTGGATGCCTTTTCGAGATATCGCCATAAAGGTGGGCCAGGGGTGACTCTAGAATTTTTGTGTACGATATGGGTATCAATTGAAAGGTGTTAATGAGTATTTTAAAAAGGAATGGGCCTTAGTTCTATATGTGGACGCCTTTTCGAGATATCGCCATAAACGTGGACCAGGGGTGACTCTAGAATGTGTTTGTACAATATGGGTATCAAATTAAAGGTATTAATGAGGGGTTTAAAAGGGAGTGGTGGTAGTTGTATATGTGAAGACGTTTTCGAGATATCGACCAAAATGTGGACCAGGGTGACCCAAAACATCATCTGTCGGGTACCGCTAATTTATTTATATATGTAATACCACGAACAATATTCCTGCCAAAATTCCAAAGGCTTTTGATTTCGCCCCGCAGAACTTTTTCATTTTCTTCTACTTAATATGGTAGGTGTCACACCCATTTTACAAAGTTTTTTTCTAAAGTTATATTTTGCGTCAATAGACCAATACAATTACCATGTTTCATCCCTTTTTTCGTATTTGGTATATAATTATGGCACTTTTTTCATTTTTCGTAATTTTCGATATCGAAAAAGTGGGCGTGGTCATAGTCGGATTTCGGCCATTTTTTACTCCAATACAAAGTGAGTTCAGGTAAGTACGTGCACTGAGTTTAGTAAAGATATATCCATTTTTGCTCAAGTTATCGTGTTAACGGCCGAGCGGAAGGACAGACGGTCGTCTGTGTATAAAAACTGGGCGCGGCTTCAACCGATTTCGCCCTTTTTCACAGAAAACAGTTATCGTCCTAGAATCTAAGCCTCTACCGAATTTCACAAGGATTGGTAAATTTTTGTTCGACTTATGGCATTAAAAGTATCCTAGACAAATTAAATGAAAAAGGTCAGAGCTACGCCCATTTTGAAATTTTCTTTTATTTTTGTATTTTGGTGCAACATATCATTACTGGAGTTGAATGTTGACATAATTTACTTATAAACTGTAAAGATATTAACTTTTCTTTTAAAATTTGAATTTAAAAAAAATTTTTTTTAAAAAGTGGGCGTGGTCGTTCTCCGATTTTGCTAATTTTTATTAAGCAGACATATAGTAATAAGAGTAACGTTCCTGCCAAATTTCATCATGATATCTTCAACGACTGCCAAATTACAGCTTGCAAAACTTCTAAATTACCTTATTTTAAAAGTGGGCGGTGCCACGCCCATTGTTCAAAGTTTTACTAGTTTTCTATTCTGCGTCATAAGTTCAACTCACCCACCAAATTTCATCGCTTAATCCGTATTTGGTAATGAATTAGCGCATTTTTTCGATTTTTCGAAATTTTCGATATCGAAAAAGTGGGCGTGCTTATTGTCCGATATCGTTCATTTTAAATAGCGATCTGAGATGAGTGCCCAGGAACCTATATACCAAATCTCATCAAGATACCTCAAAATTTACTCAAGTTATCGTATTAACGGACATACGGACGGACATGGCTCAATCGAATTTTTTTTCGATACTGATGATTTTGATATATGGAAGTCTATATCTATCTCGATTCCTTTATACTTGTACAACCAACCGTTATCCAATCAAAGTTAATATACTCTGTGAGCTCTGCTCAACTGAGTATAAAAATCGCAAAATAAATTAGTATTATTTTCTTTTTTTTTTTTGGTAATTTAAGGAACAACTTCCATGATTTTTTATTGATGGAACTATGCGTACCAATATCGAAAACATTTTTAAACAGTTTCATTTAGCTTGACTTGACAGGCTGTTTGGTTGGCTGGCACAAACTTTGTAATTGAAATTTAAGTAACTTCCCGATAAGCTACAAGGTTGAAACTTGGAATATAGTTCAGAACCCGATGACAATGCAACAATAAGAAAAAAATCGCTGCTAGGTGGCGCAAGGATCGAGATATTCACAAAAATCGTATTTGTGGTTCGATTTGGCTCGTATTTGGAACACATAACACATACATGAATAGAAAGCGACATATGATGTCCGATTTGGCTCGTATTTGGAACAAAGTCCGGTAGAATTGACGTAAAATTATTCTGGAGTTTGAGGAGAGACAAACATACGTGGCGCAGAGTCGAGTAAAGTCTTTGGAAAGATTATGTATTGAGGACTTAGATAGTAACAAATTGTCAGAAAGAGTCCTTGTAATAATGAGTCAATAAATAAACTAAACAGAATGAGAAATAATAGACAATTAAATAAAGACTAAAAACTTGGAAATAAAAAACTTAAAAAAAACTTTTTAAGTTAAACGGTTTTATTGTAAGCAATACTTACATGAAGTAATAATAATAATAAAAGCTAGAAAATAATTAGTTAGGTCCAAGGTCCTAGGTACTGTTGATAGTCATATATAAGACCAACTGAACCTTAATCACATTTTTACAAATTTCACGCGCCCAAAACTTTTATTTACTTTTCTGATCAAGCCCTAGATTGATGGGGAGTGTGATGACTAGTTCATAGGATCTAACTAATTATTTTGTAGCTTGTAGTATTATTATTACTTCATGTAAGTATTGTTTCCAATAAAACCGTTTAACTTAAAAATTTGTTTAAATTATTTTATTTTATAAAGAGTTCGCAGCAGCCCATTCAATTTTAGTCCAACAAATCGCGGAACACATTTTCTTCTACATAATAGCTTTAAAAAAATATGAATTGGGGCTTTTGTGTAGAGTCAGGCATCGATATAGGACATATTTTACCGGAAATCATTCTTGTGTTCTTCCTGTATTCATATTTTGACATTTAGTTCACAATAGCATTAACATACACCTTACGGTGATTCTTAAAAAGCAAGTGTCAGCCTTCAGAAAGTATGAACTAAAAAGTAACAAAAAAAGATATGAAAATACACTTAAGACAATAATAATAAAAACTACTTGTTTTGTTGTAAACAAATTTTCGAAAAATTACGCCTAAGCCATTTTCAAAAAAAAAAAGAAAAAAAAAATAATAATAATTGGCGGGATTTACCCCCGAGGAGATTAACGCCACCTACATGTTTTATGCCAACTCCGGACGGCATCTGGAAGGCAGATGAATTTTCATTATTAAGTTTTTCATGGCAGAAATACAATTGGAGTGTTTGCCAAATCACTGCCGAGGGGCGTCCTCGCTTGGAAGAACTTTATTCTAATTGAAAAACCTTGTTTCACAATTTTTATGTTAACTTAGCCGGAAGTTGAATCCAGGATACTCATTGCGGTAGGCGGAGCACGCTACCACCACACCACGGCAGTCGCCGCAATAACATTAGTATTTTTTGTTTATTATAGTTTGAAGTTTATTTTAAAAATTAATTTTAACCACTTCTTTATAACCCAAAAAATCGTGTTTTTTTAAGCGTGATACCATTTAAGTAAATGTACGAAATGTGTCTTTATGTGTATTTTTCAAAAGCGAGTTCTTTCGGATCAGGTACCGGAATAATTTTTAGAGTCGGATACTTCTCTTGGTGGCGTTTAGCTTTTCAAAACCAGACAGCTATTCGGATCCGGTTTCTTTTATACAGCCAAGTACTTATATTGAACTGGCTCCTTTTTAAAATCTGGTGACTTTTTCAAATCCGGGTACATTTGTGGGTACGGGTACTATTTCGGATTCGGGTTAAGTACCCGATACAATCTAAGTACCGGTTAGCAAAGTTAGATAAAGTGTTGGAACTTAATACATGGGATGACTTTATGACAAGTAATGTAAATTTAAAAAAATAAGCCGTTGAAGATATCATTCCGAAATTTCGCACATTATTATTAGCGACTACGTCCTTTTTTATACTCAGCTGAGCAGAGCTCACAGAGTATATTAACTTTGTTCGCATAACGGTAATCCATAACGGCATAAACTAATCGAGATATATATAAGTTAAGCCTCACAGCAGGCGAGGCGATAAAAAATTAAAGTTGCGGTGAACTGCCCGTTCACCGAATTAAAATAAACACGGGAAATATTTAAACGTTATAAAATTTATTCTGTGCTCTTGCACGATCCAAATTGAACTAACACGAACAAAGTAATTTACCTAGCAGCTAAGTTCTTGTGTTAAAGTAATTATGCTATGCTAACCAATTATTGTATAAAAAATAGTTTACTTAACTAAAACTAGATTTGCTGTTCAATCACAATTTCTGCAACTACACCAATCGTTGTCCCAATTAACTTCCGCTTATTCTGCGCGTGTGCTGCGTCAGCGAAACTTCAACACGCAACATAGCGCGGTCACATGCTCAGCAACGTGAGTAAATGGGTCAACCGCTGGATACTGCTGTTATAACTCCTCCCCCTTTAAAGATCTGCGTCCCACAGATCGAAGCATGAAAAATGTGAAGTGGATATATCTTTTATAGAGTCGATCTGGTTACTTGGCGTAATCTTGATTCTGACTGGCTTGACTGGTGCGCTGTCGTCCAGGTTACGGATTTCATGGGCAGAGTGGCCCTTGAAGATCTTCGTGTTTGTTGCCCATTGCATCGGAATTTGAACTGGTGGAATATCTAGCTTCCTAGTGTACCATTTCCATAGCATGGTGACGATGAGGGCTATTGCGAATATCGAGGCAGCTTCCGTGACTAACGAGAAGTTAGTTTTCCCGTTTACATACCCTAGATATCTAACGTTTTCCATCGTGATATCGTGAACGTACTCCAGATTGATCTTTGTAGTGTGGTTTTTGACGTTTGCTAGTACGGATGGCAAGGCTTGAGCTGTGATTGCTTCGTTGCTGGAGAACACTTGGTTGCCAATTTTTATCGTTTCGTTACTTAACTGGATAACGTAGGTGCCATTTATGTTACTAGTATCGTTATTGCTTTCCACTACACCTTGGTAGTTTGAGATAAAAATTGTGTTGTCGTTTATCAATTCGATTATCGTTCCATTGCGCCTGATGAATTGGCAGCTAGCGTCACCTCCTTTCAGCAACCGAGGTAGGCAGGTATTCTCTTCCAATTTGCTCAAGGACTCTGATTCACATACCGTAGATGAACTGATTGTCAAGCAGTTTTCCTTGAGTCCATACGTTTCTTCTTGGTTGACGAGCATTTTATCGAATGGAAGGTCCAGTTGTTTGCCTTCGTAGATACCGGCGCGAGTAATTAATAGGTTATACTTCTTCTCTGTTACTTTGGGTATTGATAGAACGTATAGGAGCATAGTCCCATTTGTATATATTGATGGTTTTCCGTATTCAATTGCCTCAATTATATTTTGATAAGGTAGTGTTTCTATTTCTGGCAGGATCTGATTAACTTCGTCCATGTCGAGTAGGTTAGTGTTAATAATTCCACGTTTAGCTAGCTGACATGCCCGTACTACTTCATTGACCTCTTCTCGGACGAGCACGATATTATGAAGGGCGCTCTGCTCGAATTGTTCTGCCTCAGCTTCCTTCATTACCGAATTGGTGCGGCTTACAATTTCATTAATTTTTTTGGAAATTTCTAAAGTTGCCGTGAATAGATCTTTGTTTACCTTGTATTGGTGATTATTGTTTTCTATGATTTCACCCTGGCTGTGGAGGATATTGTCCCAATCAGTGGCATCGGGTGATCCCGCTAGCCATTTCCACGCAGAGCCTATCCAGTCAATAGATCGGGAGGGTCTGATTCTTTTCGTGTTCCCCGTCAGCTCTTCGAGGCGCTGCAGAGTTTGGTTGATATAGACTTGTGCAAGGAGCTGGTCGTCAGTTCGTTTTAGTAGTTGGTAAGCCAGTTTTTCCATCTTCGATATAATAGTAGCGTACTACCGGAGGTTGATAGCATGTATAAGTTTGAAGGATCCGCTGATGATCCACCCATTTCCGCTCTGGATACTAACGATTGGTGCCTTATAGTGGAAAATGTGGAGGCCGCTGATGGCCGACGCCAACAGTGGGAGTCTGGAATTGGAAAGACCATACCTAACATTATTGGTGTTAGTAGGTTAGTGGTTGTTGGAAGTTATTTATGTTATTGTAAGGTTAGGATATTAGTGGGAGTGAAAAATTGTTAGAAAAGGGACGTTTTTTCATTCTATTTTCTTTTTTTTTGTTTTTTTTTTTTTTTTTTTTTTTTTTGTGTACATATCATTTCGGTTCCTTGTATATTTGTTGTTTGTTGGTCTTGAGTTTACGCTACATAGTAGTATCTAATAATTTCAATGTTGTAATAACGGAATTCAGAAATACATTTCTTTGGTGATTTTTTGTTTTTTCTCTTTCTTTTTTGTTTTTTTTTTTTTTGTTTTTTTTTGTTGTAGCAAGTAATAACAAAATTCAGAAATACATTTCTTTGGATTTTCTTTTTTTTTTGGTTGTAACAAGTAATAACGCAATTCGGAAATATGTTTTTTCTTTTTTTTTTTTCTTTTTTTTTTTTTTTTTTTTTTTTAGTTGTAGCAAGTAATAACGAAATTCGTAAATATGTTTTTTCTTTTTTTTTTTTTTGTCTTTTTTTGTCTTTTTTTTTTTGTTTTTTTTTTTTTTTCATCATGCTGTTCTCGAACCAGCTATGGGGGATTGTGGGTATCCCTTTTGGGAGTAGCGTAGCCATTTGTCAAATTCGATGGCGCCACAACCTACTAAGGCACGATTGGTCCCACTAATAAGCCCGCTCTTGTAGCTATGATTTCAAATAGTTTCTATTCATTATGCGCATTGCCGCGTTTCTTTAAATTTTTTATGTGCAATTTATGGATTTTTTTACCACTAAGTGTGGTTACTGTGACTTTGTTGTCTTTGGAAACTATTTCTTTTTTGAAAGGTGGTTTCTGTTTTCCCTTTATCTGTCTATCCTTCACGTATATGACATCGTTTTCGTCATAACGCTCCGGTAGCGATCTTTTCCTGTTATGCCGTTCGATCTGGGCAATTTGCTTTTGGGTTAGCAGTGTTTTCAGGTATTTATTTATTTTCCTACTTTTGTCTAGGAGTTCCTGGTAATTAGAGGCTTTTGAACGATTGAAAAATATCTCACTTGGCTTTCGGTTTGTTACCGAGTGAATGGTATTGTTATAGCGATCTACTGCTATATTTATCAGCTCTTTTGTCTTGCAAGTGGGATTGTCTAATTTTAAACACCTAAATATTTCGATAAGGGTGGAATGGAGCCTTTCTACTTGGCCATTCACCTCACTTCTCTGGGATGGCGTACGATAAAGGCTGATTCCTAACGATTCGAGTAAATTTTGTATTATCGGGCTTATCAATCCGCGTTCATTGTCGGTTACCAGAATTGTAGGGGTCGTAAAATAGTGTAGTAGTTTCACCATTTTCTCTTTAAGGTGCAGAGTGGATTTATTTCTAATGTGGAAAAGTTTAGCAAATTTTGAGAATTTGTCTATGCAGCTTAAAAACTTTTCCCCTTGAATTTCGAATATGTCTATGTGAATGATTTCGCAAGGACGTGATGGGATTGGTGTCCTTTGTAGTTCTGGCGTATTTGGGTGCCTATCATACTTGCTAAGTTTACATGTTTCACACGATGAAACACATGTTCTAATCTTATTGCTCATTCCCGGAAAGTAGTATCGCTTTAGGATTTGCTTTCTATTCTCAGTGGGGTTTCGATGCGCTCTTCTATGCCCCTCCCATATGACTTCAAGGACTCTATCTGGGTTTCGTAGGTCTTCTACAAGAATTTGAGCTACCCGTATTTTATAATGTAAAAAGATTTCTAAATATACCTTCTGGAGCAACCCTAAGTGACTTTCTGGCATTTTGATGCCGTTGATTACATTCGGTCTAAGCTTTTCCTTAAGCACGTTAACGAGTTCTTGTTCGCCTATACCCTCTATTCCTACATAGTGTCGCAGGTAACCAGGATGGGGTTCCTCGCATATTTGTAACCTCCCCCCAAACCCAATTTGATTCCTGAACACATTAAGGGGTACCTCGACGAATGGAATTAAATCTGAGTTATCCCGATCTGCGCTATGAACGGTGTCACAGGTTGAGCTGCCGTCGTTTGCCGAGTACGACGTTGAGCCCATGGTTGCGTTTTCGCTGGCATATTCGGATTCGGACGTCGTTGTTAGTTGATTTACCTGAGTTTTTAGCCGAGAGAGAGCATCAGCTACGACGTTCGATTTTCCTGGCTTATAGATGAGTTCGTAATTATACTCCTCTATCCTAGATTTCCATCGCTTGAGCTTGGCGTTATAATTACGGTTGCTTAAAGAGAAGGTTAGCGGTTGATGGTCGGTAAAAATTCGAATCTTCCTTGCACCGTACAAATAATTTCGGAGGTTGTCTAAGGCCCAGACGATGGCTAGCATTTCTTTTTCGTTCGTTGCGTACCCCTCCTCTGTGGTGGTCAAGCTTCGTGATATAAAGGCTATAGGCTTGTCTTTGCCATCATGGTCTTGTGAGAGCACCGCGCCGATCGCAAAATCGGACGCATCAGTCGTTAGATTGAAGGCCTTCTCAAAGTTGGGGAATGTCAGGACTTCCGCGGTCGTCAGTATTTCCTTAAGATTACTGAATGCCTTTCGTGCTTCTTCATCCATTATTATTGCTACTTTTCTTGATTGTGTTGCCCTTATTTGTGCGTGTTCGCCCCGTGTTAGGTTGGTTAGTGGTTTGGCGATTTTTGCATAATCGCGGATGAATTTCCTGTAGTAGGAAGTTAATCCTAAAAAACTTTTGAGTTCTTTTAAATTTGAGGGAGGGAGCATGTTTCTTATTGAGACTACTTTTTTTGGGTCTGGTAGTATACCCTCGGATGTCACAATATATCCTAGAAACTCCACGCTTGTTCTTAAGAATTGTGTTTTTTCTAAGTTGACTTTAAGACCAGCTGTTAAGAGTCTAGCAAGAATTGCTTCGATATCCTTTAAATGAGTAGCTTCATCTTTGCTAAAGATGATGATATCATCAATGTATACGAAGCAAATGCGGCCTATAAATTCTTTGAGCACGTCGTCTATCATGCGTTGGAAGATAGAGGGTGCATTTTTGAGGCCGAAAGGGAGCCGCAAAAATTCGTATTTTCCATTCATGGTGGAAAATGCGGTTTTTGGGATGTCGCTCTCCTTCATAGGAATTTGGTGGAACCCGGAGGTTAAGTCTAAGGTAGTAAAGTATTTTGCATTTCCCAGGCTTGCAATGGTGCCATTAATGTCTGGTATAGGGTATGTGTCAGGAATGGTTACGGCATTTAGACGTTTAAAATCTATAACCATTCTGTATTTTTTCTCACCATCAGGCTGCGATTTCTTTGGCACAATCCATAAGGGCGAGTTGTAGGGGCTTTTCGAAGGACGAATGATGCCCTCTGATAGTAGATCCTTAATTTGTTTTTCTACTTCGCTACGCATGTTGACTGGGTAGGGGTAGCTTTTAGTGTAGATGGGGTTTTCCGTTTCGGTTCTTATCTCTGCCCGGACGTTGGTTTCGATCTCCATTCTACGATCAACTGGACCGAACACGTGTTCATATTTGTTGAGTATCTTTCTCAGTCCTTTCCTAATAGGGTCAGAAATACTGGGGTCAAAGGGAATGTCTACGTTGATACTATTGACTTCTTGTACATTTTGTCGCTTAAGGGGCAGAAAAATATCTGGTTTTAGTATGAGAAGATTTAATTCCCTATCTAACACTGCTTTAATCTCTGTTAGTGTATCGTCACCTATGATACCATCGAAGGATTTGAGTCCTGGAAGAACAAAGAATGTGGTATGTAGATCTTTACCAACGAATTTAAAAAAATTTCCGCACACTTTTCTGTCTATTCTTATTTCTCCCCCCGCAGAGAATACATGGAAAGGCTTCTCCACCGGTATGGTATTTTGAGCTATGCGCTCGCTAATATAGTTCTTGTTTGCCCCCGTATCCACTAAAAACTTGAGTGTTCCCTGACCTTGCGTGGTGTATTCTAAATACGGTACGCCGGACACGAGGCCCCTACGTAAAATTTACCTGATCCCCGGTGGGTTGTTCCTTATTGCTTTCTATAGTGCCTTCTACGCCCTCCTCTTCATCTATTGGCACCAAATGGAACAATTTTTGTTGTTTGTTTGCTGAAAGCCCTGAAGAACTAGGTCCCCTTTTTAGACTATCGTTTCTTCGGAAATGGGAGCTATTGGATTGCCGGCTTTGGGAAGATTGATCAGCATCCATTCTTGTGACGCCTGAGGGGCTGTTATTGTTGCGCCAGCTCTGCGAATATTGATAACTAACGCGAGATTGTCCTGACCCTGGGTGGTATGGGTTTGGTCCTAACTGGCTTGGGACTCTATTTATAAGACTTTTGTTTGTTGGGGCTGTGTACCTATATCTAGATTGGTACTGAGGTGGGTAATCCCTGTTGCCTTGCTGCAAATGGCGCGACTGATATACATCAGTGAACATTCTGTTATTTCGGTTGAATGTTTGTGGGGCTCTATAAATGGCGTTTCTGCTATCCACGTTCATAAATGCGAGGCATGATGAGTATGCCTCTGGTAGGGATTTTGGTTTCTGTATGAGGAGCAGCGTCGGCAAGCCCCCATTTAGACCTCTTATGAAGACGTCGAGTGCCCTTCTTCGGTGCGTCTCCGCCAAAGCCTTAACTGTTTCCTTATGCTCGTATTTTTCCGTATTGATAGTATTTATCATTAGGGATAATTGCTTGTTAATTTGAGCGTAAAATTCGGAGACTTCTTGGCGTCCCTGAGTCATGTGGGTTAGTTGCTGATCGAACGTTTCAATATCTCTGGCATCGGCATAGTGCAGGGAAAGGATTTCCTTAATGCTTTTCCAATCAGCATCCAGGATATTGTGGGATACTAGTGCAGCGTCTGCTGCCCCCCTAATCTTATACCTAATATGCCTTAATATGGCCCTATAGATCGGCTTGTGCCGAACAACCTGATAATCCCTAACGATTTGTTTTGCGCTGTGGATCCAAGAGGAATAGTATTCTCGTGATCCGTCAAATATTTGGAGTTCCTTTACAGAATCTGGGAGTTTTGAAATTTCGTTCAGTTCGCCCTCAGTTCGAGGGCTTACGAGTGGCTCTTCTACCGGTTGTGGGTCGGTTTCCGCCGATTGCCTGCGCACATCCTCTAGCTGTTCTTCTAGTCTTACCAAATTTTGACTGAGTCCCTGTATGGACTCTACATTGCTCTTTGTTTCGACACTTTTTAGGCGTTCCTCGAAGCGGTTTAGTTGCGAGAGAATAGCGTTTACTGCGCCATTCATTTCCAAAAGGGATTTTTCATTTCCTCAGTGTTCATGTTTCTAGGAATATACAGAAAAGAAAAAAAGGTATTAACAGTTGCGCTATCTACTCACAAATAGCAAAATTTCATTCGGCCGCTGTTGGTGTATGGGTTCTTGACACTCTGGTACTTGTTTTTTACGATTTCGCTCTCACTCTCTTTTTCTTTATTTTTGTGTCTGTTTTATATACTTTTTTCTTTAGTACGTGTTATTTTGTTTCACTTCCACTTTACTTTTTTCTGTTCGAATTAAATACTTTTATTAATTGGTCCTTTTTATCAAATTTTATCCACTTTGCACCGAGAACTGCTCGGGCGCCAGTTAAGCCTCACAGCAGGCGAGGCGATAAAAAATTAAAGTTGCGGTGAACTGCCCGTTCACCGAATTAAAATAACACGGGAAATATTTAAACGTTATAAAATTTATTCTGTGCTCTTGCACGATCCAAATTGAACTAACACGAACAAAGTAATTTACCTAGCAGCTAAGTTCTTGTGTTAAAGTAATTATGCTATGCTAACCAATTATTGTATAAAAAATAGTTTACCTAACTAAAACTAGATTTGCTGTTCAATCACAATTTCTGCAACTACACCAATCGTTGTCCCAATTTACTTCCGCTTATTCTGCGCGTGTGCTGCGTCAGCGAAACTTCAACACGCAACATAGCGCGTTCACATGCTCAGCAACGTGAGTAAATGGGTCAACCGCTGGATACTGCTGTTATAACTTATATACTTCTATATATCAAATTGATCTGGGCGAAAAAATAAATTGATTTAGCCATGTCCGTCCGTCCATCCGTAAACACGATAGCTTTAGTAAATTTTGAGGTATCTTGACGAAATTTGGTACGTAGGTTCCTGGGCGCTCATCTCAGATCGCTATTTAAAATGAACGAAATCGGAATACAACCACGCCCACTTTTTCGATATCGAAAATTTCGAAAAACCGAAAAAGTGTGATAATTTATTACCAAATACGGCTAAGGCGATAAAACTCGGTAGGTGCGTTGACCTTATGACGTGAAATAGAAAATTAGTAAAGTTTTGGACCGCCCACTTTTAAAAGAAGGTAATTTAAAAGTTTTGTAATTTGGCAGTCTTTGAAGATATCATGATGAAATTTGGTAGGCACGTTACTCTTATTACTATATATGTGCTAAAAAAAAATTAGCCAAATCGGGTGACGAACACGCCCACTTTAAAAAAAAATTTTTTTTAAAGACAAATTTTAACAAAAAATTTAATATCTTTAGAGTACAAAAGTAAATTATGTCAACATTCGACTCCAGAAAATTTCAAAATGGTCGTTACTCCGCGCTCTCAGCTGAGTACGTAAGGTTCGGTTACACCCGAACTTAGCCTTCCTTACTTGTTACATTTATCAATATTTGTGTTGTAAAATGACATGGAACATTATAACATAATTTGTCATGGATCCTTTGATTACACTGTTCAACAGTGATTTTGGTGCAGCTCTGCTTGTAGCCAAATTTGGTAGTACTCGGTACCCTGATAAAAACTGTATACTTACTTTTTTAATGCTACGTACAGTTTTCTAGATAGGGTCAAGAACCCCTTTTTAAGAGGTTAAGGCATGTAGGGCCCCATAACTTTGTTTCTGTTTACTCTATCAACACAGTTTTGATGTCGCCGCTTCTATCAGTATACCGTTTTTTTTTTTTGCTAAAAGAGGACCATTTTTTTGATATTCTTCCTTTAATTTAGTTGAATGAGCAATGGGAACTGTACCATATTGGTTGCCATTGTATAAAAGAGCACACTTAAGGCTTCGTTTAGAGATGTCTATGAAGAGACGCCATTCATTTGGGTGGTATTCTGAAAGACCCATTTTCAGAAGGAGGCCTTGCACATCTGACGAAAAAACTATATCATTTTCCGAATTAAAAAATGGCAGCAAGTCTTGCTCTATTATACGGTAGAAAGTCACTTTCGTACCTGTAGCCAACAAGTTTTTTTCTTTTAATCTAGGAGCCAACACTTCTGCAGATCCCTCAGATAATTCAAGATCCCTTATTAGATCGTTTAATTCTACTTGGGTAAAAGTTGTTGGCTCAGTAGATGCTATTTCTTCGATATCACTATCGCTAGACACTTCACTATTCGATGATTCACGGGTAGAATAAAATGGTGGAACAGGTGCTTCCTCTGAATGTGGTAATGGTCTCTTAGCTGATTGAACGTTTGGATGTATCATTCTATTAACATTAACGCCACGCATATCGACACAGCAGAAGTAACAGTCATCGAAGTGATTTGTTCTCTCCATTGCATAGGAACCCCGAATCTCATATGGCTTCTTTTACCATTGACCCACTGTCTCAAGTGTTCAAAGCACATTTTGCAAACTACTCGAGGTATCCACGGCTTGTTTTTGTCTACAACTTGCAATTTAAAGTACAAAATATAAGCACTTTTTATAAAATCTGTTATACTTTTCCTGAAATTTTTTGGACTGTGTATTCCACACGAATGTAGCAAAACACATTTGGGTCATTGACACAACTACCTCGTGATGAAAACATGATATTGTAATTTTTTATTTATTTATAGAAAGCCACTAACACTTGAAACCGCGCTCCCGCAAGTACTAATTTCAGAAAATTTAAAAAATAAAGGAGAAGGAAAAAATTTTTATAAAATATATTTTTTTCTTCACAGTAGAAATGTACTAAATTAGAAAATCTCAGGAAGATCTACGCAGACATAAACAAGTTAAATGTCTTTGAAAACAGAATTAATAGGAGATTGTTTCAAAATAATTTACATAAGCACTGGTTGACAAATTATTCGAGAAAAACGTGATTAAAAATGAAAAAATTTAACAAAAAATTGAATTTTTCACATTATTTTTGCAATTTATATGACGTTTGTGAAGACATATTAACAACTTGTAGACTGATAGAAGCGGCGAAATGCATCCTTTTCAACGACATCAAACCTGTGTTGATAGAATAAAGAGAAACAAAGTTATGGGGCCATATATGCCTTAACCTATTAAAAAGGGGTTCTTGACCCTATCTAGAAAACTGTACGTAGCATTAAAAAAGTAAGTATACAGTTTTTATTAGGGTACCGAGTACTACCAAATTTGGTTACAAGTAGAGCTGCACCAAACCAAAACTCTAATTTTGTTGAACTGTGTTATCTGCTCAGAAGGTTAAAACGCAAACAGTGTAATATAAAGTCCTTCAGTGCGTATATAGCAATATTCACACATCGATACAAATATATTTTCGCACACTTTTCAACTAAAAAATAAGCATGAAAAACGAAAGTATTGCCATTTCACGAATCCTTCAATATCTTAACCTCCTCGCTTTAACTCAGCTTTGCATGGGGTCTTTAGCGTTTTGGTATGCTTGTCATTTAAGCGGTTTACGCTTGCCACCAATGACTCAATTCATCCTTTAGCATTTACACCAAATGTCTGATGTCGCGAAGAACGCGCTCTGTATATATTTCAACGTATCGTTTTAAGTCGATTGAAAGCAAGAAAACGAAGTACACTAGCTGCCACAAATATCGGAGACTTTCGTTGCCTTTCGATACACCCATACTTTGCTGAACGTTTGTTTGCTGTTTTATGGCTTTATGCATATTAAGATGCGCCTTATTTCTTTGGAAACAAATTTGTATTGCGCCACAAAGCAAGATTACAAGATATGTATACTATGGTTCCAAATAGGAGTTATTTCCAAAAATAAAAAGAATGCGCGCTGTTGATAATTATATACACATCTAAGCAGACGGTAAATTGAATCAACTTTACTGTTGATCACTTTTTTAATAGTAGATCTTCGCGCGTCGTCCCTTAGTATTGGCAAAAATGTAAAGAGGATGTTTTAGTTGCTAAAGTAATTGCAAATTGGGTCTCCATAGAACGAAGGGAAAAAACGTGCCCTGGATTTCATATATAAATACTCAACTATTAAATTGCGTTTGCAGTACCGATTTATCTTCAATTTTATATGAATTCTGTACTTTTATTTTTGTTGAATTCCATTCACCACTAAAAAGCGTCAAATTTTCGAATGCAATTTGTTTACTTACGCCAACAATATGGCTAAACTGTGTTTTTTTTTTATAGAAACATTAAGCCCTTATACTACAATAGAATGGTGTTTATTATTGAAATAAACATTTTTCCAGTCCCATGCCTTTAAATGACGAAAACAAGATCAAATATATCAGGTATAGTTTTTGAACTCGGGTATAAAATTATGGTTTCTCTAAGGTCCACTTGCAGAACGGCAAGTCATTTACTTATCTCACAGTTGCTTTAAAAATTTGTCAAAAATGTATTAGTTTAAGTCCTCGTGTCAAGTTAACTTTGAGTTAAAAAGATAACTTGCCGTTCTGCAAGTAGGACTTAGGAGACCAAAAATTAATAATATAGTATAGATAATAATATAATTGCCGATATCGTCATGTTGCCCTGTTAAAGTTCGCATTACGCTATGAAAACTCGTGTTAAGTCTAGACATTTTGCACATGTATTTCAGAAAATCTGTAATAAGTATCAGAGAATGTAAATACTTATTTCAGAAAACCTCAATTTTGTTTCAGAAAAGCTCGGGATGATGTCATATGTCAGCTGAAGTACTTTCTGAAATAAATTTGACATTTTCTGAAATAAAATTGTGGTTTTCTGTAAAACAATTAAAATATCTGAAAAACTGTTAACGTTTTTTAAAATTTATTTGCAATTTTCTGATCTTTTCTGAAAATTTTCCCTGAAAAACAAATGTAAAAGTTTTTGATGTAGCCTAAAGAGACCAAACTTTTAATAACAGGTTTTTCAGCTTCAGTCCATTACACTTGTCGGAGCGAAATTAAAACTAATTTTGGAGTAAAAGTTGTACTAAAGCCCTGTACTAAAGCACTCATAACCAGCTTTCGTTTGTTATAAATATTGAATAAACACTTTCTAGGGGTACCAGGGTCCACCTTTTGGCCTCAATCTCGAGACCATAGTCACCAATAAGTATTGAAACTACCCTGTACTAAAGCACTCATCAACAGCTATCATTTGTTATCCATATTCTATAAACACATTCTAGGGGTACCCGCGTCCACGTTCTCGCTTATATTTCGAGACCATAGGGTACGAAAAATACCCCGTTTCAAAGTACTCATAAACAGCTTCTATTTGATACCCATATTTTACAAGCATATCCCAGGATACACAGGTCAACGTTTTGATCTCAAGACCCTAGCCGGAACGGGGATAAAAATTATCCTACGTCTGTCTCCTGGTTCTAAGCTACTCCTTCGCCAATTTTCAGCCAAATACATTCATCCGTTCCTTCCTCTTCAATCACTCTTTATCTATAAAAACAAGCGCATCAAAATCCGTTGCGTATTTTTAAAGGTTTTAGCATTCAAAGGGACATAGGGACAGAAAAAGGGACTTTGTTTTCTACTATGTAGTGATGTACATCCATGCATACCTATAAACCTACGCACGAAGTTAAATAACGCAGCGAATGCTATATATGTACGTATGTGTCGCATCATGTCTCACTCAAAAGCAATTAGCGCGCACAGTTGACACCGAACAACTACACGCACGCATTTTTTGGTAAAAATGTTACTTTTGATTCAAGGTTCAAGGTTCGATTCGAAAAACAATTGTTACTTTTGTTTAAAGAATTTGGCTGATATAATAAATGAATTAAGTATTTTTTTTTTTTTGATGCAGATAGAAGGTAAATATTTCAAAATTTTACTGAAAAGTAGAATTTTTTAAATCCATCCATCCGTTTATGCGTTATAGCTGTGTAAAGAAAAATTTTATGATATTTTACTACATTTTGGCAAGTTGCCACGCCCCTATAATATATACCTGCAATTAATATTAACTGTACCATATCACGTGTCTAAGCTTTCAAATGCAAACAAGTAAGGAAGGCTAAGTTCGGGAGTAACTGTACATTACATACTCAGCTGAGAGCTTTGGAGACAAAATAAAGGAAAATCACCATTTAGCAAAATGAACCTAGGGTAACCCTGGAATGTGTTTGTATGACATGTGTATCAAATGAAAGGTGTTAATGATTATTTACAAGATAGTGGGCCTTAGTTATATAGGTGGATGCCTTTTCGAGATATCGCAATAAAGGTGGACCAGAGGTGACTCTAGAATGTGTTTGTACGATATGGGTATCAAATTAAAAGTATTAATGAGGGTTTTAAAAGGGAGTAGCCCTTAGTTGTATATGTGAAGGCGTTTTCGAGATATCGACCAAAATGTGGACCACGGTGACCCAGAATATCTTCTGTCATGTCTGTACCGCTAATTTATTTATATATGTCATACCAAAAACAGTATTCCTGCGAAGATTCCAAGGGCTTTTGATATCGCCCTGCAGAACTTTTCCATTTTCTTCTACTTAATATGGAAGGTGTCACACCCATTTTACAAAGTTTTTTTTAAAGTTATATTTTGCGTCAATACACCAATCTAGTTACCTTGTTTCATCTCTTTTTTCATATTTGGTACAGAATTATGGCAATTTTTTCATTTTGCGTAATTTTCGATATCGGAAAAGTGGGCGTGGTCATAGTCGGATTTCGGCCATATTTTATACCAAGATAAAGTGACTTCAGATAAGTACGTGAGCTAAGTTTAGTTAAAATATATCGTTTTTTGCGCAAGTTTTCGTGTTAACGGCCGAGCGGAAGGACAGACGGTCGACTGTGTATAAAAACTGGGCGTGGTTTCAAACCGATTTCGCCCATTTTCACAGAAAACAGTTATCGTCATAGAGCTATGTCTCTACCAAATTTCAGAAGGATTGGTAAATTTGTGTTCGACTTATGGCATTAAAAGTATTCTAGACGAATTACATGAAAAAGGGCGGAGCCACGCCCATTTTGAAATTTTCTTTTATCTTTGTATTTTGTTGCACGATATTATTACTGGAGTCGAATGTTGACATAATTTACTTTTATACTGTAAAGATATAAATTTTTTGTTAAAATATGACTTAAAAAAATTGTTTCTAATTTTCTATTTTGCGTCATAAGGTCAACGCACCTACCAAGTTTCATCGCTTTATTCGTCGTTGGTAATGAGTTATCGCACTTTTTCAGTTTTTCTAAATTTACGATATCGAGTGGATTTCGTTCATTTTGAACAGCAATCTGAGATGAGCGCTCAGGAACCCAAATACCAAATTTCATCAAGATACCTCAAAATTTACTCAAGTTATAGTGTTTACAGACGGACGGGCGGAGGGACGGACATGGCTATATGAATTACTTTTCTCACCCAGAACATTTTGATATATAGAAGTCTGTATCTATCTCGATTAGTTTATGCCATTACGGATTACCGCTATGCGAACAAAGTCAATATACTCTGGAAGCTCTGCTCAGCTGAGTATGAAAACCGTTTTAAAATCGGAGTATTCTGTGTGAAGTTATGTGCGTACTTGGCATTTAGCGACTTTATTTTATAAGATTTATAGATAGATTATATTTTAAATTCCATTTTTAGAATAGTTTTTTCAGCACTTCTTTGGGATGAAATTCACAGTTTTCTTGGTTTTTATATAGAACAACACCACAAAGTGCGGTTTTCACAACAACATTTTTTTGTGTGTGGTCTCTATCTTTTCTTAAATTTTTTCCAAAGCCAATGCATTCTGTGGGTGCTTCTCAACCCTTAATAAGTGCGCATCCACCTTGTTCATAGGGCACACATAAGTGATCAGGAAATATCTATCTGTTTGTTAGCAATGGTGAGGTTAAATAAGCTCACCTGTCAAAAGGACAATAGAGGTTATGACCATTTCAAAAAGATCAATTGGCTTATTACAACTTCAAATGGTTATAACGTTTATTTGTTTTATAACCTTCCTTAACTTTGCCATATGGCCATTTATGAAGTATAGTTTGACGTTAAAATGATTTCGATAAAGATAACATAACCATAAAAAGCAATGAAGACGCGTTTTTCCTACTTCGTAGCCTTCATCCAATTTTTTAATAAAATAAGACCAAAATATAGAAAAACGAACGCCGCAGGCGAAAGTTTGTAGTAAAAATCGCGTGACATACCAGTCGATTATTTATTAGCGATTGTTTTACAAAACAACTTTTGCTAATCATCGCAAGGGTGCAGAAATGGCAGACCATACTATACACGTGTACACCGATGCTTTAAAGTTAATGGAAGTAGTCAGGTTTACTGTAGACCCTACAGGTCACTAGATCACTGCAGCATCTTTCAGGCGGAAATGCTAGCCGTGAAAAAGGGAGCAAAAATTCTTAAAATGAAAATCGACACTGATGATGGACCACGCCGAAACCGGTTTGTCTCGAAACCAAATTTGACAAGGAATGACGGAAAATCGTTCCAATATATGTACATAATTTATCCACCATGTCGGAAAATCAACAAAACAAAATAAGTTCCGGAGAAAGCGTGTTTAATCCACAGCCGCATAAATGTTTTTATTGATAGTCAGGATGCGAGCAAGGCAATAATCTCAAACAGAACCTCATCAAGAAATGTCTTGGATTGCAATGAAACATCGAAGAGACTATACCCAGGCCGGACAATACACTTATACTGGGTTCACGGTCATAAAGGAACAAAAAGTAAAGAAAAGTTGAGTTGGTGAGAGAGGGTGCAGCACTCAACGAATCGAATGTAGATGTCCCAATTCGTCTGGAAGGAATCAAAAGGGGTCAAGAGTTGCATATGATCCATCAAGCAAGAAAGGCGTGGACAAAAGCGAAGGGGTACAAAATTTCTAAACTCACTTTGTTGGAATCACAAAGTTCCTTATGTCTCTTAAGAGACAAGGCTTAAGACTCACTTACTTTTCAAAAAGTCATTTATCAAGAGTTCTTTTAGTACGAGCTGGCCGGTCGCTGAGGACCGACCACACATAGACTAAATCAGTCCAAACTATTAATATTAATTCGCTTAACGACCAAACTGAAAAACCCGGCATGCATATATACAGTAGCGACGGAGATAGTCATAAAATCTAATTTCGATTTTCGTTTAACGGCTTACAAGCATTAAGTTTTAAGATAATAACAAAAGCTTTTTCAACTAATCTCAATTTAAGTAATTGTATTTGAATTACTTTGGCTTGCATTCCTCTTTGGTTTCCTCAACCAGATAACTGTATTTTTTTTGTAAATATTCTGCCTTTTTATTTTTTTTAATTGCACAACCCTAATAAACTGCATGCTTTTGGGCTTTATTTAGACTCTTCTCTCTTAAAATAGTATGACCTGAATTTTCTATCTCAAAAATACCTTCATTTGTTTATCTCCTTAATCTGATTGGTATTTTCCGTTGAAATATTTCTTTTTTTACGTTCTTCACTATGCATTTACTTTTTCATATTCACTGCTATCATTTTATTTTCCAACTCGCACACTAAAGCAAATGAATAAAGAATGTGGCATCAGCACTTTTAAAATTTAATTTTCTTAGGTAGTCATTTTCATTCATTTCACTTTTATTATTTCCATTTGCTTTGTTACTTTGCACTTCGTACATACACTTGTACATATATACGTATGCAAGTTTATAATGGTGTGAGTATTTTGCAGTTGCACTTGTAAACATGCCCATTTTAACTTATTGCATTTCCATTTACATAATATATCGAAAATCTTTGCAATTACTTCGCATCTACCCTCCCTAACTCTTTTACAGCTTTTGAAGCTTTCTCCTTGTCCAACACTATCAGTTTCTAAAGTGCACAAATAAAATTTTCTCGATTTTTTATGAGATACTTCCGAACGTCGTAGCACTTAAAACTGGCTTCCTATTTTGTTCAACGTCAGTGGTGGTAAGTTGTAGACAAAAATATAAAAAAACTAATCAAATAACGTTAAAACTAGAAAAAACAAGAACACCTGCTGAAAATAACTTACATCGCATCTACTTGTGAACACATTTTACTCCAATTGCTTAGCAGACTGCAACAGCTATCTACTTCTTTTCACTCTAGCGCGCACATAAGTGGCGCCACCAATGTTTGTGTATATACACACATGCAACATTTACACACATGCTGTATCTTAATAGTGAAGCACCTGGCACTTGCATTGCCATCACAACTGAAAATTGTTTACTAGCTCTGCAATCATGTCGAATCACTAAGCACTCTTTTGCAGTTTTTTATGTTTTTGTCATCATAGTCTCATTTTCAACTACAATAACAATAATACAATATCATCAACATATCACCTTATTTTTTTAGTCCTTTTAGCGCAAATTTCATTCTATACGATTATGTTGAAGAAGCTTAGTATGTATGGTGTAAATGGCTTCCATTTCCAGCTTCAAAAAAATTGGCAAAGCTACTTTGTGGAAATAATTAGAATTTCTTTAGCATTTTGTAAAACTGTGTAGCTTACATACGCTCTTACAATAATTATTGTTGACTAGGTCGTGTGGAAGAATATAGTGTGGAACATATAGGGATCAAAATGGTGGCCTATGAAAAACAGCAATTCTTTCTCAGAAAATGTTATATTTTCAGAATACTTTTAAATAAAATTGACCACATTAGTGACTTTGAAAAGCTTGCATGCAAATTTGCGAAAGATCTCACCGTGGTGTGATGGTAGCGTGCTCCGCCTACCACACCGTATGCCTTGGGTTCGAACCCCGGGCAAAGCATCATATAAAATTTTAGAAATAAGGTTTTTAAATTAGAAGAAAATTTTTCTAAGCGGGGTCGCCCCTCGGCAGTGTCTGGCAAGCGCTCCGATTGTATTTCTGCCATGAAAAGCTCTCAGTGAAAACTCATCTGCCTTGCAGATGCCGTTCGGAGTCGGTATAAAACATGTAGGTCCCGTCCGGCCAATTTGTAGGGAAAATCAAGAGGAGCACGACGCAAATTGGAAGAGAAGCTCGGCCTTAGATCTCTTCGGAGGATATCGCGCCTTACATTTACTTTTTTTTTTCATTACCCATAGAAAATTATACAAAGCTTCTTCATATTATTATTCGAAACAAAGGTCCACGCCCATTGATTTCACTTTTTTTGACATATTTGTTTCCTTCTTGAAAAACTGAAACGGCATGAAACCAGCGCTTGAGGTTCAACCACAAAAATTAACTTAACAGTAACGAACATTTTCAAGCCTTTTTAGAAGAGATTATTCGGCTTCTTATCGTTAACCACCGATATCGAACATTTATTTATTTATTTGATAGCTAATTATAAAAAAAAAAAAATTGGTAGCACGCTGATTAGAAATCGATAACATTGCGTTTTTAATAAGAAAATCGATAATTTCTCGATAACGTGCTCACTAGAAATTGTTCATTCTTTAATAACCAATCTAAAGCTATATGAAACCAAATTGATATCCTTTTGATAACATGTAGATTAATCTCGTTAATAGTAAATAACTGTTTAATAACAAATCGATAAATTTTCGACTAATTTCTGAAAATAGAATTTAAAAAAATCCGATAGAAAATGTAAAACGTATTGATATATATTTAATAAAGTGTAATTTAATTAAATCTCATTAAATTTGCTTTTATTTTATTCCATATATTATCTATTATTTACTTTACTGTATTTTTTCTTCTAATAAATTAATTTAGTTTATCTAGTTTAATATTATTTATTTTATTTTGTTTTATTTTAATTTATTTTATTTTCTTAATTTTATTTTATTTATCTTTATTTAATTTAAATTAATTAATTTTTATTTTATTTTATTTTATATTAGGGCACAATAGAGCAATGTTCCCAGTGGAATCCTCAATTAATTATCTATTTATTATTTATATTTTATTTTATCTTATTTTACTTTATTTTATTTCATTTTATTTTATTTTATTTTATTTTATTTTATTTTACTTTATTTTATTTTATCTTGATAATGTTGTTTTATTAATTTGTTCCTACTTTGCTGTTTTTTATTTCATATAAATCTTACCAAATAATGTGGAAAGATGTAACAACCATCTAAATCCTAAAATGAAGCAAAGCTTATCTTTAACCTGAATACTTACAGAGGCTACACTTACACTTATGCTAACGCTTGTGCATACACCTTACTTTTACATTCAGGAACCGTGTGCAAAAGTATTTTCACATCACGAAATATTCTGCATATGAGTACTTGTCAGGAGTCATGTTTTTTTGTTTTTTACTGAATAGTTTTCCTATTTTCAAGGTTATTATTTCACACGTACGCACAAAATCAATAAATACCAGGCGCAATAAACTCCGAAGAAATTTAAGACCGAGCTTCTTTTCCAATTCGCAGAACAAGACCTACATGTTTTAAGCCTACTCCGAACGGCATCTACAAGGCAGATGAGCTTCACTGAGCGCTTTTCATGACAGAAATACACTCGGAGACGAGGGCAACCCCGCTTAGAAAAACCTTTTTCTACATAATTGAAAAAACTTGCTTTTTTATAATGCTGCTTTGCCTGGAACTTGAACCCAAGATGTTAGGTGTGGTAGGCGGGGCACGCTATAACCACACCACGATACGCACATAGCCATGTTATTTAAGCAGATATACATAGAGCGATATAACGAAGCAAACATATTTATATGGTGAAAAAATTGCTAAAAATACATATACACCTAGATGGATACATTCGTTTAAGTAAAAGTATGTAACCCTCATGTTTTTGTAAACATTAAATCACATTTTGTAACGGCTGCCATGGCGTATGAGTAACATTTGGGTAAATGTGCAATGATTATGGACCGGAAATGTTGAATTCGTGTCACATGGCAACGTTTATAGTGATTATTCAAACTTGTTAATGTTAAAAAAATTATATGAACATTTGGTTAAACAAAAATATATACATATACATGTACGCTGGACTATTATGCTCTTAAAGGTGTTCACATTAAATTAAACTTTTTCAAAATTGTAATTCATACTTAAGATTTTTAAGAATTAATGAGCTTAACAACGGTAAATAATAATAGTTATTCAATTTTTATTTTTGGTTTTATTGGGAAACTGAAAAGAAGAAAACATTTACTGGCATATTGCGATGGCACCATTTCGAAAACCGCCACGTCATCATCGTCAGTCAATTTCGTAATGTTTTTATTTATTTCAACGGGTTTCACCGGGGATCGAACCGCGGTCATACTGCTGAAATCAAAATTAATAGGTACGCAGGTATTCTTAAATTTTCTTCCAAAAATTTGTTAATATTATGAACGAAACATAAAAATATATAGATATATAAACTGAGCACAATTTTATGTAAAGTACAACAAAAGTAGTTTTTCTTTTGCAAAGAATAAGAATTGTACAGCAAAACAATTTCCTTTTAAAAGGTTTTGATAAGATAATAAAAGAACACCCTTATAACCAATACTTATGCAAATAGGAATTGCTTCGTTTGAATTATTTTAGTTGGCCTCATGCTGTTTAAAAACTATCTGGGCGTTAAAAGGTGATTTTATATAAACACACATGTATACATATATACATATATATATATAAATTTATTAACAAACTCTCAACAACAAATGCACTCTATTACCAATAAATGTTTAATTGCTCTTGCATATGCGTCACAAAATGAAATATCACTAGCACAGAAAAAAAAATTGAAAACATGAATTAAGCGAGCATAATTCTTTGCAAGAGCAAAGTGTGACTAACAAAAAACGAAATACACAACTTGCAACAGTAGCCAACAATCAGTATAAAATTATATTGGGGTATTTATAATTGTCAGCTCGATGGTTGCAGTCAGTTGTTGTTATTATTATTGTTAGCTTGTTGCATATACAATTATTCACTGCTACTCATCAGGCACGGCTTCAGTAGTTTTTGCTTCAAATATAAATACAAGTGGTGTTTGCTACGTGTGTTGCATTCTAAGCATTTTTATTACTGTTGCTGTAGTGCGTGATGATGATAGTTGAACGCTTTGTTGTTAACACTAATTGCATTGTGAATTTTACACTTCCGGCAGCAAAAAATGCACACGCACATAAACGTGCGTCTATTGTTATGCATGAGTATTCGAGATTTTTACGTGCAAGGTCTAAAAACTCATATACCTGACAATCATTTTTGTTTTATATATTTTGAAGTAGGTAACAAAGCCTTTGTATGGCAACAATATGAGCTGAGTTCCAATGAACACTAATCAAGAGCCCGATAAAAATTTAACAAAAAGATTCAAGAACAACGTTGTGATCCCGATATTAATCAGTATAAAATTCGGAGCAGAAATGAACTATTTAATATCAGCCTTCGTGCGATGCTTATTATCATACTAGTTATAAATTTGTAACTGAAAATAAAGAAACATTTACTGGCATATTGCGATGGAACCATTTCGAAAACCGCGAACGTAATAATCATCAGGCAATTTTGTAATGTTGTCGCAATATGCCAGCAAATGTTTCTTTATTTTCAGTTTCTCTTAGAAAACATAATAATTGAAATTCAATTATTATAAGCCGGTGCTAAGCTCATGAATTCTTAAAATATATGTATAAACTGAACACACTATTAAACAAACATATATAAATTTGAAAATTTATTTTGAATTTTAAAGTTAAATGTAAGTTGGCGATTCCGGAAAAAAGTTTGTAAATAACAGGAGCACTCTTATGTTCACACATGAGTTGAGTGCTGCGAAATCTCAAAGTACTGATTAGGATCTTTTCTGTGAGATTTAATAGTGATCCCGACCTGAATGGCTCATAGGAACGCGCTAAATATATATGTGTATGCGTGTGTATGGACGCATATCTGTATCAAAGCCGTAGCATGTCAAAAGACTTGTTGTTACACGTGCAATCATAAATGTAAAATTAATGTATATGCCTGTCTATTATTATATACACTTTTAGATTTGTATGTGCTCCTAAAAGTAGGCAACACATTGTATAATACTAGGTGCGATCTATTGTTTGTGTGCTACTTTAAAGTCTGGAATATTTTCAACATTCTATTTCAACATAGAAACAAGAGCAAACTTTGATATAAAAATATGGAGAGATATTTTTTTTAAACGGGCGGTGCCGCGTGTTCTGTAGAAAAATAATTTATCTGAAATGAAATGTACAATTGAAGCTCACGCTGAGTATATAATGTTCGGTTACACCCGAACTTAGACACTTTTACTTGTTATTGAATAAAATAGCTGCAAAGCACTTTGAAAATAGTTAAAATAGTAGTTGTTGAAATTAATGATAGCATCGAAGAAATTGTAAATGGGGATGAAATAAGCGCAAATCACAGTAATCCATTTGAAACATTTAAATTTACTGACATTGTAGTGGACGATATTATTATTATCACAAAATCACTTAAAAACAAATATGGCGGCGACGAACTTTTATCGGAGGGTGTCTTTAAAGATGCCATGATATATACTGCTAATTTCTACAAAGATATAATTAACGAATCCTTAAACAGCGGTATTGTACCTAGTTACTGGAAAATTTCAACAATAATACCTGTGAAAAAAGTAAAAAATACAATGAAACCTGAGGAACTCCAATTAACACGTTACCTACAGATGAAAAAATGTGGAGACAGTGGTGAAGAATCAACTTGTGGCATACTTAGAGAAGCACAATGTGATTACCCCAGAACAATCGGGATTCAGGAAGAGCCATTCTTGTGAAACTGCGTTGAATATGGTAATTGCAGATTGGAAAGAAGACATAGCGGACAAAAAATTTACGGTGTCTGTCTTCTTGGATTTAAAACGGGCTTTTGAAACTGTCGATAGATCTGAGTTATTGGACGTTATGTTTAAAATTGGTATAAGGGGAAAGGCGTTGGAATGGTTCCGGAGTTATTTGGGTGACAGAAAAAAGAGAACGATAATTGGAAAGGAGGTTTCATCAGTGGTGGATGTTAACACTGGTTTACCACAAGGCTCGGTCTTGACGCCAATATTGTTTACATTGTATATCAATGATATCAAAATATGCTTAAAATATTGTAAAATACGTCTATTTGCGGATGATGCATTGCTTATCATAAGTGAAAAATATGCAGAATGTGCCATGCTGAAAGTACAAGAAGACCTGGACTCGCTATACAAATGGTTATGCCTTAGAAAACTGAAATTAAAAAACTAAGTTCATGATATTTTGTAAAAACACTAATATCATAGGTAACAACAGTTTAAATAATTTTACGCTGAAGGTAAAAAACATGGAAATCCAAAGAGTAGACAAAATTAAGTATTTAGGAGTTTTGATTGATGATAATCTAAATTTTGGAGAGCATGTAACTTATCTGGAAAGGAAAATTGCACAGAAAATAGGCTTCATGTATAGAACATGTAAACATATCAGTCAAAGTCATAAAATATTGGTTTATCGTTCAATTATTGAACCACACTTTATTTATTGTCCTACTATTCTGCTATTAAGTAATGATATATATATTAAGAAACTTCAAATACAGCAAAACAAGGCAATGCGATTTATTTTAAAATGTCCTCCAAGAACGCCAAAAATTGTAATGCTCAATAGATTAAACTGGCTTAGTATTAAACAGTCAGTTAGTTATTTCACATTGAAATTTATACAGCATCCTAGGATAGGAATGTTACCGAATTACCTGAGTAGTAAAATACATTATAATCATGAAATCCACAATTATGGAACTAGAAATTGCAATAATATAAGACTGCCTAGAATAAGAACTGAGTTCGCCAAAAGGTCTCTTGAATATTTAGGGTATAAAATGTACAATGAGTTACATTCTGATTTGAAAGACTGTGAAAATATTAGTAAGTTCAAAGAAAAACTGTTTTTATATTGTACGTCACTAAATGTGACATGAGTATTTATGCTAATCTCTTATTTTAACCTAAACTAGGTCTTAAAGACCGTAATAATAAATATATAAATAAATAATCTTTGGTGCTATTCACTAGAGCGTTCTTGAAATGTTTGCTAAGGGGTACCATGCATTAAAATAAGCTTATGCTTAGAGTTGCAGCGCGTTAGTTCAGCTCATGTCCCTTAATTTGTAATACATAAAGTTGGGACAAAAACCAATGAACTCGAGCTCAAGGTGATAAAAGCAGACCTGTTAAATTTGAATTAGCATTAGTAATAAATTAATTAGATGCCTATTATAATGGCCAATGATTAGTTCAACTGTTTTCCGAAAAAAACAATTACTAATTGATTACCATTAGAAAAAAATCAAAAAAATAATAATTTTTTCCGATTATTGAAAAAAATCAACAAAAAAAAAAAAAATAATCCAAATGATTACTTTTGATTTTTTCGATTATTTTTTATTTTTTTTTTGATTTTTTTTTTATTTTTTTTATTTTTTTTTTGATATTTTTTCCGCTTTGTTGAAAGAAAAATGTTCGTTTGTTGCATGCACGGGAGAATTTCTACATACAAATACATTTTAGGATACAATAGTAAATCGTAAGCGCTTATCGAGGCGAATATATACATGCAACATATAGGGCGAATAGTATATGAGCGTTGATCTAAACATATTCTCCGGTAAGTATACACACATCTGCATATTTTACTACACTCATTTTATAAAATAATGTGGGATCGAAAACGGCGGTTTTTCTAATTACCCAGACAATATGTAAAAAAATGTTGGATAGGTTGGCGTCCAAAAGCTTTCTTTAGCAACGACCTTTATGGTTTCATCCTTAAGTCTAGCCAATTTTGTATATCCAAAATATATATATATCCACTATTTTGGATTACGTTATGGCTAGGCACTGATTATTTTGTACATACAAGTACATCCATGAGGAGCTTGGGGTCGCCAGAGCCTCGTCTGTTAGTGAAACGGGATTCGCCGCTCGAAGGTGAGGTTGACAATTGGGTTGGAGAAGCTATATATTACGCTACACAACCCCTTGAATCCCGGCGCGTTACTATATTTTCTACTCGTTTAAGACTGTTTATGCCATTTATTGTTCATGTCGAAAATTGGTCGGATATGGTCGAAAGTGGTATCAACGGATGCGCATAACTGCCAGTTATAAGAAACTAATTGCGAAATTTAACTCGTTCTAAAAGTTCAAAAGTTATTTACAAAAACAGGCGTTTTCGATGTCTGCTTAACACGGACTTTCCATCACCCAATTCACCAAGTTTTTAAAACAAAACACTAAAAGAAAAGTTATATAATAAATTTATATGCTCACTTTGCATATTTTTTCAAAAAACTAATAATGAACAATGAATTCAAATAAAATGACCCAAGGCATTTCAAATTGTTTTCAAATCCTCAAGTTGTAAAAAAACCAAAATACCCAAAAAAGGTGCCGATTTTTTTTTTTTTAATATTATATTGCGATTGGCTGAAAGAATAATCGAAATCAGTGATGCAAAATCCTTTAGCAGGTTCTAGGGGCATAAATTGAAATGATTCTTTCCTCATACTTAAGTTGAGGATATATGTATTTATGAGAAGGGTTTGAAAAATCGCTTGGTCTTATATTCAAACATCTGTTGTTTATTTGCGAAATTACACAATAGCGTCTGAAATTTTAATTTTGATTTTCACACTTCATCTTTCAACACCCAAGACTCCCGGTTTGACATTTCCTAAAGTTGGCGGTCCTATCCAAAACTAGTCTTTTGAAGTGAATTACATTGATTACAGCCTATCAACCAAGTTTAAATATCAAATACACGTTACGGCTCCTTTTACAAATGTGAATACGTAGGCACATATATTTACCAGGTGATGCTCTGTCCTTCGCAAGAACACTCAAAGTGATGAACCAAAATCTTTCCGAAGACAGTCGAACTAATGACTGTCTGAGTTTAAAACATGCCTGAGTTTAAACAAACAAGTCATTATTGTTATAAATTGCGTATAAAATACGGATGTGAGCTATGTCAAATGTGTCACAATTGTTGTAAACATTCTCTTTTAAATATGTTTTTACATTTCTACATTACGACATATGCAAAAATGTTGAAACATGCGTTCGTTATTAACTTTATATTAAATTAATTTAGCCGCTACTTAAAATGGTTTTATAAATTTAATAGTTTCTTTGGTAAAAGCGAAAATGAAGGATTATATATTTATTTTTTAAATTAACTTAAATATTCGTTTTGATGGAAATTCAGCACTTAAAATATTTAATTCCAGGGTAAATATTTTGTACGCGTTTTTAAATACAAGCCACTCAGGTGAGGTTGAATAGGCCGCTTAATAAACAACTTACATAGACGTGTCCATAGTATTACCAGAATTTGTTTCAAGATGAAATGGAAAAATCCCGTTATAAAATAATTTCGACCTCTAAGCAAACACAAGAATTTTACAAGACATAGCATGTTAGCTGCCTCAACATTTGGCAACTTTGGCGCCATTATTAGTTGGAGCCTTGACCTCTCGAGCGCAGTACAGAAATACAGAATGCTTCCTTCTGTACCTCGCGCTTCCTACATTTGATGCCAAAAATGTTACAATCCGGTGCTTCTGTCTACGCTTTTCATGATTGATAGATTACATGCAGCTCCTGTCTCCTATTGATTTCTCTCAAACGGATTGGTATGTCTACTGTCGATTCGTCGAGTGCTGCACCCCCCTTTGTAGATAAATGTATGTTCTACAATTTTTATACTGAGGTGAGCAGAGCTCACAGAGTATATTAACTTTGACATCCATATAACAAAATCATCAGTATCGAAAAAAAATTTGATTGAGCCATGTCCGTCCGTCCGTCCGTTAACGCGATAACTTGAGTAAATTTTGAGTTATCTTGATGAAATTTTGGTATGTAGGTTCCTGGGCACTAATCTCAGATCGCTATTTAAAATGAACAATATCGGACTATAACCACGCCCACTTTTTCGATATCGAAAATTTCGAAAATCTGAAAAAGTGCGATACTTCATTACCAAAGACGGATAAAGCGACGAAAGGTGAGTAGGTGAGTTGAACTTATGACGGAGAATAGAAAATTTTTAAAATTTTGGACAATGGGTGTGGCACCGTCCACTTTTAAAAGAAGGTAATTTAAAATTTTTACAAGCTGTGATTTCCCAGTCGTTGAAGATATCACGATGAAATTTGGAAGGAACGTTACTACTATTACTATATATGTACTAAATAAAAATTACTAAAATCGGATGACGAACACGCCCACTTTAAAAAAAAATTTTTAAGTCAAATTTTAACAAAAAATTTAATATCTTTACAGTATATAAGTAAATTATGTCAACATTCAACTCCAGTAATGGTATGGTGCAACAAAATACAAAAATAAAAGAAAATTTCAAAATGGGCGTGGCTCCGCCCTTTTTCATTTAATTTATCTAGGATACTTTTAATGCCATATGTCGAACAAAACATTACCAATCCTTGTGAAATTTGGTAGAGGCTTAGATTCTAGACGATAACTGTTTTCTATGAAAAAGGGCAAAATCAGTTGAAGCCACGCCCAGTTTTTATATACAGTCGACCGTCTGTTCTTTTGCTCGGCCGTTAACACGATAACTTGAGCAAAAATCGATATATCTTTACTAAACTTAGTCCACGTACTTATCTGAACTCACTTTGTATTGGTATAAAAAATGGCCGAAATCCGACTATGACTATGCCCACTTTTTTGATGTCGAAAATTACGAAAAATTTAAAAAATGCTATAATTCTATACCAAATATGAAAAAAGGGATGAAACATGGTAATTGGATTGGTTTGTTGACGTAAAATATAACTTTAGAAAAAAACTTTGTAAAATGGGCGTGACACCTACCCTATTAAGGAGAAGAATATGAAAAATGTTTGCAGGGCGAAATCAAAAGCCCTTGGAATCTTGGCAGGAATACTATTCGTGGTATTAAATATATAAATAAATTAGCGGTACCCGACAGATGATGTTCTGGGTCACTCTGGTCCGCATTTTGCTCGATATCTCGAAAACGCCTTCACATATTCAACTACCACCACTCCCTTTTAAAACCCTCCACCTATAGAACTATGGCGCACTCCCTCTCAAAATACTCTTTAATACCTTCCATTTGATACACATGTCATACAAACACATTCTAGGGTTACCCTTGGTTCATTTTCCTACATGGTGGTTATCCCTTATTTTGTCTCCATAGCTCTCAACTGAGTATGTAATGTTCGCTTACATCTGAACTTAGCCTTCCTTACTTGTTATATTTTGTTTTTTAATAAATTTTGTCCACACTCTGGATTAGTGCAGAATTTCGTAATTTTTTTTTAAATTATATTTTAAACAATTCTACTGAATTTCAACTTCTTGTTACTCTTTGCATCACAGAATGTCTGGATTGATTGGACAATTTATACAAGTTTTTTTTTTTTTTTAAGAAGGAAAATAAAGAAAGAAAAACAAATGTATAGTATAAAATTTAATATATATGCATATAATAAGATTGGAAGAAAACTTTGACTTCTGTTTGTTCGCTGCTGTATTTATGCATATTTAAGTAGAAGTATGCACACATCAATGCAAGTTTACAAAATATATATTTATTCAAATTTTTCGAACTTAACCAAAGCCACCCCAATAACCTTGAGCACCCAACTCTAAAACCACATAAAACAAAAGAGATGTATAAATATACACACATATGCATTTGTGTATTCATTAGCATTCATATTGGTTGGCGACTTTTAAAATAGTCATTCATCGTAATCGCCTTAAAAATTCAACTGACAATATCAGTCAGCTCACACTAATAATAAATCATACTCACTGCATATCTTCTTTTTTTTGTTTTTGTAGCTTTCTGTAAGAGTACTGAAGTATAAAAAAGGTCAACATTCCAAAGCAAATAAAACAAATGTACAAAGAGTAAACTACTATTCGACATTCATAACCAGATATAAACGACGACGAAAATAAAAATGCTACTCTAACTGTGTTACATATGGAATTTTTAGCTAAAAAAACAAAAAAAAAAACCAGAAAAAGCAATAAACAAGCCGAGAGGAAAATTTTTTTGTAAGCGAAATCTAACATTTGCATGTGTATATGTGTTGGCGTGAGTAGGCCCATTAAGCAATTCGCATATGGCCGACTTCATTTTACTCTACTAACACATTGAAAGTTACAATTTTATCTCCCTTCTTTACTTGTGTGATAAATTGTTGAAGTACTGAGTTGACAAAAAGAGAGTAGAAAATGCTCGTGAAATAAAGTGAGTGGAATGAAAATCATGAGAATTGTTTGCTGCAAAAATTACACTACATTGTCGCTTTTGAAAATATTTCCCTACGATTGTCTAGAATGGATTAAGATCAAGTTTTGCTATACACTTCTGTTTCGGCTTATGGCCTTTAAAAAATTTTAAAAAAGATATAATAAGACCACGCATTAGAACGTATCATAAAAATAAAAAAGGGGTAAACAAAAACGTTTATAAACCGATCCTTATATATATGTAGAAAAATATACAGAAACATTTTTAATTTTAATTTTCTAATATGCTTTATGGCTTTAGTTTGCTGGTTTTCTTTATGAGCCAAATGAAAAAATCTAGCGGTGTGAACTTATGCCGAGCCATACTTCGTTCTTCAGCTTATTGGAGTTCAGAACCCGAATCTGACTTAAAGGTTGATACTTAGAGTTTTGCAATGCAAATTGAAAATATTTCAAAATTCCATTTCACTTGCGACTTAAATAATCCCTCTTTTTAAAATTCGTATTCCTGTTTGATACAGCTAAGCCCAGCATGATATAGCTTAGCCTGTTCTTACATTTCTTTTATTAAAAAGTCCGTTTAAGAGCACCTTAACAGAGATCGAAGTGGGTCAAGCTAAAGGATAACTATAATGAAACTTTGTGGCAGCCCTACTACTTAAATTTATTAGTAATTTGTTTTCCATATATGTTTTTTGCAGGTAAGGTTAAGTTAAACTGGCCATTCAATAAAGATCACACATGTACTGATTGTATCCATAGTGTTAGCAGGACTTTTTTTTGACGACCAAACGAAAAATTCCAAACTAGGTACCAGGGCTTATGTTATAGAATAGCTCCGTTCTCTTAGCAAATACTGAGGACTTAGTTTAAGTGTTTCCTAGGGATATGGCATCTCTGCTGCTCCTAGTATCTGGAGCCTTGATATTGAGAACGCAGCAAACGAACACAGAATGTGCTCTAGCCTTTCTTCCTGTAGCTCACTTTTAATACATCTGCTGTTTCTGACGAGACCTTAATTATGAGTATGTGGCGCCAGAAGGCAGTTTCCAGTTAGTGTGAGTCTCTTTAGGTATATGAGGAATTTGAGTTACATAAGTTTTGTTAAAAAAATAAATAATATATAATAAGTAAATTTATAAATTTTCATTAAAAGTTTGGATAAATCACCTATTATTAGAAGCAGATATTTGAAGGCTGCGTGTCATAGTAAGAAAAACTTCTACACTGAATAACAATATTTTTAGCTATGGCGAAAGTTCGCTCAAGCACTTTGCCATAAACCATGGTCGCTTGAAGTGGCTTCCGCGTATTTAGAAAGCTATTCTTCTAAAAGTGTTGTATTAAAGGAGCCAAAAACCTTTCTTTTGACACCACTCTTATGGAATATTTTGAATAGAAAGTAACGCGCAGTTTCTTTAAATTTAAAGAAAATTGCATCGCTTTGTGGGGAGGCTATGATATGGGATTAGAAAATTTGATAAACCCAGCAACGGACTAACGATAGTATCACAAGGTTTGATATTAAATTGTCCTTTATGTAATCCTTAAGTATAAAATATCGGAAGAATCCCTAAAAAATTCCATAGTATATCCCAAACTATCGTGAAATACTCTAAAAGACATCGCAAGTTGATATGTATCTAAAAAAATATCGATATTGGCAGTACGTTACTGGCTGTTAAAACTGCAACTTTCCGGAACGTATTAAGTTCTTATCACTCAAATATATATTCAAGACAACCATCTGCATTTTTGCAAATAGTTGAGTGGGTGTAAATTTAATGCAATTTGCTTTATGCAGAGTGAACTAAAATTGGATTTAATTCATTTTCTCGCATATTCCTGGGGCCAAGATATGCGCCATAATGCGTGGGGAGGAGGCGATGTAACTGTCAGAGGTGAGCTTCTATTTTGCTACATACTGCAATGTAATTTTCAGATAGCCAACACGGGTAGTGTCCCTCAAATATTGGCCCAATATTCAGCAATGTGCTCGATATAAAATTGAGCTTTCAACGTGATATATGTAGCAAGCTATATGTCTTTAATTGGCCATCCTTCTTCGACCTTATGTATATAAGCTTCAGCATCATCCTAATTAGTGTAAATAAATTTAGAAACCCTTGGCCAACGAACTGAACCAAATTCCAGGAATATGTTGAACCGAAACTAGGACAACACAGGACAACAGAGGTTTACATTATTAAGAAAATAGATTAAATCATTAATTTTCTATAGAGGACGCTCATAAATGCGTACAGCAGAGCTTGTGCCTTGAGAAGATTCAGAGGAAGAGCAAAGCCGATATGGTGGAGCAAGGAGCTAATTTTTCTTAGAAGACAGGTAATAGAAAAGTTTAAGCTGACAAAAGGCGTGGAAAGCGAAGCGTGCAAGACAGGAATGGGGATATTTTAAAGTTCCTTAAGCATTGGAGTTTCCGGGAAAAATTCTGTGCGGACATCGAGTGCTCCACTGAAACAGCGCGCTTGAGGAAAGTCCTAGCAGGAATAAGCGTAGTCCAAGGAGTAATAAATAAAGGGAATGGGACATGGTCACGTAATAGTCCCTTTAGACGCTTTTCGATACACATTTCCCATTGGCAGGGTATTCAGAAGAGCCAGCAGCTAGAACTTAAATTTCGATCACGGAGCGGTTAATGTCGGGCTTTGTGGCTAATACCAGGTTCGAATGTGCGGTGATGATTTGCTCTAAATCTAAATCGCCGGGCCCAGATGCCTCATTCCCTGCCATGCTGCAAGTTTCATGTAGAGAGTAGTAAAATAATATTCGACGGGTTCAGTATTGATAAAGCTAAAGATATTTGCGATGATGACCACAATTGAGTTCCCAAAATTTGTAAAAAATTTAGATATTTGACCATTGTTTGATATCTTTTAACATAATATTGATTTTTTCGAAAGTTTTGTATGCATACAACAAACTTCTTTTTCACCGAAATCGGAAAGTTCAAAAAAGTTTACTTGGGGACATCATTTTTGTGGCAAACTATTTTAAGATTTCAATATTTAGTAATCGATCAAATTAACAAAGATTCAACTAAGATCACATATGTGATTCATACATGGCGTATATGTACGGAATTTTTTTATGAACAGTTCATCCAATTATCGAATGTCGATTTTGAAAATCGAATAATCGTTGAGTTGGTATTGTTCGAATAATCTTACAAATAAATCATTCGAGTAATGAGATTCGATTAAAAAAAAATAAAAATCTTAATCGAATACTTGAAATATTCGAATATTTTTATAAATACATAAATGTTATTCGTTATTTCCGCTGAAATTTTTACTAAAATACTTAAACTTCATCCAACCCTCTTGAAATAACAAGTATTTACTTTTCGTAGAATTTAAGCTGACTTATTTACTTAGTTTAATGAACCGTGATAATTCTCATTTAACTCACTTTTTACTCTTTTGCAGGTGTGAAAGCGTTTCAAATACCAGAAATAAATATTCAATCGGTAAATGTGAACTATATTAACAAGGCTCTGCCTCTATAAATCTTTTTTAAAGTAATAACGAGAATATGAGTTAATCAAAAAGAATAAAAATTGTGCAAAAAACCATAAAAATAAAATCCGCAACGTGCACAAGTCAAAGTTGAGCCTGTTGGGCTGCCTGAGTCTGAATCAGCAACAACAGGCGCATGGAGATGTAAGGCTGCAAAGTAATCCATCATCAATTCGAGGTAAATCGACGACAAAAAAAAGCTGCTCATTCAAGGAAAGACAAACGACATTACGCAGCGTAATAACTTCGTAAAGTGAAACCAATTAAAACGAGCGCGCGTGATTCCAACATAGCCAAGCTATAGACGCAAGCTGGAGACATAAAACATACATACACACATACAAAGCGATTGTAGTACATATTCGCTTAGCTCAGAGCAAGTGAAAATGTAAATATAAAATAAATATAAAAAAAGACAGAAGAACAAACAACGGAAATAAAGCTTAAATAAAATCCGTGAACAGTAATAGCGACGACGACAGGATTCGCGTTTGTGTTGTAAAATCTATAAATAATCTGTCAGTTGTAAAAAAAATTGTAGATATAACCGAATAACGTACACGCCAAAACACAGAGATGTTGTGTAAATTGCTTAAGTGAAAACGACAGATGTGGTAGTGGAACTGTGAAATGGATACAGAAGCGGGCGTGTTTTCATTTTGAATTGTTGTTTTTTTGTTGCAATTTGTTACTGTACATCGATTCGTAGATATTGCTGCTATAACAATAAAGTGAAAAACCAAAACATCAATTTAACGCTATAAACAACACAGTAGTGAAAACAGCTACAGTCCATTTAGCGATAATTACAATAACAATAACAATTATAATAACCTCGTTACAAATAATGAATACAACAAGACGCTGCCGTCACCTCGTCCTTTCGGCTAATTAAAATTCGTAGAAAACTGTTAATGAAGTGATTAAACGCCTTATTTAAGTACATATGCATGTGTGCGTATTGTGTCTGTATTTGTACATGCATGCATGTTAATTTGTTTATTTCCGCAGTAATTTTCTTTACACAAAAATCATACGCTTTAACAATTATTGAATAGCTCCGCAAATGTGTATAATCAATAGAGTTGAATTTTGCATTTTTTATAGTAAATATTAACTACGTAGTGCAAAAGAGTTAATTTTTACATGCATTTTTTCATATACTTTATTTAATGTTTCTCAGTAATGAAATTTCTAATTAATAACGAAAGAAAAAGTTGTGGTAGCATAATTTTATAAAAGAGTTTTATTTACAAAATCAACGCACATATCGAGTAAACGTACAATAAAAAAAATAATAATAAACAAATTTAATTAAAAACAAATATTAGTCACGCAAATTGTTAGTTAACTAATGACATTTTTACAACATTGACGTTAAAAAACTTGCAAGTGAAAACAACAACAAAATGACAAATTGGATCCTGATACTGCTAGCGCTGCTCATGTATGCCGGTAAGTTTTGTATAATTTTGCTTTATTTTAAAAATATTTACAAATTCTTTGTTTTTATGGAATAACGAAAACAATTTATTATTATTATTATTTATTTAATATAGTAATCTTTGAAATACAATGTTTCTTACAGACTACATAATGAATTAGATAAATTTACAAATTAGATAAATTTACATTACAGAATAGTGTACAGAAGATTTAAGAAAGCCTGTTTTGTCATTGTGAAATCAATGACAGTAGTTTCTGACAAAGTATTAAATGCTCTCAAAGAGCGCACCAAAGGTGCATTTCCAGCAAATGTCGTTTTTACTTTGGGTAGATAAAATGGATAAGATACACGAAGATTACGTCTAGGGACATTGAAACATATTTTATGCAAGAGATATGGGCAATCAAAGATGCCTTGAATCATGCTAAATGTAAACGTTAAAGACAAGATAGATCTACGGCTTTCCAGAGATTGCAAGTTTATCAGTTGAAGACGAGCTGTGTAGGCCGGAACCGGGTTTTCAAAATTCAGAAACCGTAGGGCAAATTTAAGGAAAACCTTTTGTACACGCTCAACCCTTTGAATCGGAAGTTGATTATAGGGCCTCCATACGAAGACAGCATACTCAAGATGCGAGCGCACAAAGCTTGTAAATAAGAGTTTCAAGGTATATGGGTCTGAGAAATTAGTGCTGTTACGACGTACAAACCCCAGAACTGAGTATGCTTTCGCGATAATGAAATTAATGTGGCTATTGAAAAAGAGTTTTGTGTCAAATATAACAGTTATTTAAATTACGTGACTGTATTTACATAGTTACTAATATTTACTCGTTGCTCTTGCCATACAAAAAAGTAAAGAACAGATTACATGTTTTGCTGCTGATTGATTGTTTTGCGAACACTTTGCAATTTTATCTACCCGGCAGCTCTATGCACCGATTTAAGCCAAATTTTTAACGATGTTTTCCAAAATCAATTAAAGCTGACTGATTGAAATGATTAAAATATAACCTGTAAGCAGTTTACAAAGCTTTCTGGAATCATAACACAAGTAATCCAAAAATGATTAGAATTACCTCGAGCCTATCCCTATTCGATCGTAAACAATTCTTCATGATGCCGCTATAGTCTCCAAAACATTCCACAAGAAGTCATGAAATGATATGGAAATAAGTTACAGCTGAGCTAAAATGGTTCTCGAAAATATCTTAAAAATTTGGAAACAATCCAGTGATCCTGAAACGGAATTAAAATAGTCACGAAATGATAATAAAAATAACACCGAAATCATACTAAACATAATCCCGAACAGTACTGGAATTATCCTGAAAGCGGCAATACATGATCACAAACTTTTTCCGAAATGATCCTGGGCACAATCCCATTTTTCATAAATCTTCTGACATCCAAGCCAATACAATTTTTTCAACAGTCCTGAAAACGTACAAAACCGATCCCGTAATAAGATCAAAATGATCCCGAAATATTTCCTTAAATAATTCCAATATGGTGCCACCATAGCTGTACATTAAATAATCACACAATTACCCCAGAATAGTTTTCTAATTATCTTGAAATATTCACGAGGAAAACAGTTCCGATATGTTCGGAAAAAACTATATAACCAAATTTGTAATACAGGAACGAGAAACAAAGGAACAAGAGTTCGAGACGGTTTTTCGAGAGATAGGCAAATGAGGCAACTGAGAGTATAAAAGCAGTGCAAGCTGGGGTGTAATGAATCAATTTGATTTTTACACGCATTAAGTGAAGCATGCGAGTAATTTAATTATGATATACTACTACCAAAGTAGTGTTGTAAATAAAGAAAATTTTGCTAGTGAGGGTAATCAAGATTTTCTTGAAATTCACTGTGTTATAATAAGGTAATCAAGTGAAGCTAATATAAGTTTGTTAAAAAAAATGTTTAAATTTATTTTAAATACCTGCAAGAAAACTGGTAGTAGGAAGAAGTCATTACCACAGTAACCGACAGCTTCAAAAATTAATTTTAGCTTCAGTCAATTTGTGCTTCAAGCGCATCATGTAGTATGCTATCTAAATTGAAGTTGTTTATTCACTGCACCAACCACATGCAAGCAAGGCGGTAGCACACCGTAGAGACTGCACACTCTGTTGTCGGTAGTTGGCTCTGCTTTGCTAAATTTTGTCTTTTCTGTTACTTTATTGAAACTTGTGCAACCAACTACAATAGCAAGCCCTACCAAGCACATGTAAAATAGCTTACAATTTTCTTATCGAGATTGTATGATTTATGCGCAAAGGCAGGAACAGCTAGGATATAATTACTTACCCGTGGTTATGTACAGTATTGTGCAATAGCTTAAAGTGTTGAGATAGCTTCGAGCTTCTAATTTTTAAAAATAAAATTTTCATAAAAATATTATACATACGTGACATCTATTATTAAAATCAGTAAGTTATTTGAGTGGCACGCTTTATTTAATTTAGTGAAAATATATGAATATAGATCTGGAATAAAAAAAAATAATTTCGCTTTATTTAAAAGTGCAGACTGAAGTTATAATATCGATACCGAATACATGGAAATGCGCAGGAGATAGCTCTTCTTATAGACTATTCCAAAGTGCAGAAGTCCTAGTGAAAACGATCGCTGAGATCGCCTAAATTTTCAGAAAAATGGTGCAATTGTGCGTGGAGAAAGTGCATCTTGATACTCATGTTTACACCCAAATGTTGAAAGTGTAACATCAGTTGATTTATGTGCCCGGAGAAGTTAGGTAACTTCCTTTTTCCTAAAAAGTTGTTTACTAGCCAAGCTAAATCATCCCATGCGTATTTTTCTGGTGATTTCATGCTGCTATTGAAATTTGCATCAAACATTATTTTTCTTATTTGTAGGCCCAGCTTTCACCTTTTCAGATTTCATTTATGGAAATGATTTAGAAATGTATTTGAAACATTCAGCAATTTTATCTAAGGCGTTTACATATTGTTTTGATTTTTGGGATAATTTCACTAGGAGTAACTCCTGTGGTGTATTCCTGTTATGCTTTACCACACAGAAATAGCATTCGCAGTGATGGTCCGTCGATTCACGCCATATCACGGTAGTGTGCTACTTGGAAGGAGGTCTTTTTAAACGGTTATATTTAGCTTGACTTGACTTTTTAATTAAAATTTAAGTAACTTCCAGATAAGCTACAAGCTTCAAACTTAGAATACAATTAAGAACCCGATGGCAATTCAATAATAAGAAAAAAACTTCGGTAGGTGGCGCATGGATCCAAATATTTCAAAAAATCATATTTGTGATCCGATTTGCTCATATTTGGAACACGTAATAAATACATAAATAGAAAGCAACCGATGAAAAAAAAACGCCGCCAGGTGGCGCATGGATCGAGATAGTCAAAAAAATCGTATTTGGGGTCCGATATGGACCATATCTGGAACACAAAACAAAATTTTAAGTTAAACGGTTTTACTGAAAGCAATACTTACATTAAGTAATAATAATACTAAAAGCTAGAAAATAATTAGGTAGGTACTAGGTACTAGTCATCACACTCCTCATCAATCTAGGGTGTTAATCAGAAAAATAAATAAAAGCGTGGCCGTGTCAAATTAGTGAGAAACCAAAGGAAATCTTCAAGAAATAGAGAAAAAGAACTATTTTGTCTACCAGTAAAATCAATAATCATATAACATCAAAAAATAGTTCTAAAACCATCAAACAAATTTTCAAATTAAATCATACTCGCCCCCTGACTCAAAAAATGTCTACTGCTGTTTCTATTAGCTCAATTTGCTCCTTATATGCCTTCAAGTAAAACTCTTTTTGGTGTTACATACATTTTCAACTTCTGCGGTACCTTATTTAGGTGGTTGTGTAATTGCTCGAACAATTTAAATATTTTTCGAAGCAAGTTGCACGCATTCGCTAGTGCTGGAAATTGTTATGTAACAACAAGAAAATAGCAAAATTACTTAGTTTTAACAAAAAGTTCAATTCTCCTGGAATCAAATTAATTGCTAGCAACTGTGGCTTAATACTTTTCAAAACGTAAAATAAACCACTAACGAAGCGAGTATTTTTGCACAATAATTCACGTGCTCACACATTCCGATTGCATACAAATAGGCGCTTAAGGCCATAATGTTCGCACAACAAAAGCATTGCAATAAAGTTTAATTACAACATTATTAGTATTGATGTATTTATGATCACTAACCGTGATTGCTTACATAATAATCTATAACTGCATTAGACCTTCTCAATTTTTTTTCTAAGAAATATTTTATGATAAACGTTCTTTTAATATTCGCATTGCACTTTTAGCAAAGCTAAGAATCGAGTATTATTTGAACCATTATTTAAGGTTACTGAAGCATAAATCTAAGACAGCTTTTAGGGTGCTCCAAGTCTCTTGTATTCTGCTGTGGTAACGGGGAAAAGTATTGGCAAGTCACGAAATGGTAAATATTTTGTTTTTGTTTTGCCTGCAAATAGAAAATACCACTTGTGTTAAAAATTGCCTCATTTGTGCTTATGTTAATTTGTTTGACTAATGTTAAGTTTATTAATTACTAATTACATCTTGTTAGGAAAAGAAGTCCTGAGGATAAAAACCCTAACACGCTAGAGGTGGGCGAAGTCGATAAGGACCTCAAAACCCTAAGGGAAAAAAGACAGGTGGAGGTCCCCGACGTCACCACGAACGTGGTAGAAGAGGACCAACCGCTAAATGGTGATGTGACTCGCACAGAGGAACACCCGGCACAACAGTCACGTGAGGCTGAGGGGGCCTCCAATACTCTAAACCAAAAGGGCAAGGAGAGGACAACGACGTCAAGACGAAGGTGCTGGAGGGGGACAAACAGCCCAATGGTACTGCGAGTCCTACAGATAAACCTCCAACGGGTGTGGGTGCGAGCTGTAATAATGGTAAGGAAACAGCTGCATTCATATATACTGCCTAATTACACCGCTGAGGATCTCGTAGCGGTGGCCGTTGAGCAAAAGAATAAGCAGGCATTTACCTGGCATCCTGCTACAAGGCCCATGCTGCGGAGGTTCCACCGATGGAGTGCAAAAGGTTAGTACAGGAGAAAGGGCGCTTAGGGCGGTTGATCATAGGCGCAGATGCAAATGCGCACCACATTGCGTGGGGAGGAGTAGATACGAACGAGGGAGGCGAATCTTTGTTTTGTTACATCCTGCAAACCTATTTGCAGATAGCCAACAGGGGAAATGTCCCTACATATATTGGTCCAACATCCAGCACTGTTCTGGATATTACATTGAGCTCCGAGCGTGATATATCAAGGTATGATTGGATGGTTCTTGATTGACCATCCTTCTCCGACCATGCGTATAACAGCTTAAACATCCCCCTAAAGAGGGTAGAGAAGGGAGGAACCTTTAGAAACCCTAGGTCAACGAACTGGACTAAATTCCAGAAACATGTTGAAACAAAACTGGGACAACCCAAAGAGGTTGCTAGTGTAGAGGAACTGGAGGAGTCGAATGAAATCCTAACAAGGACGCTTATGACTGCGTATAACAAAGCTTGCCCTCTAAGAAGATTTAGAGGAAAAGCAAAGCCGCCATGGTGGAGCAATGAGCTGAGTCTTCTAAGAAGACAGGTAAAAGAAATGTTTAAGCTCGCAAAGACCGCGGAAAGCGAAGCGTGTCGGGAAGAGTACAGGGATCTACTGAGCATCTACAAGCGTGAAATTACCAGGGCGAAGAGAAACTCATGGAAAAGTTTCTGTACGGACATAGAGTGCTCCAGCGAAACAGCACGGTTGAAAAAAGTCCTAGCAAAGGGAAACATAGTCCAGAGACTAATAAAGAAAGAGAACGGGGAATGGTCACGTAATAGTGAGGAATCCCCTGAGGTGCTTCTCGATACACATTTCCAATCGGGAGACGGTTTAGAGGAGCCAGCAGACATCACTCACACTTCGATCGCGGAGCTAGTAGTGCCGCGCTTGGTGACCGATACCAAGATCGAGTGGGCAGTGAAGTTTTTTTCTAATTTTAAATCGCCGGGCCCAGATGGTATATTCCCGGCCATGCTACAAGTCCCAAGTAGGGCGGTCGTGGAATGGCTTCAAATAATATTCGATGGGTGCATAAGACTGAATCATGTACCGCACTTTTGGAGAACTGCTCGTGTAGCTTTTCTAACAAAGGCGGGGAAGAACGGTCACGTGTATCCCAAAGACTACAGACCCATTAGCTTAACATCATATCTGCTCAAAACCTTTGAGAGGCTGATAGATGTGTACATAAAGTCCAACGTGGATGAAAAGCTGCTCTCCACAACACAGCATGCGTACACTAAAGGCAAGTCGGTAGAAACCGCATTGCATAGGGTGGTAATAAGCATAGATAAATCCCTGGAATATAAGGAGTATGCTCTAGAAGTCTTCTTGGACATTGCCGGGGCTTTCAATTATGTTGCAAAATGGGCGATTATGGATGGTCTTAATTACATTAAAGTACATCCTGCCTTAATCAGATGGATCGGCTGCATGTTAAATTGCAGGAAGATTACATCACAATGGGGATTGTACGAGGCCACGAAATCAGTTGACAGGGGCACGCCGCAGGGAGGGGTGCTATTACCTCTGCTGTGGACGCTGGTCTTCAACCAACTGCTCCGGCAATTCGATGAGGGGCCCGTAAAACTTACGGCTTACGCAGATGACGTTGCAATTGTCATAAGTGGAAAGTGGCTTCCAACGATTAGTTCTTTGATGGATCGGGCGCTTCGGGATATTCATACCTGGGCATCTAATGTCGGGTTGAAAGTCAATGCGGAGAAGACGGATATGGTCTTGTTTTCAAAGAGGTACAAGGTCCCAAATTGGACCAGGCCTAAGTTAGGAGGGGTGACCTTACAGGAGAAATCTTGCACAAAATACTTAGGAATCATCCTAGACAATTAGCTGTCATGGAAGCTTAACGTGGAGGAAAGGGTAAGGAAGGTCTCAACGGCACTCTATGCATGTAAAAGAATGCTGGGGTGTACGTGGGGCCTATCGCCATCCCTTTCTCATTGGGTTTTTACAGCGATTGTAAGCCGTATTCTATACTATGGAGTTCTTGTTTGGTGGAAAGCCACACAAAAAACAACATACCTCAAAAAATTAGAGGGGGTATGCAGACTGTCGATGCTTAGCATTACGGGAGCCCTGAAAACAACCCCGACGGCTGCACTGTATGCCGTTTTGCACATCCCACCTGTAGACCTGGTAGCAAAGAACAGATCGTTAACGACCGCAACCAGGCTCGGTGCTTCGGGGCAGCTTGAGCGCCGACCATATGGCCATATTAGTATAGCGTCATCAATCGCAAGACGAACAGACTACATGATTCACTATCTGCGCTTCGAAGGAGATCTTAAGGCCACAACAGAGGTGGACAGTTGGCGCAAGGGTGCGCAAATGGGGACGAGTCGATACATGTGTACACCGATGGTTCCAAAATAGTGGAAGGAGTAGGGTCTGCGGTATACTGCGCTGATCCGGAATTAAGCAGATCCTACAGGCTGCCGGATTACTGTAGCGTTTTCCAAGCGGAAATGTTAGCCGTAACCAAAGCAGTAGAAACCCTGGAAGAGAATAGCATAAGCTGCAACCGTGTTAACTTTTATATTGACAGTCAAGCAGCAATTAAGGCAATAATCTCGCATAGCACAGCACCGAAATGCGTGTTAGAGTGTAAGCAGTCTCTGGAGAGAATCGGGACAGGGAGAAGCATACATCTATATTGGGTCCCAGGGCATATGGGAATAGATGGGAATGAAAAAGCGGACGAACTAGCTAAAATGGGCGCATTCCTTGAAGCTTGCACCGTAGATATCCCAATTAGATTGGGCGAGATTAAGCGAAGGCGAGAGGTGCACATGATCGACCAAGCGGGAAAGGAGTGAGTTCAAGCGCGGGGCTGTAAAGTGTCGAAGATTATGTGTAGGTCTTACAACCTTAGACTAACACAGTTGCTCCTATCATTAAAAAGAGAGGACTGTAGACTCATGACGGGTATTCTGACTGGGCACTGCCTTCTGGCGTCACATGCCTTTAAACTAGGCATGGTCAGTGTTAGTAGATGTAGGAAGTGCGGGTTTGAGGAGGAAACGATCGAGCACGTTCTCTGCTCGTTCCCTGCTCTTGCCAGGCTAAGACTCCAGCTATTAGGAGTGATACAGCTGTCAGATCTAGAAGCAGTAAGTGTCTTAAGTCCTAGGAAGCTTCTAGTATTTGCCAAGAGGACGGAGTTATTTTATAACATAGGTCCTGGTTTTTGATAGGATTTTTCAGTTTGGTCGTTAAAACAAACTTCTGGTAACACTACGGACTCAATCAGTCTATGTGAGGTCCTCATGGACCGGCTAGTTCAACCTACCTACCTACATCTTGTTAAATAACCATTCAACAGGAATTAACAAACCAAAAAGAAAGCTTTTGCAAATATCTTAATTTATCCTACAGAATTAGGGCATGTTCAAAAGCTATTTTCAGAGTCAAATGCCGATTAATTCTGCTACTTGCCACCAAAAAATTGTCGTGGTAGTCATTCCGCTTCTCCTAACTTTTGGGCTGCTCCCCCTGTTGTCTTATCTTGTCCTCCGCCTTACCCTAGATATACCCGATATACTGGTGTATGAAGAAGGTGTTCTTGTGGTTCCAGCATTCAGTTTCTAGCGGTTGAAACAAAGGCATTTTTGTCGGTAAATACAGTTCAGTAGCACCACAGTTTGTGCGATAATACTTTGATGTTGCTTTCCTGAGTGTGCCTTTCCCCCCATGCCGTGATATCTGTGAATTATACAGCTTTCGATTCAAAAATCATTCCGTTGACCCGTTCCAATATCTATGGCTGTTGTAAACGTTGCCTTAAACGGCTGTCCCCAATTTTGTTTGCAGTGGGTAGAAAGGCGATGGCGAATTGCGCTTAAGAGTGACAACCAGACATGCAATCATCACTTTGACGGGGATTACTGCTTCGAGGTATTATCTCCACCTCTGTGCATATTCTTTCAGATCACGAATATTTCGCAGGCTTTCTACTATGCAAGATTTTTTGAACTATTATGTGCTTATTATCTGCGACTGTTTGGGTTAGAAACCGTGTTTACTATGTTTTCATAATGGAGGAGAAAATTTCATGATATCTTGCTTGTACCCAGGTGTTTAAAGCTACGCAAAGAGCTTTTTAGCCACTGAGACTAGTTTGTTTCTCGCCGGCGCTGAAAGCTTTTTAAGAGTAGAAGATCTGCACTACTTGTGGGTTGCTAATTTTCACCTCATCACACTCATTCAGTAATGTGTATTGATAAGGTTTTTGAAACTTCTGTTTGAATTCGCATAACCAATACCGATGTGTTGGTATGTTGAGGATGTAGCAACAAACGAGTTGTGCGTTCCGACACACCTTACAAATTTTGTTGTTTATTTGGAATGCAGGTCACCAAACCATTATGACGTAGAATAAGGTACGCCTTACGACCGAAATATACCACCGAATAATTAAACCGCATATCTGTTTTAAAAATTATCTTTATTTGGTGAAAATAGTTCGTTAAATTTCGTTAAAAAAATAACAAGTAACAACATTGTCATGATAAGATAAGTCAAAAATGACAATTCAAATTTTTGACATTAAAAATTAAGTAAAAGGGTGATCACAGTTCCAATATGGTAATGTGGCGAAATGTAAAATCATTGCACTTTGATAGATACATTTACATATCCTCAGTTGATTTTGATATTTGTAAAGGAAGTACAAATTTTTGTTTACGCTTTTAGTTCGCTATAAGAATAAATATAGCTCATTTCATTGAAACGTAATATAAGTCAGAATAAGCATTAATATTAAATCTTTTAAGATCAGCGAACCTTGCGAAGAGAAAACTAAATTTTACAAAATGTGTATGAACTGTCTAATGTTACTGCAAATTAAACACAATGACTAGGCTATTAATTTTAAACTTTCTAATTGCATAAATTATATTTGCCCATTTGTACTCACAGGCAATGATCCTCGAATGCTTTTAAAATAATTCCGAAAGGTATTTAATTTGATGAGTTATTTACAGAGACTATATACTTATAATAACCGGTTTCCAAAAAAAGGGCCTCATTTCATTTTTGAACTTCTACGATCTTTCTCAGTGATACATTTTTATTTTTAAATGTTTTCTCAACAAGTATAACTAAAATCACTAGCTGTGACTTCCTGTGTAAGGTTTTTTCCTAAGCTGTTATTTTGTAACAGAAATGAGTTTCGGGAACGGTTGATCTCCCGTTAAAATGTTGGGTTCATTCCGGGTCTATGCCGAGATGTTTCGATAATTTATCGATAACTTTTTGATAACAAATAACTCATCGAATAAATAGCTACAACGTCAACAATAAAAACAACCAAGCACCACGCCCACGCTTACATTCTCTCTAGTGTTCCATACAGTACATATATTAATATTACACACCGTCCTGCATTTACATGCATTCTACATGTATCCTCAATACATATATCATACCACTTACAAATACTACAGTTTACAGTTACGCCAATATCTTAAGCTTACATTTGGTATTCCGCCATATTGTGCGCAAAATGCATACACGGGTCCCACAATGAACAGCCTAAGTAGTTGTTTGATTACAATCGTCCACAGCAGAGTTGACAATTTTGTGGCCTCATTCAGCCTCCTGTACGAAGTAATATTCTTGCAATTAACATGTAGCCAATCCATCAGGTTTTGGCTGGATGTACTTCTATGTACTTAATAACTCTCCATGATTGCCTCTTTAGAGACAATGTTGAAAATCCATGCGATGTGCAAGAAAACTACTAAGAAGTACACCTTATATTCCAAGGCTCCCACTGTGTTTATAACCACCATATGCAGTTCCGTTTCTTTCAATTTGCTTTTGTGTACGCATGTTATGTTTTAGAGAACAGTTTTTCATCATGTTGAACCTTTTTTGGTCAATTCCAAAAATTAATATATTTCCCTCAAATTATCTTTGTATGGTCAACAGAGTTTAGCTTTTTTAAATCCATTTTTATTTACTAACAACATAATAAAATTTCAGAAAGGTGCAATTTTCGTACCAACTCCTCCTCATATTCATCAACTACCGGACGAACAGACTATCCGACTCAATTTCTGCGCTTCGAAGGGGCTCTTAAAGCAACAATAGAGGTGTATGGTTACGCAAGGGTGCCTAATACCGAGGTGATAAATGTGTACACCGATGGTAAAAAAGAAGTGGAAGGAGTAGGGTTGTCGTTATACTGTGCTGATCCGATAAACAGATTCTACAAGCTGGCAGATCACTGCACCTTTTTTCAGGCGGAAGTATTAGCGGTAAAGAATGAAATAGAAATATTTTAAGAAAATAGCTTAAATTGTAGTAGTGTCAACTTTTATTTTGACAGCCAAGCAGAAATTAAGGCAATAATCTCGCATAGCACACACAGTATCTTAAAGTGTGTTAGAGTATTAGCAAACCCTGAAGAGAATCGGGCAAGGTGAAGCATACATCTATATTGGATGCCAGGGCATAAGAGAAGAGGTGGGAATGAAGCTTGCTCCGTAGACGTGCTAAGAGGACTTAGTTATTTTGTAACATAAGTCTTGGTTTTTGAAAGCGTTTTTCAGTTTGGTCGTTAAACAAAGTTCTGGTAATACTAGGGACTCATTTAGTCCATGCGAGGTCCTCAGCGACCGGCCAGTTCAACCTAACTTAACCTAACCTCCTTGTCTAAGAATTACAATGTTTTACCTTAGGCTCATACTTTTCAAGTGATTTTCTGCCAACTGTCTTTATTGAACACATAACGAGTGAATTAAAAATATATTGAGGTAAACTCCAATTGCAAGGTGATTTTCTTTGAATTTTGCTATGTCACTATTTGCAACGCTCAAAGGCAAATAAAGAAATACGATTGCATAACGCATCCATCATTACCCTTGCAACCTTGCTAAAGTAGGTGGGTATGAACGAATGTTGTAGAAGGGCGTTTGGTTGCTGAAGCAAAGCAATTGGGTTAACGTCAACCAGATTTATATTTTTCTTTTAGTTTTTTGAACTAGGACGTATTTACAACTATCTGCATTATCTTGACCATTATTGCTGTGTAGATATTGCTGCAGATTCTTTCTTTCATAAATGCCATAGGATATGCACATTTCCTAGTATTCAAGCAATTTTCAAACAAATTTCCCTTACGCTTGACCCACCTTAGGCACATTCGCCTTTGCATTTTACAGAGTTTGCGATGAAAGAAAACGAAACATAATTATCTTTAAACCTTTTTGGAAGTATTTTCAGAGTTTTTGCTATTCGGAATGGTTTTAAACCAAATTTACAAATTAATGTGAATTCATTTAGGCTCTCTCTGGAATCAGTTAGGCAAAATTTTAATTATTTCTAAGACTGTGTTTCGGATAAGTTATTTGGAGTTACAGACCATCCCAGCATGATTTTTGGATATATACCACTGCTTCAATAAAATTTCGGCATGAAGTAAGTTAGGGAAAATTTTCGAGAATACGTGAGAACTATATGAGACTTTACTTTTTGATTTGTCAAATAATGTTTGAAGTTATTGATATTGCAGCACAAAAAACACACTTAAGACAGACGCAAAACAGGTGTCTTCCAAAGCTACTTAAATCAATAAATAAATAAATAAACATAAGGTGCGTATAACCAACGAAGACATTTTAGACCGAGTTTCTCTTCCAATTTGCTTCGTGCTTCTCTAAATTTTTCCCATAAATTAGCGGAACGGGACTTACATGTTTTATGCGGACCCCTAGCAGCATCTGCAAGGCAGATGAGTGGTCACTGAGAAGCTTTTCATGGCAAAAATTCACTCGGAGTGCTTGTCAAATCACTGCCGAGAAAAAATGTCTTCTAATTAAATAAAATAATGTAAAAAAAAAATGTTTAAATTAAACGGTTTTATTAAAAACAATACTTACATTAAGTAATAATAATACTAAAAGCTAGAAAATAATTAGGCGTTGAACGCGTTAAATTTCCATTGATAGTCATAAGCAAGACCAACTGAACCTTAATCAGGTTATGCTACTCCTCAAATTTTTAGAAATTTCACACGCCCAACGCTTTTATTTAGATTAATGAGGAGTATTTTTGCATAAAACCGCTTAGCTTAAAAAATTTTTTTTATTATTTTATTTTCAAGTTCTTGGTCTTTATTTAATTGCCTATTATTTCTCATTCTATATAGTTCATTTTGTGACTCATTATTACATGGACTCTCTCCTGACAATTTGTTACGATCTACATAAGTCCTCAATTCATAAGCTTTCCAAAGATTTTACTCAACTCAGCGCCACGTATGCTTCTCCCTCCTCGGACTCCAAAGCATTTTGATGTTACTTCTACCGAAATGTATGATCCAAATATGAGCCAAATCGGATCACAAATACAATTTTTTGTATGTCTCGATCCTTGCGCCACCTGGCGGCAATTTTTTTTCATATGTTGCTTTCTATTAATGAATGCAATATGTGTTCCAAATATGAGCCAAATCGGACCACAGATACGATTTTTTGTAATATTTCGATCCATGCGCCACCTATCGAAGTTTTATTTCTTATTATTGCATTGTCTCGCTACACAGAGTCAAGCTAAATAAAACCGTTTAAAAAACAGGATCCTCGGTGTGGTAGGCGGAGCATGCTACCTCCACACCACGCTTTTGGAGTTATTCTAGATAGAAAACTACTGTGGAAATCGTAGTTCAAAACTTTAAAATAATTAACAGCGTTTTGCCAATGCAAGCAAGTATTCGGTTAAACGTTTGGTCTGCCTTCATGAGGGGTCTAATGGATGTACCCTTCCATGACCAGGACTATAATTAACTAAGCATTCGCAGTTTATTGTTTTTTTTTTTTTTTTTTTTTTTTTTTTGGTTTTAGCTTGTGGAGGTGAAAAATTCATGATGCTGGCCAACCGTGTGTCGCTGGACTAAAAAACACAGAATTTTGAACCATCGCCCGCGACGAAAATTATTTCGTATAATGGGCCAGACTATATATGACGACATGACACTTTTAGTCGCAGTCACTCAAATTCATGATATAATACCAAAAAAAATCATGAAGGGATTCAGGTTTATTTTAACTCACTCAAATGAATGAATGTTCATATATGATAGGACTTTTGGTTCTGGTTTACACGAGAAAAATGACTCTAATTCGCCCCTAAATCATGAGTTTCACAAATCTCAATCAAGTTCGGATTTCTTCCTCTGGTGTGGTTTCTATGATGCTGCTGGTTATTATCCACTCATCTGGGCCGCTCATAATTTTTCCTGTTTCCTTATCGAAAGTCAGTTGGCCAATACTTTTCTCTTGCAATTTTAAAAAGATATGTTCACCATCGCCTTCATCTGCATCACAGTAAACGCACTTGGAATCTTCGGCATTTTTTATGCTGATGATGGGTTGCGAAGAAAATTTTCTTCTATCTACAGCTAATGGATCTTTGAGAGTTTTTCGGTGGTTACTCCCATGACTTGCCCTGATACGGTGCAAAGAGGGAAGGCTACTTATAGGAACTTATAGCGATTCTTCATCGAGAGTATGATTGTATGCAATCGTATAGTATCTATCTTGAAAAGGCTGCCGTCGACAAGTTCTTCCTTTTTCTTTTTGCTGATACTGCGACGTTTAGCATCAATCTGCTTGGCAATATATAAGGCAATTAAAACCTGGCTTTTTCTGAGCGTATGCTAAATTTGAGCTAAGTATATTAGTCAAAATATAAGCCTGATGACTATATAATAATCTACTTACTTTGAGGGTATGTTTCACGTTCGACGCGGTCGCCTACCTGGGTTCAAGTCCCTTCCACGTTCGACTACTACTCTGACGAGCCTGGGGTCTAGACTATTCCAACACAACATCAAAACTTTTGAAACAAGTTTTTTAAATAATAGATAAGTTTTTCTTAACCGGGTCGCCCTCGGCGGTGATTTGGCAACCACTTCGAGTGTATATGTGCCATAAAAATCTTCTCTGTTTAAACTCATCTGGCTTGCAGATGCCGTTCGGATTCGGTGTAACCCATGTAGGTCCCTCTTGTAAATTTGTAGTAAACTTTTTTTTTTAAGAAAAGCTCAGCCTTAGGTCTCTTCGGAAGTTGTCGCGCCTAGCATTTATTTATTTATTTTTATTTCATGTGCCAAAGCCAACTTATGTTATGTCATATGTGCCTTCTTTGTTAGGAGTATCAAAGCCTTTTTTTCTATTGTCTGCTGGTTTTAGTGGACATATATCCACTGTTTTGTGCATATCATGACCTCAGGGAGTTTTCTGCGTACTTGTTCCATGTATCGGACTTAAATAACTGCAGAAATGCAGTTTGCATCCCAAGATTTGTTTTAGTAATAACTGTTATTTTATAAGACAGGACCAAAAATTAACCCTTGTTCTCTTTAGTAAGTGACTTTTTTTGATCACGGGCCGGCTTAAGTTTGGTAAATAAGATTGCAATCTCTAGATAGCGAGGATGCGCTGTAAGGAACATGGGCCTTGGAATGGCTGCTCTATGACTATATGTGCTGCACAAAATTAAATGAGGTTATGTGCTACTTCTATACTTACTATGCTGCCTGGGTGACAGTATCTGCTTGTTGTTTGACAGTTACGGTACGATATTGTGAGAGCTTTGTAATAGTTTTGACTGAATTTTGCATGCTTAGTGGCCGGTATCCTGACAGGACAGAGCTACATAATAACACACGTCTGGTTTCTGATAAGGATTTTCAATTTGATCGTTGAGCACACATCTGATAAAACTATGGACTAGTTGAGTCTATGGACCGGCCAGTTCAACCTAACCTTAGCCTGTTCGTTTGAATACTCTGACTTTCAACAGTATATATTTTCAATGTCAAATTCAAACATAGTCATGCAAATATATAAAGCTTTCTTATTATTTGTTTTGCCTCATAGTCATTTCCTACATTATCATTATTATTATTGCATTCGTTATTATCATTTTCATCGGGACACTTGCTTCTAATGATTATTACACTCTGTGACATTTAATGTTATTATATTGCCATATTCGACTAACTATTTTTACGGTTCATGATTGTCAGCCAAAATGACATTCCAATTATTCTTAAAGCATCAGTTACTGAAATAGATCGTCTTTCAATTGTTTGCTACTCTACCTACAAACTTTATGTTGTAAAGCATTTAACAAATCATGGTTTAATAACATTGCTTCTTTCGCTTCGTTGCACAATTTACTACTTTCTTTTTGAGTATAACTTTTTCCATTATTCAAGAGTTAGTTTGCGGTGATAGACATAATTATATACATAACTTGAATTTAGTTCCCATCTATGCTCGTCCCTTTTTATACTCAGCGTGCTTTGCACACAGAGTATATTAACTTTGATTGGATAACGGTTGGTTGTACAGGTATAAAGGAATCTAGATAGATATAGAAAATCATCAGTATCGAAAAAAAATTTGATTGAGCCATGTTCGTCCGTCCGTCCGTCCGACCTTTAGCACGATAACTTGAGTAAATATTGAGATATCTTCACCAAATTTGGTACACTAGCTTATCTGAACCCAAAATAGATTGGTATTGAAAACGAGCGAAATCGGATGATAATCACGCCCAATTTTTATATATATAAAATTTTGGAAAACACAAAAAACCTGATAATTTAGTAAATAATACACCTAGAATGTTGAAGTTTGACATTTGGACTGGTATTGAGCCTCTAGATAAAATTTTGGAAAAATTTTTCAAAATGGGCGTTGCACCGCCCACTTATGATAAAATAAATTTTACAAATATTATTAATCATAAATCAAAAATCGTTAAGCCTATCGTAACAAAATTCGGCAGAGAGGTTGCCCTTACTATAAGGAACGATTTGAAGAAAATTTAACGAAATCGGTTAAGGACCACGCCCACTTTTATATAAAAGATTTTAAAAAAGGTTGTGGACGAATAAAATAAGCAATATCTTTGCAAAAAAGAGCTTTGTGCCAATGGTATTTCATTTCCCAAGTGGATTTATAACAATAAATAGGAAAGACTTCAAATTAAAAAAAAATGTGCATGGCACCGCCCTTTTTATGACTAAGCAATTTTCTTTGTTTCGGGAGCCATAACTCGAAGAAAAATTAACGGATCGTAATAAAATTCGGTACACAAATTTTCCCTGTAGCAGGAAATATTTCTAGGGAAAATGGACGAGATCGGTTGAAGACAACGCCAACTTTTATATAAAAGATTTTTGAAAAGGTCGTAGACGAAAATAATAAGCTTGACTTAGCAAAAAATAGTTTTGAATCAATGATATTTCACTTATCAAGTTTTATTGTAAAAGGAAATGGGAGGACATTTTTTTTAAACGGGCGGTGCCACGTGTTATGTAGCAAAGTAATTTATCTGAAATGAAATGTACAATTGAAGCTCACGCTGAGTATATAATGTTAGGTTACACCCGAACATAGACACCTTTACTTGTTTCTTTGTCAATATGAATAATATTTTGGTACCATTTTGGCATTTTGAATTTGAGGTATGTATGTATGTAGTAGTTGGCAGAGCGTGTTATGAATGAATTTGTAGTTGTAATTGACATTTCGTTAGATAGTTAGATATGCTGCAATAGCAAGGAAGCGCTGATGGTACTGGCTGTTGGAACTAAATTCACTGTAACTCACCCAAATTGTGTGCAGCATATGGAACTGAAGAAAAATGGTTCGGAAAATGCAAAAAAAAAAAAAATGTGTGGTAATATATCATGATCTGAAAATATTTACGAAGCACACAAGGGCGCCTATTTTGTGCTATTCGTCGTATGCATTGTGTTTCTAAAGTTGCTATTTACGTACCTATGTATGTATGTGCATTTAAGACTTTGCGTAAATCTGCAAAAAACTCACCACTCTTCTATTTAGAACTTTCTAAAATTTAAGTCCAAAATTTAAGTTTTTAATAAGTAAGCAATTAAGTGTTTTTCAGAAGGAAGTAGAAACCGTGAGTAAAGCAGTAGAAACACTGGAAGAAAATAGCCCAAACTGCAGCCGTTTAAACTTTCATACTGACAGCCAAGCAGCAGTTAAGACAATACTCTCATATAGCACCACAACTAAAGGGTTGTTAGAGTGTAACTGATCCCTGGAAAGTATCGAAATGTGGAGAAGCATACATCTATAATGCGTTCCCGGGCATATGAAAATGGAAAAGCGGATGAGCTTGCCAAACAGGGTGCATCGCATGAAGGTTGTAACGTAGACGTTCCAACCAGATTGGTGGGGACTAAAAGAAAGGCGAGAAGTGCGGGGCTGAAAAGAGTTGAAGATTATGTGCAGGTCTTACAATCTCAGATTAAAAAAATTGCTCGTATCATTGAAAAGAGGGTGGTATTAACTCATGTCTCGACATTGCCTCCCTGATGTCACATGCTTTTAAATTGAGTTTGGTCAGTGAGAGGTGATGTATAAAGTACGGGTTAGAGGAGGAAATGATCGAGGACATCTTGTGATCGTGGCTCTCGCTGCAGCAAACTTCTGGTAACACAACGAGTTCATTAAGTTTATGTAAGGGTTGTCATGTATCGACCAGCTCGACCTAACCCTAACTTTTTACCGATTTGCGTCGTGCAACTCTTTATTTTTCATTACATTTTATGCTGACCCCGAACGGCATTTGCAAATGACGAATTTATGCTGAAAAAATTTTCATGACAGAAATATATTCGGATGTTTGCCAAACCACTGCCGAGTAGCGATCCCGTTAAAAACATTGTGTGCTCATTGAAAACAGTTTTGAGTGAGTGATGTAGTTTTTCTCGTGTGCAAAGCCTATTTGTTGTTGTAGACAAGTATGCTACCGCCATAGTGCGGCAAATGTAGAGCACCAATTCTGATACTAAACGCAAAACTGAAATTGTTCCCGTTTAACATTAGGATGACTGCTGTGGTGTGGTAGTAGCGTACATACCGCGGGTCCTGGGTTCAAGTCGGGGACAAAACAAACTAAAAAATTTCGAGGAAAGTTTTTACAATTACAAAAAAAAATTTCCTAAGCGGGGCCGCCCCTCGGCAGGCGTTTGGAAAATACTTCGAGCGTATTTCTGCTATAAAATCTTATCAATGAAAATTCATCTGCATTACAACTAACGTTCCGTGGCAGCATGGATACCATTAAGCCAATTTGTAGGGAAAGTTGAAGAGGTCAAGACACAAACTGGAAAAGAAGCTCGGCTTTCTCCTCGGAGATCAATCCCACCAAAAACTAAGCTTTTTTTATAAACTATTTTATATTTATGGCCATCTAAAGCGCCGATAACGGAAATGTATTCACGTGAACGACAGGCACTTTTACAGTCTGTCCAGCTTTGACTTCAACGTACAAACTACTGTACTATCATCGTCCACTACTGTTGTCATATATATTACCTATCTTCGGTCAAGCATGTGATGATAAATTTGTATTAGAAAGTATTCTCTTTAGACTTTTAATGGATGAATCCAAGCTGTAGGGCAAAGTTGAGCTGTCGATTTTTCTAAAACTAGCTCGCTGTCGGCCGGAAACTTGCACTACCCCATAATGTTAGGTGTCTTCCAGTTGCAGGTCACCAATATCTATTATGCGGAAGAAGGTTTGGATCAGTTGTTTCTGTTATTTGGGAATTTTAGTTTTAACTTCAGACGACAAATGTGCAAAGCTCTGTTACCGTGAGCCGTCAGGAATTGCTTCACCTCACTCGTAATGGCATCAAATTCGTTACTCATGAAACTAACTGGGTGTCAGATAATCTCTTACAAGGTGCCATATTGACCCCTTGGTCCGAGGAGCTACTTCTGACTTAGGGAATTCTATTGCCATTTGCTCTCTGGTTTGGAGATGTGGGATTTAATATAGTTAAACGAGCCCCGTGACTTCGACCTTTTGAAGGAATATGCAAACTCGATGTTTGCTTTGTTATAGAAGCCATGCAGTGATGCGCCAAATAAATGAAAGTCAGTATCACCGTAAGGGAATGTAAGTAGCATAGCGTATCGAAAAAGTGACCAGCTGAGATGCCACCTGAAAGAACACCATTTGTTCATCAGTAGATATGCCTGTTCGTATATGCCACTAATTTGTATCCTTTATAGCGCACGTTAAATCGGAATAGATAATACTTTTAAAGTCGAGTAGAAAATTTAGTAGGAGACTTATAAAATTCAAAGTTAAAGGTCAGAAAGACAAGATCAAACTTCGCGAATTCGGAAGTAGTTTAAAACTTGTTTCTTCTTTTAATAATGTGGGCGGTGCCATGCCCATTTTTTGACTTGATAATAAAATTTTATTTAACATTTTGAGATTAATAAATAAATTATAAAATTTTGTCCATTTATCGGAATTTCTGTATAAGAAAAATGGTCTTCGATATTAATCGACGTCGCTAATTTCTGAATATGTACATATGTATGTATTCATTAAGGTGCACAGGCACATATTCATACCAGCGTACTTCTCTGAAGGCTATATCATTGATTTTTTTCGTACCTCAATTTGTAGATATAAAGCAGCCTTTCATCTTTTGTTCCGAACAGAAAACTAACAGAAATTTAGGTTATGCAATCGAGTTGGCGGCTCGACAAGTCAACTAACCAAGAATTGGGGCTAAATATACATACACATTGTACATGTGTACATATACATTTTAGTTCTACGTTCTGACTCGGGCATCCAAGTATGCATGTATGTGTATACATATATATGTGTGTCACTATCTCTACTAACATTTTTGCAATTACTTTGGAATTGGCATCATATTCTTGGATCGGTTGGTTGTAGCACCAACTCTTACACCGTTTATCTTGTTCACTCATACGTACATACAAAAGAGTTTTGTACGTTTGAATCTGTGTCGGAAGTCGCCACGGAAAGGTATTTTGGCTGAAAAAAGTGTGCCATAAATCGCGTTTCCACTTAACGTTTTTTCTTTCCTCTTTTTTTATATTTTTTGTGTCACAAACAGTTAAAGCGTTTTTTTTTTGCTTTTTGAAGCTCAGCTAATCCTTCATATTGGAGGTGTGGAACTATAATCATTTGTATAAATTTTTTTGGCATATTTCCAAAAGGAATTATCATAAATGGTTTTTGGTGGTAATCAATATTGTGTAGTTATGGATAATTTTTTAAGAAATAAATATATAAGTTAAGAATAAAGTTATAAAAGAGGAAGCTTTACAAGACACATAGTGTTTCGTGCTTTTTGAGAAGCGCTTCGTCGGCACCGACCGGTTGTTGTTTTATTATCGGCTTACTATTGATAGCGAATTATCATCGTGGAGATTTCGATTTGTTATCAGATTGCTATATATTTGTTACCAGCTTGCTATCGCCGTCTTATTGGTTGCCTATCGGCTTGTTATCGAAGAGCTGCAAAAGTGCCATCGTGTTTATAATGAAGTTTTAAATATAGTTGTGTAGCAAACCGGTAACTTTTCGACAAAAAATCGATAACACGCCAATAAAAAGTCGGTAACTTCTCGATAAATTTGTATTAAAATTTTGATAACTTTTCCCTAAATAATTGAAAATTGTTCAAAAACAAATCGATTACTTTTGATAATATATTGATAACATTTCGAATGCAAAATTATAACCCTACTATAGTAAATCAATAATTCGTCGATAACACGTCGATAAAAAATCGATAATCTTTGTTATCGATAACAAGATTTTAAAAAATTATTAACTTGTTTATTTCTCATCGTTAAGAAATCGGTAACACATTAACAGAAAGCTGATAACTCATCGATAACATGCCGCTAACAAATTCATAACACGCCATCTGGTTTAGTTATCGGATTTGGTTTTGGCCTCGATTTTGATTTCTCATCTTTCCTTTCTCTTCGCCACTTTTTTTTTTACCTTGCCATTTTTGCCTCTTCTTTTCTCGTCTTTCTTCGCAACAGTGTCGATAATCACAAGCATTGTTATTACACAATATCACAATAGATATAAACCACATTGTTATTAAAATGCATTTTTTCTTCCTCCTGTTCTTCTATTTAATGTTCTTTACACTAACTTCTTTTCCTTCTTTGTTGTTGTTGTAGCAGTGCTGAGCCCCATTCAAGCGGTGCGACTACTCACACATTGTCATCAATATCCTTTAATGGGAGTCAAAAGAAATTTGGATTTCAGCATGGTTGAACCAGAGAAAAAGGGGTGTTAGAGTTGTTGATTCCACATTGCAATTGAAATGGTTGGTGTCATGAGGGGACACGTTACAAGCAAGACATACGTTATGTATGCGGGGGTTGATTCTGGATAGTTAAGAGTTTAACCTGCTACAGTATCCAGATCGAATTTGAGCTAGAGTGACGCCCATTTTCGTGATGAGGTTGCTTTCCTCTACTTTGAGTTTAGGGTATTTGATTTTAAGAATGGGGTTCGCCAGGCAACTCGTGTACAGACGTCCGACGTGTTTCGATAGATATTTCTGAGGATCTTTCTATGCTTCTTTTCTTCATATGGGACTCAGGACTTAGGTGCACTATTTCCTCACAGTGCTTGCAGTAATGACTTTTTAGGTCCTTGGGAAGTGGGGTCTCTTCAACCATATGCCTGTTGAGATGCCCATGTTTCTAAATAATCCACAGAAACTTTGTTCTACATTTTATTTCTCTCCCGTGTGGACAGTACTTTTACCTCACTGTGTAAATGGTGTTGTGAGGGGACATAAAAGGACAACCCGTAGCAGCTCTAAGAGCAGTTCTTCTATGTTTCTTCGTCATCTCGCTTGCTCCATTATTAATCCTGAATGAGTTGTCTGAAATTAACGAAGGCGAAAAAATAAATCCATTTTTTTTTGTTTTTGTTTTTCTGATTGCTGTCTGATTTCACTAATACCAAATCAACCCCGTAAATTGGCAGTGTTTTTTACATGTAACTTACGGTTCCCAGGATGGGAACCTTTAAAAAATTAAAGTTGTGGCGAACCAGCAGTTCGCCAATGGTTAAATCAAACACAAGAATTCAATCGAAATTCGCAAGACAAATTTATTGTGCACTGGTGGAACTCACTATCATAACTAACTCTAAACATAATTACTTCTTCCCATGAAACCTTTAACTCTACGCTACTTATGTTAACGTTGCAGATCCCACCACCATCAAATATTTCGCAATCGATGAGTTATGTGTGCACGTCAATATTGCCTATGCTGCATTTCTCACGCGTTGTTGATCGTGTTGTGTTACCATTCGCTTGCGCGTGGACTACGTCAGCGAAAGTTCTATATTGGCCAACAAACTCACATGCACGGCAACGTGAGTAAAGGGTGCGCCATTGGGGGTATTGGGAATATGGGTGCGATAACTTGTATATACAATTATATTTGCGGGTAAAAAAAGCGCTTATCATCAAATGGATAGTGTACAGAAGACCCATCCAGCAATTAGCCCATCGGCAGTTATTGAAGACCTGCGGCAGTCGTTAACTAGAACGTTACAAAACGTACTTTTGGGTCAGAGAAGTGCAGAATAGTGTAGAGATAAAATGGAGATACACATTTTAGTAGCAACTGAGTAGATTGCATACTGAAATTGTTCAAATATTAATACCGTTTTCCTTTCTGGCAAAAGTGTTACGCTTTTTGTACGCTGCGCAAGGGTTGTAAATATATGTTGTTCTATTATAAAAAGTAGGCACCGCATTTACGGGGTATTTCGTTCTTTTGTTAAATTGTTTCTTGATCGCAACGCAAAAGCGTTACAATTTTACCTTGCATAAAATGATCATGTGGCAGTGTAACCCTGCCAAACCAGCTGATCGTGGCAATTTATTTTCATAACAATTTAATTTTATTTATTATGAGAAACAACTGATACATGGAATAGCCATTTATGTTATTTTCATGCACTATAAAAGTTGACACTTTTCAAGGATTTACCATTTATATAGGCAACCATTTTTCAAAGAAAGGCAAACGCTACAAGCTTCAGGGTAGTGGCTACACTAACGCTTACATTTTTTTCTCTCCCATATAGCATACCACTTCCAAACACTTCGCTTACGCCTACACTTACCTTACGCTTATACTCCCCCATATCGTGAACAGAGTTTTTATACATCAAAAATATTTATCATCTTTCAAATATCGTTTATGTGTAAAATAGTATAGTCCTTGTGGAAAATGTACGAAATAATGCTGAATATAAAACTGAAGCAGCAAATGCAGAGAATTGATTGAGGAAAAAAATCGATTACACTTGGAATAAAATGTTTAAGCATAGATACAAAAATGATTGTATATAGAAGCTTTAAATTTTAAAGATAACTTGAAATTCACCATAAGCATCTAATTGTTGTATTGCGCATCCACACATACATTCACCCTTCAAATTGAGTGCACTTCCCTCCTTAATTCGCCCAAGAATGGCATTTGTGTGGCATTGTGGTACATCCTTTGTCATGTTCTTGTAGTAAACTCCCAACATGCATCTCTGTTCACATACAAAACACTATCGCTTCAAGCAACAACTATTTATAACATTTCAATTGTGTCCAATATTTGTAATGCCTCTGCGCATATTTTGCTTCTGCCATTGTTGTTTTTATTGCATTACATATTCTATTTCAAATGTGACAGAGCTAATACTAATGCAATATCATTCAGTTCAATGTGTGCGTAATGTAGTGGCAAAGTTTATGTCTATGACAGGTTACAGCTTTAGTTGCAATTATATGGTTTCTTATTTTACGTATGTATGTGTATGTGAAGAAGGCCGGGCTTTTGGTGTGAAGTGTAAACCCTGCAAAAAATTGTGCGACTAATCCCTATACGGAATGGTCTACGGTTGAACTCGTTTTTCTATTGTGGGGGGGTTGATTGATCCCCTCTTAACACTTCCGATGCCGTTGCGATTAGTCAGTTGCAAATTTGGGTACCCATTTTTAGAAAAAAGAAAAAAATAATTAGAACAAAACGGTTAAAATGAAAAAAAATTTATTGGTATTGAATAATTTAGGAAATATGCGGAGGCTTTTATAGAGCATACAACTCCAATATTCAATACAGAAAATAATTAAAAATATATAATAAAAATGACAAAAATAAATATGGCAGCGTTGTGTGATGGTAGCGTACTCCACCAACCACACCGAATATCCTGGGCTCACGCCCCGGGCAAAGCAACATCAAAATTTTAGAACCAGGTTTTTCAATTGGAAAAAAATTATCTAAGCGAGGTCGCCCCTTGGCACGAAGCAAATTGGAAGAGAAGCTCGGCCTAAACTCTCTTCGGAGGTTATCGCGCCTTAAATTTATTTATTTAAAAAAATAATAATTTTAATTATACAAATAGAACTTTTCCGACAGCGGCCGGAGAGGTACGAAGAAAGCCAGTCCGATAGAACCCATTGGAGTACAAAAAAGACCTGTGAGACTCTAACTACAAAGTAGAAAATATATGTATGAGCACAGGCCGCAGGCGCATACCACACTTTAAGGCAAAAATAATACAATTGATCTCTTCATAGAAGATGTTGTCTTTTTAGACAACATACTACCTTACTCTCGTTGAGAGCGATATTTAAGTGCCATCCAGGGGTGCATTCGAAATTAAGGTATTTCGAATCTGTAACTGAAGAGTGTCACTTTTATCATGCTTATGTTGGTATTGGCGCAGTTCTCTGTCGCCCTGGTGTGTAACCTGCTTAGCACACCCTCAACTAGTACCTCGTTCAGTGCTACAACCCAAAGTGATGAAGAGAAAACTGTACTGCGGCGTGTATGTACTCACTCTGTCTCAGTCACCATGTGCTCCACATTCCATTACAGAAAATATGCGTTTGCAGCACCTGCCCAGTGCAACTCTTGCCTCCTACGAACACAGAACATTCTGGATATGGTTCTGGGGCATCCTGACCCAGGGCCACGACCGCACATACGACCTAGCTTTAAGCCGTTAAGGCGCGCTCACCCATCTCTTATCACCATAGTGGCGTGTAATAGACCGCATAGACAAACTCCGACTCGTGCGTACTGAGTTGGCCAAGAACATACAAAACGCTTTTGAGAAATCAGCTCAACGCTACAACCTCCGAAGCAGAGTAAAACCATTCAGTGTAGGTGAAAATGTATATCGGCGCAATTTCGTTCTGAGCGACAAAGCGAATAAGTTTAACGCCAAGCTAGCACCCGTTTTTGTAAAAGCTACAGTTCTCGCCACAAAAGGAAACTCCATGTATCAATTGCAAGACATACATGGTAAGATAGGGTGGTACCACGGAAAAGATATTAAGGAATGCAAGGGTTAAAACACAAGTTACCGTCAGATAATGTCCTATAAAACAACTAAAAAAGGACAAACCTATATAAATATCTATCTCCATCCCTATTTAATTATCTCCGTTTCGCATCACGCCTCCTTTTTTTTACTTGTTTTTCCGTGCCTATAAAAGCCTCGGATTTAGGATAGCGGGCAGTTTTTGGCTGGATAAAGTTGGCAGTGGAGGTATACTCTCGGGCAAATATTTGTTGGTTGCAATCGAAAAAGTCATGTCGACGGAAGGAAAGTAGATAATTTTACCAAGTTCTTTTTGCTAAAGATTAATAAAATAAAATAATCGCGTAATTCGGTCCGAATTAAAATTAAATTGCACGGGTGTTCCTGGTTGCGGTGCTCCTGAGTTGCAGATTTCCGGGTTGCAGTGTTCCTGGTTCCTGAAAGGGCTTTCCAAATTAAGTACGAGTAAAGATGAGGATCTGTGGTATCCTGAACAGGAATTTCCTGGCTTTGGGTTCGACCCGTTTGTGCGAAATTTGCAATCCCACTTAAAAACAGTAATTTAGCTTAAAGATTGCATACATTTTCTTATCTCCCTTCAATAACCTCATTTTTGTGCGCATATGCATTGTCGTTGTTTTTTATTATTACATTTTCCTAAAAATCTATTTGATTGATTGCTGAAAAGAGGCAAAAAAAGCAAAAAAAAAAAAAAGAAAAAAATGTGAAATCTAAATAAAATGCAATCTAAGTTTATCGTTGCCAATTTGTATAGGTGTGTATGTGGATTAAGGTTTTGAGAGATGTGTAAATTGTAATTTAAAGGGCTATAGAAATTTGCTAAATTTGCCAACTTTAACATCAAATAATTTTTAAATTATAAGTTTGCGCACTTTAAAATATATATATATATATATATATATATAGAAAGAAAAAAGAAAAATGTTCAAATTCTAAAATTATGTACCAAGAGAAAAAATTATATGAGCACATATATAAAATAGATAAAAGAATTGTTAGAAAGAGACAAATGTAAGTGGTATTGGGAGAGTGAAGAGTGGAATCTAAAAATAATAATATAGAAACGAAGTGACATGAAACAAAATCGAATTAAAAATAATTTGAGTGCACTAAGCTTTAATTTTCAGCAAATCAGCGGAATCGTTCGACGATTCATCGAGTTCCTGCATCAAATCATGTGAGTTTGCAAAATTTTATTTATTATCTCCATTATTTCCATTTTGTTTAGCGTTTTGGGTTTGTAGTATGTCTCCATACATACTTTGATAAGTAATAGTGCTATCCCGCTCTAATGGTCAGTTGTTAAAGGTAAGAGCGGATAGAGAGAACTTACAAAAAAAAAGAAAACCCAGTATTTTAGTATATATGCTTTCATTGCAATTTTTCCAATTAAATTTAAATTAAATTAATATTATTTCGAATTGCCATTAACGGGACCATTTTTCAAATGCTTTCCACTTTTCTATACCGCAGTATAGCAATTTTGTAGATTATTAATTTGAATTATTACATACCTAGTAGGCTTGTTATTCAAAAGTCGTTCCGATTCCATGCCGTTCCTATAGATGTTCGGACTTAAACATAATAGTAAAAATAGTACTTTTTTTCTTTAGTACTAAATTTAGTATGAAATCAAATTCTGATCTTTTTCTTTTTAATTGATTAGTCTTTTATTAAATAAAACATGAATTGTTAAGTTTGTAAGAATGGTCTGAAATTCGTTGTTGTTGTTGCTTTACATTGGGACATCTCATTAACATCTGAGAAGTCATGGTTGGGTGGGATAAGAGCGGTAAGTAATTGGTAGGAGAACCGCTAGGCAAAAGACAAAGTGTTGTGTCGCTTTTTAAAAAGGTTAATCAACGGTCCTATTGAGTGATGAGGTAAAAAATTCCTTAACCCTTACGTGTGCGTAAATTTTTTCTTGTTAGGCCTTGGGTTTGTCGTAACTGGTGGTTTGGTCGGTCGTTTGGTCAACGAACCCACATAAGTGGCTGAAGCTCCGGGACAGCTAGACGCACACGGGCAGACGCCGATCATCTTCTTCGTGCCACCAGGTAAACTTGGTACAACTGCGAAACAATTGTCAACCCAGAGTAAGTATGCTTGTCAAAGGCCCCATAACAGGCGATAACGGCTTTACTGGGGAGATCATCGAAATAGTTGATTTCATGAGCAGGCTAGAGATCGGCATTGCTTTTATTTCCATTATTATTGTCATAGGGATGGCTTTAGTTACTTCGCAGTGTCCTTCTTAAGTAACGAAATACCTACAAATAGAAATACTTAGTACATTTAACTAGAGTTCAATGTGTGGAAAAGTAGCAAAAGAAATTTTATTTTACATTAAACTCAATTTTTCTCTGCGTTCGTATATGTTGTTCGTGTGCGACCCGAATTAAACCCCCCTTTCATGAAATATATATGTGTATTATTATTGGTTGCCAAGTGTCATTACCTTTTTAGAGTTATTGCCAGGTGGCAGTACTAAAATCGTGAAGATATTTCGTAGTATATTTTATTGACTTTAATCCTAAAATTAAAAGAAAATTCACAAAAAATATATGAAAAAGATAAATATTTGTCTCTTTTCACGTTACTCTGCATGTTATTTCTTGGAATTTCAAATTACGATAAAAATATGAGAAGAAATGTTTTCAGATCTGACTCATACATCGCCAATTAAAGTTGCCGGTTCTTGGCTTTTACCGCTGTAATAATTTTTTCTTATAATTTCTAACTACATTTTCTTCTGCGTAAATTCACACCAGCTTTTTTGTGCCTTAGTTACTCGCATAGCTCACTAATATTATCGCAAAAACCGACTGAACACACCTTTCCTTCCAAAAGTAGACCTGTTGAGTTGAATTTTGATATCTTCGTGTTCTTGTCATATTAATCGTAGGCGCGGTGTTGGTAAGGGTGTGAGCATGGTGTGGCTAATAATTTCAAGCTTTAATTGTTGAAACGTAATTCAAATAAATAATTATTTAATTTGTGAAACGTATAAGTTGTCAGCAAAATTTTTACGATGACAACGTGCATATTCACATAATGACATATACATTAGTGTGGGTCGATTTGTATGGAGGAAAGTTAATCGGTGGCCACCGTGGTGTGATGGTAGTGTGCTCCGCCTACCACACCGTATGGCCTGGGTTCAAACCCCGGGCAAAGCATCATCAAAATTTTAGAAATAAGGTTTTTTAATAAGAAGAAAATTTTTCTAAGCGGGGTGGGTCGCTCTCGGCAGTGTCTGGCAAGCGCTCCGAGTATATTTCTGCCATGAAAAGCTCTCAGTGAAAACTCATCTGCCTTGCAGATGCCGTTCGGAGTCGGCATAAAATATGTAGGTCCCGTCCGGCCAATTTGTAAGGAAAATCAAAAGGAGCACGACGGAAATTGGAAGAGAAGCTCGGCCTTAGATCTCTTCGGAGGTTATCGCACCTTACATTTATTTTTATTTTTATAAAGTTAACCGATATCAAGTCTCCGATTTTTCGATAGGATTTGGGCTTAGAAAAAAATGTTCCACTACGCATACAAAAAAAAATAATTTTCGAACTTTTTTTTCCTGAGCCCAAATCCTATCAAAAAATTGATGGCGCGATATCGGTTAATAAATCGACCCCGTCTAATATACAAACCTATTTTATTTCCTTATAACCTTTGTACAGATGTCAGCAACATGCTACACCATGAGACGTTGTTCACATAAAAGTAAAACGCATTTGTGCTTCCCTTTGATAACATGCTGAAGTGTTTTTTAATATTTTTTGTGAATAGGTGCTCTCTTTTTATGACTGTTTATTTGTTTGCGTTTTCTCTTTCCTTTTGCTGTTATTTAATGGCATTTTATTTGGAAAATGTGGCATTGATAATAGGGAATCATTACTTCAAGGTAAACAACTTTAACTAATAAACTGGGACAATTTCATACTAAATAAGAAATTAAGTTTAATTTTTGACGTAATTAATATCATTAAAAAAATTATTTCTAAATCTTAGTTTTGATTGGTGACAAGACATTATTTGTTGGACATTTAATGGTATATAAGCTGATCTGGGAAACAATGTGCCTCCTCCCACTGTTATGTAAATTCAAAAATAGTCAGTAAAAGCTTTCAAAAAGATAAAAATACTAGGGAGGGGGACCAAAGTAAAAAATTTGTAATTTTGTATAATCAGGAAATCTCTTCTGACGCTTAGCCGTTTAAACAATCATGGCCACCTAACAAGGTGCGCCAACCGCTTTTTTGTTGTGGTAACTGTAACCGATTGGTCACACCAACGAAATTTAAATCGGTTTAAGCATGTTCCTTCCAGCGGAGTAAGAACCGTTCCCTTCCTATATTAGGGAAGAATATTTTTTTGGCCAATGCATCATACTTCATACACATAACATGACCCAGTTAGCGTAGTCGATGTGTCCTAATTCGCTGGGTTATATTAATGGTTACATAGAGTTCGTAAAGCTTATTTTGAAGGCCCATAAATCTTTCGAAGACATTTTCTCTCAAGCACTACCAGAACCATCTCATTTGATGTTGCGTGGTTTCTGCTTCGTTTGCAGAGAGAGGACTTTACTTTTCAATTAACAGACAGAAAATCAATAAAAGAAATTGAGCGCAGAAAACCAAGTAGATGATATATATTGAAAAGAAAGTAAAACGACAAAGGAAAGAAAGAAGAAATTAATGTAAAGAAAACCTAGCAGAAAAACAGTAGAAAGAAAAATGCAAAGTAACAATATCGATATCGCTGCTTATAATAATAGCGATGCTTATGTTTATCGTCACGGTTACGAAGACAAGCAAAGGAGGAACAAAATAAAAGAAAAGGAAAAAAGAAATGGCGGTGAGAGGAAACGAATGATTTGAAGTTAACCCCGAAGTCGAAACTGAACTGCACGTTATCATTTCGTTATCGAAGTGCTAGCAGTTTTTATCGATGAGTGATTGGTTTGTTATCGACGGTATATGGGCGCGTTATCCACTAATTATGACGTGCTATCGATGTGGTATCGCTGTGTTGTCATCAAGGTATTGACGAGTTATTTGTTATACAAATTTGTTATCAATAATAAAGGCCAACGATTTCTCATCGACGAACTCTAGGTTTTTTTTATCGGCTATCGAAAGGTGTACCAAGTTATTGATCAGTTTTCAAGATAATATTAAATTTTTGGTGAATACAAAGGTTGCTGCATTTTTATCGACTAGGTGTCGGTTTTTATGGCACAGTTATCGACTTATTATCAGTAAGTTCTTCGTTACTAATGGAAAATATATCGATATGCCACCAAAAAGCTGTCAGCTCATTGTTGATTTGTTATCGGAGAAAAACCAATCTGTAGCATCATGATAGAGATTTGTAATCATTTTATTATCGCTTTTTTTCGAGAACTGATATCAAAAATTTTCGATTGCATATGGAAAATACAGATAATACTCCTATTTGAAATCATTAAGACATCTGTAACTCGTCGCTAACAAGCCGATAAATCGATGATCACTTTGCTTTCGATAAAAAGATGATAATAATAAAATAGGTTTTCGTTAGCTCTTGTTTCCAATAAGAAGCGGACGAAGCTGTTCTCAAATAACTCAAAGCTATATATTTATAGGAAAGTTGCCTTTGCTGTGGTTTAACCTCAAGCGCTGGGGGAGATTTAGTTGATAAAAAAAAACTTAAATATTCCAGACGTCCATCTGTTTGTTTACACATCAATTTTTATTCAGCGTCTATATGTTCTTAAACCTAAAGTCATAATGAACAACTCCTAAAGTCATTTTTTCTTAGGCTGATGTGATGACTTCCAGACAAGTTGAGACATGAGATTTCAGGTTTGCACAGAAGGGAAACCAATTTTGATTAGAATTTCTTTTCACGACTTGGGATATGTTGTTTGAATACGAACGTTTTCCGAAATTTCACTGAGTCCAAAAAATTGATCGTAAAGGACCCAAATCCTAGGTAATCATAAAAAATATGTTTGTTTCCCACTGTGCCTTGGATATAAATGTATTGAGGTATATAAGACGAACTTTTGATCTTTCTCGATATGACGTACTATACATATAACAATAAGAAATAATAACTTAATACATAAGAGGACGCACTAGTGGCATGCACTTATTGCTATAAATCTGCTGGTTTGCTTCACGCTAGGTCTCCTTGCTGGTTCCAATCCCCTCTTGGAACATATGCAAGCAATGTCAAAATGTGATGAAAACTTTGAGTTGACATTATATTTGATGTGACTCTAAATAGCTATGCTTGTCATGGCGGAAAAAGGTTACATAAAATGAGAATTTTTTTTTTTATCAATATTGTTTTTGGGAATGCCATTTTTTGTACCACTAGGAAAACTAAAACTCTAAATGAAATATCAAACGCAAAATAAATAAAAAAAAACTATTTAAGAATATTAGTGGTTGCGAAAATAGCAATGCCAATAATAATTATGTCCATTAAGACAAGCTCAAAATGGTCAGACGACCGACAGAAACAGAGGGCAGTGAATGATGAGAATTTTCCGGGTAATTTCTAGTATTCCAAATGAAGCTGATAGCTCAGTCGAGTGTGTAAATGCGCTGTTGTCGTTAGAAAATGTTTCCTAATTGTAAGTATATAAAGAAGTAAAGGGAAAAGCTTTTAGTGTACAAGCATAAATAATAAAACTTTTCTAACAAGATGAGTAACAACACTACAATTCTAGTTGTGGTCGTGGTTGTGATTATTAGTCTGAAGGACATTAAAGTGTTTATTCAATCACAAAATTTCAAAAGGGAGAAAATATAAATGATTGCAAAATAAAAAAAAGTTAAAAAAAAATCAACAGAAACTAGGGCGAAGAAAACGCACAGATGTACTGATGAAGGTGCTCTATTTAAAAAAAGAGTTTAAGGAGCAATCTAGCTATTAATTGAGAAACCGAGCTACATACAAGCAGCAACACTTAAAGCAATGAGTGTGGTCCATTGTTAAGTTGACTTCACCTGTCTGGTTTTATTGTATCACGCTAATATAATATTTTTGCTTTTGTAGTCAATATAGGAAAGTCAAAAACTTACCAATTCTTACTCTGATTTAGGCTGTAATTATATGAACCTTCTACATATTTTAAATACGTTCTCGTATACAACTGGGCATACTGTCTAGCTTTGTTAACTATTACAATTTTTCATATCTTGTATTTAGACAACTACACAATTACTAAATTATAGCTACTTTGTACGTAATAATATATACCTACGAGGAGAATAAGGGCAAGCTTTTCTACCAATTTGCCCACAAATTGGGGGAATATGGCCGTTATGTTTAATCCCAATTCAGAAGCTCATCTGCAAGGTACATCGAATTTCACTACTACTATATCAAGCCTTTTGTATGTGTATATACACACATAACAGCAATTATTGACGCAGCTTGAAATTAAAAAACTGAGATAAAGTGTCAAAGTGAAAGTGAAAGAACGTTCGTATTAGACGTATGGTTCCTTCGGCAAAGTTTCTTATTTTGATCCCTAGAATACGATTTTCACAGAGCAATGGGTGATTTTTTGCCTCCCCAAAAGTTGACCCGCCCTAACGTACAAGGATCTACAAAGTTGTTCCTCAAGCTTGTAGATATTTGAAGGACAAAAAATCAAAGTTTAAGTGAATTTTCCATGAAAAGTCTTCGCAGTTTTTTAAAATGAAAGGCTTACATTTTATATGACTTCTTCATATAAAAAATATTTTGTCTACAAATATGAAAGGTTTACATTTTATATATATATATATTTTTTTTTATGACTTCTTCAGCAAAATTTGTATACACTATTTCGCGGTACCATTAAAAAATAAAAAACTTCACTTAACACCCTAATGTAGTTCTATATTCACACCGCTAACTCATAGAGCATTATATTTTACTGATAAGCCTTTAACTGCAGTTTCACACTTCTTCAACTAAACGCCTTAACGCGACCTCAGCTGGGATTTCGTTTCGTTTATTCTTTGTGTTGTAAGTTTACATAAAACTTTTACACACTTATAACTTTGGATCACATAAGACCATATAAGTTAGGAAATTTGTTGTATTATTTATAGATTTGTATGGCATTGTATATTTATATATTTGGAGAATATGAAGTGAATAAAGGAATTTTTGCTATCCAATAAGCTTTTAAAGCCAACTATTTGATAATGATGTTATGGTAAGGCTATTTTTAGTTGATTGATATTTAATGTGTTTATGGCTACCTATACAACAAGTTTTTCATGGTTGTTTACTAAAGATAATGAACAAACTTGAACACAGCGATTAGTCGATCTGTTTATTTTGTAAGGAGTTTTAGTAAAGTCTTAATTACTTTGCATCTTTTGTTATCGTTCGAATAGCAGAACTGTCGAATAAGTAACTGGAGTACTCATTATAGCAAAATACTTTCCTTTACACTACTATGGTAGTACTACTTCACATTTAAATTACACGCATATTTCACTTATACCGTTTCAAAATCAAACTAATTGAGTATTCCTCAGATTATGCTGTTTTTATACTCTCAGCTACCTCGCTCGCTTATTTTTCCTAGGGTATAAGGTCTTCGTAGTAACATATCAAAACTGCTAATACCCGCCACAAACTGCGAATACACCGCTAACGCGGATAAAAGGAATAAAGAGAAACTTTATTCGTACTGAAAAAACTTGTTTCCAAAATTTTCTATGTTACTTTTACCGATGCTTGAGCTCGGACCTTCAGTGTGATAAGTGGAAACTACTCAAATTTAAATCGAATTCAGGAAATTTTGTCGAGCTTGAAAGCTAGGTCTACCTGTGTATAATACCACCACATATAAATAATATAGTAATACTATTTTGTTAAGTTTTTCTAATTTCTTAAATATAAACCAGGCAGTTAAGTCAGATGAATAATATTCACATATGTGCGCTTTCAATGCAATTTTTCCGACCCGTCACAAGTTGAATTGAACTTTTACGAGTAATTTTCCTATGTTAAATATAACGTTACGGTGCAAATTGTATATTTATTTCTCATAAAACTTATGGTATAGCCAATTTTGAAAAGATTTTTTAAGTTTGTCTGGAATTGAAACCTGAAGTCATTCACATAGGCGAGTGATTTCGTAGTTCTACCCGTCTCTCTTAGAAAGTAATAATTTATTTGTGAAAATTCCACATCTAATCTATATATTGTATCAGCTTTGTATCAAATGAGTATTTGGGTTTAAGTGATAAAATTTTAAAAAAATCTATAATTACTTGCAAACGAAAAATTAATTAAAGTTTGAAGTCAAATCGAGTGAAAATGCCGCACTCATTACTATGGAATATTCACACATGTTTCATGCGTGGAAAAAATTAAAAGAAGTGTTTAAAAATCGCTTGGATTCTTTTTTGACTATCTTTATTGCTATCTTCTTTTAAAAACATATATATATAGTGCTAAATATTGAACTTTTTTTTTTAATTTTTTGGATTTTCTCTAATATGGAGTTTGGAGCATTGTACATATACTTAAATATCGGACGAAGATTCATAAAATAAAAAATCTCCAATCCCATTAGGTTTATGAAAATCTTTCATCCCTGTAACAACACCAATTATTTATTAAATCTTTTCACTAAATAACAACAACAAGGTGCTCAACTAAAAACGTTTTGTAGTTTCACGATAATTCAAGTAGAATATACAAAAGTAGAATCAAACAGCTAGGAGTAATCTGAAAAAAAAAAACCTTTCTATGTTATGCACTTGCTAAGCTTCTCATGCGCTTTCAAAAGCTCAGGCCCTAAAAATCTCACATCAGAAAACAGTTACAGATTCCAAACAAAAACAAAAATATTGTAAAAAACTGGTTTTCTCTACCCCCGTTAACACAATTTATTCCACATTTTTATTGGCATAATCTCACATATTTCTGTTCTTTTTCTGTCATATTTTTTCCGCCAAATTTTGCTTTGATTCCATTCTGTTGGTAAATTGCAAAAAGGAATGCAAAACATAAAAACATTAAAATGACCGGACGTTCCATATACTCGCTTGCGGCCTAGAATGCAACATAGCGGTAATAATTCGTGCATATACCTTGACACATTTATAAGTATTAATAAATTATTTTATTTCCGTTGAAATCCGCGCGAGTAAATTGCAAAATAAAATGAAAAAAAAAAAATAAAATAAAAATTTGGTTAAAAAATATGAAATGCTTTTATTTGAATAACAAACAAGAAAACATAAATGCCCTTTACATAAAATATAAATATTTTTCTTGGTAAATCATACAGCCAACTTAAAAAAGAGCTGTGAAAGCAAACTTTTTTTGAGTTTGTTTGCAATACGTTGAATTAAAAAATAAAAATATAAACTAAATATATATAAATAAAATTAAAGCACTAAAAAATGCTAAGGCTACCTTTATATAAATGTTCAAACACGAAATATAACCGTTGAACTTATCGTAAACAAACGGTGTATGCCTTGTGCTGTTCGAATAGCAACCATTCTAGACAGCAAGTTGCTGTGGAAGCTCAAAATGGAAAGGAGAGAGAAATAAGCCTCGGTGGCACTAAGCATGTAAAATATTGCTGTGGTGTGCGTGGGGTCTATCACCCTGCCTCTTTCTATTGGCCTTTTACAGCGATTGTAATGCCCATCGTATGGCTCAGGGCGGTATGCAGACTATCGAAGCGTAGTAAAATTGAAACCCGAATAACAACGCCGACGGCCGCACTTTATGCCTTTCTGCACATTCTACCTGAAGACCTGATGAAAACGCACATAGCGTTAACAACTGTAACGAGGCTTCGTGCCCAGAGACAGTTTAAGCGCAGACCATACGGCCTTAGTAGTATAGCTTCATAAATCACTGCATGAACAGGTTACCTTATTCTGTAACTGCGCTTCGAAGAGGCTCTTAGAGAAACAAAATAAGTGAATGATTAGCGCAAGGGTGCCCAAATGGCAGACGGGGCGATGAACATGTATACGGATGTTTCCAAAGCAATATAAGGAGTAGAGTCTGCGGTTTACTGTGTTGATCCGAAAATGAACAGATATAACACTTGCAGATTAATCGCTTCAGTGTTTGCAGGCGAAAGTTTTAGCAGTAATCAAATCAATAGAAATACTGCAATAAAATTTGCAAAACTGCAGCAGCGTCAACTTTTTTTATTGAAAGCCAAGCAGTAATAAAGGCAATAATTTCATATAGCACAATATTTTAAAGTGTGTTTGAGTGAGGACAATCTCTGGAAAGAATCGGAATACGGAGAAGCAGATGAGCTGGCTAAAAGGGGCGTATCCCTCAAAATTTGCCATATATAATTCCCAGTTAGATTGGACGATATTAAGAGAAAACGAGAATTGCACATCCTCGACCAAATTAAAAGGCGTCATCCCGAGCTCGGGGCTGTAAAGTTTCGAAGATGTTGTGTAAGTCTTGCAATTTTAAACTAACGAATTTACTCTTATCATTAAAAAGATAGAGCTGTAGACTCATGATGCGTAGTCTGGTAGGACACTGCCTTTTGGTTTTACATGATTTAAACTAAAGCATTGTGGGGATGGCAGAAGTAGTAAGTGCGGGTTGGAGGAGAAAACAATCGAGCAGGTTTTGTGCTCATGCCCTGAGCTTGGTAAACTAATACAAGCTACATTTAAGAGCGATACAGCTATCAGAAGTTGAAGTAGGAAATGGCATAAGTCGTAGAAATATTGTAGTATTTGTCTAGAGGATGGAGTTTTTTTATAACGTAGGTCTTGGTTTTTGATAGGATTTTTAAATTGGGTCTTTAGACATAATTTTGGTAGCACTATGTGCTCATTAAATTTATGTGATGTATTCACGGACAAATACTGTTCTAAAAGTTCAAATGTCTATTCATTGTCCTTGACAAAAACATGAACCGGAAGGAGGACAACACGCAGCGTTAAAAGAAAGCGTATATCGGCAAAGAAATCTTTAATTAAAACGACAACCGAGCGGCAATCAATTCCCTCAAATCGCTGACTTACTCGTTTAATTGTCGCTGATTTGTTTGTGTAACAGAACCGCATACACCTCACATGAGTTTCGGGGTACAGTTGCATTGAAGGAAATTTTGATGCTTACGACCTTGCCAGTTTTTCCAAGCAAATTCTTTCCAACAAAGAACGCCTAGGTATACACTTTTCCACATGCAAGCTAATGCTAAAAGGGTAAATCTAAACGCTAGGTGATCACAAACTCGAGGGTGTTGGTTGTCTAAGCAAAGCTGGCAACGGGCCTAGTGACACTGGCCTATGTGTGCCTGCGCGGCAGATACTTCAACCTAACCTTATATATATGAAAAACCCACCAAAAAATGTCTTTTTTATTTAAAACTATTAACAATAGAAATTAAAGAAAATTTATGAAGACAAAATTAAAGAACCGAGCGGCACTTATCGGATTTTTCTTACGATTTGCGTTTTCACAGGATTACATGGGGTTTTTATTTCAAACTTAAACCATGATCAGTACGCCATTTTTCAGAAATTTTTCTTTCATCTTATAATGTCATTTATAGCAGTGAATAAAGAAGCAGAAATTCTGGAGGAAGCGTGCTTAAACTGCAGTCACGTCAATTTATATATTGATAGTCAGACTCCGATTAAGGCAATAATCTCACACAGTACTTCATCAAAAAGTGTTGTAGAATGCAAAAAAACATTGGAAGAACTTCGCTCAGGTCGGATCATACATCTTTACTTGGTTCCCGGACATAAACGGATAGAAGGTAACGAAAAGGTCAATGAGTTGGCAAAGGAGGGTGCAACACTTGATGAGTCGACGATAGACGCCCGAATTCGTTTGGGAGAATTAAAAAGGAGACAGAAGCTGCATATGATCCATCAAGCAGGAAATCCTACGACATTAGACTCACAAAGTGGCTCATATATCTGAAGAGAGAAGTCTTAAGGCTTATGTTGGGCATACTGACTGAACACTGCCTTCTGGCGTCACATGCTTGTAAGTTAGGCCACGTCAGTAACACCAAGTGCAGGAAGTGTGAGCTACAGGAAGAAACGGTTGAGCACGTTCTGTGTTCGTGTCCTACACTCCCCTGATCACGGATCCAACTATTAGAGGCGGCAGAGTTGCCAGCTCTCGAGGCAGCAATTAAGCTGGGTCCTAGAAAACTGCTACTATCTGCCAAGGCGACGGAGTTATTCTAAAACATATGACCTGGCAACGATTGGGGTTCTTGCATTTGATCGTCAAACAAATTCTGGTAACACTCTGGACACATTCAGTCTATGTAGGGTCTTTATTGAACAGCCAGTTCAACCTAGCCTTAGCATACAAGGGACAGGTGAGGGGCCTTAATGTAAGTAACAGTAGAGTAATCTGGGATTTCTCCCAGCAAAGACATAGAGCATGTGTAATGCTTAAAGCAAATATTAACTATTTTTGCATTACAGAGTTTTTAAGTCGAGACCTGGTAGCGGTAGAAATAGATGCGAAAGTCAATGGTGAAGACTCCAGCATTGTGCCAGCCGCAGCCTACTTTCCAGGGGACGACAACACGGTCCCCCCAGATAACGTACAGAAGCTGGTAGCTCACTGCAGAAGAGCTAAACTTCCTCTAATCATAGAAAGCGATGCTAACTCCCACAACACGGAGTGGGGCAGCAGTGATACCAACCAAAGGGGTGAGTGTTTGCTAGAATATATAGCCAGCAATAATTTAAGTATATACAACGTCGGGAGTAAACCGAAATTTGTTACGAGAGTTGAGCACGTTCTGTGTTCGTGTACTACGCTCGCCTGCTCAAGGCTCTAACTATTAGAGGCGGCAGAGTTGCCAGCTCTCGAGGCAGCAATTAAGCTGGGTGCTAGAAAACTGCTACTATCTGTCAAGACGACGGAGTTATTCTAAAACATATGACCTAACAACGATTGGGGTTTTTCCATTTGGTCGTCAAACAAATTCTGGTAACACTATGGACACATTCAGTCTATGTAGGGTCTTTATTGACCAGCCAGTTCAACCTAGCCTAATCTATAATGTCATTGAAATCTGAAAGACGAAATTGCTTAAAAATCGATGGCAGTAATTCATCGGTTTTTTACGAATTTTACAAATATTTCGATGCCGGCGCTATCTACCGAAATGTTTTTCAATATTTCAAGTTTCATACTCCCACGCAAAAATGTAAATTTTTTCTTTAAAATAAGCGGACTAGCCAAAAAGTAACTTTATATAAAGTTATTTAAAAAATCTGTAAAAGCCTACAAAGCTCATGTAGACAAAATATTAAAATGCTTGTTATTTTTAAGTTCAAAAGAAGAATTGTACTAAATAGAAATAAATATAGCACAACGATGTGGGAGGGAGAATATTGTTGAAAGCACAAACAAATGGTTCATACAAATACATACACACATATTTTAAAGAGAAAAAAATATTAAAATTTACTTTCATTTATTGGCTTGAAAGCCTTTTCATATGCGTACTTGTTGTTCAACTGATGGTGAAGATGGTTAGTAACAAAAAAGAAAGAGATAATTAAATATAAAATATTTTATTATGGGCAAAATGGGCGATTCGCAAAATTCAAACTGCCCACGTAAGAGCTAGGGCCCTTCTACACGATCCAACTGTTTCGTGTATATTTTGACGGTTACCAAGCGCATTCGGTGTAACAAGTATATACATCTACTGAATCGCTGACTTGATATCACCGCAAACCAGCAAAATATTGCATCTTTTGTATTTGCTAGGACAGGCAGGTAGTCACGGGTGTGAGTGTTCAACCCTGCTGTGCAGCTGATTGACTTAGGCTGCATGCGCAAATTGCGCCGTATTTGAAGAGAGCCCTCCTTTAACTGCGCCACCTTGCGAAGTAGCGGTGGCCTTGTCGCAAGAAAGGGCGCCCCTGCGCGGAGGGATTGATAAGCATAAGTGAGTTAATACAGAGACTTTGGATTTTCTCTGATTTTGCAAAGGAAGTAAAACATTTTGACCCCATTTGTTCGTATAAAGATGAAATTAAGCGGTGAAACAGCTTCTGTCGTACTGTGGACTGTGATGCTAATAAATCGCAGGAGTTCCCATAGGCAGGTGTCTATCAAAAATTTAAGATCTTCAGAAATTTCTAATCGATTAATCAGACATAACGGATTCAGATTCCGCTTACACTTATCTCAAATAAACCTACAATAGAAACTAGATTTTTATCTGTTTAATTTTCTCGATTCTTTTTTACTTCATGATTCCACCTAGAGATCTCTAGGATGTCATCTCTTTCTACGAAAAAAATCGGCATGTCTAAAATTTGTTCATAGTTACCGATTATCTAAGCGAAACGTTTTTGTTGGAAAAATGCATATTGGAAATCTTATCATTTAATTAACGATGAGGAGTTTAGTACAAAAACGTAGTTAAGCTCTCTATATGTTGACTAGGTCTTAAGCTGATAAAGAGGGGTTTTCAGACAATCCACCATAGTGGAATAAATCCCATTAGTGGTGAAGTCTGATAACTTGTCGAACCTGTTACATAATTAAAACAGTCACACATATTTCGAAATACATCCTTAACCCGTCAATTCCCTGCGTCACCTGTAGGTGACAGATTTTTAAGCATTTTTTTTTTCGACCTCCTGGAAATTCGGTTTGTGATCCTAATATCATTGAAATGTAGAGGGCGGTTTGTAGTTTCTAATAAAAATTTATGTAAACACTAGCTAAGTGTTATCTGTCAAAACCGTTAACTAGTTTCGCGCGAACTTGCGAGTTTTCTTGCTTTTCTTTTACGGCATAAATTGATATGAAAATGTCCAGACCGCAAGTATTGATTTTTTTCTTATTGCGTGTGATAAATAAATAAATAAAGTATATTATATATGCATTATGGTACAAAAATAATGCATACTATGTTTATTACATAGCTCAAAATATGTGGTGTCACCTGGGGATGACACTGGACATTGTATGACCATTTTTTGTTGTTTAGTGTACTTGTGGAAGTGAGATTTTAGTGCTTGCCTTCGTCTCGTAGATTGACCTTGGATGAAATTATCGAAGAGTTGAATGCTGAAGAAGACCCAGGTGATATTTTTATATTTCCTCCTGATGATGGCGCGTTAACAGACGAAGAAAGCGGTGATGAAAACGAAGCTGCTATTCTCCATCTTATTAGTCGCATACTTCGGTCTCAAATAGAAATATAAAATATACATCGTGCATCGGGAAAAAACTACCAGGAGGAAGAGGGAGAAGAAAACGACGTCCCGGTACCGAAAAAGGAGAAAAAAGAAATCACGATAAAAAACTGACAGACCACCACTTCTTTTACTTCGTGCGGCAAAGGAGACTGTGATGAAGAATTTTTATAAACTTCCACCAAAGCATGACTGTTGTTGAGTGTTTGGAATTGCTGTATAGTGATGAAATCATAAAACTCATTACAGATATGATCTTGGCTTCACAGAGAAATCACACTCTCAATGTAAAATCCGAGGACGTAAGATTATACATTGCAATATTGCTACTTACCGGATGCGACCAAAATATTTGAGAATGTTCTGGGAAGTAAGTAGTGACACCAATAATACGCTGGTATCTGCAAGCATGCGGCGAACTGGATTTTTCGAGATTCAGCCATATATTTATCTTTGTGACAGTAAGTCTTTACCGCCCAACGATAAATTTGCGAAAGTTTGCGAGTATTTCACAAAATTGAACGGAAATTTCTGTAGGAATTTTGAAAAAGCAGGTACATCACATATTTCCATTGATGAAACTATAGAAAGAGTGACGTAATGTCTGCCGGTGAAGCCGAAGAACACAAAAAAATGGACTGTTCCCAGCGACGATGCGGACATTGTCACCAACGTGCACGGAAAATGTGGAAGTGTAATATCGGATTGCACGTAAGGTGTTGGTATATTTTCCATTATCAATGAAGTGTTTTATTTACTGCATAGTTCCGAAAATCATTCAGTTGTTTGCTTGTTTATAAATAAATATTTTAATAAAAAAAAAAACAATGGTTTCCTTCAATAGATATAAAATAAAAATATGTTCAAATATATTACACAATGCCCAGTATCACCTGTAGGTACCCTCCCCCTTAAAAAAAGGGGAGGTTAGCTATACAAATTTTATGTTTTTTTTTTTCACTCAGTTACATTAATTGTTTTATTTTTCGCAAACATAGCTATGGGAATTGACAGGTTAAAATAGTTGAACAAAAATATCAAATAAAGAAATAAAACTTGTTTCACGTTTAACAAATTGCAACTCTGAAAATTAACACAGTTTATGTCAAATGCGTCAAAGTAGAATAACTGTAACTTCTTGTTTCATTACTTGTAATTTGTTGGACTTAAATAAACTATGAGAAAAAAATTAATCAGAAATCTCTGAATAAAATGTTTGAAGGTTCTTAAAATTTTCTCAAATTATCGATTTTTTTTGAAAACCGCCTATTGTGTTTGCAGCTGTACCAAAAACATGAAAGTGAAGCCTACATAGGTGTGTAAATAGTTATCATATAAGTATCTACAAAGCAAAAAAACGAATAAGATAAAGGGACGAAGACTGTGAAAACGTTAGTTAATCACCGGTTTATTTCCTGTGGTTATCTGCTCTATTTAGTCACAGCCATTTGTGATAACAAATGTCAGGCCACTCCCGCTTAACGAACACATATTGTCAAATAAAAGGAAATCTACACCATAAAGTTTATGTAACTTTCACAATTCCGATTCAGTGCATTGTGCATTATGACCATATTTGCCAACAGACACTTACAAGTGACACCATTTAATTGCCAATGCCACGACTGCAGTTGGCAACCACAAAATGTGCAATTCATACGATTTGATAAAGTTGCCATTAAAGTCACGGCTGCAGATAAGAGCCACTAAATGTGCAAGAAAAGCGCATTACTACATGTTCATGTGTGTACACAGATGTACATGAATGTATGCAACACTGCATGTATATTTGTATGTACATATGTATGTGCATATATACATATATATACCTTTATATATTATTCTTTCAGATCGCGGGTTCGAATCGAGCTCAAGGCCTAACAATAATTTTTTATCATTATTATTGTTATGATAAATTTTTTCTTAATTGAAAAAATTTTTAAATTAGAATAGAAGAAAGAAAAAATTTAGACAACTGCCAAAGCTCGTTGTATAGATCCATTTCGGGAACTGCTAAATTCCTTCATCGGCAACGTTTAGGCTCCGCTGCTATAACCATTCAGCCACCACAGCGGTTTTTTGAGCTCTTATTTATCATTAACTTAGACATTCGCGAATGCTGCGCTTGTTGTTGTTGCCTCAATTATGGAAATTACACCAATTTTGTCTGTACTTATGTTTTTATTGTCCTGATGTATTTGTGAGTAATTGAGGCTGTTCAAATTGAAAGTTCACTCTACATATTTGTGTAAATTTTTGTGCGTGTGTGTGTGTGTGATTGAATTCCTTTGGCACATAGCCTTAGCAAGTTGCAATTTTCAGTTAAATTGCATCTAATACACAGCTTTGGTAACAATTCTAAGAATTTAGCAAACCCAAATAACTTTCACAGCAAATGTAGGTCGTCGTATTGTAATTATTGCCGACTTTCTATAGCATCCCTTGTCGTTCGTATATTAATTGTATCTATAACTACATGAAAACTATTGAAGTTTCATATGTAGATCTGTATGGATATGTACGTATGTAAATAATTATAGGAACATATATGTTTATGCTAACATGAATTCCTATGCGTAAGCTTCAAGGAACTCAAGTGAAATTTTTAGTTTGACATTTATTGCCTTAACGTCAGTTTGTGGTTGAGTAGAAATGTTGAAAAGTCATTAAAAAAGAAAGCGATTCGCATAGTTAATTTTAGTATTATTGACTTTCATCCGCCGGAAACATGGTTTTGATAAAATTCCAGGAAATTCGTAAAATTATAATATTTTTTTTTTAATAAATTCTAAAATCTGAAAACTTTTCTTGCTTAGTCAAAAGATGTTCAATGAATTTAATTTTTTACACATAATAAAATTAAATATGCATTCCTGCAATGCTGGTTTTGTTCACATAATTCCATTGGCTGCTAGAACTCCCTAACTGAAAAAGGGTTAGGTTGAACTGACCGGTCCATGAGGACCTCACATAGAGTGATTGAGCCTGTAGTGTTCGAAAAAAGTGTTATATGAGATATAAAATGTATAATGGGAGCTGCTATCACTTTGTCTGTCTTGACTTTGATTTGCTAAATTTGCTCTCCTAATAGAAGCATAATAAAACAAAAATTGATTTAAATATGCTTCAATTTTTTACGTAGGAGACCATGATGATTTACAACAACAACTAACATCGATGGCTAGTTATTGCTATGCTCTATAAAATAAACCTTCACAAGGTCCTTTGCTCAAGTTTTCCACAATTTTACATAAATTGAGTTATTTGGGGTAATACCAGCAATATGTATCGTTTTTTTTTTAATTTAGGAACCAAAAGTTACTTTCGGTTTGATTTCGGTCTCATGTAGAGCAATGCTGCAGTGGCAATATTTATTAATTTACGTAATTAAATTCTTTTTTTTTCCATATTTTAAGAAAAAACGTTTTGAAGTCTGCACCTAAAACTATGCACACTACTCTCAAAATTTCTATAAATGAAGCCTGGATTGCCCTTATCGCTTTTAAATTTATGAAAACATTTATTTGAAGCAATTTTCTATATTTAATTTATTTTAATAATTTTGCGAAAATGACGAGCTTTTTATTTATAGTTCTATGAATTTTTCGGAGCACGCAGTTTTGTAGCCCAGTCAGTTCTAATCCAACAAAGTACAAGTGATTTACCAAAATACACATTGATTTTTGAAAATTTTTTTTCGGAGGGTGTTAAGATTTTCTCCCATATAAAAAACAAAAATTCACATTTTGTATGAAAGTAAATAGAAAACACCCTCGAAAAAAGTTCTTAAAAATCAATGCAAATTTTGATAAACAAAATCAAATGTTCAAACCGGAAATATTTCTTCAACTTTTTTTCCACACGCATTGTGAAATGCTGTAATGGGCCGTCCTCTGGATTGAATGCTGTACGATCCGATCTAGCGAGCACCTTCTAGAACTATCGCTAGAATATTTTTAGCCTCTTAAACTGCTGTGGACTTTTTTAGTTTGCCATTGCGTGAATTAAATTCTTCTCCTATTTATTTTTGGAAATTTAGAAAAAATATACAAAAATTGTGTAACTGAAAACGTATGTAAATACCGCATATACAAATCTCGAAACCGGAAAAAAAAATCGGAAATTCGGGACTAACGTAAAGTTTGGGTTTTTATATTTAGAGTTTCCTGAGTTTTTTTGTGTATGCAATATTGTGGATCAATCAGTTTTTATCAAACAAAGTACGCGTTACAGGTCTCTCAAAATTCCTACTGATATTTGATATTTTTTTCTCGGGTGTTCTTTTTATATTTTTCCATGCGTAAAGTTTAACTTTTTTATATGGACAATAATCTGAAAAACACGTCAGAAAAAAAAGTCAAAAATTAATGCGAATCTTAGGAGACACATAACTTGTACTTTGCCCGTCTAAAATTGGTACTACCACAAAACTGCATACCCAATAAAATTCATGAAATTCAATATTAAAAGTTCAAAGCTTTAATATTTCTTTAAAACATTTTTGAAACTAGTTCGCATAGTTTCAGTAATAAAATTCATAAAATTTCAAATTGTCGAAAAAATAAGAATTAATCTAATTAATGAAATTTGATAAAAAGTTCAACCGCTTTATTCGCGTTTTCTGCTGTTAAATAATTTAAGATATTACTTTCTGTTTTTTGCTCTGCCTTTGTTACCATCCTTTCATTTCTCGTTTACTTTACAATTTCTCTCGTTTGGTTTTACCTCGACTCCCTAATTATATTGCTCAATCTCCCTCTGTCAATATATCTTCCTCCTTTTCTTTCTCTCCATCGTATTCTCCATTTCGCTATATTTCTCATTGTTGCTCATTTTCCCGATCGTTTAATCTTTCTTTGAAATTTTAAGGTTCCATTTACTGTTCTCAAACTTATGCTTCACAATACAGAAAGTACAGAAAAAAGAATGGAATGCTCTCCGACGAATAGTGCACCTAAATAGCAGAATAAAGTATTCAAAGTTTTGTTTCAGTAATTTTCAAGATTTTACTCTCAGATACGATACCATAAACATAACATATTTTTCTTATATCTTGACACCAAATTTTGCTTTTTCTAAAAAAAAAAGCCTTCGAAACTGTGAATAAATCTGGAAAAATAAGTGTTTAAATAGTTTGGTATAGTCCCTTTTAAGTTCTGAGTAACGGAGCAAACCACTATCCATTTATAACTATAGACTTGTACTGTTTTGAAGCCAGAGCACAAATATTCATAATAGCAATGTTTAAGGATATAGTATGGTTACGACAAAAGTTATTTACCCATTAATTTAAGAGTTTTTCTAGCATTACATTTCATGCAGTAACATATTACAAATTATAAATAAATGTTTGTTTATGTTATTGCCACTTTCAGCGTTAATTTGATTTTCTTGTTTACCTGGCACACACAATCACACCTTACAATCTGTTGACCATTAACCTTTCATTTGATGTTAGCATGTACAAAATACAACACCAAGTTACAAATGATACTTTTACATGCAATTAATTAAACTTTGAACTCTTAGCAAAGCATAGAAAAGGAGCACACACGCACGCATACAAACATGATTGAAAAATGATATAAACTTATTTAGTCAAAAACAAATTATAAGAGAGACTCCCAGTGAGCTTTGAATTATATACAGCAGCAAACACAAGAATAGCAATGGCAATTTCCATCAATCTTTTCAATTAAACTATTCTTTTTTGTTTTCGATAATTGATAAAAAAAATATCTTTTTACGAAAACACTCAACATTTTGAGGAAATTTTAAGAAAACTTACAAATTCCAGCGCAAAAAAAAAATATCGAAATGGCAATGGAGACCATATTTCTAATATCTCAAGAATGTATGTCAAATCTTGCAGAGATTCATAATTTTTCAATCGTAAGGATATGTGATTTTACAACATTTCATCATAACGAATTCAGTAAAACGCCCTTTTGTTTTCAAAACGTGCAGACTCTACAGTTGGGGTATACATGTTTGAGAAAAAATGTTAGGTAATCGAGATAACCTTAGCTCTCGATCTGCTTTAGTTACGCACTGTTACTGCTCAGTAAAGGAGTATACACCGGGACACTGTAGTCGCTTTCCTTCGGTGACAACAAGCTCTCTTGTCAACTTTTCTGCATCTATCTCTCCGACATTCTTCCACTTACGAGTTATGCAAATCGATATTTTCTTTTTCTAGTATAAGGAAGTATGAATTATTGATCGTCAGTACTCCCACAAAGAGAAAATTTCGATATTGAACTCAAATTTGCTCTTATATTTGTCAAAGGCGGCACCATCAAGGGCATTTAATGTCAACTGAATGACATGCTGTTGCGACCCCCTTGTTTTATATAATTTATAATGAGTTACCGATTAAATATCGATTATTTATCAAAAAGTTATAATTTTTTTATTTGAATATTATTGATTGCTTATCAGAGAGTTATTTATCCAAAATCTATCGATTTGTTATTGAACAGTTATCGATTTATTTTTTAGCATTTATCCATTTACTATCGAAAAGTTATCAGTTATTTTTTGAAAACTTATGGAATACGTATTGAGATATTATTGATATGTTATCGAAAAGTTATCGATTTTTTGCTGAATAATAACCAAATCATTATCAAAAGTTTATCGATTTGTTATTGTAAATTTTTCGATTCTTGGTACTTTATCGATTTGTTATCGGACTGTTACCAATTTTAATTGACGTGTCATTAGTTTGCTCTCGACGACTCAACGGGTATGAAGCGCGAAAATTTCAATATAAAACCGATGACACGTAAGTGACACGTCAATAACAAGCCGGTAAGAAATCAATATGAAGTTGCTGACTAGACGATAAGAAGTCAAAAACAAACCGATTAAAAAAATGCAAGATGCGATAAAACCGAAAAGATTTAACGCCGAGTTCTGCTCCAATTTGCACAGTGCTCCTTATAATTTTTCCTACTAATTGGCGGGACGGAACCTACATGTTTAATGTCGACCACGAATGGCATCTGCAAGGCAGATAAATTTTCACAGGATCTACGGTGTGGTAGGCGGAGCACACTACCGCCATACCACGGCGGCTGCCGGTAATGCCGATTATTCAACGATAATAACCTGCTATCGATAATAAGCCGATATTAAAACTAGATTGAACTCAATCATAAAATGTTTATCGGGTTAGGCAATTGGGCGAAATGCTGTTTAAACACATATAAATATATATAATAGGGTTTGTAAATAATTTGCTTGTGTGCTAATTTAATTATAGGTGTGTGCGTTTTACTCGTTCAGCTTTCTCCACAATTTGCATGTATGCTAATTGCAAGCATTTGTTTATTCTTAAAGTAATAAAAAAAGTTTGAGCTAAAGATTATATAAAATATTTATGGACAGTCAGTGAGAATATAAATATAACTTTTTCTGAAAAGATTTTCATATGAAACTCGCGTATGCCTCATTAGTAAACAAAGCTTGAAAAAAAAAACAAAAACAAAATTTGCATCACTTTACAATGCGTTTTTTAGCTTTCGTGAGCTGCCGTAAATTAGAATTTTATAGTTCGAAAAGAAATTTTTTGCAAGTATCGGCTTCTTGTGCTATTCTCGAGTCTAGGAATACTTGTAACGCCCGCGAGCTTCTCGGTATTCAATTTAGCCCCTGCTTTGGCAGTATTATTAAATTGGGAGCTTTACCTGTATTTCTTGAGCCTCGAAATTTTCGCTTGTATTCGGAAAGTAATCGTAAGGTAATCGTAAGAAAATCTGTTGCAAAATTATTTTTTATTTTAACTATATAAGAAGCTGAGATATTCGTGTAATTGATATTAATTATTGTCCATTTACTGCTCTAGTTCCACTTATATGACTCAAATATGATATGCTTTTTACTGTTGTCTTCCTTTCACATATTATTTACTGTAAAAATAATTTACTTCATTTGCTAAAGAAATAAACAATATCGATTTGCGCAATAAATTTCTCAATAACGCGAATAAGCACGCAATACAGCAGTAAAACAAAACAACAACAACGTCAAATCTGTAATACTATTAACAGCTTTTTTTTCTGCAATGAAAGCAGGTAAATATGAACGAAAGAACTAATGAGTTGCTAAGAGCTCCAGGGCAAATTACTGTAATTACATTTAATTGAAAGAATATTTTTTCACATATATACGTTTAAACACATACCTACGTACAGCAACGAGCAGAAAAAAAGCAGTGGCAGCCTATGAATTTTGTAACAGAAACCCATAAACCCTTTCGAGGAAATTCAAAATCTCGAGAAAGTTTTACGAAAGTTCTGGAGCTCACTGAATTATTTTAAATATGCAGTTTAGTAGTTAAAGGTTTCTCAAAATTCTCACTAATTTTTTAAAGTTTCTTTTCCGAAGAGTGTTTTTCGTATTTTCTTCAAAAGTGGGGTTTTTTTTTATATCGAGAACACCCTTAAAAAAAAACAATTTTTGGAGAGCTTTACCTTGGCTTTGGTGCTTTTGCTTACTCAGAAAGTTCAGAGAACTATAAGTAAAATGTTTGAAATTTGTTTAAGATTTTCTCGACTACTATCGCTCACCAGGTGGCTTCTCAAATCAAACTGACTCTCACGCCTCTACTGTTGCTGCTTTTATACTGTGGGATTTCCTCGTTGCATCTTCTAGGCGCTTCCAGAATTTACCTAGTTACTGGTATATAATTATAACTACAGATGCACGTGTATAGCTCTCATATGCACGTGTATTTGTAAGCAACGCTTTCACAATTACAATTGCATATTTTTGGGAGCATCTCAGAAAAGATATCTGCATGTGTTTGTGCGTTGCTTCTCCACAGATGTTGAACATCATTAATTTGCGCTTAACGGACTTGGTGATTTGAAAGTTTCGAAACAAGTTATGCCAGGGTCGCCTCGCGAAGGTGAAGGACGCCCCTGTGTCTGGGAGAACAAGGGGGTAGAAACTAGGTTCCTTCAGGCACTATCACGTGCTCGTCGCTGTTGCAGTGGGGCCGTATGTAGTTGTTATTGATGTTGATGTTATTGATAATATTGGCTCGAAAAAACGCGATGTGAGCTCTGCCGTCTCTGGATTTGATAAAGAAGTAATAAGTGGCTTTTGCAGTAAATGAGAACAAGACTAAGTACTTCAAGGAAGAGTTAGCGCATTGGCAGCTACGTCAATATTGGCGGATATTAATTCGAGACCATGAAGGATTTCGTGTATTTGGGAACCACCACTAACAGCAAAAATAATAATGAGCTTTAAGCAGACATGACGATATATCAGCGAATAAAAATCCAAAGGCTTTGTTGGCTAGGTCATGCTATGCGAATGGAGGAAGACGCTCCGACCAAGAAAGTATTTCGGTCGACACCATAGTTTGGAAGCAGAGGAAGGGGGAGGCTTCCATTGGGTGGGAAGAGGGAGGTGGAAGAAAACTTGACCTCTTATGATGCTCCCGGTTAGCATCTGTTATAGCTAAACAGGGATAGCTAGCGTAACTTGCTACGAAACGGGCAAAATCCCTTAGTTGGCGTCAATTAATGATGATTATGATGATGAGCGATGGTACTATTAAAATTGTTATTATGAACTTTATTTTTTATTGAGCGCTTGCCAAATATTAAATAATAAACTAAATTAGTGGCAAATTGCTTTCCTGGACACATTTGAATTGAGACAGAAACCAAATGATATGTCAGATGCTAACTTATAACTTTATTTTATTCTTACAAGACAAAGTTTATACGGAGTTTAAAATATGACAAAACAGTTAAAGCACATGGTTTTCGTATATCAAAAAAACTCCATAGCTTATGCTCACTTAAACAAACATAATGCCAAAATTTTAATCTCCCACAAGACCATTAAAATTTGGTGCATTATAATTAATTTGTTCTATTATCACTTGATTAGAATTTTATTATATTTACTTCATTGTTTTAGTTGAATTTAGAATTGGTATTTAAATCTTTTGCGCACACTTACACTTGCACACATTTGTCTAGATCTTTTTTTTTTTTTTTTTGTTTTGCACGCTGAAGTTGTAATCACAGCATTCAAAATAGTTTTTATGTAATTGCGGCATGCCACAAGTCCATTAAACGCGTGCTTACAATATTATCTGTTTTACTTTTTATTGTTGTTCCCTATTGTTAATCTCATTGTACACAAAACGCTAGTCGGCTAACGCGAACCGCCCGTTGATCGTTTGTTTGGTTTTGTTAACCTCATTTACTTTTTATACTTAGCGTGCTTTGCACACAGAGTATATTAACTTTGATTGGATAACGGTTGGTTGTACAGGTATAAAGGAATCGAGATAGATATAGACTTCCATATATAAAAATCATCAGGATCGAAAAAAAATTTGATTGAGCCATGTCCGTCCGTCCGTCCGTCCGTTAGCACGATAACTTGAGTAAATATGGAGATATCTTCAACAAATTTGGTACTCTCGCTTACCTGGAGCCAGAATAGATTGGTGTTGAAAATGAGCGAAATCGGGTCATAACCACGCCCACTTTTTGTATATATAAAATTTTGGAAAACACAAAAAACCCGATAATTTAGTAAATAATACACCTACACACTCTTGATAAAAATTTGGGAAATTTTTCAAAATTGGCGTGGCACCGCCCACTTATGATAAAATCAATTTTACAAATATTATTTGTCATAAATCACAAATCGTTACCTATCGTAACAAAATTCGGCACAGAGGTTTCGCTTACTATAGGGCATGATTTGAAGAAAAATTAACGAAATCGGTTAAGGACGCGCCCACTTTTATACAAAAGATTTTAAAAAGGGTCGTGGACGAATAAAATAAGCTATATCTTTGCAAGAAAGAGCTTTGTACCAATGTTATTTCATTTTCCGTATTTATAACAATAAATAAAAAAAACTTCAAATTTAAAAAAAATGGGAGTGGCACTAAGCAATTTTCTATGTTTCGGGAGCCATAACTCGAAGAAAAATTAACGGACCCTAATATAATTGGGTACACAAATTTTCCCTATAGCAGGAAATATTTCTAATGAAAATGAACGAGATCGGTTAAAGACCACGCCCACTTTTGTATAAAAGATTTTTAAAGGGTCGTGGACGAATAATATAAGCTATATCTTAGCGAAAAAGAGCTTTGTGTCAATAGAATTTTACTTTCTAAATTGAGTTATAACATTAAATTGGAAAACACTAAAATTTTTGAAAACTGGTGTGGCACCGCCCCTTTTATGCCAAGCAATTTTCTATGTTCCGGGAGCCATAACTCGAAGAAAAATTAACGGATCGTAATAAAATTCGGTACACAAATTTTCCCTGTAGCAGGAAATATTTCTAGGGAAAATGGACGAGATCGGTTAAAGACAACGCCAACTTTTATATAAAAGATTTTTGAAAAGGTCGTAGACGAAAATAATAAGCTTGACTTAGCAAAAATTAGTTTTGAATCAATGATATTTCACTTATCAAGTTTTATTGTAAGAGGAAATGTGGAGATATTTGTTTTTTTTTTTAACGGGCGCTGCCACGTGTTATGTAGAAAAGTAATTTATCTGAAATGAAATGTACAATTGAAGCTCACGCTGAGTATATAATGTTCGGTTACACCCGAACTTAGACACCTTTACTTGTGTTTTTTTTTTTTTTTTTTCAAACGCTAGCAGCTATATGCAAAACATGCAACTTGTCACGCATACATAGTGACAAACTTCTATTTCTAACTCAACCTTAACTACAATGTTTGGGCTTTAGGGGTTACCTTATTCATTGGCCTCTCCGTTGTGTGCCATTAGCTGTTGTCATTAGGTTTTATTCGTGCTTTGTTTGTGTGTGCGTTGTTACTTCGAGTATTCTGTTCTCACTTGTACACATACAAACACATAAACATAAAAGGCGAAAGTGATATTTCCTACCCAAACCACTTTACTTTTACTGCTGCTGCTGCTATTGTTGTTGTTGTTGTGTGCATTATTCAACATCGTACGTGTTGACAACACTTAGTCATTATACAATAACTGACATTAGCACTTTATAATTCATAATTGCTAAAGTTTGTAGATAATGCAGACAAACACACAAATTCACTCACACAAAAGCAAAGGCACAAAGCTGCATGAATTGGCACACAGAAGAAAAAAAAATTATAATTTAATCCCTTAAGTGTTTCGGTATTAACACAAGGAAATTTATCTAAATCGCTTACACATTTAATATTTGTTAATCACAAATGGGTAATTTGAATTTACAAACAGCATTACTTATGTACGTAAAACAAAAGAGGGAGTAAGAATAAAGAGATTCGCGACTGGAAAACTTTTTATAAAAGCTTATGTTTTACTGTGGTTATAACATCCTAAAACCTTTCAGTGGTAAAACCCTTTAGTGGCAAGAAATGAGTATACACAACAGTGAATGCCATTCTTAACGATTTTTAAAGGGGGTGTTTTTCCTTATCCCCATAGACTTTTTTATGGAGGGCATATAGATTGTATTTCATTTGATGCAGCATATCGTAGAAACCCCCATCTTCGCTGCAGTGATTGTATTTGCGAAAATTTTGTTACATTAGTGATTTTATAATATTTCTTTGAATTTGCATTTTATAAAGTTTTTTCTGTCTTTTCTTTCAGGATCACTTGAGGGTGCTTCGAAACGCTTTTTCACCGACTTCCTGCAAGATCTGCCTACGCCAGGTACTGGTGGACCCACATTTGATACATCAGTTCCGGCGAATATAACGGGACTAGTAGGCAAAACAGTGAAACTTACTTGTCGTGTGAAGAATTTGGGAAATCGAACGGTAAGTGTAAACAAACACTATATATTTGCTTTGGCGATTCAGAATCCAAGATTACATATAAATACTATACAACTTTGTTAATCTACAACTAAAACAACCAGGAACCGTTTTTAATACTTATTTTAAAATTTTGAAATCAAAGAGTCAGATAGAAGGAATTGCGCTATTTGTTATTTGAAAGCAGCAAAGTAATGCTTGTGAGCTAGATTCGGTTAGATTGAACTGGCCGGTCCACGAGAATCTCAGATAGATTGAATGAATCCGTAGTGTTACTAGAAGTTTTTTAACGACCAAACTAAAAACCCTATCAAAAATCAGGACCTATGTTATAAAATATCTCCGTCTTCTTGGCAAATACTAGAAGCTTCGTAGGACTTAAGCCACTCGCTGCTTCTAGATCTGACAACTTTATCACTCCCAATAGCTGAAGTCCTAGCCTGGCAAGCGCAGGGCACGAGCACAGAATGTGCTCAATCGTTTCCTCCTCCAACCCGCACTTACTACAACTACTATCACTGACCGAACCTAATTTAAAGGCATGTGACGCCAGAACGCAGTGTGCAGTCAGAATACCCGTCATGAGTCTGCAGTCCTCTCTTTTTAATGATAGAAGCAACTTTATTAGTCTAAGGTTGTAAGACCTACACTTTACAGCCCCGCGCTTGAACTCACGCCTTTCCTGCTTGGTCGATCATGTGCATCTCTCGCCTTCGCCATCTGTGTACACATGTATCGCCTCGTCCGCCATTTGAGCACCTTTGCTTGCGAGACAAATAATATATGTATATCTAAAATAACGTTTTTCAAAAAAGTAAAATGCTAATTTTCAAAGTCGACTAAAAGTCAAAAATAAAAGCTTAAAGTTTTTTTTTTTGGTTATAGAAGTCAAATACAAAAGTTAAAATTGGTTTTTTGTAATTTTTTTTCGTCTTCTATTTCGATATTTATAAATAAGGATTATTTCAGAAGCCTTTGGCAATCATTTCGGGATTACTCCAGTGTTATTTAGTGATCATCTTCAGATTATTTGGGTATCGTATTGGAATAATTTCGCGGCTATTTCCAAACGGCTTCGGGATCATTTCGGTAATATTTCGGGATTTTTTAAGGACTTTTTTGGGATCATACCAGGATCTATTCGGAAATATCAATCAATTTTTGCACAGAACCATAAAAACTAAATTTACCACATAATATTAAAAATACGTTGTTCCTAGGTAGACCACACTAAAGGTCGAGAATTAGGATAGGTGCTTAACGTGAGTACTTGCCAGTGGATGACTCAACCCTACATTTTAGCAGAGTCCTTGGTACCAATTAGCTTGTAATCGGATGTTCCAATCACAAGTTCTTACCTTGTTCTGATATGGAGTATATCAAGCTCCCGCCATTTTGTGGATGATGGCATCCGGTTGCAAGGCAACTCCACCTTTGATTCCATCACTATTCTCTTCTATGCACAAGTATTTCGCTGTAATATATTCTGATGCTATGGCTCATCAGATACATGATACGATTCCACAATTTTAATAAAAGTATTAAGGGATATAAATAACCTTTTCTGAGCACCAGGAATAATAATAAAACAAAACCTGCTTCACAATTAAGGGTGTGTGATAAACCTTTCCAACACATCAAGGTCCAAAACGTACGTTAGCTGTGAATAACTACAATGATGTCATCTATAGGATAAAAATGAATAACAAACACTTCGACGTCATCTATGAGGTTGAAATGACAATTCGTCGTGAAAAACATGATTTTAATGTTAGCGAATTCTCATTAGAAATATGAATAGCCGTATGTAGGTACGACGCTCGTTTACTCTTAAGATGCATCCTCATTAATCACAGGTACTAGTACTTTAACTTAAGATACAATGTCAACGTTCAGCATTGCCTAACGCAGTTTCAAACATTTCAAAAAGAAGGGTGAGCACAGACCCACTCTTACCCCTAGTGGGTTAGGGGATCAGAATATACCCGCGGTAGGTATGCCTGTCGTCAGAGGCGTCTAAAATATCAGATTCAAAGGGTTGTGTAGCGCAACCCTTTCAGGTTAGCAGCACAATTTATAGCTTCTCCAAACACAATTGTCAACCTCACCTATCCGTGGCGAATCCTGCTTCATTAACAGCCGAGGCTCTGGTGACCCCGAAATCTTCATGGCTCTAGGAGGTGAGAGGGCTGTATGGCCAAGAAGGTCGCACGTGGTCATAAAAAATTGTTCCCGAGAAGGTCGGGCTTGGTACCGGAACGTACCGGATCTGCATCCGGCAAAGGACCATCAACATCCATAACACTCCCCAAGGCCTTCGGGGAGCCTCCTTATCGCTACTACAACAACAACCCACTCTTACAATTATTAACTTTAATCAACAAACGAAAGTCATATACTAACATTTCAAAAGAACACCCAATTTTCAAACAGCATTTTACATGTAGTTACCGTCCCGCCTATTTATGGAGAAAATTAAAAAGGAGCACGACGCAAATCGGAAGAGAAGCTCGGCCTATAAAATCTTCGGAGGCTATCGCGCCTTGCATTTTTTTCGACTTTTGTTTCACATAATGTTAGAAAAGTAAGGGCCAAACAAAAATTATAGAGAATATGATTTATGAAGAACCGGTTCCGAAATAGTCCCGAATCGATTTCGAAAATAATACCAAAGTGATTCCGAAACGGTTTGGAAGTATTACCAAAATTAGTCCAAAACAAGTAAGGAAGGCTAAGTTCGGGTGTAACCGAACATTACATACCCAGCTGAGAGCTTTGGAGACAAAATAAGGGTAAATCACCATTTAGGAAAAGAACCTATGGTAACCCTGGAATGTGTTTGTATGACATGTGTATCAAATGGAATGTATTAAAGAGTATTTTAAAAGGGAGTGGGCCATAGTTCTATAGGTTGAACCCATTTCGGGATATCGCCATAAAGGTGGACCAGAGGTGACTCTAGAATGAGTATTGTACGATATGGGTATCAAACGAAAGGTGTTAGTGAGTATTTTAAAAGGGAGTTTTCCTTTCTTCTATAGGTGGACGCCTTTTAGAGATATCGCCATAAAGGTGGACCAGGTGTGAGTCTATAATGCGTTTGTACGATATGGGTATCAAATTAAAGGTATTAATGAGGGTTTAAAAGGGATTGGCCCTTAGTTGTATATGTGAAGGCGTTTTTCAGATATCGACCAAAATGTGGACCAGGGTGACACAGAAGGTCATCTGTCGGGTACCGCTAATTTATTTATATATGTAATACCACGAACAATATTCCTGCCAAGATTCCAAGGGCTTTTGATTTCGCCCTGCATAACTTTTTCATTTTCTTCTACTTAATATGGTAGGTGTCATACCCATTTTACAAAGTTTTTTCTAAAGTTCTATTTTGCGTCAATAAACGAATCCAGTTACCATGTTTTATATTTGATATAGAATTATGGCATTTTTTCCTTTTTGGTAATTTTCGATATAGAAAAAGTGGGCGTGGTCATAGTCCGATTTCGGCCGTTTTTTATGTCAAGATAAAGTGAGTTCATATAAGTACGTGTACTAAGTTTAGTAAAGATATATCTATTTTTGTTCAAGTTATCGTGTTAACAGCCGAGCGGAAGGGCAGACGGTCGATTGTGTATAAAACTGGGCGTTACTTCAACCGATTTCGCCCACTTTCACAGAACAGTTATCGTCATAGAATCTACGCCCCTACCAAATTTCACAAGGATTGGTAAATTTTTGTTCAACTTATGGCATTAAATGTATTCTAGACGAATTAAATGAAAAAGGGCGGATCCACGCCCATTTTGAAAATTTCTTTTATATTTGTATTTTGTTGCACCATATCATTACTGGAGTTGAATGTTGGCATAATTTACCTTTAGACTGTAAAGATATCAAATTTTTTGTTAAAATTTGCCTTAAAAATTTTTTTTTTTCAAGTGGGCGTGTTCGTCATCCGATTTTGCTAATTTTTATTTAAAACACAAATAGTGATTGTAGTAACGTTTCTGCCAAATTTCATCATGATATATTCAACGGCTGCCAAATTGCAGCTTGCTAACTGTTAAATTACCTTATTTTAAAAGTGGGCGGTGCCTCGCCCTTTGACCAAAATTTTATTAATTCTTTTTCTGCGTCATAAGGTTAATTCACCTACCAAGTTTCATTCCTTTATCCGTCTTTGGTAATGAATTATCGCACTTTTTTTGTTCTTCGAAATGTTGGATGTCGAAAAAGTGGGCGTGGTTGCAGTCCGATTTCGTTCATTTTAAATAGCGATCTGAGATGAGCGCCTAGGAACCCACATACAAAATTTTATCAAGATACCTCAAAATTTTCCCAAGTTATCGTGTTTACGGGCGGACGGACGGACTGACGGACATGGCTAAATGAATTTCTTTTTTCGCCCAGATCATTTTGATATATAGAAGTATATATCTATCTCGATTAGTTTGTACTGTTACGGATTGCCGTCATGCGAACAAAGGTCTGTGAGCTCTGCTCAGCTAACTATAAAAAATCAAGAATTAGTATGTAAAAAAACTCCAAAGTAGGTAGCAACCAACAAATTTTTTGTAAATTATGATCGATATAAGCTCTAAGAGATTGTGAGCTTTAAGAAAATATATTATTGAGATCTTTTTTGAAGATCATTTACTATTTTTTCCCCAAAATTTTTGTTATAATACATACAATTTTCAGGAAAATCTCGAAAAACCCGCTTTATTGATTTTCGAATTCGTATAAATTTTTTTCTATGTACCGGTATGATGAAAAGTTTTTAAATTTTCATTTGATATATGTTTTGAAACATTTCACTTCTTTTCAGCTGGCATTAATCTAACATCGACTGTCTATTTTGACCGGACCATCTGTTATTTAGAGCAAAATGTAATCTTAGTTGTTTCATGAAACTACGCAAGTGCAATAAACTTATATTGCACTTGTAAATTTACACTTTAGACCAGAGGTCGTCAGGTAGTGAAATAATTATTCGTGCTCATTTCGCCCATATTATTATTCTCTTTCATTTAGTAGTAGCTGAACAAATAGAGTAGAGACTTCGAGAGAGGCTACTGTCAACGGCACATTTTCGTTTTGATTGTTTAGTATTAGCAAAATATTTTGTTTTACTTTTTCGTTGGACTAGAAAAATGAAATAGTATTTTTATTACATATTTATAACTAATTTTTTTTAATGCTAACAAAATGAGTGCACACCTACATATTAGCTTGTTGCCCGCTAATCAACGACTAACCCACAATCACTGCGATGATTTTACTCTTACGGACACAGCCACAGTTTCTACCACCGCTTGAGACAAAACAATTATTTTTGAAAGTACTACTATTTTTAACATAACTGTTATGCCTCGAACTTTTCGAAGAAAATAGTTAAAACTTGCTTAATTAGTTAATTGCCAAGCAAAATCTTAACACTAAAAAATATTACAAAACAACACAGAGTTTACAACAGCAATAACAAAAAAGACAAGTAAGGAAGGTTAAGTTCGGGTGTAACCGAACATTACATACTCAGTTGTGACAACATAAGGGAAAATAACCATGTAGGAAAATGAACCGAGGGAAACCCTGGAATGTGTTTGTATGATATGTGTATCAAATGAAAGGCATTAAAGAGTATTTTATGAGGGAGTGGGCCATATTTCTATAGGTGGACGCCATTTAGGGATATAGCCATAAAGGTGGATCAGGGTTGACTCTAGAATGCGTTTGTACGATATGGGTATCAAATGAAAGGTATTAATGAGCATTTTAAAAGGGAGTGGGCCTTCGTTTTATAGGTGTTCGCCTTTTCGAGATATCGCCATAAAGGTGGACCAGGGGTGACTTTAGAATTTGTTTGTATGATATGGGTATCAAATGAAAGGTGTTAATGATTATTTTAAAAGGGCGTGGGGCTTAGTTCTATAGGTGGACCCCTTTTCGAGATATCGCCATAAAGGTGGACCAGGGGTGACTCTAGAATTCGTTTGTGCAATATGGGTATCAAACGAAAGGAGTTAATGAGTATTTTAAGAGGGAGTGGGCCTTAGTTCTATAGGTGGACGCATTTTCGAGGTATCGCAATAAAGGTGGACCACGGGTGACTCTAGACTTTGTTTGTACGATATGGGTATCAAATGAAAGGTGTTAATGAGTATTTTTAAAAGGGAGTGGGCCTTCGTTTTATAGGTGTTCGCCTTTTCGAGATATCTCCATAAAGGTGGACCAGGGGTGACTCTAGAATTCGTTTGTGCAATATGGGTATCAAACGAAAGAAGTTAATGAGTATTTTAAGAGGTTGTAGGCCTTAGTTCTATAGGTGGACGCCTTTTCGAGATATCGCCATAAAGATGGACCAGGTGTGACTCTAGAATGCGTTTGTACGATATGGGTATCAAATGAAAGGTATTAATGAGTATTTTAAAAGGGAGTAATCCTTAGTTCCATAGGTGGACGCCGTTTCGAGATATCGCCATAAGGGTGGGCCAGGGGTGACTCTAGAATTCGTTTGTGCAATATGGGTATCAAACGAAAGGAGCTAATGAGTATTTTAAGAGGGAGTGGGCCTTTCTGGACCAGGAGTGACTCTAGACTTTGTTTGTACGATATGGGTATCAAATGAAAGGTGTTAATGAGTATTTTTAAAAGGGAGTGGGCCTTCGTTCTATAGGTGTTCGCCTTTTCGAAATATCGCCATAAAGGTGGACCAGGGGTGACTCTAGAATGAGTTTGTACGATATGGGTATCAAATTAAAGGTATTAATGAGAGTTTTAAAAGGGAGTGGTGGTAGTTGTATATGTGAAGGCGTTTTCCAGATATCGACCAAAATGTGGACCAGGGTGACCCAGAACATCATCTGTTGGATACAGCTAATTTATTTATATATGTAATACCTGCCAAGATTGTAAGGGTTTTTTATTTCGCCCTGCAGAACTTTTTCATTTTCTTCTACTTAATATCGTAGGTGTCACAACCATTTTATAAAGTTTTTTCTAAAGTTATATTTCGCGTCAATAAAGCAATCCAATTACCTTACCATATTTCATCCCTTTTTTCGTATTTGGTATAGAATTATGGCATTTTTTTCATTTTTCGTACTTTTCGATATCGAAAAAGTGGGCGTGGTCATAGTCGGATTTCGTTCATTTTTCATGCCAAGATAAAGTGAGCTCAGATAAGTACGTGAACTGAGTTTAGTAAAGATATATCGATTTTTGCTCAAGTTATCGTGTTAACGGCCATGCGGAAGGACAGACGGACGACTTTGTATAAAAACTGGGCGTGACATCAACCGATTTCGCCCATTTTCACAGAAAGCAGTTAACGCCATAAAATCTATGCCCCTACCAAATTTCAAAAGGATTGGTTAATTTTTGTTCGACTTATGGCGTTAAAAGTATCCTAGACAAATTAAATGAAAAAGGGCGGAGCCACGCCCATTTTTAAATTTTCTTTTATTTTTGTATTTTGTTGCACCATATCATTACTGGAGTTGAATCTTGACATAATTTACTTATATACTGTAAAGATATTAAATTTTTTGTTAAAATTTTACTTAAAAAAAAAAATTGTTTAAAAGTGGGCGTGGTCCTTCTCCGATTTTGCTAATTTTTATTAAGCGTACATACAGTTATAAGGGTAACGTTCGTGCCAAATTTCATCATGATATCTTCAACGACTGCCAAATTACAGCTCGCAAAAATTTTAAATTACCTTCTTTTAAAAGTGGGCGGTGCCACGCCCATTGTCCAAGATTTTACTAATTTTCAATTTTGCGTCATAAGTTCAACTCATCTACCAAGTTTCGTCGCTTTATCGGTCTTTTGTAATGAATTATCGCACTTTTTCGGTTTTTCGAAACTTTCGATATCGAAAAAGTGGGCGTGGTTATAGTCCGATATCGTTCATTTTAAATAGCGATCTGAGATGTGTGCTCAGGAACCTACGTACCAAATTTCATCAAGATACCTCAAAATTTACTCAAGTTATCGTGTTAACGGACGGACGGACGGACATGGCTCAATCAAATTTTTTTTCGATCCTGATTATTTTGATATATGGATGTCTATATCTATCTCGATTCCTTTATATATGTACAACCAACCGTTATCCAATCAAACTTAATATACTTTGTGAGCTCTGCTCAACTGAGTAAAAAATTTAAATGCTGAAAAGAACGAAATTGGAAGAGCATTTTCGTAGGAACTCGAATAGAGAGATGCGGAAGGAAGTACGCAACATTGTTGAAATGATTTCATTGCTTATTATTAAAATTAAATGTGTTGATTTTACCTTCAGTGCAATGGTTATACCGACGAGTAGATGTATACGTACCTAAATGGACGCTACACACATAATAATTATCTGGAGAGTAAAGTCCTAAACTCAGCATGAACACTGCAGAATTCAATAGACGTTGCAATGGAACGGAACGTTGCACAGCTTTTTACAGCGAATATGCTACAACAAAACAAAAACTACAAGAACAACATAAAAAACAAATGACGCGATTACACAGCGGGATTTATTATTGCCCGTAGTTTGACTGCAGTGGGTTGGCATGAATTTAGGCACCCCTGCTGACTTTACGAGGCATACTTACGAAAATAAATTTCAACAACTAAATATTTGTCATGTCGTCCACCCAGCGTATGGCGCAGTGATTTTCTGTTTTTTTTTTTTTTGCTGTTGCTGTAGTTATACAACCACTTGCATTACACGTTTGGCTTTTGAAGTGTTGACAGGCGAAAACACTTTGGTAAAAGTTGTAATTTCATGCGTAAATTGTTTGCACATTTTACTGTCATTGACACACAAACAATATTTGTTGTTTTTTGTTATGCATTTCCTTTTTGTTGTTGTTGGTTTTGAAAACGTTTTGTTTTTGTTTTTGTTTTTTTTTTTACTTAATTAGCGATAATGCAGAAAAACTGTCAAACTCTTCGGCGCCGCTTGCCAACAACTTTTAGTTAAAATATATTAATTCGAATGTATTTCTGTGTGCTAAAGTAAACTTCCCTTTTTGCTGTTGTGGTTGTTTTTGCAATTTGCTTAATTTTGCATAAAATGCACTACATAAAGATATTTTTGTTTCAAGCTCTTTTTTTAACCCAATTACTCTTTCTCTTTTTGTTAATTCGCTTGTCGTTATTTCTCAGTTTCATGAAAATTTGTTTATTTCCGCTTTCAGTACGTACCCTTTTGCTGTTTATTGTTGTTGCTTTTGTTGCAATGGCTTTCGAAATTAATTAACTGTTGAAATTTTTGACTGCACGCAAGATTATGTGCCATAAAATGGGCAGAGTTTTTCACTTCACTTTTACAAAGCATACAATTTAAACAAATAAGGTTTAGAGACTGGGACAAGAAGTTAATGCAAGCGGAGTTGAGGTGGTTCAAAGTACAGTAAGTAGGTCGTAGACTGCATCAGAGAGGACGAGTGCTGCTAAGTACTTAAGTATTTGGGTCTTTTATATTTTTCACTTTATTCACTAGCATATGTGTACATTAGGCTGGCGTTTTTTTCAGCTTATACGGAGACGTTGAAATTTAAATTCTACTTCTTACTACAAAAAAAAAATATAATAGTTTCAAAATAGTTTCGAACATAGATAATTCCAATATAATGGACTAATTAGTGACCCATTTTCAATGACAGGTTATTCGGAGGTTTTCGATGATAATTGATGTCATACCCGTAGGCGTGATCGCAACCATATCTACTAATTACTGCTGCTGTTACGTAACTGTAGCCTTATTCGCACCCTTGACCGCAACCCTTACCGTAAACCCAACTGTATTATTAATCCTAAATGTGTCTGTCACCGTTATGGTATTCGTAATCATAACCGTAACAGTTACTGAAACTGATCTTGTAATCGTAATTGGTGTCGTAACCGTAATCATAACTGTAACCGTAATCGTTAAGAAAATTATTAGCTTAATTATAATCGCTGTCGTAACCGTAACCGTTATCGTAACCGTAACCGTTATCGTAACCATAACCATGATCGTACGATTAATAGTAACAAAAAACGTATCTTCATCATAACCATAACACTAATCGTTATCGTAACAGTAACAGTAATCAAAGTTGTAACCGCATAACAGCAACAATTTTCCAACCGTAATTATAATAGCAACAGCAATCGTAATCGGCACCGTAACTGTAACCAGAAAACTCCTTTTAATAGCATCCGCAAACACAAGCGTAACTGTAAACGTTATCGTGTTCAAACCCATTTTCCGTCTTCTTATATCTCACGTTGCAATGAAAAAACTGATAAGGTAGGTGAACAGGGCGCTTCCCCCGAAACTCGTACTGTAGACGAGGATCAAATGAAGACGAGATTTACACACGATCGATCAAGCAGGAAAGGCATAGAATCGAGCGCGGGGCTGCAAAGTATCGGAGACCATGTACAGATTTTACAACCTTAGATAAACAAAGTTACTCTTATTATAGAAAGGAGGAGCCTGTATGCTCATGATTTTTTTCTGACTGGGAACTGTTTTCTGGCTCTGCATGCTTTTAATTATGCCTAGTCAGTGAGAACAGATGGAAGAAGTGCGGGTTGTTGGAGGAAACCACCGAGCCCGTTATTTTGTATTCAGGTCTCGTAGAGGTAAAGAGGGCGCTCCACAGTAATCAGCGGCGCACAGCATAGCCGGTTCGCCAATACTGACCAAATTTTTTTTAACAAGATCTCTCCGTCCGTTTAAAACTTGAGAAATTTAATCATTGTAATCGTCTATTAAAGACCGTCAACAACCTGCCTGTAATGTTATTCCATGAGTGTCCTAGCTAGATGAGGGCAGCTGTGAAGGAAGTATTCAGGAATTCACTGCCCCGATCGAAATCATTAATTCTGATTTCCATGTACTACTTAATTGAATTAAGAAATGACTATAAGTTTATAAAGAAACCTATTTTGGTCTGATATAAGTAATTTTTTTACGCAGCTAGAGAAGGGGCTATGTCACTCAGATATTTGATCTTGGCTTATTCAGTTACCTTTCTCGTAGTTCTTCAGCAGAACAGTTTTTAACCTGCTGATGTCACCTGAAAAACGTTTGAAGGAATCGGTGGTGCTATTCTTAAGTAAAATCAAAAACCTTCTGAGTAGTTATCACTGCTCACATTGCCTTCAGTTTGGAACCATGAAGTCTTACGACCGCAGTGTGCAACCAGAATGACCCAAAATCTGAGTCAATAAAATAGGTACCCACCAATATATTTCGTAATCATCCTAATTCGAATTTAGCACTTATTCTTCCAATCTTATACTCTGGCTTTTAAGTTTAGTGGTGGAAGAAGATACTTTTTTTCATCTCCATAAAAGATGCTGTAGGACTACAAATTTCTGAGTGGAAGAACACCATTTTTGAATGCGTAATTTAGCTTCCTTAATTCCATGATTTTCTTTGGATCGCATAAAGTATTACTTCAGGTACAGGTGCGCTTCACGTGAGCTCAGTAGCTACGTTTACGTTAAAGAGCTTGAGTTTATACCGACCATAACCCATCCGTCATCCGGTAATTTCATAGAAAGCTAAAACTAAACGGGTATAGGTCATAAATACTTCTAACCTTGACGTAAAGATGTCGAAATGGAGGTTATACCGTTAGTAGAATATTTACCCATTATTTAAGCAATGTATTCGCTTCAATCATCTCCGTGGCGGAAATGGGAGAAAGTCGCGCAAAGCACCAGTTTCGCACTACAAGTTTGATTACTACCTACAAACTGGTGCTAATCGGATGCAGAGCGGGAAAATTGGCAGCCACACTTCTACCTACGTCGCTTAAGTCTTAGCTACAATTTAAATTGGAGACCTAAAATAAGGGGTTATTTAAGAACTAGCTACGACTGGACCAGTTTATAATGCGTTCCGAAGGCCTACAAAGGATGGCAATGCCAATTCGTGGGACACCACAATATCAAAAGTGTCAGTTGAAAGTACTGCGAGGAAACAGTGGCAAAACTGGTACCGCCCCTTTAAGAGATAGTTTTGTGCTTGCTGAGACTCGCTGCAATAATAGATCCAGCTGGACGATTATTTTTCTAGTACACTTGCACGCCGTATTGCTCTTCTTTCCCCTTGGTAGCTGGGGAGCAATTTTTCCTGTATCTGCACGGCACCTACTTCTACTGAAAATATTAGTCTTTTGAAAAACGAAAAGAACAGCTGAAACTGATGACAAGCTGACTCAATTCGTAGTGCTACTTTGTGTTGGACCAAGATGATAGTGACTAGATACTTTCCGTATTCCATTGTATCCGCTCAGATCTTTGCAGCATGGAAGAATTTAAAACTCCATCCTTTATCTTTTGTCAATTTTATTAAATCCAATTTATTTATTTTTTATAGCCGATATATGTATATATTGACATAAGAGCTATTTTAAGGGTATAAAAAATTCTAGAAATGCATACAAACAAAGTCACAGAAATCTACCACAGAAGAGAAAATGCTTTAAATTTTTTGGCTGATGTCATGATTTCTACTTTTTCATGGATTTTTGCATTTCCATTTAAAAATATATATGTATGAAAGTAACTGTTTACATACATATATACACATTTATAATACCTCCATCGCAAAAGTTCAAGTGGCAATGCCGTGAATTAATTATTGAAAAATGAATATGTATGTATGTATGTATGTTGGTTTCACAGTTAAATGCATCTAAAATTCCCAGTCATTCAAGGATGTCTATGCCACGCTGAAAACGCCCATAACTTTGCCTCTATCGATCTAATAAGCTTTTGATAAAATAACATTGTATCTGAATATATGTATATGTAAGACTTCACGGGTGACTGATCACAGTACATCACTTTGCTCAATAAACCATGAATTTGATGCATATAAACATTACCTGATAGTCAAATGTCGCAAATGGGAAACAACAAAACCAATTTATGTTTGTTTGTTGCAAATTATGCAGCTTTTATCGCATCCGTGTTTTGTTTCAATCGCTTCTCTTTGCTTCCCTTGTTAAACCATTTGAAAATTCTTGAACAGTTTTAACGAATAGTCGTTGATATGAGCGATAATATATGCACCAGTGAGCTGCAATTATTCATCTTTTAAGGTTATTAGTGGACTAACCAAACAATTAGTATTAGTGCGTATGCAAACCAAGAATATCAAGCACTTTTATCCACTAACACACATTTACATAGTCATGCTTCGTAAAATGATTAACCGCTCATAAGCCACGAAGCAGTTCAGTACTCAATTGACTTATTTAGCAAGAAAGTCAACTGTGTTATACGAAAACACTAATTGTAATAAGTAAGACTAATAGTGCAATAAAATGAATTAAGTTATATCAGTCTTCTGGCAACACAACGATGTACACGAAACTAAACTGAATACAGCGCCAGAGTAAAAGCGATGATAAACGAAGTATACAGTATATTACACACGAAATCAAAGTGCTACTGAGCTAAAGCGACTATGACATCAGTTTATACTCAAGAATGTCATATACATATGTATGAGATATATATGTGTTACGGGGCACTCGTATATATTTTCTATTTTATGTGCTAATCACTCATAGTATTTGTCTGTACTTGACTAAGTACACATTTAGACATAATTTTTTGGCTCATGATTAAGTGAACTAATTTTATTAGTACTGAAAGCAGATCTCTGATATGCACCTGTACTAAGAATAAGAAGCTTTTAACTTATTAAAGATATCAGCACAATTTAAATTTACTAACGTACATTAGCGTGGGTATAATAAGGTAAATCACCGATTTTTTCGAGTCTCGTCCCTTCAAACAAAAATGTTACACATGAATTCTGCTCCCGATTGGATACTACTAAAGGGCGTTGCATGGGGGCAAAGTTAAGAATGCTCTATGGTGACTCAAAAAAATAAATTAATAAAAATTGGACTTTTTCTAACACCCAAATTCGATAGTAATATGGTTGTTATCACATATAAATCTAATTCCCGATTGAAGGCGGCTAAAGCGTGTTGCATCCAAGCTCAGCTTGCCATATGAAGAATCACTCTGCGACACCCCTTAACCGTTTCCTGTCAGAAACAAAATTAATATGCGATATCTCAAAAAGACTTATCGATTTTCGGTGTTTAAAAGAAATCTTAGTTTTAACTCTCGAACGAAATTTTTAATCATCTCTAATCTGGTCTAAACTTTTTTTTTTTTGATATTTTTTACTACCTACTATCATCGGAGGGCGTGAGACTGAAAAGCATCTGATTTATATTGACGATTCTAATGTACATATTGTGACGGATATTAGTATCACTAAGTGATACTCACATCACTAAGCGGTTATTAAATAAAGCCACAACAACAATAAAGGAAGCTGCCACTCTTGTACGTAAACAAATCAATCATCATCTACACACATACAAGGCAACGGAGAGATACTCATAAACACATGTAATCATCAGCCGAAGTAGTACTCACATATACACGTGCATATGGATATGCGAGAGACTATAAGCTACAAATATGCATGTACATATGTATATGGCTGGTAACCAAGCATAAAGTTCGAGAAGTTACTAGACCTTAGGAGAAATGGGTGTACCAGACACCAGAGAGCACAAAAGCAGTGAAAGCTGTATAGTCAGTAAGCAGTTTGATTTAAACACGCTATCAGTTGCTAAGTGAAGTATAATTTTGAAGTATACTTGTGCTACTCCCAAAGTAATCTAATAAAGACCATTTTGCACAGATTTTAACATGATATTGGCTGCACAAACATCGACAATGACATCTCAGCTGGTGTCACAGGAGGAACGCATTTCAGAAATATCGTCGCAAATGACATCTCAATTGGAAGAACAGAAGACATATATGTCATCTCAACTGGAAGCGCAAGAGGCACGTATATCTGAAATGTCGACACAGGTATCATCGCAGTTCTTTGCGAAACTGGATGAGCAGGATGCAAAAATTTTACAAATCGAGGACAAAATTAATGCCGAGATAGAAGCGTTGAAAATTCTTATGCAGCAGTTACATTTAAATCGCACAGCTGTTCCAGCGAGCAATCCAAAGGTAAAAACTTCATCTTTTGACGGCTCTGTTCCTTTCCAGGTATTCAAGCTTTAATTTGAGAAGACGTATGCAGTGAACAACTGGAATGCGGAAGATTAAAGTTGGTGCACTGTGCGTGGCATTGAAAGGGCCTGCAGCTGAAATGTTACAGACTATTCCAGATTACGAGCGGAACAGTTATGAAGCATTGATGGCCGCTGTCGGGAGACGTTACGGAAGCGAGCATAGGAAACAGATATATTAAATTGAGTTGCAAAACCTTTACCAAAAGGCGAATGAGACTTTGCAGGAATTTGCGTCGGATGTTGAAAGATTGGCTTATCTCGCGAATTCAGACGCACCCGTGGAATACACCGAGAGGATAAAAATCCAGAGCATTATTAATGGAATACGGGACGTTGGAACGAAGCGAGCGACATACGCAAATCCAAAGCCAACATTTGCTGAAACAGTATCCAATGCGCTGACTCAGGAACCAGCATCGGTTCTGCGTAAGCCAGTTTTCAAAGCACGCCGTGTGGAAGTAGAAAGACCAGACTGGGTGAACGTAATATTGGAGGCACTGCAAGGATTGCAAAAGGGGAGTGATAGATGCTTCAATTGCGGGAAGCCAGGTCACATTGCACGTCATTGCGGTATTGACCCTAGTGGTTCCAACAGTATGGGTGTGCTTAAGAACAAAGTTGGAGGAGATGAGCAAGATCGATTCAGATGTAAAGATCGAGAACTTTCCCCAGCTATTCAATGTCCTGCGATATCTATCTCGCAAATCGGAAGAAAATCGAGTAGTCTTACCCCCAGGGGACATGTGGATGGCAAGGAGCGTGTACTGACTGTAGATATGGGCGCATCTCCTTCCTTAATCCGATCTGATTTGGTCATTAGGAGAGTGAAACCGTTACCTGGATCAAGATTTTGTACGGTCACTGGCAAGTATAACCACGTCCAAGCAGAGGCTGTATGTGAAGTATTGATTGGAAAGGTCACAGTTCTACACAAATTCGTTGTGGCAGAGATCGTTGATGAAGTCATATTGGGAGTGGACTTCTTAGTTGACCGTGATATTGGGATCGACATGCAAAGAAGGAATATGCGCAATAAGAACCAGGATGTACCACCTAACTTCAGTTTGGGGAAGGCAATTCGACAAAGACCACCAAAGTCAAACACAGTAGATCGGACAAAGTCTGATGGAAGGATTGGGCCAAACAAAGCACTTGAACGAAGGAAAGAATTTCCCAGAAAGAATGCAAGGGTGTTTTCAAGACAACGCGCACTACTCTTGTGAAACGTCAAGACGATACTGATGATGCAAAGTCAATCCGTCAAGTTCAAGCTCTGCGAAGTAGTCCATTGGCAAAACGACAGAATGGAAAGGAACAGTCCAGGATAATGAGTAGTAGGATGAAACACCGACAAGAACAATAACTCGGAAGGTTTCTTGGAGAGAGATTTGGTACTGCTATACAACCCTAAACGGCGGAAATGTGTTCCATCCAAATTTTGGTACAGTTGGAAATGCCCGCACAAAGTTGCTAAGAGGATCAGTGATACCATCTACCGCATACAAACCATTGGGAAACCACGAAATAGAAGGCTGGTTCATTTGGAAAGGCTAGCAACGGTTATATCGAGAGATTTGTCTGATCGGGACGAGCAGACTTGGGTGGAGGGCATTGTGACGAATATTAGTATCACTAAGTGATACCCACATCACTGAGCCGTTATTAAATAAAGGCACAACAACAATAAAGCAAGCTGCCATTCTTGTACTTAAACAGCCGAAGAAGTACTCACATATACACATGCATATGGCTAAGCGAGAGACTATAAACTACAAATATACGTGTACATATATGCTGGTAACCAAGCATGAAGTTCGAGAAGTTACTAGACCTAAGGAGAAATTGGTGGAGGCGACAACAGGGAGTATAAAAGCAGCGAAAGCTGAGTAGTCGGTAAACAGTTTGATTTAAACACGCTATCAGTTGCTAAGTGAAGTATAATTGTGAAGCATACTCGTAATACTCCCAAAGTAATGTAATAAAGTCCATTTTGCATTACTGAATATTGGAGTTATTTAATCGACAAGTTAGCTATTCGAACGTTTTCAGAAGGTGAAAATAAGCGGAGTTTCCCTAAATTCGTTACAATTTTTATAAAACTTTTTAAGGGTCAATTATACTTACATAGCATAGCAGTGTACAGCAACATTGTTCTCACAAACAATATCTGTTCAATGGGATTTGCGTGTACTTGATTAAACTACGCAGTGAATTGCGTTTCATTGCATGAATGTCTGTTAAATTTTGATTTCCATGTATGCGCTATGCGCGCGACTATCTCACTCTTCGTGCTGTTAACATTGTTAATGCAAAGAGTGGAAAACTGAGCATCACTCTCAGGGTAAACCATATTGCTTGCTTGTGTTTGTGTATATTTTACATATCAACTTTATTTGTGTGTGTGTGTTTGCCCTTGTCAGCGATAGTCTATGTACGCTACGTAAAATATAATCAGGTCTATGTTTCACATGCTATGTACTGTTTCTTCATGCCATGCAATGCGCTCTAAGTATAATTAGACCTTTAGTATTATTATTATTCCATATACAAATCAAATATTTCAAAAATGTATGGTGGTCGCCGTGGTGCAGGGGAAGCATGTTCCGCCTATTATATCAAAGATCCTTGGCTCAAGTACCGGTAAAAGAAAAACTGTTTTTTAAATTAGAAAAAAATTTTTATAAACGGAGTCGACCCTCGAAAAACATTCCCAGTCTATTTTATTAAAAACTGCGCAGCGAAAATTCAACTGCCTTGCAAATGCCTTTCGGAGTCGGCATAAAACATATGTTTCCAGTTCTGCCAATTTGGAGGTAAATTGCGCCAAGAAATTATTTTTTGTTTTGTAAAAATGTGTTAAAGTTCAGAGAGGGATATTTTGGCCTAGTACTTTCCTTTAAAATTCTTACAGTAATCTCGCCATGATCCGTATTGAGCCTTTCAATATAAAATTTATCTACACCGATATGCGATCTACGTGCAGAATGTATTATATAATAGAATAAGTGTACGTCACTCTTTTCGCCATGCTATCAAACTTATGCTTCACAACTTTTAAGCCAGGATAGGGAAGAAAAAGGTCTTTGTTCTTACAGTATACTTTCTAAGATCACGAGAAGAGTTGAGGTTGATCAATTTCGATATGGATTAAATTATGGTCATACATAGTACCAGTTCTTTGCATAAAATGAGCATTAAGTTTCCTGTTTATCTCCTACTCAAAGTTTCCGAAACCAAATTGATTAGAAAAGGAAAGCTGTTTAGTAAGAAACTATCCACGAAGCAGCTTATAAGTAGTTACTTCACTCATCGTCCCAGTCCTACTGATCTTCGACGTTAAGATATAAACGGGCACTGTGAGCACATTTCTCATTAACAAAGGCCGAACTATTCAAACACGCAGGCAAAGAGTTGGTAAAAAGCAGGAATCTGCTCTTATGAAAAACATGGCCGGACGGGTGCATGCCAGCCGAAAATCTCGAAACCAAAAATGTTGGAAAATCAACATAAAAAAGAAGCCAGCAGCCAGCAGTTTCCAATTTAAGTGCGTTATTCACAAAAACCGGTGTTCCGGGAGCCATGCTTTTACAGCGAAATATAATGAATTAAAAACGGTGTATGAAATATACCTTTGAGAAGTTTTTCTACCAGCTTTAGTTTTTCGTAAAAAATCCCGGAATGGGGTCTGCATGTTATATGCTGCCTGCAAACGGATTAATTTTCGCCGAGAGGATTTTCATAGCAGAACGCGCCCTAAGTCAGTTAAGTAGCTCGTTTGACGTTTAAGATCTTAATACATACTACAGATTTTCAGTAAACCCCACATTTTCGAGAAGATATGCGGTAAGTAGCGTTTGATGAGAAAACTGGTTTCCTGTACGCAAACCAGTGGCTGAGATGTATGAATGGTCCTTTCTGTGATGACATCAATGTGTACCGAATGGCGTATCGAACATAGTGCTACGAATGGAAGTTCTAACGCCTCGTTGGCAGTCCGATAAATAATTTCAATTAATACCCATATTTACAAGAACACGAAAGAGAATAACGCCTTGGGTTTGAAGAAAGAGATGGAGGACGACTTGATCGTCCTCGGTGATCAGCTAGGCAGTTATGCGCCAATGATGATGATGTCACGTTCAGAAAAAAAAAGTTTGTGTTCCCATAACCAAAGAAACATAATACATGAGATAAAGCGTTAATATCTACAAAGATGAACAAATATCCATTAATATATTTTGTCTTTCAACATAACCAAAATGTGGTTTGGACATCAGAGTGCGCACATTTTAAATTTCTAGGTAATTTTGCATTAGTGTGAATGTGACAATTCCTAGAGCGTTAATAATTAAAGCTATTGTTCTAGGCTATGATATGTACTATTCTAATGACTGTTGCAGTTGCTGCTCTTCCTATTTGTGTATCAGCAAACGTTTTGACACCCACATACAATAGGAACCAAGTAGAGATGTGCGTTGGTGTTAACCCACCCAGAAGTTGAGTAAGTAGTTATTAAAAATGCGAAATACATCGGCAGAACTCCTTGAACTTAGTGTCTAAGTTTATTATAAGGCCTAATATAAGTATATTTTGTGTAATCGTGTGTTAAGTACTTTTCCTACTGACTAGGAAATTTTTTTTTTTGAGTTTTGTTTTGCAAAATGTGCTTACATTTCTGAGAACTTCTTTTTTTCATACACTAAAAAAACGCAAAGTTATTTCATTGAAATTCCGAGTAACTTAAGAAACGTTATACACAAAACAAAACAAACGAGTAAGGTGTCTAAGTTCGGGTGCAACCGAACATTATATACTCAGCGTGAACTTTAATTGTACATTTCATTTCAGACAAATTACTTTTCTACATAACACCTGGCACCGCCCGTTTAGAAAAAAACGTCTCGTAATTTCCTCTTACAATAAAACTTCATAAGTGAAATATCATTGATTCAAAACTATTTTTTGCTAAGTTATAGCTTATTATTCTAGACTACGACCATTTTAAGTTTGTTTTATATCTAATTTGCCGTGGTCTTTAACCAATCCTGTTCATTTTTATTAGAAATATTTTCTGCTATAAGGAAAATATGTGTACACAATTTTATTACGATATGTTAATTTTTCTTCGAGTTATGGCTCCCGAAACATAGAAAATTGCTTAGTCATAAAAGGGTCAGTGCCACACCCATTTTCAAAAATTTTAGTGTTTTCCAATTTAGTGTTATAAATCAATTTATAAAGTAAAATTCTATTGACATAAAGCTCTTTTTCGCCAAGATATAGCTTATAATTTTCGTCTACGACAATTTTAAGAATCTGTTATATAAATGTGGGCGTCGCTTTTAACCGATCTCGTCCATTTTTTCTAGAAATATTTCCTGTTATAAAGAAAATTTGTGTACCCAATTTTATTACGATCCGTTAATTTTTCTTCGAGTTATGACTCCCGAAACAGAAAATTGCTTAGTCATAAAAGGGGCTGTGCCACGCCCATTTTTTTAATTTGAAGTTTTTCCTATTTATTGTTATAAATACACTTGGGAAATGAAATACCATTGATATAAGGCTCTTTTTGCAAAGATATAGCTTATTTTATTCTCCCACGACCCTTTTAACAATCCTTTATGTAAAAAGTGGGCGTGGTTCTTACCCGATTTCGTTAATTTTTCTTCACAGCATTCCTTATAGTAAAAGCAAGCTCTCTGCTGAATTTTGTTACAATAGGTTTAACGATTTTTGATTTATGACTAATAATATTTGTAAAATTGATTTCATCACAAGTGGGCGGTGCCACGCCCATTTAAAAAAAATTTCAAATTTTTATCAAGAGTTTTAATATCAGTCTACATGTAAAACTTCAACATTCTAGGTGTATTATTTACTAAATAATCAGTTTTTTTGGTGTTTTCCAAAATGTTATATATATTAAAAGTGGGCGTGGTTATCATCCGATTTCGCTCATTTTCAATAACAATCTATTCTTGGTCCAGATAAGCGCGTGTACACAATTTGGTGAAGATATCTCAATATTTACTCAAGTTATCGTGTTAACGGACAGACGGACGGACGGACGGACGGACGGACGGACGGACATGGCTCAATCAAATTTTTTTTTCTCGATACTGATGATTTTAATATATGGAAGTCTATATCTATTTCGGTTCTTTTATACCTGTACAACCAACCGTTATCCAATCAAAGTTAGAACAATATAGCTGTTAAATGAGTGACAAAATTTCTTTGTTGGGTAGTAGAAATGTTGGTCGGCTATGTGTGCGTTAATTTGAATATGCAAATGCTAATATTACGTTGCTATTGCAACTGCAACTGCAACACTCAACTGACCACAATCAGCATTTGCATGCCACATGGCCAGCGGTGTTGGCGGTGACAGCAATAAAAACAACAAAACAACAACACCGTCAGTGACACTTCAATATACAGTTCGAGGATTGGCAAATTGTAAATTCTTTTAAGTTTGTATGTGTGTGAAATACAACTGCAAAGATTATTGCAGTTGCTACCGTCAAGATTATGCTGTAGCATTTACATTGTTGCTCAAAATAAATGCAGCAATCTAAATGCTGAAATTTAGTTCGCATACACTTTCCGTTCTTATTATCAGAGAAAGATCTTAAAAAAATATACAACTTTTCATGTATCCAAGTAAGAAGTCAATATAAATTATGCAGCTTAGCTTTAAGCAACTTAATTGAAGAAATTTTGTTTTCAAAGGAAATTTCTAATTTTGAAACTATCTTTCATTGATTCCTTGCAAGCAGTTCGACAATATACTGTAAATGAAGGCCCCAGCGGGTTAGGGTTCTTATCGTAAAGGCGGCTAAAATACCAAATTGATTCAAGCGGTTGTATAGCGCAACCCTTTCAAGGTGTTGCCGGCGCAAAATATAGCTTCTCCAACCTAATTGTCAACCTCATCTACCCGTGGCGAATCCTGTTACTTAAAGAGCCGATGCTCTGGCGACCCCATGTATTTTCTTTATGGATATAGCTGGGATAACCTTGAAGGTTTAATGTGGTCATACAAAATCGTTCCCGAGATGGTCGGACTGGTGCCTTAATGTTGCTTGTTACCGGAACGTGCCGGATCTGCATCCAGCAAAGGCCCGTCAACATCTATAACACTCCCCAAAGCATTCGGGTAGTGTCCTTATCACTACAACAATAACAACAACAACTAGAAATTAAGCAGGCTTATTAGAATTTTTTTTCAACTGTGATTCAACACAATTCCCACTTTATGCTCCAATAGGTCCAGATAACACTTCAAAAATATCCTATAAAATAATACCCTCTTATTAGGGGCTATTCGCAATTTTAGCTTATTTTTAAATCATATTTTCTTTTTGTTTAGAAAAAAACTATTTTCAAGTATTGAAAAGCAAAAAATATTTTTCATAGTCCTTACTGCTTTTCTTTGCACAGCATTGTTAATACGGTAATACATACGAAATTGTATTTCTTACCCGCCAAAGAACGTGCACCATAATACTGATCGTTTGTTCAAAGTTTCAGGGAATGGTTGTAAGATTTATAATTTAAGAAAAGTTTATATTTAAAATTTGGCTTTTATTATAGTTGCCAAAGCAAGTCTTATGACGGAATTGGATACCACCTCACTATTTTTCAAGCAGAAATCCATGCACTAGACCTTTGCCCTAGAGAATGTCTTCGGAAAAGCTAATCCTCAAGCAGTATCTCCATTACTTCGGAAAGTTAGGCAGACATACGTGTCTTTCAATCTTACGCAATAATTTTTAAGCTAGCGGATGAATGAATTGGAGTTCCAAATGATTTTAGAGCCAAAAACAAGGTTTTCATAAGATGGGCTCCCGATCATCAGAGACACGAATATAATGGACAGGCAGATTATCTAGCCAAGCAGGATAATATAGCAGCATTCTATGATCCAGAGCTTCTCCGTGCACTTGCACTACTGCAAATATATGAGCAAATGGTAAATAAAAGAGTTCAGACAATACTGAATTGAATGCTCTGTGCAAGGACAGGCCAAATTGTTTATACTCTTAACAACGAGAGCATCAGCCAAACTTATTAATGTAAGCAGAAAGTACTTGAAATATCTGGGTACTCTGTTGTCTATATATGCAATAATGAATGAATGGGATAAAAACATTATAAGGCAGTTCAGAGTTTTGTGCATTTGATATTGGAAACGTTGCAAGACCAAATTAAAGCTATGGATTGTGAATTTTATTTTTATTTTAAAATTTTGCTTTTCGCATTTTGTTTTGTATTAACAGTTACTGATTTCCTATTCAATGTTGAAAATAATAAACTATTGGTTTTCGATATTGCGTATTTGCCATGACGTAGCAAATGTAGAGCGGTATAATTTTTTGGCGTTTTGTGTAAAAATACTACACAACTTCGCAAATGCAATAGTGCCAGGCCATTAGCACAAAATCCTTAACTCCCTTTATATGTATAATGTGGATATATAACCCACTGTGAACAGACCAATTTCATCGAAATTAACTTTATTATACTCAAAAAACGCCATAAGAGTCTCAAATAAAAATATCAGAATTCAATCTGAAAATAGGCACTGAGCCTTTCATTTTACATATTTACTTGGGGTCTGGAAAACGATCTCGATGTGTTTCCTATTTGCTATGAATACTGACAAATTTTTTTGCTGACTTCTGAAATATTCTCATGCAAATAACTTGTAAATGGTTGTTGCTACTGAATGGTATACAAGCACCAGCAAATCGGTGTTATGTGGTCTGCCAACAAAAGTAGAAAAAAATAAAAATACTGCATCTGCTCCTGCTCAACGTTTGTGTGCCGAAGTGCAGTGTGAAAAATTGAATTTGTGATCCAATACGTATAGATGTGACTAAGTACGTATGGCTACATTGTCCTATTTTGTATCTACATGAATTCATTTGCTTGGTTGTTTGGTTATTGCTGACGTAACTTGTTCGGTGTTAGAAAGTTTTATGTATCTAAGATAGAACATTAATGCGACATTGACCAAATCTTCTTAAACATATCTATTTGGCCTATTTTCGGAAAACCACAGAGGTATTCGAAGATACTTGAGTACTTTTGTTTTGTATAGTTGTAAGCAGAGGAATGAGGTGTTGATAGACAATTTTCTATATTGTCGCTTAACCGTTGAAACGGTTATGGGCGTCCAACAAGGCGCACCAGTCGCTTCTCCTAAGAATTAACTGGCGCCAATAGTTAACACCAAGGGAAATTAAGGCGTTTTGCGCCTGGTCTTTCCAACGGAGTGGGGGCCGTGCTGTTTAAATGCTTCTGGGCGAGTTCAGTCAGCAATCAGCTTAGCCGCTGCTTTTTAGTTTGCAAGACCAAATTGATGTCTGCGTTAAACTAGTACAGGTCATTAATAAATTTTCTACGGTTCTCGCCGTCGCCAACGCGTAGAAGTCCGTAAATGTTTCGAAGGACTTTTCTCTCGAACACTTCCAGAGCCGCTTCATTTGATGTTGTCATGGTCCAAGCTTCTGCACCATAAAGCAGGATGAGTACGATAAGTGACTTTTGGAGCTTGGCTTTAGTTTGTCGAGAGAGGACTTAATTTTTAAACTGCATACCTACTCAAAGCAGCATTTACATATGGGCAAGAGTGTTTATTTCGAAGCTAGTGTTGTTTTTTGACTTAATGCTGGTTCCCAAATAAACGAAGTTTTGTACCAATTCGAAATTTTGGCTACCAACAGTGGCGTGGTTTCCAAGGTGCAAATAAGCTGACTTTTTGCTCGATGGGTACTTCGTTTTGTCCTCATTTACCTTCAAACCCATCTTGTCGCTTCTTGTTCCGACTAATGACTTTGCTAACGTAATACAATTAAAGTTGATTCATGCTAACTTCAACGAGGTCTATATAAAATTTTTTCCACTTTATAGATAATGATATCCGCTAGACCATGTGCTAGGTTAATTCGGTATATTAATTGTCCACCGAATTATGTGGATCATTCTAAGGTTATCATATGGTCGTAGGTAATAATAGTTTTATCCGCCAGTAGCGAGCTGATTTGAATACAGCCTTAGCATCATAAATTATCTCGGTTAAGAGTTGTGTAGTTCTCAAAGCCTGTAATAGTCGTGAATTTCTGAATGAAAGATGGATTAAACAATTGTTTTTCTACTCACCAGCTGAGCCAATTGTGTTCAGACCCACAAATAAATTAAACTTTACCCGATTTATCTAATTTTGTGCCCTCACCGGCTCCACTAGTTGCGTTCACATCTAACAAGGCTGATAATTTATCGCATCCAACGATTTAATTATACTCACCATCTCCACCAAGTAAGACCACTTCCACCAAAGCAAAAAGTTCACCACGTGCATACGTTCATAAATAACCATCTCAATCTGTTGTGATCACGTCTGGAAACGACTATGTGAAAGGTAATGGAGGTGGAAAAGAGGGGCGAGGGAGTGAGAAGCCATAGAGTAGGACGAAAAAGTAAAGGAGAAGGAAGAGCAAATTGAATAAAATAGAGTAAGTGTGCAAAACGAAGGGTATAGGTAACGGAGTATAAAGTGAAACACGAAGGAAATAGGCAAGCGAACGGGCGAAAAATGATAATAAGGAATAGACAAAAAAGGACTTAAAAAAAAGGAAACCGGAAACAAATAACAATAAAATGTTACACATAACTTTTAAGTTATTATTTAATAATTGCATTAAGCTTGTCGAAGGCGACATTAAACGGTCAGGCCTTTCTTACCTCTAACCTTACCTCTACCTCTTCAGAGACATATAACATCAAATTACTATTATTATTTATGTGCATTATTTTTCCCCAAATGAGCTTTTACCTAAAAAGTTTGGGTAACAAAACCAGTGCCTCATTACTGATTCCCCAAGACTTATTCGGTGGAATTACTCCTAAGAGTAAAATGTGGGTGCCAAGGGCAGTTTTTACCAAAATTGTGTTTCCTATCTTACAAAGTGAAGCAGAACTAATAACATGGTAACGAAATTTGCTGAGTTAGGTTGGGTTTAAGCGGCTGGTCCGTGAGAGCCTCACATGTAGTGAATACGTCCAAAGTGTTACTAGAAGTTTGCAGAACTACCAAACCAAAAACCCTATTAGAAACCAGGACCTATGTCATAAAATACATCAACCTGCACATGACTTTAGACACTTTGCAATTCCGCGCTTGGTCCACGCATCTCTTGCTTGGTCCATCATGTGCAGCTCTCACCTTTTCTTGGTCTCACCAAATCTGTTTTGCACGTCTACGGTACAAGTTTTTAGCGATGCGCCCTGCAAAGATAGCTCATCCGCTTTTTCATTTCCATATATTCAAGGATTATCTCACAATCTTTTGAGACCCCTCCCGCCAACATATCAACTCCAAAGTGGCGTCATGAGACCCATTGAAGCGCAGGCTGGAAACTAAAAAGTCTGTCAGTCCAATATTAGATGTCGCCTTGCAACCATGGCCATATGGTCTGCGCTTGAACTGTCCCGATGCATTGAGTCTCGTTGCAGTTGTTAACGCTATGTTCTTCAACACCAAGTCTACGTAATTCGCTATAGAACGGCAAAATATTTTCACAAATTAACATGTTTAATATATAAATAAGTTAAAAGGACCTTATTGTTTGCATCTCTTAACGTTGAAAGTACATAAATTCGTACAGCATATAACCGTATAATATTGGGTATACCAAAATATGTTTTCCACTCTCTTACAGCTGCATGCAAAATTTTCACTTACTTAAACATTTGTAGATATTTCGTTTTAATTTAATTTAAAATAATGAACGGAAAGTAGAAAAGGTTATACAATTTTGTTCAACCCCAGAAAATGTGCTTTAACATGCGTAGTTTTATGTACCCATAAACTGCTTGAAAATACCAGCCATTACTAAGTAGTTCAGTTGAGCGTAAATGTAAATCCATTGCTTGATTAACATTTTGTAAGCGCAAAACATTCACCTATACTCATAGGAGTATATATGTATAACTGTATGTAGCGTATAAACAAGCAAAAGTCAGTCACGTGTATAGGTGCCGCCCTGTTTATTGGGTTATCTCCGTACACTCTATGATATTGTTGTCATATGTTGAATGTTCACCTGTTCCCTTATTTGCATGAGCGAGTTTTTTCACAAACCGTTTAAACTAATGCTTAGCCAACCGAATAGTTGATATGCAAGTAACGCTAGAAAGTACTGATTTACATATAACACGCAATATTGGGCATAGAATGTTTTTTTCAATCTAAAGCAGAGTTGCGGATGATGTGTATGTAGTAGGAGGAAAAAAATGTTTTGAAATTTGAAGGAAACTCCTCTGTCGTATATACATACCCATCCCAGCAGCTGCCGGACGACCTTTTCTGAAAACCCTACTTACCGACAATGCGATCTGTGGTTTCTTCCTTCAGAAATATTAACCTTTTTACAATTTGTATGCCTCAGTAGACACAATATCGCCCATTTGATTGACTGCCTTTTCAATATTGGTGCACTTTATAGTTAAGCAGTAATGTATTGTTCGTCGCCAAAGTATTTTATGCTTCATATTAGAGAAAAGTCCTTTGTAATGTGCTAGCCCTACTATCATATATCTAAATACCTACACTTTTTCAATACTCCAACAGATAAACATTGTTTAGCTACGAAGTTCTACAAGTGTCCTATATGCCTCGGGACAAATTCAATGCTTTGCGGAGTATACAATAGCGAGCATAGTGAAAGTTAATGTTTTGTTGTTTTTGTAAATCCATATAAGCTCTATTGGATTTTCACTGTCATTGTGCAACGAAGTGTGTGACATTATTGCTACACACAGACTTCAACACTCGTAAGTATTTTGATAATTCACCATCGGTAGCAAAACGTACGCTGTAACAAAATTGAAAAATTGATGGACTTCCGTGGAAGTAAAAAAATAAAACAGTCTTACTTTTCACATAATTTAAGACTCGACAATGACAAACTTTCAATAAAAAGTATCTGAGCTTATTATGTGATTAAGTTACTTAAGTTGTCTTTTGCTTTGTTAAATTACATTTTAGATATTGATGTTTTGTTTAATATTGCGTATACGCCCTGGATGCCCTGGCACACAGAACATGATTTAATTTAGTAATAATGACATATCAGATACATAAATACATATAAATATCTCAGTTAAGTATTTTAAATTTATGAACATGTTAATAATAATAACATACACATATATAACAAGAAAGGAAGGGTAAGTTCGGGTTTAACCGAACATTACATACTCAGCTGAGAGCTATGGAGACAAAATAAGGGAAAATCACAATGTAGGAAAATGAACCTAGGGTAACCCTGGAATGTGTTTGTATGACATGGGTATCACATGGAAGGTATTAAAGAGTATTTTAAGAGGGAGTGGGCTTAGTTCTATAGGTGTACGCTTTTTCGAGATATCGCCTTAAAAGTGGACCAGGGATAACTCTAGAATATGTTTGTAGAAATGGGTATCAAATTAAAGGTGTTAATGAGTATTTTAAAAGGGCGTGGGCCTTTGTTCTATAGCTGGACGCCTTTTCGAGATATCGCCATAAAGACGGGCCTGGGGTGACCCTAGAATTTTTTGTACGATATGGGTATCAAATTAAATGTGTTAATGAGTATTTTAAAAGGGCGTGGGCCTTAGTTCTATAGCTGGACGCCTTTTCGAGATATCGCCAGAAAGACGGACCTGGGGTGACCCTAGAATTTGTTTGTACGATATGGGTATCAAATTAAATGTGTTAATGAGTATTTTAAAAGGGCGTGGGCCTTAGTTCTATAGGTGTACGCTTTTCGAGATAGCGCCATAAAGGTTGAAAAGGGGTGACTCTAGAATGCGTTTCTACAATAAGGGTATCAAATGAAAGGTGTTAATGGGTATTTTAAAAGGGAGTGGGCCTTAGTTCTATAGGTGGACGCCTTTTCGAGATATCGCCAAAAAGGTGGACCAGGGGTGACTCTATAATGTGTTTGTAGGATATGGGTATCAAAATAAAGGTGTTAATAAGGGTTTTAAAAGGGAGTGGTGGTAGTTGTATATGTGAAGGCGTTTTCGTGATATCGGCCAAAATGTGGACCAGGGTGATTCAGAACTTCATCTGTCGGGTACCGCTAATTTATTTATATATGTAATACCACGAACAGTATTCCTGCCAAGGTTCCAAGGGCTTTTGATTTCGCCCTGCAAAACTTTTTCATTTTCTTTTACTTAATATGGTAGGTGTCATACCCATTTTACGAAGTTTTTTCCTAAAGTTATATTTTGCGTCAATAAACCAATCCAATTACCATGTTTTATCCCTCTGTTCATCTTTGTATAGAATTATGGCATTTTTTTCATTTTGGTAATTTTCGATATTGAAAAAGTGGGCGGGCTCATAGTCGGATTTCGGCCATTTTTTATACCACGATAAAGTGAGTTCAGATAAGTACGTGAACTAAGTTTAGTAAAGATATATCGATATTTGCTAAAGTTATCGTGTTAACGGCCGGGAGGAAGGACAGACGGTCGACTGTGTATAAAAACTGGGCGTGGCTTCAAACTATTTCGCCCTTTTTCACAGAAAAGAGTTATTGTCACAGAATCTATGCCCCTACCAAATTTCACAAAAGATTAGTAAATTTTTCTTCGAATTATGGCATTGAAAGTATTCTAGACTAATTAAATGAAAAAGGGCGGAGCCACGCCCATTTTGAATGTTTCTTTTATTTTTGTATTTTATTGCACAATGTCATTACTGGAGTTGAATGTTGACATAATTTACTTATATACTGTAACGATATTAACTTTTTTGTTAAAATTTGACTTAAAAAATTTTTTTTTTTTTAAAGTGGGCGTGTTCGTTCTCCGATTTTGCTAATTTTTATTAAGCATACATATAGTAATAGGGGTAACGCTCCTGCCAAATTTCATCATGCTATCTTCAACGACTGCCAAATTACAGCTTGCAAAACTTTTAAATTACCTTCTTTTAAAAGTGGGCGGTGCCACGCCCATTGTCCCAAATTTTAACAATTTTCTATTTTGCGTCATAAGGTCAACCCACTTACCAAGTTTCATCGCTTTATCCGTCTTTGGTTGTGAATTATCGCATTTTTTGGTTTTTCGAAATTCTCGATATCGAAAAAGTGGGCGTGGTTATAGTGCACTATCGTTCATTTTAAACAGCGATCTGAGATGAGTGCCCAGGAACCTACATACCAAATTTCATCAAGATACCTCAAAATTTACTCAAGTTATCGTGTTAACGGGCAGACGGACGGACGGACATGGCTCAATCAAATTTTTTTCGATACTGATGATTTTGATATATAGAAGTCTATATCTATCTCGATTCCTTTATAACTGTACAACCAACCGTTATCCAATCAAAGTTATTGTACTCTGTGAGCTCTGCTCAACTGAGTATAAAAATATATATATACTAATTACATATATGTAATTATAAGAATTTCACTCGGTATTTGTGGAGAAAGTAACATTTTACGTCAAGGAAGTAAGGATTTGGAATAGCACACAGAGATATAAATAGAATAGCAGAGAGCTAAACCGCAGTTACATTCACCCATTAGTACTAAAGTAATTTCGTATAATGATCTTATAGTTACCTCGATTTATGATTGCCTTAAATATAGCTTTTGAATTCAATAAGCTTATACAGGAATATACAGTTTCTAGCTGCAAGATAATCTAAGGTGCTGCATCGCAGAAGTTTATTCTTCCACAAAGAGATGTGGTCATATTGCTTTAAGACGTAAACGTAGCGGGTAACATTACTGAACAGCACTAGAATTTTATGAGGAGAGACAGAGTCCAACTTACTATATACAACATCGGAATATGTAATATGAGGTAGGATTATTTGCACAGTAATTTTTTTCTTGTGTCTAACGGTGTAAACGAGGCTGACGCTCAAAGCCTGCGCAAAGCAGTTTACACGTTGCTTACAACTTTGTTTATATGGTTCGAACAGAATTCATAATAAAACCTAAAGTGTCTATCTTGTTAGTAAACATGAGACAGTTATTACCAACAAAAAGCTGGGGAATATCTTCAACATGAACAGTAATATTACTGATGGATAACACATACGACTTGGACGCGTTTATACGGAGACAACTTTTCCGGGCTCATTCAGAAATGGCTAGTAGATCATAGCTTAGTTTAAAGCACAAATCCTCGACAAGACCAATCCGACTGGAAAAATACAACTAAATGTCATCAGCATAGGCATGCACACTGACATACTAGCACACAGAGAACACATCATTAACAAAAAGACTAAACAAGAGCGAACCAAGTATAGATCCCTGTGGAAGTCCGGATTCAACACTACTTGATGACGATGATCAATCTATACCCTTACCCTTTTTAAGATCTTCCTGCAAGATAGATGGCCATAACTTTAACTGCGCTATTAGAAACCCCAAAGTAATATTTCAGCTTTTTGCAAGGTAGATCATGGCCTACCAAGTCAAAGTAAAATGCCTTAGAAAAATCCAAAAGACAAGTATTTAAATTTATTTATCTATCGAAGAATTATTACATATAACCAATGTGAACTTTAGTGTTTATTTTCCCTGAGCAAGAGAGGAAAAAAGGAAAAAAAATTATGAAAAATAGGTAAGATGGAAAGAGGTAAGAGAAATAGCAGATGTTACACATAGGCTTCAATACTTTTTAATTACCTTAAAGCCAATGTTCGGGCAAATAATATTCTGCTAGACTCGCTGGTATGTTATAAGCTCGAATATATTATGATTCAGGTAGTACTTTTCCCGCGTATGGATAAACACAGTCTCAAATTCGGTAGTTGACGGTTTTCCATTAGTTATTCATAAAAAAAAATATCTGACAAAAACCATGAACAAATCTGAAACATGAGCAAAGTAAAAATAAATGTGAAAGTTACAATCATAATTTTTTTCATGATTTCTTCAAGCAACCGAAAAACAACCAAAAAATGCATGAAACTGCAATAAAAAGTCTCCTGCGGCTAATACAAGAATAATACGCACAATAGCATGCTGAAGTTTTCAACCTCACACACACACACATACACACACACAGACATAATGTGTATGACTTTTGATGATAGCTACTCACATCTATGCATACGTATTTAACCCTCTGCAGCTAACTTCCTGGTCTAAAAGACACCGCAAATCAAAGGTAAGAGCATATTGTTGCGAAATTTGTGGCTATGCTCCCATACTCTTTTTATCTTTTTGATTGATATTTCTTCTCCGTTCAGTACGGAAAGAGCACGTGTGTAGTTGTGCGGCAAAGTGTTCGGGATATTTGCCAGACCACCAGGTTAGTATATATGTGATATTTCATAGGGTCTTGCAGACCTCATGTCAGCTACATCGCAAAAATTATCATAGAGTTTCTCAGAACCTTCGCGACAGAAATCTTACATTTTCAATCAATTATCTCAAATAAAATGAGATCTTTCAAACGATTTTTAGCTAGAATAACAGTTTGCAAGTAAGCCAATGGGTTGGTCAAGCAAATTAATGAAGAAAAGCACTTTAGCACAGGCGACGACATATAGGACCCAAATTTCGAATCAGAAGAAATAACATTTGACGACGACAAAAATTCTTCAGAAGCAGAAATTTTAGAGCAATATTACCAATTTACAGAAAAATAGACTGCTTAAAAATTATTCAAAGTTAAAAAGAGATTTATATAGACTGATAACAAGAGTCCAACTAACTCTAGCAAACACATATCGTTAAATATTTCGTTGTATTATGTCAAAATACAGATTTTCATGCTAAGTCAAATGTTTGCGATTTGAAGGCATTCAGAATAGAGCATTTAAAAGATGATGCCTTGTGTCATAAGTCAAATATTTTTAAAAAATGTATCTACATTTCTCAAACTCAGTTTTGGAGCTCACATGCGTATTGATGGAATGCTGGTTCCTTTTAAAGGTCGCTGCGAATTTGTAGTCTATATGCTTCAAGAATCTGCAAAGTACGAAGTATGAATATCAGGATTTAAATTGAATTATTTATGCTACAATGCTTATATCTGTTTAAAAAATAAGAGAGATATTCCAACATGGTTTCTGCGTTCACCATATTTTTTCACAAAGGACCTTACTTTATTATCATACGTTCCGAATAAAAACAGTTTAATTATTTTATTTTCTTGCATACATCACACTTTGGGTAACCCACACTGAATCAGGCAAACCTATAATGATCGAAGACTGTACTAGCCATACACCAGAAGTACTCTGTATATTCGTGCAGCCGTAAAACTCGACGTTGGTCGAAAACAATTTTCAGCAGAATGCTGGATATGGTAGGAACTAACGCCTATGTTGCATATCTTGGAGATTATTGATCCCAAAATGGGAAGGTATAAGTTTTTATTACCTGTGGCTTAAGAAATGGTGCTAGAACAGTAAAGGTCCCGCGTTAATAACGACAAACTATAAGGAGGGTTTCGCATGGCCATAAGTCGAGTCTTGGGAAAACAATTGCCTCCTTCATCTCCCGAAAAAAGTTGGAATCCAATAGTGGTAAAAAACTTTGCTATATTTTTCGCCTTAAATAAAAAGGAAAACGATCTACAGCTGTTTCTTTGGCACAAAACTTATTTGTTTGCAGTGTTTTTTCTGTTCTCTATGCGAAAACTGCCAACAAAACGATTTTGCTCAAAAGGGGATATATTAACTACTGTCAACTGTCATTTCTTATTTTGATTTTGTTAAATAAACTGTTTTGCTTTTCTATGAAACTGAATGAAATAAATCCAATCTGATATCTGTATTTAATTAGGGAGTTATGCTCATATTGTTTTATATTGATATAACAGTCAGCAGCGGAAGTACTGCTTATAAAAGCAATGCTATTAACCCAATGTTACTAAGCTTTCGATAGTACGCAGCTATAAGTTTTCCACACAATTAAACATTTAGAATTAGTCTGTATATAATGGTGTATAAGGGAATAGCAACAAATAGGGCAATAATTTCAGACCAATTGCAGAGCGAGCAGCGAGGCATTCATATGGCTGATTGGATAAAGACTTTTGCCTTTACACTAGTATAAAGTATGAATATTGGAAATCTCGAGTTCGATGCTCAGCTCCCGAAAAGATAGTTGGTGAAGAAGTGAAATTCAGAAAGATGTCCTTGTAACCATCGCCGTTCGTAAACTTTGTAATTTTTGTCTAACGTCAATAATAAATTTAATTTGTTGAAAAAACCAATTTCTTTGAAATTTTAATAATATTGTGGCACACATTAACATATATCTTTATGCCTTACAATAATTACAGTAAATCAAATAATCACACATATATAAAAAGCAGCTAAGGGTGAAAAGAAAGAGAAAAGAGACGCACACACATGTACACAGAAATAAGCAGCGCCTACCACTCTGCCAAAGGCACACATATGCATAGAAGGCAACCGCCAAAGCGAATAAGAGCTCAAATGTTATAAGACATAAACACAAATGTGATTATGACATACAGAAATGGGAAATAAATATGCAACTGTTCGAGAAAACTGTTCGTGGAAAGTCTCGGCCCTAGCAGAAGTAAGCGAAGGAGACAGCTGAGAATATAAAAACAGCACAGACTGGGGAATAATCAGACAGTGTGACTTAAACACGCTATAAGTGAAGTAGGCGATTAATTTAACAGTTAAATACCACTACCACAGTAGCGTTGGTAATAAAAAACATTTTCCATACAGAATATTTGAGCTATTTATTCAACAGTTCAACGATTCGAACTATAACAGAAGGTGCAGACTAATCAGGATTTCCCAAAATTTGTTACAATATGTTAGTTTACGGAATATGTATTGTCTAAGAAAATAAAGCCAATAAAATTCCAACTCGGTTATTTAAAATATATAATTATTTAAAAACTTGATCTGCTGGACCTCACGTCAGGTATATAGTAAAAATTTTATCACACCAGCTGCATAGGGTTAAAATAATTTTTTTTAATACAAGAATGTAATTTTATTTTCTATGTTAAGAAGGAACAAAGAAAAAAACGAAAAAAAAAATGTGGAGTGCTAAGGAATTTTTATATAACAGGTCATGCTGACATTTTTTTTATCAGCTTGAATTTTCGTTGCTATATATAGGCCATAAAGCACTGATTGTTTCAGTGATTGTTTGTGTAAATATATACGGAAAAAAAGTTACATAAACTTTTATTCGAATGTGGTTTATTATACAGCTTGACTGGTCGTTGCAATTTACAACTTTAATACTATCAGATGTTGTAACTTTATTTAGCAATTCCTGCTAGTTAATTCATTTCTTTTTTCCTAGAATATTTGGTTCCATGTTTTTTGAATCACTGTGTGAGAAAAAAAGTTGCATTTTTTAGGCTGCATATTTTAGTTTTGTTTTTTGCAATCCCTTTTCAATTGCGTTCACTTTTTTTGATTGACTTAAAGTCACTCAACTGAACAGCCACGAATGAATTTGTTAATGTTTACATTTGTTTTTGGTCTGTTTTGATATCCCGCAAAAAATAAAATTTTGTATGCTTTTGATTTGATTTGCACTCGTTAACTAAGTTGGTTTACATATTTTCTGATGAAGGTATTTGTAGTCGGTGCCGGCATTAAGCTAACAATTTTGTTGTTTCTAGGATTATTTGAATTCAGGAAGTTTCCGAGGACTATTGCGAATATCCAAAGCAGTATTTTTAAAACAGTAACTTAGTAAATAATTCTGGTTTATTCTGGTAACACTGTGGACAAATTCAGTCTATGCGGGACTTTATTGACCGGCCAGTTCCACCTATCCTAATTAATAACAAGTAAGGAAGTCTAAGTTCGGATGTAACCGGACATTATATACTCAGCATGAGCTTCAATTGTACATTTCATTTCATTCTAAATTACTTTTCCACATAACACGTTGCACCGCGCGTTAAAAACAAAAAATTTTCCTAATTTCTTCTTACAATAAAACTTGATAAGTGAAATATCATTGATTCAAAACTATTTTTTGCTAAGTTATAGCTTATCATTCTAGTCTAAGACCCTTCTACATTTGTTATACTCAGTTGAGCAGAGCTCACAGAGTATACTAACTTTGATTGAATAACGGTTGGTTGTACAGGTATAAAGGAATCGGGATAGATATAGACTTCCATATATCAAAATCATCAGTATCGAAAAAAAATTTGATTGAGCAATGTCTGTCCGTCCGCCCGTTAACACGATAACTTGAGGTATCTTGATGAAATTTGGTATGCAGCTTCCTGGGCACTCATCTCATTTAAAATGAACTATATCGGAACATAACCACGGCCACTTTTTCGATATGGAAAATTTCGAAGAACCGAAAAAGTGCGATAATTCATTACCAAAGACGGATAAAGCGATGAAACTTGGTAGGTGAGTTGAACTATGACGCAGAATAGAAAATTAGTAAAATTTTGGACAATGGGCGTGGCACAGCCCACTTTTAAAAGAAGGTAATTTAAAAGTTTTGCAAGCTGTAATTTGGCAGTCGTTGAAGATATCATGATGAAATTTGGCAGGAACGTTACTCCTATTACTATATGTATGCTTAATAAAAATTAACAAAATCGGCGAACGGCTACGCCCACTTAAAAAAAATTTTAAAGTCGAATTTTAACAAAAAATTTAATATCTTTACAGTATACAAGTAAATTATATCAACATTCAACTCCAGCAATGATATGGTGCAACAAAATACACAAATAAAAGAAAGTTTCAAAATGGGCGTGGCTCCGCCATTTTTCGTTTAATTTGTATATGATACTTTTAATGCCAAAATTCGAACAAAAATTTACCAATCCTTGTGATATTTGGTAGGGGCTTAGATTCAAGGACGATAACTGTTTTGTGTGAAAATGAGCGAAATCAGTTGAAGCCACGCCCAGTTTTTATACACAGTCGAACGTCTGTTCTTCCGCTCGGCGCTTAACACGATAAATTTAGCAAATATCGATATATCTTTACTAAACTCAGTTCACGTACTTATCTGAACTCACTTTATCTTGGTATAAAAAATGGCCGAAATCCGACTATGACCCCGCCCAATTTTTAATATCGAAAATTACCAAAAATGAAAAAAATGCCATAATTCTATACAAAGACGAAAAAAGGGATAAAACATTGTAATTGGATGTGTTTATTGACGCAAAATATAACTTTAGGAAAAACTTTGTAAAATGGGTGTGACACCTTACATATTAAGTAGAAGAAAATGAAAAAGTTCTGCAGGGCGAAATCAAAAGCCCTTGGAATCTTGGCAGGAATACTGTTCGTGGTATTACTTATATAAATAAATTAGCGGTACCCGACAGATGATGTTCTGGGTCACCCTATTCCACATTTTGGTCGATATCTCGAAAACGCCTTCACATATACAAACTACCACCACTCCCTTTTAAAACTCTCATTAATACCTTTAATTTGATACCCATATCATACAAACACATTATAGAGGCACCCCTGGTCCACCTTTATGGCGATATCTTGAAAAGGCGTCTACTTATAGAACTAAGGCCCACTTCCTTTTAAAATACTCATTATCACCTTTCGTTTGATACCCACATTGTACAAACGCATTCTAGAGTCAACCCTGATCCACCTTTGTGGCGATATCACGAAAAGGTATCCACCTACAGAGCTAAGGCCCACTCCCTTTTAAAATACTCATAAACACCTTTCATTTGGTACCCATATCGTACAAACATGTTCTAGAATCACCCCTATTCCACCTTTATGGCGCTAGAACTAAGGCCCACATCCTTTTAAAATGCTTATTAACACCTTTCATTTGATAAACATATCGTACAAACACATTCTAGAGTGGCCTCTGTTTCCACCTTTATGGCGATATCCCGAAATGGCGTCCACCTATAGAACTATGGCCCACTACCTTTTAAAATACTTTTTAATACCTTCCATTTGATAAACATGTCATAAAACACATTCCAGGGTTACTCTAGGTTCAATTTCCTACATGGTGATTTTCCCTTATTTTGTCTCCACAGCTCTCTGCTGAGTAGTAGTGTTCGGTTACACCCGAACTTAGCCTTCCTTACTTGTTTTATGTCTAAGTTGCCGTGGTCTTTAACCGATCCCGTCCATTTTTACTAGGAAATAGTTGAGAGAACTTAGTTGAGACTTGGCTTAATGATACTTTTATGGATGGTGAATTCTTCGATGAAAATTTATACTGCGTTTTTGGTAAAGACCGCGATGCATCAAAATTTGGTTTATTAAGAGAAGGAGGCGTTTTAATTGCGGTTCGACGAAAATTTCGTGCGACTTTGGTGGCTTTGCCGAATGCTGATTCACTACTGGATATTCTCTGCATATTATTATTATATTATTATTATTATTATTATTATTATTATTATTATAAATATTTTCTGCTATAAGGAAAATATGTGTACCCAATTTTGTTATCATATGTAAATTTTTCTTCGAGTTATGACTCCCGAAACATAGAAACATGCTTAGTCATAAAAGGGGCAGTGCCACACTCTTTTTCAAAAATTTTAGTGTTTTCCGATTTAATGTTATAATTCAATTTAGAAAGTAAAATTCTATTGATACAAAGCTCTTATTTGCTAAGGTATGGCTTATTATTTTCGTCTTCGACCCTTTTGAAAATCTTGTATATAAAAGTGGGCGTGGTCCTGCCGAATATTGCTGCGATAGGTTTAACGATTTTTGATTTATGATTAACAATATTTTTGAAATTGATTTTATCACGAGCGGGCGGGGCCGCGCCCGTTTAAACAATTTTTTTTTATTTTTATTAAGAGTCTCAATATCAGTCCACACGTCAAATTTCAACATTCTAGGTTTATTATTTACTAAATGATCAGGTTTTTTATGTTTTCCAAAATGTTATATATATCTAAAAATTGGGCGTGGTTATCATCCGATTTCGCCATATTCAATACCAATCTATTCTGGGTCCATGAAGAAAATATCTCAATGGTGAAGATGTCTCAATATTTACTCAAGTTATCGTGTTGACGGACAGACGTCTGTACGTCTGTCGGACATGGCTCAATCAAATTTTTTTTCGATACTGATGATTTTGATATATGGAAGTCTATATATATTTCGATTCTTTTATACCTGTACAACCAACCGTTATCCAATCAAAGTTAATATACTCTTTGTGCAAAGAACGCTTTTTATATTGGTTGCGCAAGATGCGCACTGGTCAGGCTCGTATATTCTTGATATACTTTTATTAACCCTCATTATCAATTGTGTAACTTAAATCTTAAACAGAATTAGAAAATACAATTATTGAGAAAGGGAAAGTAAAAAAGTAATGCATGTATGAATGTGTGTTCTGTGTTATATAGGTATGTACGCGTTGATGTTAAATGTGAGTACGTATGTAAATAGTGGGTGTAATGAAAGAGAGTTTCAAATATTAGTAAGCTTAATAGGTAAAATAAATATGAGAGTAGGACTAAGCTTAAATTAAGATTGAGACTAAAGAAAGTAAGTATGTATAAATAAATATAAGTAAGTATGGGCGTACATAAGATTATAATGTAACTATATATTTTTGGTTTAAAAACGGTGTAAATTACCACCAACATTGACTCTCGTTCAGACGCCCATCCGAACTACTTACAACTTATGAGCGTTTACCGTCTGCAAAAAAGTTTAATTAAGGTACAGCTTTTTTGGTGAAGTTTGTCTGTTTTAATTCGTTACGTTTCTCTACATAATTAAGAAATTTGTAATCCGTCAATTCTTTTTCTTTTTTTCTTTTTGGTGACATTTCATTACTTAAAATTTTTTTAAAGATAAGTAAAAACGAGTGAATCAGCTTTTTGAAATTTAGATTTCTCAAGCAATTTCAACACCTCATTAGATATCATAACTAAGTATTCTAAAAAAATTTATGTATGGCGCTATAGCCTCCGAAAAGATTTTAGGTCGAACTTCTCTTCCGATTTGCGTTGTGCTCGTTTTAATTTTTCCTACAAATTGGCGGGACGGGGCCTACTTGTTTTATGACGACTTCTAACGGAATCTGCACGGCAGATGAGGTTTTCACTGAGAGCTTTTCATTGCACAAATATACTCGGAGTGCTTGCCATACACTGCCGAGGGGCGAGCCCGCTTAGAAAAATGTTCTTCTAATTGAAAATATTTGTTTCGAATATTTTGATGTTGCTTTGCCCCAGGATTTTCGGTGTGGCAGGAGCACGCTAACATGACACCACGGCGGCCGCCAACTAAGTGATCTGTTTTTGCTTAAATCAAACTTATTCATAGAACGTTCAAACAAGTCACTACTTGCCAGAAATAATACTTTGGGGCCTTTTGAGAAGAGCTTAGTTGGCTTGTTAATTATAACGACCGATATTATAATTATTTCTTTTTTTATATATTTTTTTATTATTGTTAATTATTCGGTTTGTTATCAGTTGCTACCGATTTGTTATCAGTTTGTCATTGTCTTATTATTGGTTTCTTGTTCGTTTGCTATCGACTACGCATGTGGCAACGGTTTTATATTGAAGTTTTATAGATATCTGTTTTATAACAAACCGATGAGGTATCGCTAACAAATCGATAATATGCCGATAAAAATTGGTAACTCTCCGACAAGAAATCCACACAAGAATTATCATAGCGAATGATACATTTTTGATATCGAAATCGATAACTTCTCTTCAACCCGCCGATAATTAATTGGTAACACTCCAATACAAATCTATAAACTTTCGGAAACAAATCGATAGCGTTTTTGCAACATATCGATAGCTTTTCGGATGGTTTCCAATATCTTTTCTATAACAAATCAATGAATGTTTGATAACACTCCAATAAGTAATCTGTAAAAATCCGATAATAAGTCGATAACATATGGATAATTTTTGATGACGGATAGCTCGATGATGGATTTCTCGTCGATAAAGAATAGATTTATTTTAGTTTAATCTAATATATCTTAATTTAATTTAATTAATTTCTTATGATTTAATTTAATTTAATTTTACTTTTCTTTATTTTACTTGTTTTTATTTGATTATAGTTTATTTTATTTTATTTCAATTTATTGTAAAGCATACAAATATCACACCCTACGCTTTCGCTTACACATTTGTCTTGTATTCCATATAGCACATATGTTTTGGATACTCAGATTTTACACACGGGTAAAAAACTTAAGGCCGGAAAAAAGTACAAGGGCATTAAGTTCGACCTTATGACTATCCAATCTGATGATTTTAAAGATCAAGAAAGTTGATAGTAAGTTTTTGCAGAACTTCGAAACGTAAAAAACATCGATTTTTACACTTTTTCAAGAGATACCCTTGATTTTTATTTATTTTTTTTTAATTTTTTCTATAAAATTTTGAGGCATCGCTGAAACGCTATGGCATTTAAACTGAATGTTGTTTTTGAGACGGAGATTTTAAAAGTATGAGCAAAATAAATGTGTGCCTCCAATACTCAAAACTATCATCATTCAAAATAGCGATACTTTTTTTTTGTCGTTTTCAATATTGACAGTTTTTTGCTTATAGCTTTTTGAGGCAACTGCGTATTGAAATTTGGATTATGCACGATAATAGCCTATAAGGGCTAAAAATACCTAAGGCTTCAAATTCGATGTGCCCCTTTCAGTTTGGAAGGTAGAGGCAGAAAAGGGGAAGCGCTTGGTTAAGTAAATTTTTTTCAGGGGCATGTTTTTTTGTGGGCACAGCTACAATTTTACTTTTATCACTTCATACCCATTTGTTAATTTTTTCTCTACACCACAGTAGTATACCATCAATTGCCTGGAATATTCACGCAAGGAAAGTTATTGAAGTTTGTACATGGGGCAAATATGCGAAATTTTCGACAAAAATTGGCAATCGTCAAAAAGTGTAGATTTTTTATTTTTTTTTTAAACCAGGTTTTATTTAAGAGTAAATGAAATGAACTACAAATTTGGTACAAATATTAAAAAAAAAGCATTACTGTTTTCATGTAATAGCCTTAAGATGTGGGAATATCGAACAAATAAAACGGGGAGACGGACAGACGGACGGATGGACGGACAGACGGACATGGCTAAATCAACTTATCTCATCCGCTGATCATTTTGGTATACTTATTGGTGGGTCTAACGGAAACATATACATAAAAAATGATTTGGAGCCTTGAAAATGAAAAAAATTGATTTCGACCAAAACAAGTCCCAAAAACCAAAAAAAAAACATTTTTTAAAAAACTGTTATCGACAGCGTTTTTATCGCATAATTTTAAGTGGGATAGGAACTATGAGAAAAATTCGGTTTCATCGGCAACACTTTTGCCCGTTTCTGAAGAAACCCTTAAAAAAAAATTGCCAAAAAATAAATTTTTTCACCAAAACACTCCTCAATACCCAAAAGATATATTTTTTTTTTTTTTCAAAAAACTGTTATCGCCAAAGTTTTTAGCGGACAATTTTGAGTCGGAAAGCGTACACGTGAAAATTTTAAAATCAAATGAAAATTTTTTATGTAGGTCATGAAAAAACTTTAAAAATCAATCAAAAACTCAAATTTTGCAGGCTCGAAAATTATTTTTTTTGGGTATGCGTAGTGGAACTTTTTTTCCTGAGCCCAAAACCTATCGAAAAATCGATGGCGCGATATAGGTTAATAAATCGAACCAGCATAATGTACATCCTGATAAAATTTCAACACAATCGGTTAAGAAGTATTTAAATAAGTAAAAAAAATTTAAGTTTTCCGGATTTATATTTTTATCAATATCTCCAAAACCGGATCCCGGGTATTAAAACGTTTTTACCTAAACATACTCCGTTCACATATCTATACGCTTTTAAAGATTCAGAGCAATCGGTAGAAAGGTGTTAAAATAAATGTGTTGCAAACTTTGCAGTAAAAAATATTTGGCGGTTATTCGGTTTTATATTTTTACCGATATCTACAAAACCGGGTCTCGTGTATCAAAAAAGTTTTACATAAGTAACAGCTGCATATATCTCGATATATTGTTAAAATTTCGATATAATCGGTACAGAAGTGTTGAAATAAATGTATATTTAACATTGCGACTTCAATTTATATATATTTTTGCGATATACCGCATTTACATTTTACACATATCCTCCACATGGCATACTACTTTCAATCACTACGCTAACAATAACACTTACACGCACACAAATAAAAAAGTTCAAGGCGCAATAACCTCCGACAAGATTTTAGCCAATCTTTTTTTCCAGTTTGCGTCCAGTTGCTCTAGTTGATTTCACTGTAATGTTGCTTAGTAAATCGCACGGACTACCAAAATGTACAGAAGTAAATTCCAGATATTGCCAAGTGAAAAGGTGAAAAAAATGAAATATTTCAGAGAAACCTAATGGATTAAAAAAAGCGTTTTTGCCGAAGGGTGAAAAAATAACCATATGTCATGACATATGTTTACATAAGGAAAAACTCATACATCTTCCTCAATACGGATGGCTATACGATTTGAGTGTTTTGTTTTATGTTTCCTAATGAGTGAGTGCGGGTGGTATATTGCCTGAGGAGGAGGTGTGAATTTGGCCAAATATTTTTATGTTCGGTTAATGATTTGTATGCATTCTTCACTGGGACAATATTTTTGTATGCTTTTTTTTTGGGCTAAGAGCTTTGTATTCATATTTACGCGTGTGTCGGGTTAAATATGAAACGCCACACCCGTGAAATTGTTTTGCCCAAAGCTCGCAGTGAGGAAGTCATTCAGTACAATGTAATTTCAATTGAACTTTTACCTCTGGTGTTGGCTTTTCTTGCTTCTTATGTTTCTTTATTTGTTGCTATTTAAAGCGCACACAATATTTCCGCTTAACTTTAACATCAAAATTTTTTGTTTTTTTACCGAAACTTTTTCTTGTTCTTCCTTTCATTGAGTTACTTTTGTTTACATTTCACGATGAACACTTCTGTCGGCAATTCTTTTCTCCCTCGAGTGTATGAAAAATTATCCGTAAGATGAGGGCTATTAGCTACAGAAGAGCTGGGCGTTGTTGTTGCCTTGTCAATTGGTTGTATTTGTATGCTTCAACGCGATTTTCCATTCACGCCTTCCATTTTTATGCTCGCTTATTTTTGTTTGTTCAGGTGGAAAGTTAACTTTTTATTTATTTCTCGTTTGTTATTATTTGAGTTTGTTTTAGTTGAAAATTATGTGGGAGTAATTGTAAAGTTATAAATAGGAGACGGGCACCATGGAGAAGGGGAATACTTTGTGAATATATTTATTTAATTTTTTTTTTTTTTTGCTGAAAATCAAATGACATTACGCCCATAATAGCTAATTGCAAAATTTTTATATATCGTTTCCAGCACCTTAGAAATGTCCTCGGTACATATATATTTTCTGTATATTCTTGCGTGAGCCTAAAATAACAGCAACAATTATTTACTGATTTGATTCATCAATTTTTTATTTCCTTAATTTGGTGGATTTTAGAAATGTTTTAAAATAAATAACAAAATTCGTTATATTAACCCTAGTTCGGCCGACGATTTTTACAGCTATTTTTGGCCGACGCACCCACCCCGGTGACTGCAAGATAAAGAATAAAAGTGTTCAACCCCTTACAGTTGTCTATGACTAAAATTATAAAACCTTATTTTGTATTTTTTCTACATACAGTTCGTTAAGTTAGGATGTTACGGGAAATGAGTTAACAAAATTTATTAAAAATATGTTTTTTTATTAAATAATTGTGGACTCGTCGGCCAAATACGTTGTGAAACAAGTGTAAACGACGAAAATTATAAAACCTTTTTGTTTGAATTTTTTCGACTTATTATTCATAAAGTTAAAGGTTAACCCTGGTTCGGCCGACGAGTCTTCGCGGTGATTCTCTCCTCAAAAAACACATTTTTAATAAATGTCTTTAAGTCATTTTCCGTAACCTCTAACTTAATGAATTTTAAGTCGGAAAAATACAAAAAAAAAGGTTTTTTAATATTTGTTGTCCTCAAGACCGAGTTTGTTATTTTGGTATCGGCAGCCGCCGTGGTATGATGGTAACGTGCTGCCCGTACCACACCGAGAGTCCTGGATTCAACTCCTGCGCAAAGTAACTTCAAAATTTAGAAACAAGTTTTTCAATTACCAAAAATTTTTTCTAATAGATACTGTCCCTCGGATGTGATTTGGCAAGCACTCCGAGTGTATTTATACCATGAAAAGCTTCTCAGTGAAAAATAATCTGCCTTGCAAATTCCATTCGCGGACGGCACAAATCATAAAGGTTCCATCCCATTTGTATAGAAAATTCAAAAGGAGCACGACGCAAATTGGAAGAGAAGCTTGGCCTCTATCTCCTCCGGTGCAATTCGCGTCAAGTATCTATCTCTAAATTTTAAAATTTATTTTATATTAAGAAAATGATTTTGAAAAGAACAAAGTTCCTAGACATTAAACCTGACTATTTCAAAACCCATAACGGCTTATAATCTACAATCCACATATTAAAGGCTTGGCATTAAGGCATTAAGCCATCAATGCAACTTGAAAGTTTTTCTTTATAACTTATTTTCAACTTTTTATTTGTCTCGGAGTCTTTGGAAAAAAAATTTATATTTTTAATTTATACAATTTTCGCGTTTCTATAGCAGGTCACCATTTTCCGACTAAAGCTGCAAACGTTGCAACAGAATGTAACCTAGCGAGACAACTCGACCTCAAAGAACCTTATATAAGAAATCTCAACTGTAGGATTCAATGTATAGATAATCGCAATTCATAGCTTCCGCAACCGAATTGGCAACCACAACAACGCGAGGCGAATACTGCTACAAACATGTATGTACAAAACAACTATTTAGCAGGAGAGAACCTGACTTCCCCAAGTTTCTCATGGAAACATAGAGTGGGGGCGGAATCGACTAGAAATTAATAAACTAGGGCAATTCTTTTACTATCCGCTGAACTTTTTTAACAATTCGTTGAAGTCCTTTGTCATTTCCAAACAACGGAAAACAAGCCTGCGAAACCAGCTAACGAATGTACGTCATATCGATCGATATCAGTCTTTTCGCTAGTGGCGAAGACATTGGAAACCGTCTTGCTCCCTTTTACGGTATAAATCAGGGAAAAAAAGCTTTTGACACAGTCAAACGCGACATAGAAGGTTTACCCCTTCCCTTTTTTTCTAAAAAGATTTACCGCAAATTATCTACGGTCACTCTGATTACTACGTGAAAGAAACAGAATTCGCAAAGATTGATCGTTCGGTGGTGTTAAGCTACGGACTGTCAGTCAGCCAAACATATTAGGGGTAACGTCCGATAAAAGTCTCACCTGCGAGGCACATGCCACCGGAATGTTATCTAAAACACAAAACCGAAATAAAATTTTCAATTCGATTTCCGGCAGCACTTGGGTAAAAGGTGAAGAAACGTTGCTAACTACATACAAAGCAATTGGCTGGCTAGGTGTCACCAGCATGGGTGGCTGGTCTTAAAGACACGCACTGGTAAGGCTGTAGGCCTGCTAAAATGCTGTACTCGGGACTGCTACGGGCGTATCGTTAAGACCCCCAAACAGCACGTACATAGGGAGCCAAAGAGCTGAATACTAAAGAGCATAACGAAATGCTAAAAAGACAGTTTTTGCTTAATTGTTGCAAGTCTGGACATCCTAGCAAACAATTTCTTGATCTAGTATCGCCTCAGAAAGGACTTAGGCAACATCCCAATAAGCACTATTCTGAGATCCGGCACCTGCCAATACAGCCGTTTGGACCAGACAAGCATAAGGAGGCCCAAGACCCATACCCAACCGGTAAGCGCGTTTAGCAGAATGTGTCCAGTGAACCCCGTCATCAATATACCTGTTGAAGAGAAGAAAGCACACTACGTAGGGAGACACGAGTCACCCTGGCCCAATTTCTTTCTGGCAGTGTTACCACAACAACAATAACAGGGCGGCGGGATGTCGGTGAACAAGAAACGTCTACCCCTAGTCCAGGCTGTTATGCGGACCGTGCCTATTGGACGATTTGCAAAAGAGATATTTTCGACTTATTTGAATGGAGGCTTCGCGGTACCGGGCCGCCCCGGGAAGTAATAATGGCCTCAAGCGGGGTAGCTGGTTTTGAACTACAAAACTTCAACACCAAGAAAGGAATGGAAGGAAAGGGTGAAAGGGTCGCAAGCCGGGGAAAAGGGAATTGCTATTAGCGTTGATTTGAATGCCGATAGCAATGAAGAAGTGAAGTCAGTGCGCTCGGTAAAGGGGCGGTATGCCAACCTGGAGAAACAACTAACGTTGGAACGGGAACGCGAAAGAGAGTTAAGGAAAACCCTCTCACAATACGGGACGGTATTAACAATTTAGCAGTGGTTGGGTGCACATTAGGCCAGACTGATACAAATAAGTTTATTTTAAGGTTTTTCATTTCCTTTCCTGATGCTTATACCCCAAAACAAGCTAATTAATTTTGTTTCGTTAGCTACACATTTTTCCATCTGTTTTGAATGCACCAAAATGCTCAACTGACAGCTACCCTCTTAATGACGCATTTGCCATTTACTCCAGCATAATGCTGCAATTTCCTGTCCTGAAATCATACTCGTTACATGTCCACAAAACTTAACTTAAATAGCGTAGTCAATGACGATGTTCGCCAACAAGTGTAAGACGTTGTGATTCAGAACGAAAGTGTCTAAGGCAACAATAAAATAAAATATCATAAAACTGTGACCGTGAATAAAGTTAAAATATCACTAGTTATAAACAAAGGTCAAAAAGAAAAAAAGCGAAAGCTATTAGAAGTGTTAAGTTGTCGGAATTTTCAACTAGAATTGAGGTGAATAGAAAAAGCTAATAAGGAAGGATAGTTTACGAGTAAGGCGTGTGCTCACCAATTTCAGCTCACTTACTTTGATAACTTCATAATATAGAACACCATTTATATAAATTCCTTCACGCTCCTTTCTCATGATGCGACACGTGAAAGACATTGAGAATAGCTGAAAACTGCTGTGTGGCGATTATAAAGTGTTTTACGGTAAAGCTGATGAAATTATACACAGTTAGTGTTGACGAGGACAAAGCTCATTTTGCATTCTACGATTAATGGTCAAACAACAAATGCTTTGTCGAAAAAAAAACTTTTCAGGTATACAAATAGAAATGTTTGAACTTAATTTCTTTCATAGGTTTTTTTTTGTTTTTTAATTTCATTTGCGTTGGTTGAAAATAAATGAAATGTCATCGTTTCATGCTTTGTATCCGCACTCAAAGAAAATTACAAAGTAATGATTACTTCATGGGTCAACTCTATGGTTGGCTCATCTCTACAGCAACAACATAACTTTGTTTAGATTGTCAAAATCTGTGTGTTGGTATCGAACGTGTGGGAAAATAATGCGCTAAATTAGATGCATTTACTAAAAAATAATTTAAAGTGATGAGAAATAATTTTTTAATAAAAAATGTACCACCGCGGCAGTAAATAATTGTCAATATGTTTGTTACATTTTTCCTTTTGACAATCCCTATGCCAGTGAAATTAAAAAAAAAAAAATAAAATAAAATCAGCTGATGAGATGAGCCAACCATATAATTGAGTCATGGATTACTTCTAGCTTTTTTTTTCAAATAAAACGCTGGAAAATATTATTTAATAAGGTATATTTGGTGCTTTGTTAAATAAGGATTATTAACTAAAATATAGTTTTTATAGTTGTCATATAGTTGGACACAAATGCAAAGTAATGGCATAAAGAAATCGCGATATGATAAAAACGGTCGGACTCTTTTCTATAACTTTGTATTAAAGGTTAGTTATGTGTATGAGTTGGGAACAATTTTTTTTTTAAACAAAATGACATCAGCACAGACAAAGTGATAGCTGTTTCAATTATACTTTGTATACGAAATTTCCTGATGACGATTACGTGGCGGTTTTCGAAATGGTACCATCGCAATATGCCAGTAAATGTTTCTTTATTTCTTTTCAGTTTCTCTCAGGAAAACATAATAATTGAATATTCAATTATTATAAGACGGAGTTAAGCTCATGAATTCTTAAAATAATAAGTATACCTTGTAAATCTCAAAAAAAACCTTCTCTCCTAATAGTGGAACTTGAACTTGCACTCCTGCGATGGTTGAACTATTGATAAATATAATCAGCAAAAGCTTTGTTTTTGTTGTGAACAATTTATTTCTTTGCACTGATTTATCCTTTGGACATTTACACATTGTATGTTAGCTTGTACCAAAGCTATGATTTGTTGTTGGTGGTTCATTTTAAGAACTGGGCAAGAATTAATTGTTCAGTGGTCGAAACGTGAATCGGATAAAAAAAGATAACACATAAACATACAGAAAGCCCTGGAATATAAGAAGTATGTTTTATTTATTAAAGGGGCCTTCAGCGATGAATCTAAACTGGTTATCATGGATGATATTAATTGCATTAAAGTTCATATAGCCATAACCAGATGGATCGGCTGCATGTTAAATTCCAAGAAGATTACTTCAGAATGGGGATTGTATGAGGCCACTGTAGGGTTATATTTATATTCAACTTTAAATGTACCTACTTTAAATAAATTGAATTTTTTTGTTCTTGTTAATTTTTATTTTTCAATTGTAAAATATTGTCTTTCAAAAATATACATTCGGTTGAAATATTTAAAAACGTTTTGTAACTTACTTTTAGGAGCGGTTAAATAAAAATATTTTATAAAAATAAATAGTGCTTATTATTAAATAGTGATTTATATATTAAATACCACAGCCACGAAATCAGTAGGCAGGAGCACGCCAGGGGTAGAGTGATATCATCTCTGCTGCAGAAGCTTATCATCAACCAACTACTCAGGGGGTTCGATCACAGGCCCGTCAAACTTACGACGTAGGCAGATGATGTTCCAGTTGCGGAAAGTGCCTTGCAGCAGTTTACTCTTTGATGAATCGCGCAGGATACACATCCCTGGGGCATCAAAACGGATGTAGTCTTATTTACTGTAAGGTTTAAGGCCCGGAATCAGTCTAAACCTAAGCTGGGAGAAGTTAACTTGCCGAAAAGAACCTTGCACAAAATATCTAGGAATAATTATTGACAGTAAGTTGCGTGGAAACTCAAGGTGGAGGCGATAGTAAAGAAGACCTTGATGGTTTGTACGACGATTGTAAAGCCTATCTATACTGTGGAGTATTTCTTTTGGTAGACAGTCAAACAAAAAGGAACCTACCTCAACAATTGAAAGGGGGTATGCAGGCTACCAATGCTCTAATACCCACGGCTGCATTCTTTTCAAGTTTGCAGATAGCATATGTAGACCTGGTGTCAAAGATCAATGCGTTAACAACAGCACCGTAACTTAGTGCCTTGGGGCAGCTTGAGCGCAGCTCATACGACCATGGTACTCGAGCATAATAATACTAGACGAACATACTAGCTAATTCCAAACCACTTCTTCGAAGGGGCTCCTTAGCTTACAATGGATGTAGATAGATGTCGCAGAGGTACCCAACGAGGGGATGTGTACACCGATGTCTCGAAAGTGGTGGGAGGAGTAGGTTTTGAAGTATACTGCGCTGATTCGGAAGTAAACAGATCTCACAAGATACCCGATCACCTTAAAATTTCTCAGGCGGAAGAAGTAGCCATGTATAAATCAGAAAGAATACTGAAAAAATAGCTCAAACTGAATACGTGTCAATTTGCACTTTGACAGCCAAGCAGCAATTAAGGCAATGATATCTTATCTTAAAGTATGTTAGGGGGTAACCAATCTCTGGAAAGAATGGGATAGGAAGAAACATAACTCTATATGGGTTTCTGGGAATATGAGAATAGATGGAAATTAATAATGGATGTACCAATTGTTGAACTCAGCAGCGCCGGCGTCCCAATCCGTCCGGGCGAGGTTAAAAGACGGCTAGAGTTGCACATGATCGGGCAATCGATAAAGGCTTGAAAACAAGCGCCGGGATGCGACGTGTTTAAGACCATGCGTAGCCTACAACTTTAGACTAAGAAAGTATCTCTTATCATTGATGAGAGGGGACTGCAAGCACATGATATTATTCAGGCTGGACACTGCCTTCTGGTGTCACATGGGCTTAAATAAGACTTTGTAAATGATAGTAGATGTAGAAAATGCGGTTTGGAGGAGGAAATGATCGGGCACGTTTTGTGTTCGTGCTCTGTGCTCGCCAGGCCAAGACTCCAACTACAAGGTGTGGCACAGTTATCAGGTCTTAAAGTAGCAAGTAGCATAGGGTCATATTTTGAAACAAAAATGCTGGTTTCTGGTGGGATTTCCGCAGTTCGGGTGTAGAGCAAACTTTTGTTGGCACTGTGAACTCATTCAGTTATGTGATGTCCTTACAGACCAGGCAGCTCCACTAAACCGAATCTACACAAGGTGTCCGTTGCCCGAAAGACTTTGCTGAACTTCTTGAAATTAATGAGTCCTATAGGGCTCCCTACCTTAGTGTTCCACAAGAAAAGTAAACTACCCATATCATCACGGCGATTGACTTCCCGATGGCAGACTCAGGAGTAGAGCTTACGATTTCTTCTCGACAACAAGCGAGATTTTCGAGACCCGAGAAATCGAGAACTCGACTTCTCGCGAGATTCTCGTGTCTCGAAGTACTCGTAAATCTCGCGAGCTTCTCGACATTTTTACTTAATCGCTGTATGGACAATATTCATACACTTGGTTTTTTTTTACGTGTGATTTTTTTGTAGATTATATTGCTTCAATGACATTTAACTCAAAACATATTTATTATACATATATTTTGTTCGCATTATTTTATTTTTCAACGAGACATCAAGAACACGGTTTCTCGCGGGATTCTCGAATCTCGAGTTACTCGTAAGGCTCGCGAGATTTTCGCTTCGGCTTGTGCTCCAGAAGAAATCGTAAGCACTATATAAAACAGCCAATGAATCGATTAAGATGAATGCCGAGAAGTTCGCGAGCCTTACGAGTGAATCGAGATTCGAGAATCTCACGAGAAGGCGAGACTCGCGAGAAATCTCTTCTCGAACATGTTCGAGAAATCGTAAGCTCTACTCAGGAGTGATATTATCACAATTGAGGTTATGACACCTCATAAGCTGTGACACAATCCCAAGTAAAAAACGTCACCGCATTGGCGTAACTAAATCCGAAGTAAAATACTAGTCGCTTTACAACTTGCTATTTTGTCATTCCATAGATTTTGAAAATGCCTAGTACGTCCCCGCGGTCTGTTGGTGAGCTTAAAATATACCCGAGGCAGTGATGGCTGTCGTAAGAAGCGACTAAAATCCCCAAATGATCCAAAGGGTTGCCAGCTCAATTTTTATCTTCTCCAATACAACTGTCAACCTCACATACCCGTGTCGAGTCCTATTTTTTAGCGTGTGAGGTTCTAGCAAACCCAGAGTTCCTAAAACCTTCGGGGAGTGACTTTATCCCTATAGCGATAACAACAATGCCTTTTAAATGTTTTGTATTCATATATGTTGCTCTGGAGGTTCTTATTAGCTTCTGTTTAGTTTGTATTCTTTGTCATACGTTACAACCATCTCACATTATCCATTGTATCTAATAATATCGAGCCTTTAGTCACAAAACGGCTGCCTACTTGTATCATACACATTAGAAATAATTCTATTCAGCATAATGAGAAAAATAATTACAGCATGATCGAAAATATGGCAATCGTCAAAAATTCTGTTAATAATTCTTCATATAGTCCTATGTGCGCCCTAAGGGAATACGAAATCGAAATTCGGCCTCCATACGTTAGTCGATCAATCAACATCCAAAGAAATTGGCTTGCGGTTTCCCATTTAAACTTTCGCACTTTTTGCAGTATAATAAAAATCTAAGGAAACAATAATATTTATAATAAGTTGTAAGCAATAACAACAAATAACAAAAGTAAACAAAAAAATATTCAACAAAAAAAAAACCCATCTTAAATTAATATACAAAACAGTGAAAAAACCAATAAAAATATCGTTACAACTTATTGCTGTGAAGTTTTGCAAAGCAGAAGAAGACATAATAAAACCAAAAACAGTTGTTGTGGTGAGAGCAAATGATATTAAATCAGAAGGCAAATGCCCAGATGCGAGCTTTATTGTTGGCTAACTGAGGCAATATTTGCACAAGATTTTTATTAAGGTTTTAGTTGAGGAAAAAGTTTGCGACAATAAAATACAATGCGTCACATCTTCCTTAATATGGATGTTATTAATGGGTAGTGGTAATTTTGTACACGGTACTTGTATTCATTTAAAGGATTCGAGCGAAAATAATCGATACCAAATAAGGCATTAGTGCCAAGCTATCCTGAAGTTCGACGAATAAACTATAAGTTCATGTCTAGAAAAATAATAAATTTAAACTGACTAAAGTTTAACAGAGGCAACTTTACCAGAAACAAATAATTTCGCTAACAACCGTTACCTACACATAATTTTCTTACTATCGGCATCTTATCGAAAGTAAATTTTAATATTCGAGTTATCGGTTTGCTAACAGATCTTTATCGCCGCGTCATTAGCTTGACGGTTTACAGAAGTTTCATCGATTTTATATTGAAGTTTTATAAGTATAAGTTTTATAAGAGTCCGATGAGTCGCTGTTAGCAAATGGATAACACACAGATATAATATGAGTAGCACTCCGATAAATTTCGAAGATTTTCTAAAGTAAGTCGATAAATTTTTTATAATTTTCGATCAAAAACATTCGTACTGTATTTTTTGATAACATACAATGGCCTTTAATTAATTTATGTGGAAATACTATGATTGCCTTTGTGTGCCGATGTAATAGGTTACTTTGGGAATCGAGTTTCCCGACTGCTTTATTTCTGCAAGCAGAATGCAATATTGATTCTACCTTTTTTTGTTGATTTTCCAACAGGGTGGATAATTGATATATTTTACAAAAATGTTCCGTCGTCTCTTGTAAAATTTGGCTTGGAAGCAAATCGGTTTCGGCTTTGTACCATCTACAGTGTAATTTTGACAATAGATCGGCAACGACGAAAAATCCTTCCAATGTACATCGAAAGCCATTTTCTAAATTCGAAAATTTTTAGGTTATGGTTTTTATTAAAATACGCAAAATTTGACAAATTTTAATAATCGGGAGTTATTAACTATGCGGCAGACGATGGTAAAGCTCGCTTCGCATTCGAGATTAATCGATAACATTATACTGTGTCAACGTACGCGATTCTGGTGACTTAAAAATTACTCGGCACTTACGCATTGTACTCGATTATTTACTCGTTTTGAAACAACAACATGGGAGAAAATGATTCAATGGCACTAACGGAGCACTTATTGTGCTGCAAATAAATGAAATGTAATAAAAATCTTAAATTATTTATACAACAATAGCAGACAAATAAAATAAGCTCAAGATTTGTAGTAGTTGTGTGCGAAGCACGCTTTATCTACCACTCGGGGGTGGTATTGACAAGAATATAGGAATTTCCTATAATGAAAGCGAATTCCAAAAACTTATCTAATAAATAAATATAATTATGTGATCAAAACTTATTTTAAGTTCTACGGAGTTCATCAAAGTCAAGTTTACAAAGTCAAACATTTCTTCTTGTTTTTTACATTTACTTTTCTATATTTAATTTAAGAGGATAAGTTTAAATTGAAAAGACATTTAAACCAAATTTGTAATTTATATGCTGAGGTAACAAAAGATGAGAATTATGTAATAAATTTTCCCGGTATATATGTATATGTACATAATTTTTCAAAAATGGTGAAGCTGACTGTCTTATGTGGAATTCGAATGGCAACTGCCGCGGCAGCTGAGTTTTTCTATAAAGCATCTCTTGTCAGAAATACATTAGAAATACTTACCAAGTCAGTGCTGTGGAGCGACACAATTTAGAAAAAACAAAAGGAATGAGTTTCAAGTACTCGTAAAGTTCGATGTATAAATATACAGGTTTAGGCATAGAAAACCTTTTATTTAATAAATTAAAGCGTAATTAGGGATTGAAGTTAAACCACACCACGTGGGGAAACAAATAAATTTCTGGTTATTTGCGAGAATTTTCGTCGGCTTCCTATCGGTAACAAACGGAGCCGAAAGTTTATTTGTTTTATTATCGTCTTATTATGGAAATCGAGATTTTTCGATTTTTCGTTATGTTCTCGGCTCCGAATCGACGGCTCCTTATCGGTTTCTTATCGGCTCTCGATGTCTCGATAATATAACTATAACAAATCGATAACTTTTTTTAAACGAATTGATAACAACTCGATATTTTTATACTCTATATATCAAAATGATCTGAGCGAAAAAAGAAATTAATTTATCCATGCCGTCCGTCTGTCCGTAAACACGATAACATTTTCATACTCTATATATCAAAATAATCTTGGTGAAACAAGAAATTAATTTAGCCTTTTCCGTCCGTCTGTCCGTAAACACGATAACTTGAGTAAATTTTGAGGTATCTTAATGAAATTTGGTATATAATTTCCTGGACACTTATCTGAGATCGCTATTTAAAATGAACGAAATCGGACTATCGGACTAAAAAGAAATTAAATTAGTCACGTCCGTCCGTCTGTCCGTAAACACGATACTTGAGTAAATTTTGAGGTATCTTAATGAAATTTGGTATATATGTTCCTGGGCACATATCTTAGATCGCTGTTTAAAACGAACGAAATCGGACTATTACCACGCTCACTTTTTCGATATCGAACATTTAGAAAAACCGAAAAAGTGCGATAATTCATTACCAAAGACGGATAAAGAATGAAACTTGGTAGGTGGGTTGACCTTATAACGCAGAATAGAAAATTAGTAAAATTTTGGACAATGGGCGTCGCACCGTCCACTTTTAAAAGAAGGTAATTTCAAAGTTTTGCAAGCTGTAATTTGGCAGTCGTTGAAGATATCATGACGATATGTGTTCTAAATAAAAATTAGCAAAATAGATTGACGAACATTCGCACTTAAAAAAAAAAAAACATTTTTTAAAGTCAAATTTTAATAAAAAATTTAATATCTTTACAGTATATAAATAAATTATGTCAACAGACAACTTCAACATTTGTCTCCAAAGCTCGCAGCTGAGTATGCAATGTTCAGTTACACTCGAACTTAGCCTTCCTTACTTGTTTTGATAACGATTAATAAACGAAATCCTTCATTTATCGATAATTTTCGATAGAATATTGGTGTGCTGCGACAATAAACCGTAAACGTTTTGTTAAACAATCGATAACACATTGACAATAGATCGATAGCACTCCTATGAAAAATCGATGGCTTTTCGATAATATATTGATAAATGTTTTGACAAATAAAGGAAAATATTTCTATAATGATTCGATAGCAAACCGATAAAACGTCGATAAAAAGTTGATACACTTTATTATCTATAAAATTTTATATTACTTCGATATGAATCGATAACTCGTCGGTAGCACACCTATAAAAACCCGCCGTTAAGAAATAAATAACACACCCATATTCCGTCGATAACAAACTAGTAACTCATCGATTACTTATAAACTCAATGTCTCAATTGTGTTGTTAGTGTAAATATGAGTTAAGCTGAAATAAGCAAGAAAACAAATACAAGCAGGATAGCCTTGTGGTTATACCCACTGCAGTTTCACCATGTGATTCGCGGTTCGAAAATCGGCGAAAACCTTTGATACTTACTTACTTACTTAATTGGCGCTTAACCGTTTAAACGGTTACGGCCGCCCAACAAGGCGCGCACGTCGCTCCTTCTCTCTGCCAACCGGCGCCAATTGGTCACACCAAGGGAGTTTAAATCGTTTTCACCTGGTCCTTTCAACGGAGTGGGGGCCGCCCTCTACCTTTGCTTCCATAGGCGGGTCCCGATAGAAACAATTTCCTGGCCGGAGTGTCATCTTTAATTCGCACAACATGGCCTAGCCAGCACAGCCGCTGCGTTTTAATTCGCTGGACTATGTTGATGTCTGCGTATAACTCGTACAGTTCATCATTAAATCTTCTTCGGTACTCGCCATCGCCAATGCGTAGAGGTCCATAAATATTTCGAAGAACTCTTCTCTCGAATACTCCCAAAGCCGTTTCATCTGCTGTTGGCATGGTCCATGCAGGGCGGGTACGATAAGTGACTTGTAGAGTATGATTTTCGTTCGAAGTGAGAGGACTTTACTTTTCAATTGACTACCTAGTCAAAGTAGCATTTATTGGCAAGACTGATTGATGCTGATTCCCAAATAAATGAAGTCTTTTACTATTTCGAAATTATGGCTGCCAACAGTAGCGTGGTTGCCAAGGCGCGTATACGCTGACTCTTTGGCCGATGACAGCAGGTACCTCGGTTTGTCCTCATTCACCATCAAACCCATCTTTACCGCTTCTTTTTCCAGTTTGGAGTAAGCAGAACTAACAGCGCCGGTGTTTAGGCCGATGATATCAATGTCATCAACATACGCCACCAATTGCACGCTTTTATGGAATACTATTCCAGAGCGGTTAAGTTCTGCAGCTAGTATAATCTTCTCCAGCATCAAATTAAAGAAATCGCAAGATAAGGGGTCACCCTGTCTGAAAACTCGTTTAGTTTCGAACGGCTCGGAGAGGTCTTTCCCAATTCTGACTGAGCTGATGGTGTTGCTCAACGTCATTTTGCACAGCCGTATAAGTTTTGCGGGGGAAACCAAATTCAGACATAGCGGCATATAGACAGCTCCTTTTCGTGCTGTCGAAGGCGGCTTTAAAATCGACGAAGAGGTGATGTGTGTCGATTCTTTTTTCGTGAGTTTTTTCCAAGATTTGGCGCATTGTGAAAATCTGGTCGATGGTAGATTTACCAGGTCTGAATCCGCACTGATAAGGTCCAATCAGTCGGTTCTCGGCGGGCTTCAATCTTTCGCACAATACACTTGAAAGGACCTTATATGCGATATTAAGAAGGCTGATTCCGCGATAAATGGTGCAATGTGCGGTACCCCCCTTCTTGTGGTCTGGGAAAACAACACTTATATTACAATCTTCGGGCATGCACTCGTCCGCCCATTTTTTGCGAAGAAGCTGATGCAGGCGCCTAACCAACTCCTCGCCGCTGTGAATAGCTCCGCATGCAATCCATCAGCGCCCACGGCCTTGTTGTTTTTCAATCTGGTTATTACTATTCTGACTTCGTCATAATCACGTGGGAGGACAATTATTCCATCATCATCAATTGCGGAATCGGGTTCGTCATCTCTGTGCGGTAAATCGTTGTCTCCATTTAGGAGAGCAGAGAAGTGTTCCCTCCATAATCTAAGTACTCTCTGGACATCAGTTACAAGGTCGCCGTTTTCGTTCTTACAGGAGTTTGCCTCGGTCTTAACACCTTCCGTCTGTCGCCGAATTTTTTGGTAAAATTTTCGGGCGTTATTGCTGGTAGCTAGCAGCTCAAGTTCCTCGCACTCACGCCTTTCTGCTTCTGCTTTTTTCTTCCTGAAAAGACGCCTCGCTTCACTTTTCAACTCACGATAGCGTTCGCACACTCCTCTTATTGCGCTCGCTTTTAACGCAGCCCTGTAGGCAGCGTCTTTTCTTTCGATTGTAACGCGGCATTCTTCATCGTACCAGTTGTTTTTTCGTGGCCGCCGGTGACCAATGTTTTCCTCGGCGGCAGTACGAATTGCTTTGTAGATATGCTCCCACTGCTCTTGTATTCCTTCAGGCTGAGTTGTGCTCTCAGAGAGCAAGTGAGAGAGTCGAGTTGCGAAATCATTGGCCGTCTGTTGCGATTGCAGCCTTTCGACGTCTAGATTTCCTTGTGTTTTTTGTTCCTTCGTTTTAGACGCGCTGAGGCGAGTACGTATTTTGGCTGTGACGAGATAATGGTCCGAGTCGATGTTAGGTCCTCGGATCGCGCGCACATCTAAAACACTAGAGGCATGCCTTCCGTCTATCACAACGTGATCGATCTGATTGCGAGTATTTCGATCAGGGGAAAGCCATGTAGCTTGATGTATCTTTTTAAGCATGAACCTCGTGCTGAATATGACCATGTTTCAAGCACCGGCAAAGTCAATCAGCCTCAGTCCATTGGGAGAAGTTTCATTGTGTAGGCTGAACTTTCCGACTGTAGGGCCAAAAACACCTTATTTGCCCATCCTGGAGTTAAAGTCGCCAATCACGACTTTTTTATCTTGAAGAGTGTTCTTTTTATCCGGAGCTTATTGATACATTTCATTGTAGTATGGTTTGACGTGGCGATTATATCAGAGGGGCCTAGCCAGGTTTTCGCCTTCTCACACTACCCAGAGGATACTTGGCCGCAAGCGACCGGAAGTAGTGAGCTGCTTGAACGGCATGCAAAAAATCGCTCTGGCCATTCCCAGATGAATGGCGGTCAGAAGCTTTCCCCAATTTAGTGGACTTCTACACACGGCTCCAACCTCCTTTGATAACATTACGAAATTGACTGATAATAGTTACATGGCAATGTAACAAAGAGCACATGTACATATGTAGCCAAATCCAATAATAACTGAGAGTATAAAAGCAGCGCAAGCTGTGGAATAAGCAGCCAGTTTGATTTTAAATGTTGGAAGTGTAGTACGCGAGTACTTTAAATGTGAAGTTCTACTACTCAATAAAGAACATTTTGCTATACTGAATGCTAAAGTGACATATTTATATGACAGCTAAGAGATTCGAACGATAATAGAAGCAAAATAATCCAGAATTCTTTAAATGCGTTACAATATTATCGATTTTTAACAATTTTTGTTGTTATATCGGCCTACTGATTTTAAGATCGCGGGTTCGAATCGAGCTCAAGGCCTAACAATAATTTTTTATCATTATTATTGTTATGATAAATTTTTTCTTAATTGAAAAAATTTTTAAATTAGAATAGAAGAAAGGAAAATTTAGACAACTGCCAAAGCTCGTTGTATAGATCCATTTCGGGAACTGCTAAATTCCTGTTAGCCTGTTAGGCCTTGAGCTCGATTCGAACCCGCGATCTTAAAATCAGTAGGCCGATATAACAACAAAAATTGTTAATACATACCAGAGCACGGGGAAAAAGTGTCAATAAAATATGACACTATGGCGGCATTGCCATCAAACAAGTCCAATTTTCACATCCATTCTGCAACAGATGTCGCAGTGTTGTGAATATCAATTGGCACGAACCAGAATAGAAGTAGGATTAATGAAGACAAACAAAAAACCGCTGTGGTGGCTGAATGGTTATAGCAGCGGCGCCTAAACGTTGCCGATGAAGGAATTTAGCAGTTCCCGAAATGGATCTATACAACGAGCTTTGGCAGTTGTCTAAATTTTTCTTTCTTCTATTCTAATTTAAAAATTTTTTCAATTAAGAAAAAATTTATCATAACAATAATAATGATAAAAAATTATTGTTAGGCCTTGAGCTCGATTCGAACCCGCGATTATCGATTTTTGGTACTCAAAAGCAATAAATCCCATTTTCATTTTTTGAGTCACTTTGGCAATCTTATTGATTGATATTATTTGAGCTCTGTGCGTCGCACTTTACTTTCCTTCAATCGAAACCTAAAAATGTGATATTCTTGAACCAGGTATGGAAGGGGTGAGACTGAAAGAATCGCTAATTTTAAATATAATGACCACCCTATTATACATAAATAGGTACATATTTGCGAACATCTGTAAAAATAACTGCCCTTAAGTTTCTTTAAGCTTCACCACAAACCAGAAATTGGATCACTACTTATACATGCATATGTACTTGTATATTAGTTATGTGAAAAGGCCAATGTTTTGCAAATTTTTAAAGCTCATTTGTATGTACGCGTTTAATTGCGGCAATTATTGTGCATTTGCATTATTGATGAACGATTTGGCGCATATTTGCCGCCAATTTGCGATAATTGTTGTTTATAATATGAGCTTATGACAAGTAAAAGAGTCGACGTTCTTATACCCAGCGTGTACTTTTGCACAAGGGAATTGTAGCTGTTGTTGGATAAGGCTTATACATAATAGCGTAAAAGAATAGATGAATCGAGATAGATAAAGGTTTCCTTTCATTAAAATTATCAGCATCGGAAAAGATTTTGATTGATCCATATCCGTCCGTCCGACCGATAATATGAAAACTTGATCAAAAATTAAGATATATTTACTAAATTTGGTATACTAGCTTAACTGAATGTAGAATAGGTTGATATTGAAATTAGGAAAAATAAAACGATTGGTTACGAGTTATCGCATTTTTCCATTTTCTGAGTTTTCTTAACCTGCCCACTTTTCGATATCGACAATTTCAAAAATGGGATAATTCATTACCAAAAATCTAGAAAGAGAATAAACATGATATATGTGTTAATTTGTGGCGAGTGACACCGCCCACATAAATAAAAAGAAAAAATTTGAAAGCTTTTAAGCCGTAAATTAATAAGCGTTGAACATATTTGTGAGAAGCTTGTTATTGCTTGTATAAATACTTTTTGCGAAAATTGACTAGATCTGTTGACTGCCATACCCATTTACAAAATACCGATATCAAAATTTTTAAACAAATAAAGTGGGATGACTTTATGGTAAATAATTTCAAATATGGTACAATTTTGAAACTTTACGATGAAAAAGCCATTGAAGGTATCATATTGATTAATCGAATATTCCATTTTTGTACTTTTATTAATCGAATTTAACGATTCAAATAATTGGTATGCTTAAACTTATCGAACACCAACATGCTACTAATCTCGCTTGTTTTGTCCAGAAACCAGGACGTGATAATATTGGGGACTATTGGAGGATCCAAAATGGTATCCACAATCATCACAAAATTTCCCCGGTAGAACCATGAAATTAGCCAAAAGTTCATTCTGAAAAGAACGAAAAATAGGCCGAGAAGTCAGCTGCAAACTACTCTTGAATGATACCGAAATGACCGTGGAATTACCCTGAAACAATCCCCAAGACCATCACGAAATGACCAAAAAATTTACTCCAAAATGACCTCGCAATTGTCTCTAAAACCATCCCAAAATCACCCCGAATTCATCCCTAAATGACTCCGGGGAGCCACGAAATAGTCCGTAAGTTATCCCGTAACAGCACGGAAACGATTCCAAAATTACCCGAAATAGTCTGCAAAACCATTCCGATATTTCCCAGAAGTTGTCCTTATATGACCTCTGGAGAACCCCGAAATAGTCCATATGAGACACAAACTGACCTCGAGATTACCCCGGAAGAACAATGACATAGTCACATTTGATTCTGAAAGAGCTCCAAAATTATATCAAAATATTCCCAAAAATAGTGCCGAGGACCACCATAATGTGCGCATGAACTGAACCCGAAATAGTCCATAAAACCATCCCGATCCGACCCCGAATATTTCCAATGACCATCCCGAAATTACAGCGAAATAGTCCCTAAAAACTTCCATGAGTGACGCAATGACCACGGAAGGCAACGCGCAACCTGCCTGACCGCTTCGCTACAAATAGCATATCATTCTTAGTTTTTATTTTTCTATTTACTGCGCTCTAAAATACGACGTAGCTCATAGCATAGACAGAGCGACTAAAATACCAAATTGATTCAAAGGATTGTGTAGCGCAATACTCTCGAGGGGTTGCCAGCTCAATATATAGCTTCGCCCACCCAATTTTCAACCTCACCTGCCCGTGGCGAATCCTGTTTCATTAACAGCCGAGGATCTGGCGACCCCGAACTCCTGATGAAAATCGAATATTAGAGTATTTAAATAGTTCAAATATTCCATAAGTCGAATATCACGAGTTCTACATATAACAATTTAAATCTTTTTTGAAAATGGAAGTGGCCCGTCCAAACTTTTAGGTATATCTATATTTATATAATTTTATTATAATTTTAATGAAATTTGGTATAAACATTGTTTTTATATTAAACCATGTCTGTTACTGTTGTACATCTTCTTCTTGGAAAAACTCTGGTTTCAAATCATTTAATGTTCCTGACATATTTTTAATACATGTATGCAAGCACGCAGCTTGGTATATTCTGTCCGGTTTCAGCCAAACTACTTTTTGTTGTTGTGTTTTTTTGTGCTATTTTTCTGTCTCGTTAACTGTGAATAATTTAAAAAAATTATGCTAAATTAGTATGCTGCATAAGAAAACTAAACTGCATATAATTTTGACATAATATGAATATTGGAACTTATTATATTTAATTAAATATTTTTGAGAATAATTGAACAACAGCCGCCGCACAGTAGTCTCGAGTTCACTATTTGCGATTCGAAATATATACCAGGCTTAACAACTCTTCAGTTCTAGCACTCCCTTAATCGGGCATTTAGTTATTTCCAGGAAGAAGTTGAATATTTTTCTCAGTGAAAGAAATACATACAATACAAAATGACGAAATCGCTGACTATCCTTAGAATAACTGCTAAGTCTCTTTTTACTTTACAGGTACCATACATTAGTCGATATTCATGACAGCCGAAGTTCTTCTCCTGCCTTATGAGGCAGTTTCTTGTAATATAACTACAGCATATCTTTAACACATAACACATTTTCTTATACATATTTACTACGATCTATAATTACACATTTCAAACGGAACATACCTAAGTGCACTTTTGTCGAGCCATTGCTGCAAAAAATGAGCAAATAACAATTATATGTAATTGCCAAAACATTGTATCACTTCCAAGCAAACCACAAAACATTTACAAACATTGCATAGTGTTGCCAACTGTCAGCAATGTTTCTTAATTTTGGTCTACAATTGGCCTGTGAATGAGCGCAGATTAGAACAGCTATTGCCAGTAATTGCAAAATTAAACATAATTACAATCATCAGCAGTGATTATGGTTGTAAAAACAAAACTAACACACACACACACAAAATAATACGAGAGAAGGGATAGCTTTATCAATAACTGCTATATGTGTGGTGAGGCTCTGTTATCAAAGTTGACAATGAAAGCAAGAGCAGGAAAATTTCAAATAGCTAAAATGACAGCGAAAATTGAAGCAATTTGCTGAGGTTATGAGGAGGTGAATGGGCGAATACAGACTGACGCCAAATAAATGTAAATATTAGGCACTACAATGTAGACGACATACATTTTGGCCATTTGCCAAAGAATAAAAACGTACAAAAGGTCATATTTCCTATATGTGTATGCATGTACCTATGTGTATGCCACTTCCTTCCTTACGGAGTCCGCCAAATTAAATATTCTGAGACTTGGGAGGATTTTGTCTATACAGTTTACATGTAATTTTATTCTAGTTCAGCACTATGCTGGTAAATGGTAGTTATGGTCCTCCATGCCTCCTGGTCTGAGTTTCTCTTATATTTTACATTACATTTGGCTGAAGATCATATCTAATTGTATGAAGTGCTCACACTATAAGAAAGTCCGCGGAACTGCTGGCCTTATTTAATATGTGGTGCGAGGTACGAGCATTGATATCTACCAATTTTCTGGGATATACACCCGCTTTCGAGAGCTTGTTCATGTAAAGTTAGCTTATAGTTAATCTCGTTTTACTCAATGCTAGCCTTCCATACCGAAAAAGCCATGAAAAGGTACTCACCAAAAATAAATCAGCCTTGCACTTTCTTAAAAGCCTAACCAGACTCGATTTTTTAATTCCGAACTCAAAATCTCTAAGAGTAGCATTTCTATACAAAATGAGAGCCGCACCAATACTGGCACTATCTGTAAACGAGTTTGACTTGGATGCTTGTGGATTGTGGAAACTGCGAACTTACAATCGATTGCCAAAGTCTCGAAGTACATACATATGAACGTGACAGACAGTATTGTAAAATATACTAGGAAATATCGAATCTCTTAACTAGTACATTTTAATTCTAAATATTCCTTGAAGGAAGATAAATCGTATTAAATATGTTAGAAGAAAGCTTGCCATTATATAATTGTGGCTCATTTTATTCTAGGTATATCCTATAATCTTAAACGATCGGCTCAATCGGCTGTCACAAACTTGTTTCCCTAAAAAAAAACGATCGATAAAATATTTTTTATTACTTTCAAATCTGCAGGCGTCGGTCTAATCACCCATATATTACAGCAAAGAGGGCTCACTAAACTCTTCTGAGCAGGCCCGGCGAGAGGGGGAGGGGGGATGGGGGGATTCCCCCCGGGCCCGGAATTTCTCAGGGGGCCGCGATTTAGAGGTACTGGAACATTTTTTTTTAATTCAGGAGAGTCTTTAGTTCTTCCTTGTGCAAATTTTAAGCTGAATTTGAAAAGCAACGAATATTGATAATGATTTTTTGCCTGGGCCTGAGGAGACAATAAAAACCTCAAACAAAAATGTGTTTCTCAGGGGGTCCACGATTTAGAGGTACTAAGACATCTTTAGTTCTTCCATGTGGAAATTTTAAGCCCAATTTTAAAACCAACGAATATTGATAATGATTTTTTGCCTGGGCCTGAGGAGACAATAAAAACATCAAACAAAAAGGTATGTTTATATGAATCCGAAATATTTTTTTTTTGTTTTCGTCGTGACACTAATGAAGGTTCATCTTCAAAAAGTCTTCCAACAATACCACCAACTGTGTATCAAAGTCCAGATTATCTAAACGATTTCGATAACGGTACCATGAATAATGTGTTTTTGCGATCTGAAGAAATCAACGAAATAAGTCGTCGAGATCGTCAAAAGTGTCCTGTTATCTTTCCACGTGATTGTCATGACAAGGCATTTCCTACCTCGTTGTTAAACAGAATCTTGCCAAATGGAGAGAAAGTGGTGCGTGACTGGTTAGTGTGGAATGCCAATAGAAATGCTTTTTATTGCCTCCCATGTCGTCTATCAAGCACCAACACTTTAAATCGACCTAAAATTTACTGTGCGGATATTCGAAATTCCAGGTATGGTAGAAGCTATACGATAAACTGCTATCAAATGAAAATACTCGAGATCACATTAAATGTTACATTCAATGGCGATCTTTACAAAATCTAATTCTAAAAGAGGCTACAATTGATACACTTATCAGTGACCAGCTAATCACTGAAACTCAAAAGTGGAAAGAAATTTTGTATAGAATTTTGGACACTATTTTATTCTTGGGTGAAAGAGCCCTAGCTTTCAAAGGCGAAACGGTGGACATTTTTTGGGCATCTAAGATCTCATAAGCCCGATACTTAGAGATCATTCATTATGATCCGATACTTAGAGATCATTTGGAGAAAGTCAAGATTTCACAACAGCAGCACAAACGTTTACAAATTCACTATCTTTCCCCAGACATTCCGAACGAGCTTATAGAAATTTGTGCAAAGCACGTGATGGAAACTATATTAGATCAAGGCAAGAAAGTCAAGTATTTTGCTGTTATCGTTGATGCTACGCCTGATGCTAGTCACGTTGACTACGTTCATTTTGCGCTAACTCCATTTCAATTCGAAAGCAACAAATTTTACAATTCAAGAACGATTTTTGGCTTTCGTGAATTGTAACCAAAAAACTGGTCAGAAAATCGCTGATCTAATTTGCAATACTCTAGGTAAACATGAAATCCCATTATAAGATTGTCGTGCACAAGGGTACGATAACGGCGCCAATACGAAAGGAGCTTACAGCGGAGCACTACGTCACATTCTCGACAAAAACCCGAATGCTGATTACTCGTCTTGTGCAACCCACAGTCTCAATTTATGTGGTGTTGATGCTGCAGAATGTTCTACGGCTGCAACTACTTTCTTCGGAGTTGTACAAAAATGTTTTACGATCGCGGGTTCGAATCGAGCTCAAGGCCTAACAATAATTTTTTATCATTATTATTGTTATGATAAATTTTTTCTTAATTGAAAAAATTTTTAAATTAGAATAGAAGAAAGAAAAAATTTTTTAGACAACTGCCAAAGCTCGTTGTATAGATCCATTTCGGGAACTGCTAAATTCCTTCATCGGCAACGTTTAGGCGCCGCTGCTATAACCATTCAGCCACCACAGCGGTTTTTTTTTTTTGTCTTCATTAATCCTACTTCCATTCTGGTTCGTGCCAATTGATATTCACAACACTGCGACATCTGTTGCAGAATAGCTGTGAAAATTGGACTTGTTTGTTGGCAATGCTGCCATAGTGTCATATTTTATTGACACTTTTTTCCCCGTGCTCTGGGATGTATTAACAATTTTTGTTGTTATATCGGCCTACTGATTTTAAGATCGCGGGTTCGAACCGAGCTCAAGGCCTAACAATAATTTTTTATCATTATTATTGTTATGATAAATTTTTTCTTAATTGAAAAAAATTTTAAATTAGAATAGAAGAAAGAAAAAATTTTAGATAACTGCCAAAGCTCGTTGTTTAGATCCATTTCGGGAACTGCTAAATTCCTTCATCGGCAACGTTTAGGCGCCGCTGCTATAACCATTCAGCCACCACAGCGGTTTTTTGTTTGTCTTCATTAACCCTACTTCCATTCTGGTTCGTGCCAATTGATATTCACAACACTGCGACATCTGTTGCAGAATAGCTGTGAAAATTGGACTTGTTTGTTGGCAATGCTGCCATAGTGTCATATTTTATTGACACTTTTTTCCCCGTGCTCTGGGATGTTTTAACAATTTTTGTTATTATATCGGCCTACTGATTTTAAGATCGCGGGTTCGAATCGAGCTCAAGGCCTAACAATAATTTTTTATCATTATTATTGTTGTGATAAATTTTTTCTTAATTGAAAAAATTTTTAAATTAGAATAGAAGAAAGAAAAAATTTTAGACAACTGCCAAAGCTCGTTGTATAGATCCATTTCGGGAACTGCTAAGTTCCTTCATCGGCAACGTTTAGGCGCCGCTGCTATAACCATTCAGCCACCACAGCGGTTTTTTGTTTGTCTTCATTAATCCTACTTCCATTCTGGTTCGTGCCAATTGATATTCACAACACTGCGACATCTGTTGCAGAATAGCTGTGAAAATTTGATTTGTTTGTTGGCAATGCTGCCATAGTGTCATATTTTATTGACACTTTTTTCCCCGTGATCTGGGATGTATTAACAATTTTTGTTGTTATATCGGCCTACTGATTTTAAGATCGCCTAAACGTTGCCGATGAAGGAATTTAGCAGTTCCCGAAATGGATCTATACAACGAGCTTTGGCAGTTGTCTAAAATTTTTTCTTTCTTCTATTCTAATTTAAAAATTTTTTCAATTAAGAAAAAATTTATCATAACAATAATAATGATAAAAAATTATTGTTAGGCCTTGAGCTCGATTCGAACCCGCGATCTTAAAATCAGTAGGCCGATATAACAACAAAAATTGTTAATACATCCCAGAGCACGGGGAAAAAAGTGTCAATAAAATATGACACTATGGCAGCATTGCCAACAAACAAGTCCAATTTTCACAGCTATTCTGCAACAGATGTCGCAGTGTTGTGAATATCAATTGGCACGAACCAGAATGGAAGTAGGATTAATGAAGACAAACAAAAAACCGCTGTGGTGGCTGAATGGTTATAGCAGCGGCGCCTAAACGTTGCCGATGAAGGAATTTAGCAGTTCCCGAAATGGATCTGTACAACGAGCTTTGGCAGTTGTCTAAAATTTTTTCTTTCTTCTATTCTAATTTAAAAATTTTTTCAATTAAGAAAAAATTTATCATAACAATAATAATGATAAAAAATTATTGTTAGGTCTTGAGCTCGATTCGAACCCGCGATCTTAAAATCAGTAGGCCGATATAACAACAAAAAAAATTTTTTTACTATTTTGAGCAGCACCACACTATTTTCAGCAGCACTTGTCAAAAAAAAATGTACCGAGCTCTCTCATAGTCTTTCAGCCAAAAGCCAAATTTGGCTGCGCAAGCATACGGAGATGTTACCGGCATTCTCAAGTACATCAACAAGTTCGAATGTATCTTGCTGTCCTCAATTTGGTTCAAAATACTGATTACCATTATTGAAAGAAACGTGGTCCTCCAAGCTAGAGACGCCACCATAGATGTTGAGGTCCGACATTTAGATGCCTTATTAGCTGATTTGAAGTTGATCACGAACCCATGGGAAACAATTTTAAACGAATGCAAAACAGTTGCTATTCAATTGAACATCTCCTCCAAAGTTTCCGGACATTCGAAAGAGAAAACCCAAAAGACGTTCTGAATATAATTTAAATGAGATGATTACGGATGATTCAGAGTCTGATTTTAAAAACAATACATTTCTGGTGTTCGTTTATTCGGTAATCACTCGCATTACTGTGCTATGAGAAATTTGAGCGAGACGTTTTTCTCTTTGTGGCAATTTGAAGACATGGATGAAACTACGGTTCGGGCGAGCGCAGCAAAATTTGTCGAAAAATACAAGTCGGACATTTCACTTGAAATACATTTACGAATTTGGAATTGCTAAATGCCATCTACATTTGTTCAAAATCTGTATACGATTTTCCCCAACATTTGTGTTGTTTTACGTATCTTTTGCACTATACCTGTCACTGTACCCAGTGCAGAACGTTCCTTCAGCGTCCTTTCAAGAATCAAAAACTTTCATAGATCATGTTCATATCAAGAGCGAGTTTCAGGACTTGCCACGATTTGTGTTGAATCCGTTTTGGCAAGACAGTTAAATTTTGATATTATTATAAAAAATTTTGCAGCGAAAAAGCAAGAAAAGCCACTCTTTGATATACGAACCTTCTATATTGAATAATTAAAATTTATAATCATCATTATATTTATCAGAAATGTACTAAAATGTTACCAAATAACTAGAAAAGATTATTTGAAACAACATGTGGCTGTTAATAGAGAATTTTATTTCTACGTTACAATAAAATAGTATAAATAGTAAATATTCTGTGTTAATTTTATTTTCAGCTGTTAATCCAAAAATCATTTTGTTGATGTGGCAAGCATTTTTTTTTGAAGTAATCCATCAATAATAATTCATGAATGAGACGTCATTAAGTCAAATTAATCAAACTTATTAGTGGATTTTTTATAGGGGCCCGTAAACTGTTTAGTCCCGGGTCCGGATTTTCTTTCTACGGCCCTGCTTCTGAGCATATTTATTGAAGATAGTGATTTTTAATGCTTTCCATTTTATTAGTTTTTCGTAGGCATAGACTGGTATTTCATTATATCCATGCGCTAAGTACTTCTTCAAATTCCCACTACACAAGTGTTCTGTGTTAATAAATTATCCCATTTTTTAAATTTTCATACAAATTTGTATTAAAGTGGGCGTGGTGGTAACCGATTCCTTTTATTTGCACACAGTGCATATATAATACTTCGCAAGTAACACAGCTATGCCAAATCCGAAACGCCTTTTGATTCACGGCTTAAAAACTGTTAAATTTTCCACGCCCCACCTATTTTACAAAATTTCTCTTTCTCGTCATAAACTCAACCTACATATGAACTTTAATCACTAACGCACATGGTTCAACTATATGGTTGGCTCATCTCTACAGCAACAACATACCTTTGTTCAGATAGTCAAAATCTGCGTGTTGGTGTTAGGCGAATGGAATGGAGAGAAAACATAAAACTTTGCAATTCTTGTGTGTTGTGGGAAAATAATACGCCAAATAAGATACAGAAAAAATAAATGAAAGTGATGTGAAACTATTTTTTACAAACAATTTACCATCACGGTAGTAAATTATTGTCAATGTGTTGGTTACCTTTTATATTTGCCATCTTCTTTTGACAATCCTTATACCATTGATATGAAAAAAATAAAATCAGCTGATGACTTTAACCAACCATATAATAGAACCATGACTAACGCATAACGCATTTTTTCTATTTTAGAAATTTTTATACTCAGCTGAGCAGAGCTCACAGAGTATATTAATTTTGTTCGTATAACGGTAATCCGTAATGGCATAAACTAATCGAGATAGATATAGAAAATGATCTGGGGGATAAAAGAAATTCATTTAGCCATGTCCGTGAGTACGTTTTGAGGTATCTTGATGAAATTTGGTATGTAGGTTCCTGGGCACTGATCCCAGATCGCTATTTAAAGTGAACGAAATCAGACCATAACCACGCCCACTTTTTCGATATCGAAAATTTAGAAAAACGGAAAAAGTGCGATAATTCATTACCAAAGGCGGCTAAAGCTATGAAACTTGGTAGGTGAGTTGAACTTATGACGCAGAATAGAAAATTTGTAAAATTTTGGACAATAGGCGTGGCACCGCCCACTTTTAAAAGAAGGTAATTTCAAAGTTTAGCAAGCTGTAATTTGGCAGTCGTTGAAGATATCATGATGAAATTTGGTAGGAACGTTACCCCTGTTACTATATGTGTGCTAAATAAAAATTTGCAAAATCGGATTACGAACACGCTCACTTTTTAAAAAAAAAAATTTTTTTAAGTCAAATTTTAACAAAAAATTTTATATCTTTACAGTATAGTAAATTATGTCAACATTCAACTCCAGTAATGATATGGTGCAACAAAATACAAAAATAAACGAAAATTTCAAAATGGGAGTGTCTCCGCCCTTTTTCGTTTAATTTGTCTAGAATACATTTAATGCTATAAGTAGACCAAAAAAAGTATACCAATCCATGTGAAATTTGGTAGGTGCATAGACTCTATGACAATAATTGTTTTCTGTGAAAATGGGCAAAATCGGTTGAAGCCACGCCCAGTTTTTATACACAGTCGACCGTCTATCATTCCGCTCGGCCGTTAACACGATAGCTTGAACAAAAATCGATATATCTTTACTAAACTTATTTCAGGTACTTATCTGAACTCACCTTATCCTGGTGTAAAAAATGGTCAAAATCCGACCACTTTTTCGATATCAAAAATTACGAAAAATTGAAAAAAATACCATAATTCTATAACAAATATGAAAAAATGGATGAAACATGGTAATTGGATTGGCTTATTGACGCAAAACATAACTTTGGAAAAAACTTTGTAAAATGGGTATCACACCTACCATATTAAGTAGAAGAAAATGAAAAAGTTCTGCAGGGCGAAATCAAAAGCCCTTGGAATGTTGGCAGGAACAGTATCGTGGTTTTACATATATACATAAAATACTCATTAACACATTTCATTTTATTCCCATATCGTTCAAACCCATTCTAGAGTCACCCCTGGTCCACCTTTATGGCGATATCTCGAAAAGGCATCCACGTATAGAACTAAGGCCCACTCCCTTTTAAAATACTCATTAACACCTTTCATTTGATTCCCATATCGTACAAACACATTCTATAGTCACCCTGGTGTAGCATTATACGTCACACACTGTATTGTATCATTATATGCCACACCTACTGTAACATACTTGCGGCTTTACGCATAACAAATTCAAATATATTTTAGTAATAATCATATTACAATTATTGAACTAACCCAGACGACACGGAATGCCGAATATGAGACACATATCACAGTTAATAAATTATACATATAAACACACAACCCATTGTAATAAACATACAAACATTCAACTAATTGTGGAAAAATACCAAAATATTCAAACTGATCTGCTGACGCTGCAAATTGTACAAAACTACATGTATGGAGTTATGCATACAAAACTACATGTATACAAAGACTGTATACAAACGTACATGTATGCATAACCCATTTCCTATGTACTTATTTTTAGTTATTAGTATTAAGATATTCATGAATGTATAGGTTAAGTAAATTAGTATAAAAGACAATAATTTATTCAATAAAGAAGGTACTTAATGTCGCACAATCAAACGTGCAACGTCTTTCAATTACGAATATTTCATGGCGATCCTGCCAGCTCAGAACAAAAATCAGCACAACTGCTAAAACGTTCTGACTGGAGAAGATCCTGCCAGCTTGATCTCAACTTAGCTGAAAATTTGCTCATAAGCAAAATTCGCTAGATCTTGCCTGGACAGAGATCCGGCCATCTCACAAACAACTCACTAACTGCCAAGAATTTGAAAAGAAAGGACTAAAGATCCTGCCAAACTAAAGTAGTCCTGAACGTAACAAGATACAAAGAAAGAAGATATTTTACGCTACAAAAAGGATTCAAAAAATTTTTTGCTAACATCATCAGGAGCTGAACAAATTAAAACAAAAATCATCAGTTATGAAAATTGGAGCAAATCAGAATCGAAGGATGACTGATCAAGTAAACGCATAAGCGAAGTGGAATAAAAAGGCAATAAGGAGAACGGATCAAATAAAAACATAAGCAAGCTTGAATAAAAATGACGGATCAAATATAAGCAAAAGAGGTGGAATAAATGTTGGAAATCTTCAGCAACAGCAAATTAACGGCAAACTACATCCAGACCGACTAGGAGTTATAAATATTTAAGTATACATTTTTAGAATCAATTGAGCGGCCTCAGGGACGCTAAACCATTAGCAAAAACGAAATTTTTTGCTTAGAATTTTTTTTTTTTGCACTCTTTAAGCAGGATATTAAAGAAAATTAGGTTTTTAGAAAAAACAATTGTATTAAACATTGGATAAATTTTTTCAAAAAAAAATTTTTTTTTTCCCTCTAAAATATAAAGTAAAATTTCTTTATGGAAAGGAAGTAGCAGAAAAATTTAAATTTTTTAAATCCAAAAAAAATTATCTTAAATTTTTATAAAGAATATGTTAAAGTAAGTTGGAATATTTATAATAATCAATCAACTTCAAACATTTCACCTAGCCTCTGGAGAAATCCCATAAATATTTTAATAAAATTTAAAAATTTAAATTATATAGTCCACTACTATGCAAAGAAATTTCTCAGACTTTCCTCTCTATTGGTGGGACGAAAATACCCGACATACTAGGGACCTACCCAAAGAGTTAGAGAGTTTAAAGAAATTTTGGAAGACAATAGGTATGAAAAGGAACCCACAATTGAGGACATTATAAACCCCACTACCAGGGTGCAAGAAATAATGCGTATGATGAGGAAAGTGTTCCCCAACAATTCCAAATGTTAGTAGCACCTGAAAAAATAAAAAAAATAAAAAATTATGAAACAAAATATTTAACTTCTTATTTAAAATAAGAGAACTTTCAAGATGTCTTGGTGGACAAAAATAGCCCAAGGCATCATGGTAGCCATAGCTGGCTACGAGGTAGGTAAAGAAAGATCTGAAAGAACAGATAACAAGATAATCAAGTATGAGCCACCAACTAAGGTAAATACAGAAAATACTCCGAACATCGCAGATGTTTGGTTAGCAGTTATAGGTTGTGTATTCATGCTATTGATCATCACAATAGCAATGATGCTCAAAAACTATATGAAGCACAAATTTAGGCAGGTAAAACCCGCCACAACTCGTATCTAAGAAACACCAGTTTTTGCAAACCATTACCTAAACCAAACCCAAAGCTGAGGAAGAGCGATAAACAATTCAAATAAATCTCAAATAGTAAACCTAAAAATGTCACAATCGACAGTGAAGGCAACCCTACCTAAAGCGAACAGCAAATCAAAAAATTCGCATAATTCCTTTGATGGCTCCTGACAAAATAGTCATGAAGCAATATAAAATTCTAGGACAGTGGAAATAGGCAAAAACTAAGAACAATAAAATTTTAAAACCAGCCCATAACAACAAAAAGAAAAGAATGAAGAAAAGTCACAAAGAGAACCTATAAAAGTATAAGTGAAGCGCTATATAAATTTGCAGCAATAAGACATGTCGCGCTCCTAAAATGGTAGCGTAAGAAATACAAGCAACCTGATTGTAGATGATAAAATTGACTTAGGACAATTACTTATCAGGCTGTACACACGTTCTACAAATGCCAACAATACAGGACTTGGTATTTACATGAAAAACACAGTTGTCCTCAGGGACAAATTGGTGAAAAATAATTGATTATTTACTCGAGTAGGCAAATGTAAAACTATAATTGATAGTTCTCTAAAATAGAATATATGCATTAACCAAAGAGGTTGTGCACGTGACAAATCCCGGTATAAAAATAAAAATTAATTCTTCATAAAAGTTATGACGATTCTGTCCTGGTGGCCGCCGCAGAAATCACATGACAAATAAGATCAAAAATATTGCTGGAAAATAGGGAAATTATTAAAAATTTAAAGATACGAAAATTTTTTTTGCACCCACTGTACATTCCACTTATCCATTAATAAAACTACCCCCCTCTTCATCAGCAACCTCCTCTATAATATATACAATTTATTACAGATTTACCTAATTATGAAAAAAAAACAAGGTCAAGTGAAAAAAAACCCTAGGTAGATAAATAATAAAACTTATATACATAGAAAAATTTCGATAAGAAAATAATTTGCATAAGTTACTAAATAATAGTAGGATAAAAATGGTAGGAACTATAAAAATAATTTAGAAACTAGTAATAGAAGCAATAAATAAAGAATTTTTAGTCCATCTAAGATATCTCTTGGAAATAATCTAAAAATAAATATTCCAATCTACTCAGTAATAATTAGTATCTAAGCAATTGAAAACAATTTTTTTTTCTGCTTCATATTTCCATATAAATATTAGAAAATAATTTCAAAAAAAAAAAAAAACAAGCAGATTTTAGATGGGTCGACACATTTAAAATCCGGCAATAAAACAATTGTATAAAATTTTAATAAAATAAATAAAATAAACAGTATAAATAAAATAAGCGAAATTAAAAGATTTTTCTTTCTCTACAATTTTGAAAAATAAATGGACTTATACAAATATATATATGTAAAAAGTAACAATAATTATAACAATAAAAATAGCAAGGTCAACAGATCAAAAGCAAAGCAAACAACCTCTTTCACTACAATATCAAATAACAATAAAATATCAAAACAATTGAAAATATGACAAAAAGTCTTATACAATTGTTCACAAAACAATTATATAACACTTTTTTTCTAAGGTGGATGGTGTAGCATTATACGTCACACACTGTATTGTATCATTATATGCCACACCTACTGTAACATACTTGCGGCTTTACGCATAACAAATTCAAATATATTTTAGTAATAATCATATTACAATTATTGAACTAACCCAGACGGCACGGAATGCCGAATATGAGACACATATCACAGTTAATAAATTATACATATAAACACACAACCCATTGTAATATACATACAAACATTCAACTAATTGTGGGAAAATACCAAAATATTCAAACTGATCTGCTGACGCTGCAAATTGTACAAAACTACATGTATGGAGTTATGCATACAAAACTACATGTATACAAAGACTGTATACAAACGTACATGTATGCATAACCCATTTCCTATGTACTTATTTTTAGTTATTAGTATTAAGATATTCATGAATGTATAGGTTAAGTAAATTAGTATAAAAGACAATAATTTATTCAATAAAGAAGGTACTTAATGTCGCACAATCAAACGTGCAACGTCTTTCAATTACGAATATTTCACTGGTCCACCTTTATGGCGATATCTCGAAAAGGCGTCCACCTATAGAACTAAGGATCACTCCCTTTTAAAAAACTCATTAACACCTTTCATTTGATTCCCATATCGTACAAACACATTCTAGAGTCACCCCTGGCCCACCCCTATGGCGACATCCCGAAATGGTGTCCATCTATAGAACTAAGGTCCACTCCCTTTTAAAATACTCATTAACACCTTTCATTTGATTCCCATATCGTACAAACACATTCTAGAGTCACCCCTGGCCCACCCCTATGGCGACATCCCGAAATGGTGTCCACCTATAGAACTAAGGCCCACTCCCTTTTAAAATACTCATTAACATCTTTCACTTGGTAACCATGTCATACAACCACATTCCAGGGTTACCCTACCTGGTGATTTTCCCTTATTTTGTCTCGAAAGCTCTCAGCATATTCGGTTACACCCGAACTTAGCTTTCCTTACTTGTTTTATTTATTTTTATTTTTTAAGTGTGCCAATTTTGTTTATTTTCATAAAGTGTCTGTATAGCGGCAAGCACCGCCTTCGTGTCAAATTTTAACACGATACCTTCAACGGATTTCTTTCAATCTATTCTGTGTCCGAATTAGCTAGCGTACCGTTCGAACGGACGGAAGGACATGACTCAATCAAAATTTTGTTCGATGCTGATAATTTTAATATAACGAAGCTTATCCTATCTCAACTATTTTACACCATTACGTATTAACCTATATTCAATAAAAGTTATAATAGACTTGTGTTCAGGCATACGCTGAGTTTAAAAAAGTGTGGGTTATGAAAAGTTATTGTGAAAACAATGTGTGAATTGGTACTCTGATATTTTGCAGTAAAAAAAGAAAACTAGCAGAAATCTGAGAACATAAAATTTTATTTTTTTTTTCATATCACCCAAAAATCCAAACAGATGTACATAAGTGGCCAATGTCAACTTTGTAACGTATCTATCTACAATTCATAGCAAGGAAACCTTAGCATCCAGCATACATTGACGTGAACACAAATAAAGTGGTAGCTAAGCAAACCTCATAGAAATTCCTGTCCAAGCAATGCTGAGTGTTCACTCAATGGAATGAAGTGGCCAAATTAAATAAGACAAGTGTGACAGAGGCATCTCTTATACGCATACCATCACTCAACACGAACACAAACATATACCCACATGTTTTCGCTTTGACATCCATGCTAAAAACGACCAAAAGATACATGTAGCCATACACGTATATATATAAATGGGATGGCAAAAGTTAATTCCTTTACAAATGTTTTTAATATATTCTCTTTGGAAACCGGCATACACTCATTTCTCCACTCGCCGTTCAAATTTCGGCCTTTTTTGTTTGGATTCGTCAACTGAAACTAAATTCAGTCACCCATTAATTTGTTTTCACTTTTATTTTTTATCTTTTCATCTTTTTTTTTAGGTCTCCTGGGTACGTCATCGTGACATACACCTGCTGACTGTTGGTCGTTATACTTACACATCAGATCAACGTTTTGAAGCGATGCATTCACCTCATGCCGAGGATTGGACGTTACGTATACGCTACGCACAACGCAAAGATTCTGGGATCTATGAGTGTCAGATATCAACAACACCACCGATCGGACATTCCGTTTATTTGAATATTGTTGGTAAGTTTATGGTAGTGTTTAGATGCTGCGGTATTTAAAGACAATTTTCGCGACCTTATGACGGTCGTTAAAAACTGTACCGCGGGGAGCAAGAAAATCCAGTTATGATATATGCTGTATCATAAATATTTGTATACATGTCTCATAGCCTGTCCTTGGGAGCGGTCCCTTAGAAGAGATTCGCAGTTACTGTGGTTTCACTTGAAATGCGAGCGGGGCTTAGTTTTGGGGAAGTTGACAATAGAGCATTGAAGCTATGCGGTCTTTTCTCCGCTGAAGTTGACAATAAATTATTCCTTTAGGAGTTCTGCGGTCTCTGTGTTGAAAAGTTGGCAGTAAACGTCGTTCTTGGAGGCTTTTTTGGCAAGTTCTTAACGACATATTTACCTATTCTAAGCCAAGCATGAAGTTTTCAATTGATTCTTTTGCGGAAGATCAAATAAAAGGCTGTGCGATGATATCTGGTGAATGAAAGTACGTAGATGCGTTTCGTAATTGAAATAGTTGGGTATGTGCTCACTCTTCTTTTTGCAAATGCTTGTGACATCGGATCTAATGCAAAAGTGATTAATATCTAAGACTTCATTTCGTAGACGTGAACGGACATTTCAATTCGATGTGATGAAAAGGCGTGTAATTGTGATGAAGGTTATTCTGGTTGTTCACAGCCTTGATTGTACATCCGATCACAAGCTAGTTTTGTACCAACGATCGGTATTAAAATGTTCGGCAGTGAACATGGAACCTTTGTTGGGCCGATAATAATGCAGATAGGTCCGTTGTGCATTTAACAGCGTCAGGCATTTAATATATCGATTTCCGCTCCGAAAACTGTGCATAATTTTGACATGCCACGTGTAACCATTCCTACCTGAGGCCGAATATCACATACGCGGATAATTTTTGTCACGACCGGGGAGAATTTAACAGTGCGTCTCGATTCATTTGGGAAAAGTAAGTCATCTTCGATGACCATGAGATCTCTTAATTTGGCTTCGGTATCTTGTCGCATCCACGTATGTCTTTTGTAAAGTTGCTTGAGATACTCATTTTTCCAGCGGCAACTAATTTTCTGGTGTATGGTTCTCCTTTTTTGCAGGTTTTTAACTATCGGCTCGTTTATAGAGAGCAATAAAATGTTCAGGCGTCAACCTCAGCATGTCAGTGGGGTCCAGGGAGTTTTCGTAGCCATTCTGGGCCTTTCCACTATTTTTCGCATAAGGTCAGATCTTGTGGATTACAACCACGGGTACCGAAGTTAGCAGGGATGTCGATACTCGATACATGCCTCCAGGTAGCTTTGCTCACATGATCGAAAATGTTCGCTACATTGATTTCCCAGGTGTGTTAATTTCTCTAGCCACACTGATAATATAAAGGAGTCTGGTCGGATAAATAGTTTGCTTGACTGCTATTGCAGTTCCAACCAAACTTGTTTGATGGGAGTAATACGGCTCGTCAGAGTGCAAATCATGGTAGGCTGACAGCTCGTGCGAGCGGTGCTTTTCTCTTATCGGCAAGTGGATGGGACGAGAAAGAGGTTTCAATAAGTTGAACGAGGAGATAAAGGCAGGTGCAGTAAGCTTTTTCCGAAGCACCTGGGAAACCTTGCAGTTGCACATGGTGGTTTTTGGAGAATAGAACACATCGGGTATGATTGTAGTTGATTAATTGTAGTGAGATTGTGGCGTAGCATTGTTCATTTATGAAGTATCCCGGGTTTGACGCCTGCATCCCAATCGGTTCCTTCCATTTTCATCTGTTGAAGGAATGTTTTCGCCGTGATCATTATTGGCGTAAGCCATGTAGTTTGTTGTTATTAACTGATATACGGTTTCAGGTTGTTTGGGATTTGTAAAGTTACACAATTTACTTAATTTTATGTGCATTCTCATTTTAAAATCTTAAGACTTTTCTAACTTTGAATGTCCGGTATTTAAACGTGCTTCTTATTCTTAACTTTTTTTCACACGAAGTGATGGCGGCGTACGTGATAAAAGGAATTCGTAAAATTCATGTCCCAGTGCCCATTAATATTCTAGACACAGTTAAGTGGTTATACGACAACGATAAAACATTTGAAGTGCTGAATTAATGACATTCTTTCTTGATTATATAAAGAATTGTGTGTTAAATTTCTCTTTGAAGATACAGCAAACAAAGAAGCAGAAGACAACTAGAAGTGAAAATTGCTTCAACCCACAATTTTCCTATTTTACAGCGTACAAGATTACAATTTCTAAGGGAGATTAGGTTGAACGTTAGCCACGAGCAGGGGATGCTCACCAAGAGGACACGAAGGGTTATTGTGCTACCGCATAACCGCGTTGACATAAGCAATGCCATATTTAGAGCCGTTTCGTGGCAACGATACAAGAAAGGTTTTCCAGTAACTTGAGATGTATTGTATGGACTTTCATTCAGTGATTCATCAAAACCCCAATCACCATTGATAGATGAGCCTTTGTAAACCCAAAAATTTCAGCAAACTGCTACCTATAAACTTTTACGAAAATGGTCTTGCTACCACGCAAGAGAAAGAGAATGCCTAGCGTTCGCTTAGCTTACTCAAAGCCCATTAATAGAGGAGGAGACCTCTAGTGATAAAACCTCTAGCCATCTATATTCAGTTTAGTTCTACCTATGCGTGTAAGAAGATCATCGTGACAGTTGTCAGATTTATTGCTTCGTGGCGAAACCCAGATGATATAAATATTTAATTAGTTTCAGAAATTAGTATCAGGAAGCGAGGTAAGGCGTCCCATGCCACCATCGATCGCGCCGCAGATGAATTTAGGGCTTTAATAGCAAAGTTGCATCCCATCCACCGCATCCTTAATTGTGGCAACCTTCGCTTTAAAGACGCTGCAGTAATCAGGCAACTTAAACTTGCGGCTAACATCGATCTTCTTACAGAAAATACCTTCTCCAACCTCCCTGTCCCATTCGACCCATCCGTGAACCAGTTAAGCAGTCCCCTGCCCTATTAAACTCTTTTCACATCCTTCTCTCAAGGCAATGACTGTTCTGAACTTGCACAGGTGGCAGTTGTTATCTCACAACAGTTTGTGTTGTCTGGTATTAAGTCAAGGTTGCAAAGAAAGCTGGAATACTCTAGATGTAGAAGCTCATAGTAGAGGTAACGAAGCCTGATCAGTAGCTGAGCCGCAGCTGCCTTGCCAGCAATACCCACCCAATGTTTGATCAGCCCGATATTCAATGCCAACGTAGGCGTTGTTCGAAGAGCGCTGCTGGTACCAACTTGTGCTGTAAGTTGCGCGAAGATGTATATAAATAAATTTAAGACGCGATAACCTCCGAAGAGATTTTTTTCCGAGCTTTTCTTCTGATTTCCGCCGTGCTCCTATTAATTTTGCCAACAAATTGGCGGTACTTGACCTACTTATTTTGCACCGACAGCTTATTTCCGAAATTTGCCTTTGACAATTGTTGGCAGGTCATAAGCTTAGGCCGCCACTCCGCAGCCACTGCTTTCTTGCTCCACTAGAAAGTACCAATCACAACCTCGAGTGAAAGATACTAAAGACCAACTCCCGTGACTTAACAATCGAATGGTAACCTTGGTAATCCTGTTCCGTATGTACAGATCAGTAAGCCTATCCAAGGGTTTTAGGAGAAACGTCGAGATACTGATTGGTCAGAAGTCCTTAGGTGATAGGTGAGAGCATTTAGTGGTCTTTGGAGTAAAATAACGCGATAGAAATTTATTGTAAGATCATAAATGCAACCATGTCAACTAGTTAATAGAATAAGCAAAAATACATCACTGTAAAGGAAGAAAAGATAGGATGGTGGACTTCGGGTTTATTATTGGATTGACGGCTGAAGAATAAAGTATTAAGATAATTAATCCGGACATTTCTGCTGTTTTATTAACCATCGAAGGTAGAAATTACATCTCAGGTGTTTTAACGAACCTCGCGCACTATTATAAACAACTATTTTGTAAAATGGATGCTCGAGAAGGCATTATTAAAGTTTTAACTGAGAATAATGTGGATTTTCCTCCTACTGCCAAGATTATACAATTACGCAGATTACTGCGAAATATAGTAGGCGTGGGAGATAAAAGCTCCGCAAATACAATGAATACCACTCCGAACACAAATATATTGGAGAACATTCCGGACGAAATGATTGAGATAAACGCTGCCGTTTCTATTGAGTCCTCTGCCACCATTGCCGTTACCGTCATTCATACTGCCGCCACTGCCGTTCCAACTGCCTCTACTACCGATGTTTTGGTTGAATTCAATTCAACACCTGCTGTTCACGATGTTTTTGCTGCCGCCCGATCAAACTCTGCCCCAATTGACGCAAGAGCCACGACCTTAAGTGTGGATGACGAACTGGTGGCGCTATGAAAACATATGGAAATGTTAAAATTAATGAAAGAAATCGACGAGCTAAGAGCTAGTACTGGGGTACAACAGCAACGTAGACTAGATTTTGCCGATAGAGCATGCTATGCCCAAGTTCAGTGGTGATGATATATCAGTGACGGTGGGACATTTTCTTCAAGATTTCGAGGAAGTAATGGAGTCGTCAAGAGTAGATGAACGATTTAAATTGCTGGCTTTTCGTCGCTGCCTGGTGGGAACAGCAAAACATTTCCTTGCCACCACCAAAGCGTTAAGCTATGCCGAGTTAAAAAATGCCCTTACGACGGAATTTGACGTGCCGATATAGAGGAACGTAGTTTATAAGATGTTGGCAAGACACAAGTGGGACAAAAATAGGTAATCATTACATTGCTACATTCTATTGTTGCAGGCAATAGGAAAACGGGCAAACATATGCGAAACAGAAATCATCGATTTCATAATAGACGGCATAGGCAATGTAGTGCCAAATGCACATCTACTGTTACTGGCAAATACACTTAATGAGTTGAACGCATGAGTGAGCCGTTTTCAAAGAAAATATTTCACAGTAGAACCAGACTAATAATTGTTTCAAATTAAGTTATACTGTATCGAGGTCGATTACAGTGTCAGATTGGCCGAGCGGTAACTCTGAACACAAATAGCGAATTGTATTAGATTAGGTATTAGATTAAGAAATGTACGATAGGGAAGATTGAAATTAAGTTATAATGTATCAAGGTCAATACAGTGCGAGCTGTAACTCTGAACACAAATAGCGATTTGTATCAGATGAAGAAATGTATGAAATTAAATTAAGATAATGTATCGAGGTCGATACAATTTCAGGCTGGTCGAGTTGTAAGATCATAAATGCAACCATGTCAACTAATTAATAGAATAAGCAAAAATACATCACTGTAAAGGAAGAAAAGAGAAGATGGTGGTCTTCCGGTTTATTATTGGATTGACGGCTGAAGAATAAAGTATTAAGATAATTAATCCGATCCCTTCTGCTATTTTATTAACCATCGAAGGTAGAAGTTACACTATAAAGTCTATTAATTCGGAAAATATGTTTGGCAGTCAAAGTGTCTACTTGATATATGTAGATTTGGCTTTCGGTTTCAGTACTTGTTTGTTTTTTACACAGTATTTTTTTGTGAATTTTTATATAGATGCCTTCTTGTAGGTGTCCTAGAGGGCTCTTCATATGTTGACGTGGAGTGCTTAGAAAGGAAACGCGATATTATTAGAAAGAAGCACACGAGTAAAGTTTAGAATTCAAGCATGCAAAACTTAAAAGTGAAATGACGCTTAGTGTTCAGAAAGGAGAAAAGACATGACGCAAAACACCTAGTAACGTGACCGTGATTGTGAAAACATATCAATATCGACTTTCTTTACTTGTTCAAGGTAATAGCTCTTAAATGGCTAACGGTGAAATAATGCATTTCTCATATCGCGTTTGGGTGGGATAACGTTAATGAGGCCTTTGAGGAGAAGAGGTGGCTTTTTCAATGATGACTTTTCGGTCTGCTATCGATTTATTATCGATGTGATTTTGAAAACATCAAAATTTTTATCAAATTATTATTGATTGTCTATCGAAAATTTATAAATTTTTTTCAAAAATGTATCGCTATATTAAAAAAAAGTTATCGACTTATTACCGAAAAGTTACAGATTATTTATCGATTTTTTATCGAGAAACAGTCTACTTTTTTCAATATGTTATCGATTTGTTATTTGTTTTTTATTAATTATAGATTATTTATCGAAAAGTTGTCGATTGGTCGTCGATGTGCTAATGACAATTGTTACAGTTTTTATTAAAATATTATCGATTTTTTATTAAAAATTTATCGATTGTACTATATTGCAAATCGAAAGTCATGCGGTAATTACGCCTTTATCTTCTTAAAATGTACTCGTCATACTTCTTTGTACACCCATTTAAAACTGATATTTTAGTCATAATAAATTTACCCAAATACCGTTTAAATGCCAACAAATGATTAAGCGCAAATATATTTAAACATCATACATATGTACATATATCTAAATCTAAAACAGTGACTACGGTCACTTGCCGATTTGCAGAGTAGAGAACAAATTTTCATGAAATGTTACTTTGAAATGTTGTTTGCGACACGCTTCAAAGAATTTTCGTAAGCTTAACTAACCCCACCACTAGCGCCCACACACGCAACGTCATTGAGTACTTGACGAGTGGCAGTTAGCCCAACAGTTTATTAGCCATATTGCTCGGGCGCAGTTTATGCAGCTGTTGACCGCGTGATGGCATACGTTTTTCACAACTTTTGTTTTGTGAACATAAATCCATTTTGCAAAGCCTGATGTCAGTTTTTATTTTTAACAGAATACTCGCCCTGTCGGTTGGTCAGCAACAAGGTAGTCATAACTGTAACAAGTGCTGCTGTAACTTTTCAGCCTTGAACTTTTTTCGTGTTTTCCATTTATGTATGCACCTATAAGGGATGAAGATTTTCGAGATTTTTTGCTTCCCGGTATTTTCGTGATCTGAAAGTTCAACCCAGGCATACCGTGATTATCCTGAAAATGTGGAATGTATGGATTTTCTTATTTTTACTAAGCATTAAATCAGCCATTTTATCCAAAGAGTGTAACAAACGCGTTAGAAAAACGCTACTAAAAGCCATTTCGTGGCAACTTTGGTTGAAATCAATTGTTTATTGAACGAGTAAGCTGAATACGAAACTAATACCGCTGGAAAACCGGCTCTCTTTAAACGGTTTTATTCAGCTTGACTCTGTGTAGCGAACAGAATTTTGTAATTGAAATTTAAGTAACTTCCCGTTAAGCTACAAGCTTGAGACTTGGAATATAGTTCAGAACCCGATAACACGGCAATAATAAGAAAAAAACCGACAGGTTACGCTTGGATAGAAATGTTTCAAAAAATCGTATTTGTGGTCCGATTTAGCTCATATTTGGAACACATAATACATACATGAACAGAAATCGCTTTATACTGGTATTTGTGGTCCGATTTGGCTTACATTTGGATCAAATATTACATACAGTCTGGTAGAAGTGCCACCAGAATACTTTGGAATTCGAGGACGGACAAGCATACATGGCGCAGAGTCGAGTAAAGTATTTGCAATGATTTTGTGTTGAGGACTGTTACAAATTGTATGGAAAGAGTCCTTGTAATAATGAGACACTAAATGAATAAAATAGAATGAGAAATAAAAGGCAATTAAATAAAGACTAAAAAGTTAAAAATAAAATAATAAAAAAAATTTTTAAGTTAAACGATTTTATTGAAAACAATACTTATATGAAGTAATAATACTACTAGAATACAGAAAATAATTAGGTAGGTCCTTGGTACTAGTCATCACACTCATAATCAATCTATGGCGCTGATCAGACAATTAAATAAAAGCATTGGGCGCGTGAAATTTCCAAAAATGTGAGGCGTAGAAAAACCTGATTAAGGTTCAGTTGGTCTTACTTATGACTATTAATAGAAATTTGACGCGTCCAACGCTTTTATTTAATTGTCTGACCAACGCCCTAGATTGATGAGGGGTATGATGAGTAGTACCTAGAACCTACCTAATTATTTTCTAGCTTTTAGTATTATTATTACTTAATTTAAGTATTATTTTCAATAAAACCGTTTAACTTAAAAAAAATTTTAATTATCTTATTTTTGATATATTCGAACTTCAAAGTGCAAACAGACATGTTTTTTTTAGGTACATTTGAGGTTATATCACTACTAGAACTTTTTTTTTTAATATTGCTACTAAGCCCGAGGGCACCGATTCTACTTTTCAAAATACATTTTGAGGCTTAGGAAAATCTTTTTTAACTCCTGAGTTAAATGAGTTTGGCGAATTGGTTAGTGCTCGGATTTTTTTTCAATATCTTGATATCAAAATTTAATTAATGGTATGGCCTCATATCTACCTAATAAATTGCGTTTTTGCACTTTTCGGTTTAAATTGTTCAAAAACTTGAAGTGTGGGGATCGTTTTGACACTAGACTTTGACACTACGCCTAAGTATTCGAGAAAATATAATTCTGGTTCTTGATAAACTATTTTTATTGACTTTTTTCGGCCTATGAATTAATGTTAAAATGCCATTTTCGTTAAATCCATGAACTTTTGGGACTTGAAAAAGACCGGGTTCATCGTCCCTAGTACCTACGCATATCCAAATTCACGGATGTATATATGTAAAACTGTTACCGATGTTTCATTTCTGTACCTGAATTTTGACAGAAAGTTATATTTTTTGTTTAGTCTTTCATAGAACTCTCTGCTTTGGTTGTTCTGCAGATTCATATTTGTGCAAACAAATTTGTTGTTTATTTTTTTGTTTTGCTTTTGCTTTTTTTTTGTGTTTTGGTTACTTTGATGATTCCCTTGGGCGCCATTTTTAGTTTATAGTTAAATATAAGTCAAGTTTTTTTTGCGTTTTTATTTTTTATTTTTGCTATTCCAAACTCCTGCACACGTACATATTTATGTACATACCTGAGAGATCCAAAAAGTGAAACAGTTCTACAAAGTGGTTAAATAAATCACTTTCTAAAGAGAGTGAGCTATTCACTGTAGATACATCGACATTTTACGGCATATTTTCGTGTGTGTGTGTGTGCTTAGGTGCTTGCATACATTATATGTATGTACATTTACATCATTTCTCGCTTTCGATCTTCATTTTACTTTTAATTTTTCCACCTACATCATTCGCTGCCAAATCTATTAACTTTCAATTTCATTAAACAGCGGGAAATGTTCACAAAATTTAAGATTTCACACGTACTATTTTACAAACTGTGCTTTATGCTAATATCTATTTTTTGGTAATGCATAATAAACCACGGCATAATTGAGACAACTTTATTGCTATTTTTGGTGAATTTGATGTAGCAGCTAGTCGCTCTTTTTTTTCATGCTTTTTACCGCACCTCTGACAGGCTTTAAGTGTTTGCGGAAATTGAAAATATCAATTTAAAATAGATTATATTTTGTGTGAAGCCATTTCGTTTATATTCACTATGCTATTTTACGTTGAGTTATATTATCCTATTGCGGCCACCGTCGTGTGGTACGGAGAGTTTCTGGGATCATGTTCCGGACAAAGCAACACCGATATTAAATGCGCCCCGCAGAAAAAGTAAAAAAGGGCCACGACGCAATTGATAAAGGAGCTCGGCTCATATCTCCTCGGAGGAGAATTGTGGAAATTTTAATTTGTTTTCTAATATATTGTAACGAATTTAGGGAAATTTCGCTTATTTGAATCCTTCTGATAACGTTCGAATCGCTAAACTCTTGAATAAATCATTCCAATATTCTATATTGCAAATGGTCTTTATTAGTTCACTTTGGGAGTAGTACAATTATTCTACACAATTATACTTCACCTCGCAACTGACAGCGTGTTTAAATCAAACTGATTGGTTATTACTCAGCTTGCACGGCTTTTATACTCTCTGTTGCCTCACCCGCATATTTCTCCAAAGGCCTAGACGTTTCACCTTCTTGAACTCTTGTATCTCCTGCTTGGTAATTAGTTATATGCGTGGGTAAGAATTTCGGCTGATGATTATATGTGTTTGTGAGTATGTATTCGTTGCCTTGTATGTATGTGTGTAATTTGTTCATGAACAGAAGAGTGGCAGCTTGCTGTATTGTTGTTGTGCCTTTATTTACTAACAACATAGGGATGCTAAAATTCGCCACAATGTTTTGACGAATATTATCAAATTCTGCACACCACTTTGCCTCTAAATATTCGTGAACAAGTTAAACAATATTTTGAACCTAACTTTTGTCGATGAGAACCGCATAACTTACTTGACTGAATGTGATTTTCCTCTATAGAAATCAGAAATATATCACGCAGCATTATCTTTATCTACAGAGTTTTTCGAACTAGTGCCGAAAAACAATATTAGATGCCAATTATGACTCTTGAGACTCTCTCATATCTCACTTAAATGTTCTTGATAAGGTTTACAGATTAAGGTTTACAATAAGTACATTTCTCGAGTTGAAGATGAGTTGAAAGTTAATATTAAATCTTTTTGGAACTATATTCATTCAAAGAAAAGTTGTTCTAATATGCCAACCTGCGTTAAATATAAGACATTTGCTCAAATTGTTTGGTTGATTCGTCAAATTTTTTGCAGAATTTTTTAAATTTACGTTCGTTGCAGAGGCGGATAATTTTAATAACAGGTATTTCACTGCTATCCCCAAACTTTTAGACTTTGGGTCTTTGTCTGTATATGAAACCGATATTATCTTGGGTATATCCTCCTTACGGTCCTCAATCAAAAATGATAAATTGTCTTCTTTTTTATTTAAGAAGTGTAGTATTCTCTTTGTATGCCATTGTGCCACATTTTCATTTTCGATTTCAAATGTAATTGTTGCATCAGTTCATGAGTGTCGCGATCTTGGCGTAATTTTGACTCATCTTTTACTTTTGGTAATCATGTTAAATTTCTCATACCAAAGGCTTATACCAAATTGGCTTCCTTGCGACGATACGCCTAAGATATAAAGGACCGATATACCAGGAAAATCCTATACAATGTGAACAAAATTGTAGTAAATTTTTATATAAAAGAAAAGAATATATAGAGTGAAGTTTTTTAACAATTGTCCAATTGATTAAATACAGAAATAGAAAAGCGCAAAGTTTTTATTAAGATAAGTTTGCAGTGATCAACGCCGTTTCCAGCAACCACATCGTCACCATCAATTCACCACCGCCATCGTAACCATCCGCAGTAGCCATTCATCCGCATCCCGTAATAGGAGCCATCCCTCAACAAATGCCTTAGTGCGTTTAAAGCTAGATTATGCTTCAGTCATCAGAAATCCGAAATACCCTTCACACTCTTTAAAAATTGAAGGAATTAAGCGCAAGTTCATACGATTTGCTCTTCAACCTCTACACTTTGTTAATCCCCTGCCACCCAACAATGCTAGATGCATGCTTACCAATATCTTGCCACATGAAGTTAAGCATTTTATTCAAAACGCAATGTTTATTTTTGACTTAATATCCGGTGCCATTGACTCTTCAGATCCATTCGGGCAGTTGACTTTCAATGTCCCTAACAGAGCTGTCCGCTTTCACAGTACATTCCGCGTTGAAGCGCTGCATTCGAGTTACTTCAGTTTCGCACCTCTTCTAAGAGGCCTTGTAGAATTTAATCGTCTATTCAAAATCTTTGATCTGGGCTTTTCCATTCCAAGGTCGCTGTTTAAAGCACGCATGGAGTCTTATTACTTATCTCAGTAAACCTCACAATAAAATTCTTAAACTAGTACTAAGTTGGCCTGTAATCTAGACAGTAAGGTTGTTACTATTAGATTGAATGAAGATATATGAAATACGAACTCTTCTAATAATTAGTTTACTGACCCAGATGATTTGGGGGATGTGTAACCCAAGCCCTTCAAGGGATTGCCTGCTCAATTTATAGCTTTTCCAACCGAAACACTTATCAAGCTCACCTATTCTGTTTACTTGGCAGGCGAGGCACTGGCGACCCAAAGTTCCTGACGGAAAAAGGGGTCTAAATGACCTAGAAAGTTCAACTTGGATATGTAAAATTGTTTCCGGGATGGACGGAATAGTACCTTAATGATGCTTTTTTCAGAAACGTACCGGATTAATATCCCAGGACCATCAACTTCGATAAAGCTCTTTAACGCTACAAGAAGGATAAAGTGAAGCTTAGTACTAATTTTATTTAAAATTTAAACAAATAATTTTTCTTTTTCACAAATCTTTCACCTTATTTTCTATAAAAACATCATACATTGCAAGTTGGTTTGTCGTTGTTGAGAGACTTAGTAAACATTAGGGTCGAACACCTCTTTGGTTGAACATAAGAATGGATAGTCAAAATTCGTGCCAGTTTTACATTGTGAGCCAGGTTCACGACCTGAGCGGAATATTGGCTTATTGCAGAACAAACGACGGGCATAATTACATGTGAAGAGCACAGTCACAGTAAACCTATCTTCGAAGAGAACAGCAGCGCAGCCGACACGGTTATTACGATCCATAACCATTTTGGCAAAACGTTCAATTGATTGTCTATAAGAAAAAAGTAGAAATCAAATTTTAGTTTAAAACAAATTTTTCTTAAGGTGCTTTTCCACTGATATAGTGGAGACTAAAAACTAAAGTTTTTTCAACTCTTGGCGCGTTTTTTTATCACACCTCCATCAGGGAGTAGGATCGCATCTACATTAAACTCGTCTTTACGCTTTTTCACATTATCAGCAGGGAGCCTGATTTGTTGGTATATAAAACTTGTATCTTCCTTAAACGCGTGTCGATACTTTTTCACATTTTCATTATGAAGTCTCATTTATTTGTGCGTAGAGCGCTTGCTTTTTATGATCTTAATCAGGGCAGCTGTTTTATTTGTACATAAAGTAATTATTATTTTTTCAACCTGTTTTGACGTTTTTTCAGACTTTCACAAAGCGAGTTCTATTTATATGTATATAATATGGGTTTGTATGCATTTTTCACCAGGAAGTCACCCATTTGTTTTTATATAAAACGCGTTTTGGTGCTTTTCACATCTTCATCAGGGAGTTCGATTTATTTTAAGGTAAAATGTATATCTTGGTGAAACGCATATCTTCAGCAAACCTCGTTTATTTCTACATAATGCGCGTTTCGATGCTCTTCAAATTTTCATCAGTGATTCTGATTTTTTCGTACATAATTCCCTGTAGCAGATGCGAAATAATTATTTAAACATATAGGACTTATTGATTTAGGTCTCAAATGCATCGTAAGAAAAACCCCTTAAAAAATCATTCAAATTATTCACTGGCTTCAAGCTAACAATTAAAAGTAAGAACGCTTTTATAGAAAAAATTCATATTTGCATATTCCACTTACTTTCCTGGTTGGTACGATTTGGCTGCAGCTTGGTTAAAATGATCAGATTCTTTATACCACTCATCGCGTATATGCTTCTTAATATCATCATAAAGTGTAGAGCAATCGCGTCTCGATTTATAATACACCCAACCAATATTTTGACCGAGCGCATTGTAACTTGCTGTCTTAAAACATTTTTCTTCTTCTTTAAGTATGGTACATTGCTTTACATTAAGTTCGGCGAAATATGCCAATTCATCATCCCATTCCAAGGTAGCCATAGCTATTGCTGGTCTCAAATATTTTGAGCCCTCCGCAATCTCATTGCGATAATAATTATGTTCGTGTAAGAAAAGTTGTTTGAATTCATTGGTCATTAATATCACTTTAGCATTTGGTGGGCAACGCTTATGGAATTCCTTTGTCGTTTGGAGTATAAACAAATTTTTTAGTTTTTTTTTTTTTGTTTCTAAAATACATGGAAAACTTACGCCATTATGTTTGCATGCTAGGACATGCTCTTCCCTTTGACCACTGCACGTATATTCATCGCTGCAGTAGTTTACATCAGCAAGGCTTCCGTTCACAATCGCTGGAAAAATGTATAGCAAAGCGGGAATTAAGATATGTTTTAAATTCATTTTTCACCCAACTCTACTTAATATTGCACTTGAATGATGAACTAAATACGAATATGACAAAAAATTTGCTTAGAATACAATTTGGACTCATTTATATAGCTCACGCCCTTCGGTAGTACACGTAAGAAACATCAAAAAAAGTTCCCTACAGCTGTACAAACAAAAATTTGTTTTCGTTTACTATTAATTAGTACTTAACATATCTTGAACAAATACTTTTACTTGGAAAAATTAGGCTGATTTTTGTGATATTTTTTATTTGCAGTGATGCAAACCGGTTTTTCACCGGTTCGGATATCCACTGTTGTCTGTCAGTAGTGAAATTGATGAAGAAATTTCTAACTAGAAGAACTATCTACGGCACACTCCCAGGGGTGCTCCCGGAGGAGGTGTACTATCCCCTCCACTTTGGAGCTTTGAGTATCTTATTACTGGCATTAGAAAGAAGCAATTGTGAAGTTATCGTTAACGCCAATGACATCGCTATAACAGCAACCGTGAAACATCTTCATACTCTGGACGAGCTACTACAGACCGCACATATCCTCGTAGAGGCTGATCCCGTTCAAGCGGCCTCATAGCGAATCCTGAGAAGACGGAAATGTTTATATTCACCAGACGCGAAAAAATACTACGTTTTAAATTACAGCAGTTATACGGGGCCCGAAATTTCATCAAAGGCCAAATACCTCCGGGTAATTTACACAACAAACTGAGCTTAACAAACATGTCGAGAGCAGATCCAAGAATGCCATAACTGCATAACCCGCAGTGCCGCAGCCGTAGGTTAGTTGTACACCACGGTACAGTCATCAGTCACAATGCTTATACCAGGGATTCTACCCCTACATATCTTCAACACTTCCTCATTGGACCTGTATAGTAAGTTCCAGGCAAGTTGTAGTGCCATTAGACTTGAGGCGACATCAGATTTGGTCATACTACAATTCTGGAAAGCATACCGGAAATCTTTGCTTTTTGGCGTGCTTTATCTTCGAAGAGATTTAGACTGAGCTTCTTTTACAATTTGCGTCGTGCTCCTTTAAATTTTCCCTACGAATTGGCGGAATGGCACCTGTATGCCGATCCCAAACGATAGCTGTAACCTAGAAGAATTTTCACTGAAAATTTTTTTGATGGAAGAAATACACTCACAGACAGAAAGATACTACTTTTCTAATTGAACACAGAACCTTCGATATTTTGACGAAGCAATAAATTCAGAAGTTTTTTGGAACGAAATTTAGTACTGTTATAAAATCAACCACGAAAGAAAGGTTTGTCTGCGAAATTGGGGCCTTATAATTTACCTTAATAATTTTGGGCGGTGGTTAAAAGTGTGCTGGCAGGATACAGGTCATGTATTAGTGCAGCCCTCAGTAAAGCAACAAAACAAGACTACTTCTTTAGTTTGTAAAGCAGACTTTTCTAAATAAATTTTTGTTCTAATTTTGTGGGGGTAAATACTTTTTCGGCACTAAAATTAGACTCAGGGTAATTCTTTGCCTAAGTTTCATATCCTTCCAGCACACAGATTTCCTGAATGGTAAAGACGGAAGCAAACTTTAAATGGGATGCCAGTCCACAGCTCTGCGGGATAAACTGGAAAAAGTTGGCCTATTTTTTACCAATTTACTCTATAGTACGCCGTTGGGCACAGGGGAATATAGTTTATGCGCAGATATAAGATTTATCCAAAACATTTCAACCGCTGAACCCAATTTGGTTGACTCGTTGGTGTAGTACACAGCTTGTTTTTGTTTTGTATTCATAGCGACTAAATTTACTTTCTTTCATTTCCTGCTTTGTATTGACACAGATTTATCAGCAGCCGCAGACGTGTTTTGATTAAAAGTATTTCCATAGAAATTTTCAAATTTATCAAACTTTGCAGCACGTGCAGTTACAGTATGCATAAAAATAGGCATTTCATAAAATTTTGGAAAAGGTGTAGAATAAAGCTTAAACTCTTCAGCCGCCATCTCACTTTATTGATAGCATTGATAAGGTTTATAAACACTGTTTAAAAACATTTAAGCTCTCAGTCTTCGCTCAATATTTTTTTTTTATTTGTAGGCCTGAGCATGTAAAGAAGAGGAGTTCTTTTTGTCGAAATATTTGTTTAACACCAACTCAAATGAATTAGGACTGATACACCGCATCGTATGAGTAACTTTTTCCATTTAATAGTGAAAGCTGCGCTATTCTTGGACGTGTGGTACCATTTCAAACAACTATTATGAATAAAACAATTTTGTTGCTAATTTTTGAGATTATGTGTACGAATCAAACTTTATGGCATCATTGCCAACGCTCACAATGTTTTTTCGACAGATGTCGCAGCGATGCAAATATCACTTGCCATGAAACTGAATAGAAATAGGAATTGTGAGTACAAACTAATCACCGCTGTGAAGGCAGACGGGCTAGAAAACAACCAGCAGATAAGAGTTGACTTGTTGTTAGTGCAACAACTTGACTCTACCAAATAAACAGTTTTCTATTTTTAATTTGTCTTCTTCACCCAGTTCGTTTAGTGGTGCTGCCGCTCGTTCTACTAGCTCTAGGTCAGTTCTGCTGCACCTGTAATAATAAAACAGGGTATTCCGGTGTTGTAGCTTTAGACCTTCAACCGAATGCTAATATCTAATAATAATACTAACTTAATATCTAGTAATAATAATATTTCAAATAAGTTTATAAAGGCACCCACCATAGAAAGTAATACAAATGCAAATATAAACTTAACTGTTTGTCATCATTTAAGCCGACGGTAAATACTAGCGATATTGTCGACTATGTCTCACATACTGCAAACATCTCGCCTTCATTAATTCATTGCTTTAAATTAATAAAGAAAGACGCTGACTCCTGTTTGTTATCAAGATGTAATTCTAAACTTGGAGTCTCGCCTTTCAAAATGTAATAAGCTTCTTGAGTCTTCGCTATGGCCATCGGACGTCCAAATTAAACCTTTCCGTTTTTTTTTCCAAAAAACAAAGGGCCAACTGCCAAAACTTAGCTAAATGCGTTAATATGTATAAAAACAAGTATAAATATTTATTGTTTATTATTTCCGGGTTGAGAACAAAAGCTAAAGATATATTTTTAGACATTTCACGGTGCGACTATAATGTCTACGTCATTGTTGAGACTTGGCTTACTGATAACTTCTCTCATTCAGAATTTTTGAATCAAATTCTGTTTCATACTTATCGTAAAAAGATAGACCCTATCAAGACAGGGCGTCTCAGAGGCGGTGGGGTGTTAATTGCCGTAAGGCGTTCTCTTCTCTCTTCTCTTGATCCGCTCTCTAATGGTGACTTTCTTTTCGTCCAGCTTTGTGTCTGTATTACTGGGCCATCTGGCAATTTATTTATCTGCGTTTCTTACATTCCGCCTTGCAGCACAGATTAATATATTTGACCTATATGAAAATAGTGCTGATAGTAATTTCTGCGTGTTGGAGAATTTCAATATTAGTAAGGATATTTGGTCGAAAATACTAGATGATGATATATTAACTCCTTGTGTTCATCACCTCCACAAGATTAACTTCTTAGGCACCCTTTTTAGTGCCAATCTAATTCAGATTAACAACTTCGTGAACCAGTTAAACAATATTTTGGACCTAATTTTTGTCGATGAGAACCTCATAACTTACTTGACTGAATGTGTTTTTCTTATATATTATAAATCACGTAGCATTATCTTTATCTATAGAATTCTTCGACCCAGTGCCGAAAAACAACATTAAAAATGATGGGCGCTCCTATAACTTTAAGCATGCAAATTATGAATCTCTAAATTCTCTCATATCTCAAATAGACTGGAGATCTATTTTTTTTTTTTTTTTGCTAAAAATGCAACTGAATGTTTCTATGCTTTTCTACTTAAGTTGGCTGACATATTCAGAAGAAATATCTTTCCCCTTCCGGTTAAGGTTCACAAACTACCCTGGTACAATACTAGGTTGAAGAATTAAAGAAACAAGTACTTTAAATTATAAAAGGCAACCACCGATAATGCTTTTAAAAAGCAGTATACTTCTTATTTGACGCAGTTCAATGTTCTTGATAATTTTTGTACAATAAACACGTTTCTCCCGTTGAAGATGAGTTGAAAGTTAATCCTTAATCTTTCTGGAACTATATTCATTCAAAGAAAAGTTGTTCTAATATGCCAACCTATACTAAATTTAATGAAATTTGCTCTAAAAGTTTGGTCGATTCAGGAAATCTTTTTTCCGACTTTTTTTAATCCACTTTTGTTGTTGAGGCGGATAATTTTCATAACAGGTATCTTACTGAAATCCCCAAACCTTTAGGCTTTGGGTCGTTGTTTGTATCTGAAACCGATATTATCTTGGGTTTATCCTCCTCAATTAAAAACGATATAGACGGATTGTCCTCTTTTTCTTTCTTTCTGGCAATAAAAATGAAGTTAAAAATTACAGGCCAATATCTAAATTGTTAACATGTTCAAAACTTTTTGAAAAGGTAGTTAAAACAATTTATCATTCGCTATCAATATAATATTCGATCCATTTCAACATGGCCGGACATTCGACTGTCAGAAATCTGGCTGTTTTCTCTTAGTTTTGTGTCTCTGCGCTTAAGGATGGGAGTTGACAACATATATACGGATTTTTCTAAGGCCTTTGGCACAGTTTCGCACAAATTACTTCTGTGGAAACTTGACAACATAGCTTTCAGTCACGTTTTCTGTCATGGCTGAAGTCCTATTTGGAAAATAGAATCTCTTTTGTTGGAATCAAGAAAACTAAGTCTTGTGAATTCTCAGCAACCGCGGGTGTACCACAGGGTAGCATCGTTGGTCCTATTTTGTTCTTAATGTTTATTAACGATGTTGGCTCATGCATAAACAATTCGAATTATTTGCTTTATTCTGAGGACTTAAAACTATTTCGGATGATCTCCTGTACTTCTGTTAATGCGGCCATATAATATATACGAAGTCTATGAAAGTGTTTTCTTTCGTGTATTCGATTTCAAATGTATAATCTTTTACGTTTGGTAATCATGTTAACTTTCTCATATCAACTTAGCTTCCTTGCGACGATATGCCTAAAACTTCAAGGACCCATATACCAGAAATCTCCTATACAATGCCTTAGTGCGTTCACAGGTAAAGTATGCTTCAGTTATCTGGAATCCGATATACTCTTCGCACTCTTCAAGAATTGAAAGAATTCAGCGCAAGTTCATATGATTTGCTCTTCAACCTCTACACTTTGTTAATCCCCTGCCACCCTACAATGCTAGATGCATGCTTACCAATGTCTTGCCACTTGAAGTTAGACGTTTTGTTCAAAACGTAGTGTTTACTTTTGACTTAATATCCAGTGTCATTGGCTGTTCAGATCCACTTGGGCAGTTGACTTTCAATGTCCCCTACAGAGAGAGCTCTCTGCTTTCACAGTACATTCCGCGTTGAAGTGCTGCATTCGAGTTACTTTAGTTTCGCATTTGTTCTAAGAGGCCTTGTAGAATTTAGTCGCCTATCTTGGTCTGGACTTTACCATGCCAATACCTCTGCTTAAGGCTCAATCCTTTTTACTTATCTCAGTAAACTTCAATTTAAAATTCTTAAACTAGTATTAAGTTAGCCTGTAATCTACTATGTAAGGTTTGACTGAATACATATATATGAAATACGAACTCTTCCAATAATTAGTTCACTGACCCAGATGGCTTGGGGGATGTTTAACACAAGCCCTTCAAGGTATTGCCTGCGCAATGTATGGCTTTTCCAACCCACATATCAATCTCGCCTATTCTTTTTTTTGGCAGGCGAGGCTCTGGCGACCCAAATTTCCTCATGAAAAGAGGGGTATAGCTGACCTAGAATGTTCAACTAGGTCATGTCAAATATTTTCCGGGATGGTCCAAGTAGTACCCTAATGATGCTTTTTTCGGAACGTACCGGATTAGTATCCCAGGACCATCAACATTGTTCGGCCGGGGTGCGTCTGCTCCTAACCGTAGGTGGGCACACCGGGGTCAATCTCAGATAACAGACGAGAATTTCTCGTATATATTATGCACATGCCTGGGGCGGTGATGGTGTGGGTGGCTGGAAATTAAACAAATCGAATGGGGGGGTCACAATAAAATGCGGAAAAGTTAGGCGTCCTGCCTAAACATGCCGCCACTCCCTTGCGAGAAGCAACATCGTTTTCCACCAACGATCTCCGACCGCTAAAAACGAGAAAAAAATTAATATGAAACTTAAAATTAAATTTAACCTAGATGGAGCATTTCGCCAACGTCATGCGTGGCCAGGTGTCCTTCCCGACTTGCTAAAGCATGCCATCTAACCCAGGCTTAAATGAGCGGTTATGAGAAATAGGTAAATGAATATTTCTTGCCTCTTATTATAACAAATCTTAAATATATCAATTCCATAAAAATTAAAAAAAACAGTGGTATTTGGGAAAAGCATGTATGTAAAGTAGAAGGAGATTACGGATTTAGATGTGGATATATATCTGTCGATGGATACCGAACAATGTTTCTCTAGGCCTTAGTAGTGCCCGACAGTGCCCACCCGAAGGTGGTACTCTGGGTGCGCAGAAGCCCGAAAGTTCTTGCCATCATAGTATTGCCGGCAGAAGTATTTCAGCGTAGATGTCAGTTCCGAGTACCGGACGGATCGGAGCGGGCGCATAGAAGTGTGGGTCTGTCAGTCGAATGTGTAAGTATGGGGTCGCGATGGTGCTGCCAGCGCTGGTCCTCGGTGAAATCGGCCGGAAATCTCGTACGACGACAGCTTGGGTAGCAATTCGCTTGTTGGTGCCATGTCTCCCGCGTATACGTAGCAGGCACCCCATTCACCCACTTATGTTGGTTGTAGGCAGCTTCAGCTCGTGGGCGAGGTCCTCCGTGATAATCGTCGATGGGCGTAGGCGTCAATCAGGGCCCACACCAAGTTTAACCGTCCTCCCGCCTCAATTTTGGCAACTGCTGTTGGAGCAATCGCTATCGTGGGAGTCAGTGTTGTGGCGGTATATGTCGGTGTCGAAGGAAGCCCTGTGCGGAAGGTGGACGGATATGCCAGCTGAAGATGACTTGGGAGATGTGTAACCCAAGCCCTTCAAGGGATTGCCTGCTCAATTTATAGCTTTTCCAACCGAAACACTTATAAAGCTCACCTATTCTGTTTATTTGGCAGGCATGGCACTGGCGACCCAAAGTTCCTGATGGAAAGAGGGGTCTAAATGACCTAGAAAGTTCAACTTGGCTATGTAAGATTATTTCCGGGATAGTCGGAATAGTATCTTAATGTTGCTTTTTTTCGAAACGTACCGCTCTTTAACGCTACAAGGAGGATTAAGTGAAGCTTAGTACTAATTTTATTTAAAATTCAAACAAATAATTTTTCTTTTTCACAAATCTTTCATCTTATTTTCTATAAAAACATCATACATTGCAAGTTGGTTTGTCGTTGTTGAGAGACTTAGTAAACATTAGGGTCGAACACCTCTTTGGTTGAACATAAGAATGGATAGTCAAAATTCGTGCCAGTTTTACATAGTGAGCCAGGTTCACGACCTGAGCGGAATATTGGCTTATTGCAGAACAAACGACGGGCATAATTACATGTGAAGAGCACAGTCACAGTATACCTATCTTCGAAGAGAACAGCAGTGCAGCCGACACGGTTATTACGATCCATAACCATTTTGGCAAAACGTTCAATTGATTGTCTATAAGAAAAAAGTAGAAATCAAATTTTAGTTTAAAACAAATTTTTCTTAAGGTGCTTTTCCACTGATATAGTGGAGACTAAAAACTAAAGTTTTTTCAACTCTTGGCGCGTTTTTTTATCACACCTCCATCAGGGAGTAGGATCGCATCTACATTAAACTCGTCTTTACGCTTTTTCACATTATCAGCAGGGAGCCTGATTTGTTGGTATATGAAACTTGTATCTTCCTTAAACGCGTGTCGATACTTTTTCACATTTTCATCATGAAGTCTCATTTATTTGTGCGTAGAGCGCTTGCTTTTTATGATCTTAATCAGGGCAGCTGTTTTATTTGTACATAAAGTAATTATTATTTTTCAACCTGTTTTGACGTTTTATCAGACTTTCACCAAGCTAGTTCTATTTATATGTATATAATATGGGTTTGTATGCATTTTTCACCAGGAAGTCACCCATTTGTTTTTATATAAAACGCGTTTCGGTGCTTTTCACATCTTCATCAGGGAGTTCGATTTATTTTAAGGTAAAATGTATATCTTCGTGAAACGCATATCTTCAGCAAACCTCGTTTATTTCTACATAATGCGCGTTTCGATGCTCTTCAAATTTTCATTAGTGATTCTGATTTTTTCGTACATAATTCCCTGTAGCAGATGCGAAATAATTATTTAAACATATAGGACTTATTGATTTAGGTCTCAAATGCATCGTAAGAAAAACCCCTTAAAAAATCATTCAAATTATTCACTGGCTTCAAACTAACAATTAAAAGTAAGAACGTTTTTATAGAAAAAATTCATATTTGCATATTGCACTTACTTTCCTGGTTGATACGATTTGGCTGTAGCTTGGTTAAAATGATCAGATTCTTTATACCACTCGTCGTGTATATAATTTTTAATATCATCATAAAGTGTAGAGCAATCGCGTCTCGATTTATAATACACCCAACCAATATTTTGACCGAGCGCATTGTATTTTGCTGTCTTAAAACATTTTTCCTCTTCTTTAAGTATGGTACATTGCTTTACATTAAGTTCGGCGAAATATGCCAATTCATCATCCCATTCCAAGGTAGCCATAGCTACTGCTGGTCTCAAATATTTTGAGCCCTCCGCAATCTCATTGCGATAATAATTATGTTCGTGTAAGAAAAGTTGTTTGAATTCATTGGTCATTAATATCACTTTAGCATTTGGTGGGCAACGCGTATGGAATTCCTTTGTCGTTTGGAATATAAAAAAATTTAAATTTTTTTTTTTTTTTTTTTTTGTTTCTAAAATATATAGAAAACTTACGCCATTATGTTTGCATGCTAGGACATGCTCTTCCCTTTGACCACTGCACGTATATTCATCGCTGCAGTAGTTTACATCAGAAAGGCTTCCGTTCACAATCGCTGGAAAAATGTATAGCAAAGCGGGAATTAAGATATGTTTTAAATTCATTTTTCACCCAACTCTACTTAATATTGCACTTGAATAATGAACTAAATACGAATATGACAAAAAATTTGCTTAGAATACAATTTGGACTCATTTATATAGCTCACGCTCTTCGGTAGTACACGTAAGAAACATCAAAAAAAGTTCCCCACAGCTGTACAAACAAAAATTTGTTTTCGTTTACTATTAATTAGTACTTAACATATCTTGAACAAATACTTTTACTAGGAAAAATTAGGCTGATTTTTGTGATATTTTTTATTTGCAGTGATACAAACCGGTTTTGCACCGGTTCGGATATCCACTGTTGTCTGTCAGTAGTGAAATTGATGAAGAAATTTCTAACTTGAAGAACTATCTGCGGCACACTCCCAGGGGTGCTCCCGGAGGAGGTGTACTATCCCCTCCACTTTGGAGCTGTGAGTATCTTATTACTGGCATTAGAAAGAAGCAATTGTGAAGTTATCGTTAACGCCAATGACATCGCTATAACAGCAACCGTGAAACATCTTCAGACTCTGGACGAGCTACTACAGACCGCACATATCCTCGTAGAGGCTGATCCCGTTCAAGCGGCCTCATAGCGAATCCTGAGAAGACGGAAATGTTTATATTCACCAGATGCGAAAAAATACTACGTTTTAAATTACAGCAGTTATACGGGGCCCGAAATTTCATCAAAGGCCAAATACCTCCGGGTAATTTACACAACAAACTGAGCTTAACAAACATGTCGAGAGCAGATCCAAGAATGCCATAACTGCATAACCCGCAGTGCCGCAGCCGTAGGTTAGTTGTACACCACGGTACAGTCATCAGTCACAATGCTTATACCAGGGATTCTACCCCTACATATCTTCAACACTTCCTCATTGGACCTGTATAGTAAGTTCCAGGCAAGTTGTAGTGCGATTAGACTTGAGGCGACATCAGATTTGGTCATACTACAATTCTGGAAAGCATACCGGAAATCTTTGCTTTTTGGCGTGCTTTATCTTCGAAGAGATTTAGACTGAGCTTCTTTTACAATTTGCGTCGTGCTCCTTTAAATTTTCCCTACGAATTGGCGGAATGGCACCTGTATGCCGATCCTAAACGATAGCTGTAACCTAGACGAATTTTCACTGAAAATTTTTTTGATGGAAAAAATACACTGAAAGACAGAAAGATACTACTTTTCTAATTGAACACAGAACCTTCGATATTTTGACGAAGCAATAAATTCAGAAGTTTTTTGGAACGAAATTTAGTACTGTTATAAAATCAACCACGAAAGAAAGGTTTGTCTGCGAAATTGGGGCCTTATAATTTACCTTAATAATTTTGGGCGGTGGTTAAAAGTGTGCTGGCAGGATACAGGTCGTGTATTAGCACAGCCCTCAGTAAAATCAAGCCTACTTTTTTAGTTTGTAAAGCAGACTTTTCTAAATAAATTTTTGTTCTAATTTTGTGGGGGTAAATACTTTTTCGGCACTAAAATTAGACTCAGGGTAATTCTTTGCCTAAGTTTCATATCCTTCCAGCACACAGATTTCCTGAATGGTAAAGACGGAAGCAAACTTTAAATGGGATGCCAGTCCACAGCTCTGCGGGATAAACTGGAAAAAGTTGGCCTATTTTTTACCAATTTGCTGTATAGTACGCCGTTGGGCACAGGGGAATATAGTTTATGCGCAGATATAAGATTTATCCAAAACATTTCAACCGCTGAACCCAATTTGGTTGACTCGTTGGTGTAGTACACAGCTTGTTTTTGTTTTGTATTCATAGCGACTAAATTTACTTTCTTTCATTTCCTGCTTTGTATTGACACAGATTTATCAGCCGCCGCAGACGTGTTTTGATTAAAAGTATTTCCATAGAAATTTTCAAATTTATCAAACTTTGCAGCACGTGCAGTTACAGTATGCATAAAAATAGGCATTTCATAAAATTTTGGAAAAGGTGTAGAATAAAGCTTAAACTCTTCAGCCGCCATCTCACTTTATTGATAGCATTGATAAGGTTTATAAACACTGTTTAAAAACATTTAAGCTCTCAGTCTTCGCTCAATATTTTTTTTTTATTTGTAGGCCTGAGCATGTAAAGAAGAGGAGTTCTTTCTATCGAAATATTTGTTTTACACCAACTCAAATGAATTAGGACTGATACACCGCATCGCTGCGCTATTCTTGGACATGTGGCATTATTTCAAAAAACTATTATGAATAAAACAATTTTGTTGCTGATTTTTGAGATTATGTGTACGAATCAAGCATTATGGTATCATTGCCATGAAAATAGGCCCAACGCTCACAATGTTTCTCCGACAGATGTCGTAGCGATGCAAAAATCACTTGCCATGAAACTGAATAGAAATAGGAATTGTGAGTACAAACGAATCACCGCTGTGAAGGCAGACGAGCTAGAAAACAACTAGCAGATGAGAATCGAGTTGTTGCAATACCAAATAAACAGTTTTCTATTTTTAATTTGTCTTCTTCACCCAGTTCGTTTAGTGGTGCTGCCGCTCGTTCTACTAGTTCTAGGTCAGTTATGCTGCACCTGCAATAATAAAACAGGGTATTCCGGCGTTGTAGCTTTAGACCTTCAACCGAATGCTAATATCTAATAATATTACTAACTTAATATCTAGTAATAATAATATTTCAAATAAGTTTATAAAAGCACCCACCATAGAAAGTAATACAAATGCAGTCGATTGGAAATGGTTGCATTTGTCATCATTTAAGCCGACGGTAAATACTAGAGATATTGTCGACTATGTCTCACATACTGCAAGCATCTCGCCTTCATTAATTCATTGCTTTAAATTAATAAAGAAAGACGCTGACTCCTGTTTGTTATCAAGATGTAATTCTAAACTTGGAGTCTCGCCTTTCAAAATATAATAAGCTTCTTGAGTCTTCGCTATGGCCATCGGACTTCCAAATTAAACCTTTCCGTTTTTTTTCCAAAAAACAAAGGGTCCAACTGCCAAAACTTAGCTAAATGCGTTAATATGTATAAAAACAAGTATAAATATTTATTGTTTATTATTTCCGGGTTGAGAACGAAAGCTAAAGATATATTTTTAGACATTTCACGGTGCGACTATAATGTCTACGTCATTGTTGAGACTTGGCTTATTGATAACTTCTCTCATTCAGAATTTTTGAATCAAATTCTGTTTCATACTTATCGTAAAAATATAGACCCTATCAAGACAGGGCGTCTCAGAGGCGGTGGGGTGTTAATTGCCGTAAGGCGTTCTCTTCTCTCTTCTCTTCAGGTGTGGCATATAATGATACAATACAGGCCTGAGCATGTAAAGAAGAGGCGAAATCCCTATACCAACTACTATAGAAGAAAGTTTCCTAATTGATTTTAATACCGTTCTAACTGAACCTTCAAGAAACCGTACCCCTTCACCATCATTTAGCCAAACCCCATCAGTGGAAGATCATCAACCACTGAATAACCCACTCATAAACGTCACAATGGCACAAACAGTAGTAGAGTTTATCAAAACTGCCTCATCAGTGCTGCCAGAGTTTGATGGCAAGCCTGAAAATTTACACAGTTTCTTAGATGCTCTTGATATTTTAGACCAAACCAAGGATACCCATGAAGCTTTAGCTATAACCATGATAAAGACAAAGTTAAAAGGCACGGCAAGGAACTTCATAAGTAACGAAAATACAATCGCTCAAATAAAAAATAAACTAAAAACTGCAATAAAGGGAGAATCAGTAGAAGTTTTAACAGCAAAACTCCTGAATATCCAACAACGCAGCAAAACTGCAAACCAGTATACTGCTGAAATAGAAAAAATCACCAGATCATTGGAAGGAGCTTATATCTCGGATGGACTTAACCCAGACTTAGCAACGAGATATTCTACGCAAGCAGCGGTAAAAACCATGTGTAAAAACTGCTCCAATGATAAAGTGAAAATGATAATGCAAGCAGGAACGTTCACAACAATGAACGATGCAATCTCAAAATTCACAAACAGCTGCACAGAAATCACAGGCAGCTCGAATACAATTTTAAACATTCGTCTACAAAATCAATATCGAAGTAATTTCCGTGGAGGTTACCGAAGTAACAACTATGGGAACTACCGAGGTACAAGATTTAGACCACAACCGAGATACAATAATAACACAGTAACAAATAATAATGCTCAAAGAGGAGCACAAACTCAAAGCGTCAATAGACAATACAACCAGACTCGTAACGTTCGAAATTGTACCCAGCAGGAAAACCACGAAACTCCACTTCAAAATCAGTAAATAGAAAAATATGTGTACTAAACTTACACTTAAATAGTTATATATCTACAAAAACATCACTAAATAACTCGATTTGAAATTTTTTAGTAGACACAGGAGCAGATGTCTCCATAATTAAAAAGAATCAAGTACTTAATCATACAAAAATAAATACAGAACAAATAACAGACTTAAGGGGCATTGGTCAGGGTATAACCAGTACAGTAGGCAAAATTAAAGCTGATTTAAAAGGAGATGACCTTCTAATTCATCATAAATTTCACATCGTAGAAGACGACTTTCCAATACCATGTGATGGAATAATAGGTTTGGACTTTATAAAAAAATATAATTGTATTCTAGATTATGGCAAAAAGGAGGATAAACTAATCCTAAGACCATATGATTTTCCCCAAACAATCACAATGTACCTAACAAATTATCTGTCTGCCAACACAATTACGATCCCTGCTAGATCTGAAGTCATTAGACAAGTAACAGTAAACTCTGATAATAAAACCATCTTCATACCCCATCAACAATTATCTGAAGGAATTTTCATAGCAAACACAATCACAAATAAAGAACAAACTTTTGTCAGAATTATAAACACCACACACAAAAACACAACTATTCAAAATTACAAATTACATACTGAAAATTTAGATGACTACAATTTAATTAAAACAAACACACGCAATAAACAAAGTAATGACACAGAAAAATTAAAAAGATTAACTAAAAATTTCCCAAAATTTGTCAATTCAGAATTAACCTCATTATTCACAGAATTTATAGACATATTTGCACTAGAAACAGAACCAATCTCGTCTAATAATTTTTATAAGCAAAAATTACACATGAAAGACGACACACCAGTATACATAAAAAACTATAGATTGTCCGAAACTCAAAAAGGAGAAATAAGCAAACAGGTTAATAAACTGATCGAAGATGACATTATAGAACCCTCAATATCAGAGTATAACAGCCCCATTTTACTGGTACCTAAAAAATCACTACCAGGTAATACTGAAAAAAGATGGAGACTGGTAGTTGACTACAGACAAGTAAACGAAAAACTAGCAGCGGATAAATTTCCACTTCCAAGAATTGATGATATTTTAGACCAACTTGGAAGAGCAAAATATTTTTCATGCCTTGACCTTATGTCAGGTTTTCACCAAATAGAATTACACCAAGATTCTAGAGATATAACCTCGTTCACAGCAGACAATGGTACATATAGATTTAAAAGACTACCCTATGGATTAAAAGTAGCACCAAACTCATTCCAAAGAATGATGACACTGGCATTTTCAGTCCTCAAACCATCCCAAGCCTTTCTATATATGGATGATTTAGTTGTACTAGGGTCTTCAGAAAAACACATGCTGAAAAACTTAAGAGATGTTTTTGATACTTGTAGGAAATACAACTTAAAATTACATCCACACAAATGCCTATTTTTCAGCGAAGAGGTAACTTATCTAGGACATAAATGCACAAGCGAGGGAATACTACCCGATCCAAGCAAATTTGAGATAGTTCAAAATTACCCAACACCAAAAACAGAAGATGAAGTTAAAAGATTCGTAGCGTTCTGCAATTATTACAGAAGATTTGTACTGAATTTCGCAGAATACTCAAGAAAATTAACTAGGCTTTGCAAAAAGAATGTTTCCTTCGACTGGACAGAAGAATGTCAAAAAGCTTTTGTCTATTTAAAGGAAGCATTAATCAGCCCAAAAATTTTGCAATACCCCGACTTCAATAAAGAATTCTGCATAAAAACAGACGCTAGTGGGTATGCTTGCGGAGCAGTCCTTAGCCAGGAACATGATGGCAAACAGTTACCAATCGCTTACGCCTCTAGATCCTTTACAAAAGGTGAAACAAACAAAGCTACAATAGAAAAAGAGCTAGCAGCAATCCATTGGGCCATAACATTCTTCTGACCATACGTCTATGGTAGAAAATTCAAAATCAAAACCGACCACCGCCCTTTAACTTACCTTTTTTCGATGAAGAACCCTTCATCTAAATTGACACGAGTAAGACTCGATTTAGAAGAATACGATTTCGAAGTGGAGTACATTGCTGGAAAAGAAAATCACATCGCGGACGCATTGTCTCGCATTAACATAACGAATTTAAAAGAAATGTCAGTGGAAGCATGCAAAATAATGAAAGTCACAACTAGATCAACAGCTAAAAATATACCAAATAATGCTAAAATTCAAGAAAGTCACACTGAGAACCCCAAGATATATGAAGCGCTAAATAAATTTGAAGTAAAAAGACATGTCAGGCTCGTTTTCAATCCCCCGAAATTATATTTTAAAAAGGGAAAGAAAATTTGTAGCACCATAAATACAAGCAACCTAATTGTAGATGATAAAATTGACTTAGGACAATTCTTTATCAGGCTCGAAAAAGAAGCCGCCAATTTAGGACTTGAAAAGATACAGTTGTCCTTAGGAGACAAATTGTTTAAGGATAATTATACTCGAGTAGGCAAATTTATTGAATTAGGAAATAGGGTTCTCAAGAAATTAACAATTGCACTAACCCCAGAGGTTGTGTACGTGACTAGTCCCAGGAAAATTAGAGAAATTCTGCAGAAATATCATGACGATCCTATTAGTGGTGGCCACCCAGGAATAAATCGCATGATAAAGAAAATCAAACAAAACTATAGCTGGAAAAATATGCGAGATGAAATAAAGAAATACTTAAATAACTGCATCCACTGCAATAAAAATAAAATAAATAAGCATATAAAAGAGCCAATGACAATAACGGAGACACCTCCGAGAGCCTTCGATATAATACAGATCGATACGGTCGGACCATTGCCTAAGGTCAATAAACGGAAACGAATACGCAGTTACCATTATATGCGATCTCACAAAATACTTGGTAGCAATCCCAGTCCCCAGCAAACATGCGCTAATAGTTGCCAAAGCTATATTCGAGCATTTCATTTTGATTTATGGTCCCATGAAAACAATCCTAACAGATATGGGATCCGAATACAAAAATAAATTATTCGAAGAACTGTGCAAATTGCTAAAAGTTGAACACAAAAACTCAACACCATACCATCATCAAACTTTGGGCACTGCAGAACGTAGTCATAGAACGTTTAATGAATATGTACGTTCATATATATCCAGTGACAAAGATGATTGGGATGAATACCTAAAATATTTCGCGTACTGCTACAACACGACCCCATCGACCGTACATAACTATTGCCCTTATGAGCTTATATTTGCGAAAAACCCCCCCATGTACGACTTCTTAAATGAGAATAAAATAAGCCCAGTATATAATCACGAGGAAATTAAATATAGACTTCAAATAGCACAACAAAGAGCTAGAAAATTGGTAAAAGAAGCCAAGGAAAAACAAAACATTAATTATGATAAAAGTAGCACCAGTAAGGAAATAAAATTAGGAGATTTAGTATTAGTAAAAGAAGAAGATAACCATAAGCTAGACCATAGATATAAAGGACGGTATAAAGTAAAGAAAATCGACGAAAATAACAATTTTACTTTAATGCCATATAGACAGGAGTCTGGTAATAAGAACAATAGGGATAAGGAATTAATAATCCATAAGAATATACATAAACCTATTTAAAATATTTTTTTTTAGCAAATAATCATTCCAATTTACCCGACTCATTAATAAAAATATTTTCTAAAAACAATTGGATTTTAGATGGGTCGACACGTTTAAAATCCGGCAATAAAACAATTGTATAAAATTTTAATAAAATAAATAAAATAAACAATACAAATAAAATAAGCAAAATTAAATAATTTTTTCTTTCTCTACAATTTTGAAAAAATAAATGGACTTATACAAATATATATATGTAAAAAGTAACAATAATTATAACAATAAAAATAGCAAGGTCAACAGATCAAAAGCAAAGCAAACAACCTCTTTCACTACAATATCAAATAACAATAAAATATCAAAACAATTGAAAATATGACAAAAAGTCTTATAAAATTGTTCACAAAACAATTATATAACACTTTTTTTTCTAAGGTGGATGGTGTAGCATTATACGTCACACACTCTATTGTATCATTATATGCCACACCTACTGTAACATACTTGCGGCTTTACGCATAACAAATTCAAATATATTTTAGTAATAATCATATTACAATTATTGAACTAACCCAGACGGCACGGAATGCCGAATATGAGACACATATCACAGCTAATAAATTTTACATATAAACACACAACCCATTGTAATATACATACAAACATTCAACTAATTGTGGGAAAATACCAAAATATTCAACTGATCTGCTGACGCTGCAAATTGTACAAAACTACATGTATACAAAGACTGTATACAAACGTACATGTATGCATAACCCATTTCCTATGTACTTATTTTTAGTTATTAGTATTAAGATATTTATGAATGTATAGGTTAAGTAAATTAGTATAAAAGACAATAATTTATTCAATAAAGAAGAGACTTAATGTCGCACAATCAAACGTGCAACGTCTTTCAATTACGAATATTTCACTGGGCCATCTGGCAATTTATTTATCTGCGTTTCTTACATTCCGCCTTGCAGCACAGATTAATATATTTGACCTATAATATTTGACCCATATGAAAATAGTGCTGATAGTAATTTCTGCGTGTTGGAGAATTTCAATATTAGTAAGGTTATTTGGTCGAAAATACTAGATGATGATATATTAACTCCTTCTTGTGTTCATCACCTCCACGAGATTAACTTCTTAGGCACCCTTTTTAGTGCCAATCTAATTCAGATTAACAACCTCGTGAACCAGTTAAACAATATTTTGGACCTAATTTTTGTCGATGAGAACCTCATAACTTACTTGACTGAATGTGTTTTTCTTATATATTATAAATCACGTAGCATTATCTTTATCTATAGAATTCTTCGACCCAGTGCCGAAAAACAACATTAAAAATGATGGGCGCTCCTATAACTTTAAGCGTGCAAATTATGAATCTCTAAATTCTCTCATATCTCAAATAGACTGGAGATCTATTTTTTTTTTTGCTAAAAATGCAACTGAATGTTTCTATGCTTTTCTACTTAAGTTGGCTGACATATTCAGAAGAAATATCTTTCCCCTTCCGGTTAAGGTTCACAAACTACCCTGGTACAATACTAGGTTGAAGAATTAAAGAAATAAGTACTTTAAATTATAAAAGGCAACCACCGATAATGCTTTTAAAAAGCAGTATACTTCTTATATGACGCAGTTCAATGTTCTTGATAATTTTTGTACAATAAACACGTTTCTCCCGTTGAAGATGAGTTGAAAGTTAATCCTTAATCTTTCTGGAATTATATTCATTCAAAGAAAAGTTGTTCTAATATGCCAACCTGTACTAAATTTAATGAAATTTGCTCTAAAAGTTTGGTCGATTCAGGAAATCTTTTTGCCGACTTTTTTAATCCACTTTTGTTGTTGAGGCGGATAATTTTCATAACAGGTATCTTACTGAAATCCCCAAACCTTTAGACTTTGGGTCGTTGTTTGTATCTGAATCCGATATTATCTTGGGTTTATCTTCCTCAATTAAAAACGATATAGACGGATTGCCCTCTTTTTCTTTCTTTCTGGCAATAAAAATGAAGTTAAAAATTACAGGCCAATATCTAAATTGTTAACATGTTCAAAACTTTTTGAAAAGGTAGTTAAAACAATTTATCATTCGCTATCAATATAATATTCGATCCATTTCAACATGGCCGGACATTCGACTGTCAGAAATCTGACTGTTTTCTCTCAGCTTTGTGTCTCCGCGCTTAAGGATGGATGTCAAGTTGACAACATATATACGGATTTTTCTAAGGCCTTTGGCACAGTTTCGCACAAATTACTTCTGTGGAAACTTGACAACATAACTTTCAGCCACGTTTTCTGTCGTGGCTGAAGTCCTATTTGGAAAATAGAATCTCTTTTGTTGGAATCGAGAAAACTAAGTCTTACGAATCCTCAGCAACCGCGGGTGTACCACAGGGTAGCATGGTTGGTCCTATTTTGTTCTTAATGTTTATTAATGATGTTGGCTCATGCATAAACAATTCGAATTATTTGCTTTATTCTGAGGACTTAAAACTATTTCGGATGATCCCTGTACTTCTGTTAATGCTGCCATATAATATATACGAAGTCTATGAAAGTGTTTTCTTTCATGTATTCGATTTCAAATGTATACTCTTTTACGTTTGGTAATCATGTTAACTTTCTCATATCAACTTAGCTTCCTTGCGACGATATGCCTAAAACTTCAAGGACCCATATACCAGAAATCTCCTATACAATGCCTTAGTGCGTTCACAGGTAAAGTATGCTTCAGTTATCTGGAATCCGATATACTCTTCGCACTCTTCAAGAATTGAAAGAATTCAGCGCAAGTTCATATGATTTGCTCTTCAACCTCTACACTTTGTTAATCCCCTGCCACCCTACAATGCTAGATGCATACTTACCAATGTCTTGCCACTTGAAGTTAGACGTTTTGTTCAAAACGTAGTGTTTATTTTTGACTTAATATCCAGTGTCATTGACTGTTCAGATCCACTTGGGCAGTTGACTTTCAATGTCTCCTACAGAGAGAGCTCTCTGCTTTCACAGTACATTCCGCGTTGAAGTGCTGCATTCGAGTTACTTCAGTTTCGCATTTCTTCTAAGAGGCCTTGTAGAATTTACTCGCCTATCTTGGTCTGGACTTTACCATGCCAAGGCCTCTGCTTAAGGCTCAATCCTTTTTACTTATCTCAGTAAACTTCAATTTAAAATTCTTAAACTAGTATTAAGTTAGCCTGTAATCTACTATGTAAGGTTTGACTGAATACAGATATATGAAATACGAACTCTTCCAATAATTAGTTCACTGACCCAGATGGCTTGGGGGATGTTTAACACAAGCCCTTCAAGGTATTGCCTGCGCAATGTATGGCTTTTCCAACCCACATATCAATCTCGCCTATTCTTTTTTTTTGGCAGGCGAGGCTCTGGCGACCCAAATTTCCTCATGAAAAGAGGGGTATAGATGACCTAGAATGTTCAACTTGGTCATGTCAAATATTTTCCGGGATGGTCCAAGTAGTACCCTAATGAATCTTTTTTCGGGAACGTACCGGATTAGTATCCCAGGACCATCAACATTGTTCGGCCGGGGTGCGTCTGCTCCTAACCGTAGGTGGGCGCACCGGGGTCAATCTCAGATAACAGACGAGAATTTCTCGTATATATTATGCACATGCATGGGGCCGTGATGGTGTGGGTGGCTGGAAATTAAACAAATCGAATGGGGGGGCACAATTAAATGCGGAAAAGTTAGGCGTCCTGCCTAAACATGCCGCCACCCCCTTGCGAGAAGCAACATCGTTTTCCACCATCGATCTCCGACCGCTAAAAACGAGAAAAAAATTAATATGAAACTTAAAATTAAATTTAACCTAGATGGAGCATTTCGCCAACGTCATGCGTGGCCAGGTGTCCTTCCCGACTTGCTAAAGCATGCCATCTAACCCAGGCTTAAATGAGCGGTTATGAGAAATAGGTAAATGAATATTTCTTGCCTCTTATTATAACAAATCTTAAATATATCAATTCCATAAAAATTAAAAAAAACAGTGGTATTTGGGAAAAGCATGTATGTAAAGTAGAAGGAGATTACGGATTTAGATGTGGATATATATCTGTCGGTGGATACCGAACAATGTTTCTCTAGGCCTTAGTAGTGCCCGACAGTGCCCACCCGAAGGTGGTACTCTGGGTGCGCAGAAGCCCGCAAGTTCTTGCCATCATCTCCGGCAGTAGTATTTCAGCGTAGATGTCAGTTCCGAGTACCGGACGGATCGGAGCGGACGCATAGAAGTGTGGGTCTGCCAGTCGAATGTGTAAGTACGGGGTCGCGATGGTGCTGCCAGCGCTGGTCCTCGGTGAAATCGGCCGGAAATCTCGTACGACGACAGCTTGGGTAGCAATTCGCTTGTTGGTGCCATGTCTCCCGCGTATACGTAGCAGGCACCCCATTCGCCCACTTATGTTGGTTGTAGGCAGCTTCAGCTCGTGGGCGAGGTCCTCCGCGATGATCGTCGATGGGCGTAGGCGTCTATCAGGGCCCACACCAAGTTTAACCGTCCTCCCGCCTCAAATGACAACTGCTGTTGGAGCAATCGCTATCGTGGGAGTCAGTGTTGTGGCGGTATATGTCGGTGTCGAGGGAAGCCCTGTGCGGAAGGTGGACGGATATGCCAGCTGAAGTTCGCGAGGATGAAGTGTGCGAGTTCGTGTGTGATGGTGGGTTTGCAGGCGAATAGGCCTTGCCTCTGCTCTGCGGTCGCGTAACTGACGTGCTAGACGGACGGCCGGACAGACGGACGGACGGACATGGCTCAATAAAATTTTTTTTCGATACTGATGATTTTGATATATGGAAGTCTATATCTATCTCTACCAAACGTACGTATCTATGTACAACCAAACGTTATCCAATCAATGTTAATATACTCTGTGTGCTATGCTCAACTAAGTATAATAATACGACTATTTAGAGTTAAATATAAACAAATCTAAGTAAAATTTACATTTAGATTAAATTAAGTCAAATATTGTAACTCACAGTGAAAACCAAAATTCTTTTGAAATTTGAGTAAATCGGACCTAGAATATATTAACATCATTTAGTTGATAGGGCTTATCTTACTTGTCTCTGTTCCAGGTTCTGTGATCAAAACGGACTGGTTGTATCGGGACTTCATATTTATAAAACCTGGTTTTAGTAATAACTTTTGAATGGGAAATAATATTTACCCTCCGCCTTCGAACTAACAATATTTACACTAAAAGAAGTATTTTTATCTTTTTTCCCATAACTTTTGAACGCATTTCTACAATTGTAGGTCAAACTAAAGTTTACCGAAATTTTTTGTTCTCGCACCCGCTTCAGATTTGTCTGTGATTGTTGCCAGCGCAAATTTCAGATATCTGAAAAAACGTCTTGAAAATTCGTTAATATATTACGAGTATTCAGTTTTCCACGTTTCGCACTATTAAGATGCGATACTTCGTTTATTGAAAACACGCGTTCTAATCGAAAATTTCCATTTTCTATCGCTAATCGTTTTCCGTCTTGACATAAAGTATCTTCGGCAAGTAAAATATTTTCGCTTATAAATTCATCATCTACCGCTAACGCACAAATTTTTAGTTTAATATTATCGATTTCAATACTAAGATCAATTTCTTCTTTGCACATAAATTCACCACCACCGAAGCATTTTAGCACTACGACATTAGGCTTGGTTTGTCCGAATTTAGCGGCTAATGATTTACGAACAAGCGTACGAACACTGCCTGGGTCAATAAGAGCATTTGTTTTATGACATTTAAGGTTTACATTTTTCGCAATACAGAAATGTTTTTTATTACATTAACCTTTGCTTTATGATTTTCAGTACACTTTTCAGTAATATGATTCGTTCGATTGCATTTTCCACATCGCAGTTTCTTTTGTGTTTCTGGACAATTTTTTGGGAAATTACCAAACCTCGTTTCATTTTAACGTTACCAATGTCCTTTTGTTCTACACGCGCACTATTTGATACACTTTGTACGTGAGAATACTTGGGTTTAGTAACAGTTTGTTTTGGATTTACTTTCATTACCGGTTTTATGTCATTATACGCACAGTATTCATTTAACAAATCTGTGCAGCGCGTATAATTATTCGAAATTTTCTTTTTCAGATCTAAATCGTTTACACCATGTATAATGTGTCGAGCTATAGCATTTTCAGGCATGCCTGCCTTCGTTCCTAACGCTTGCATTTTAAAATAAAATTCCTGCTGCGTTTCAATGTGTTGTCTTTTCTTTCGCGACATTTCGATATGTACGTCCGCGCTATTTACCGTATATTGAAAGTCTTCCAAAAATCGTGTTGTTGCCACGACACGAACACTTCTTGCAATGCATCTACCCAGTACTTAGCTGGACCTCGCATCTTTTGTTGCACCGCACAAATTAAAATGTTTTCATTCCAACAATAAGCGTTTTTAGCGTTTCTACTCGTGTATTGTATTGAACCGAACTTAGTGACGTCTTTGATAACGGATTAAATTCAGGCAATAGCTCTACCGCGTCGTGGACTTTGCAAAACGGATTTGCAACTAACGAAAGAGGTTGCTCGAAAATGGAACTGTGGTATACGGTGGCACAACGCGTGGTGCATTGTTAAAATTTGGATGATATATACGTGTATTGCGCTTGTGTGTACACACTTTGTGGTGGACACGAACCACAATTTTGGCTACCTGGAGCCTGCATTACATTATTTACACTTTGTGCTTAATTCCCGTGCATATGCAACTGTGCTTGTAGGAGCTATAAAATAATTTTAAAAAAATTTTAAGTTAAACGGTTTTATTGAAAACAATATTTACATGAAGTAATAATAATACTAAAAAAAAAATAAAAAAAAAAATAAATGTAAGGCGCGATAACCTCCGAAGAGATCTAAGGCCGAGCTTCTCTTCCAATTTGCGTCGTGCTCCTCTTGAATTTCCCTACAAATTGGCCGAACGGGACCTACATGTTTTATGCCGACTCCGAACGGCATTTGCAAGGCAGATGAGTTTTCACTGAGAGCTTTTCATGGCAGAAATACACCCGGAGCGATTGCCAAACACTGCCGAGGGGCGACCCCTCTTAGAAAAATTATCTTCTAATTGAAAAACGTTATTTCTAAAATTTTGATGTGGCTTTGCCCGGGGTGTGAACCCAGGGCATACGATGTGGTAGTCGGAGCACGCTACCATCACACCACGGTGGCCGCGCATAATAATAAAAGCTAAAAATAATTAGGTAGTTCTTAGGTGCTAGTCACCACACTCATAATCAATCTATGGCGTTGATCAGACAATTAAATAAAAGCGTTGGGCGCGTGAAATTTCCAAAAATGTGAGGCGTAGCATAACCTGATTAAGCTTCAGTTGGTATTATATATAACTATCAATAGAAATTTGATGAGTCCAATGCTTTTATTTAATTGTCTGATCAACGCCCTAGATTGGTGAGCAGTGTGGTGACTAGTACCTCGGACCTACCCAATTATTTTCTAGCTTTTAGTATTATTATTACTTCATGTAAGTATTGTTTTCAATAAAACCGATTAACTTAAACAATTTTTTTTAATTATTTTATTTTAAATTTTTTAGTCTTTATTCAATAGCCTATTATTTCTTATTATATTTAGTTCATTTAGTGACTCATTATTACAAGGACTCTTTCCTGACAATTTGTTACAATGTAAGTCCTCAATACATACTCCTTCAAAAGACTTTACTCGACTCTGCGCCACGTATGCTTGTCCCTCCTCCAACTCCAAAATATTTTGATGTCACTTCTACCGGACTGTATGTAATATTTGTTCTAAATATGAGCCAAATCGGACATCATAGGTCGCTTTCTATTCATGTATGTATTATGTGTTCCAAATATGGACCAAATGGGACCACAAATACGATTTTTTGAATATCTCGATCCTTGTGGCACCTAGCGGCGATTTTTTTCACGGGTCGCTTTTATTCATGTACGTATTACGTGTTCCAAATATGAGCCAAATCGGACCACAAATACGATTTTTTTGAATATCTCAATCCTTGCGACACCCAGCGGAAAATTTTTCATATGTCGCTTTCTAATCTTGTATGTATTATGTGTTCCAAATATGAGCCAAATCGGACCACAAATAAGATTTCTTTGAATATAACGATCCTTGCGCCACCTAGCGGCGCTTTTTTCTTACTATTGCATCGTAATCGGGTTCTGAACTATATTCAAAGATTCAAGTTTGTAGCTTATCGGGAAGTTACTTAAATTTCAATTACAAAATTTGTGCCAGCCAACGAACCAACCAGCCAGCCTCTCAAGTCAAGCTAAATAAAACCGTTTAATAACCGATTGAAACACGGCTCTTTCCACTGGTGAATATGCTCGTTGTGGTACGAAATTAGTACCATTATTTCTACACTGGTCTTGGTTATGCATTTGTAAATTAGCGATGGTTTTCTCTAACTTTGCGATTCGTTGCATAAGCATCGTATGTTCATTTGTATTTTCCGGTATTAATGAAGGGTCGGGAGAGCTCCGTTCGTTCTGGCGGTAGTGCTGCCATCAACTGCTCACGTGTCCTTTTCCTGTAGATGAGACAAACTTTGCAGTTATTTATTATATTTTTTATCAAATTTTTCAGCTTCGCGATCCAATATCCTGATCGCAAAATTCGTAGCATTAGTTGACTTCCTCCGTGTATGGAAATCAAATGGGAAAATTTGACTTCAAGCTGCGAAAACGCGCAGTCGTATGGGAGAATAATTGGGTAACGTTCGTTGAAGGGTATGGTCGACAGCTCCAATCTTCGTCCCACGCGCATTATTCCGTCCGCATCAAGGAAGGGGTTGAGGGAGCGGATGGAAGTCTTTGAGCTCACGACATCAGTTGAAGCTAGCATCCCATACTCTTCTGCGTAGCATCGTTTCTGCGTTAAAATAATAAGCCGGGCTTTTACCATTTTAATTTCTTCTGGTGAGATATCTGAAGTGCCCTTGCGGGGGGTTAACTTATGCACAGGATGCGTGTTGCCGTAGAAATGGAAGATCCGTGCGATAAGGGTTCTAGAAAAGTTGGAAAATCGCTCCAGAATATCCGGGAGTTCTTGAGTGCTGCTGGTATGAGCTCGAACAGCTCGTTGTTCTAGGTCCGTTTCCATAAGCAAGGCATCTATTTTTTTGGACACTCCGATGGGGGCGCCTTCAGCCATCTTGGGCCTTGCCAGCAGAGCGTGCTGTTCGCCAACTCTTGCGGAGTTACGCCGCGACTGCCCAGGTCCGCTGGATTATCGCTATATTCCACATGATTCCATACCTCCACTCCGACGAGCTCATCAATTTTTGCGACCCGATTCGCCACGAAGGTTGTCCAGTAGCTGGTGGCTTCTTCATCCAAGAGATCACGATGGTCGAGTCCGTCCATTTGTAGATGCTCGGCTGCGTTACGTCGAATTGGGGGAGCAAAGCGTAGATAAGTTCGGCCTGAAGCAATGCTCCACATAAGTCCAACGCTGGTAAAAATACGTTTTTAACTGGGGCTACCTTGGTTTTACCTACAAGTAAACTTACATGGGGAGTCCTGTTTGTTGTGCGGCCGTATATTCTAACATAAAGGGCGGCTGCATATGCCTTTTCCGAGGCATCGCAAAACCCGTGGAACTCGATTTCATGCCACGGTGTGAAATGAATCCACCGTTGAATTTTAATTTCTGAAATGTGGGTATAATTTTTGAGGAAAGGAAACTCGCCGGTGAGGGTCTGGAGGGAGGCTATCATCCCAATCAATCTTCGTAAGCCATATGTCTTACATCAAGATTTTGGCTTCTACTACATGGATCCTAACCAGCCTGCGGGGTCAAATAATTTGGTAAATAAAACAGAACCTCACGTTTGGTGTAATTTGGTTTTGTAGGGATTTCCTGGACGCTAAAATGGAACATATCATATACCGCATTTCACCGTATGCCTAACATCCTGGCTTCGCTAAGGTCATCAATTTCCAGGAATTCCTGCTTTAGCAGGTGCTCCTTTTGTAACGCTGCCAAGGTCTCTTTCGAGTTTGACATCCATTTCCGAAGGGAGAATCCAGCTCCCTTGAGCGCTTCTATGAGCTCGTTACGAGCTCACAGTGCTATCTCGCGTTCAAGGGCACCTGCGAGAACGTCGTCGACTTACATATGTTGCTTCAATATCCTGGAAGCTAAAGGAAAGCGAACTCTGATATCGTCAGCTAACTGGAGGAGAGTCCTGATAGCTAAGTACGGGGCACAGTTTACTCCAAAAGTCACGGTGCGGAGTTCGTAGTCTACCAGCTCATCGTTGTGGGACTCCCGAAAAATTATCCTGTGAAAATGAGTGTCATCGGGGTGTAACAGGATCTGCCTATATATCTTCTCGATGTCTGCGTTGAACACATATTTAAAAAAGCGCCATTTTAATAATAGGGCAGTAAGGTCGGCTTGTAGAACTGGCCCAGGGTAGAGAACATTATTCAGACTAATTCCATTCGACGTGGGACTTGAAGCGTTGAGGACCACGCGCACCTTCGTGATGGTACTGTCCAGTTTGATGACTGCATGGTGAGGTAGGTAGTAGGGAATTGAGGAGTTCCTCCCTCCGCGGGCTTCACTGGAATCATATGCCCCAGCGTGATGTACTACCGCAGCACCCGAAGGTACTCGTCCTTTAACTCCGGTTTTCTACACATAGAGCTTTCGTTCCGGATGAACTGTTTCACTGCGCTGCTTCGCGAATGTCCAATATTGATGTCGTTGGGGAACTGACGTCGAAATGGTAATGCTACAATGTATCGTCCGTCATCATTCCTGATCGTTGTCCTTACATAGTGATTTTCGCAAAATTGTTCTTCGGGGGAAACAGACTTTTTGTTCGGAACTTGCTCTAATTCCCAAAACCGCGTTAACTGGGCGCTGGAAAATTCCGTATAGCGGGAGACGCAAGACTATGGACTCGTTTCGAGGGGGAGCGGGGCTGGGCCAGTCAGGATCCAGCCAAACACTGTTTCTTGAGCTAATAAGGATCCTAAGACATCCTTCTTTCCACACCCTTTTATTACCGCGGGGTACAAGTCAGCACCGATAATTATGCCGACCTGCTGACTTTTGTCAAAATTGACGTCGGCCAACTGCATCGGGGAGAGTTAACCAAGTAAAAGACGATAACTTAAGTTATATCTGACTTTTATTGACTTGGAAAATTATTAAATGAGTTTGAGTTAAATGAAATACGCAGAATCTCCCGACTATGAAGCCGCAACGACAACTCTCAAAATCCAAATGTCTTCTTTTTCTTACTCATCGTTTTGGGTTGCTAATTATGTTGCGTAAGGGATGCATTTCAAAGGTGCGTGTAGGGTTTACGCAGGTTTGCATTTTATAGCCTTTCATTCGGCCAATCCTGATTATTGGAGGCGCCCTCGTCTCCGTCGCTATCGTCATCAAATCCGTCGAAATTTGGCAATTCACACCACGGTTTCAATTTATCAGACGCAAAAACCGATGTGTAATGCCGCTGTTTACGCTTGGACCCTGGTAGATCTTCAGTTATATATCGGTCATTTCCAATAACTTTTGTGATGATAAATGGTCCCTTGTACAATGGTTCCAATTTACGAGAACCACCTGTACTAGCCGGTTCGTTTTGAGCTACAACTAAGTCGCCAATACTATACTGAATTGGTTTACGGTGTTTCTTGTCGAATACCTGTTTTGCTTTCTTTCGTTGCTGATTAATTCGCTTGGCTGCTTCTTGTTGAATTTCTTTAGTACTAGCTTCGTCGAATACCTCATCTCTATGTAATGCCAAAATTAATTTATTTTTCAGGATGTCTCGGGGCTTGAAACTAAGGAGTAGTTCCTGCGGTGTACGTTGCGTTGCCTTATTCTTCGATATGTTAAGGCCCATTGTATACCCCGAAGCTGATCGGCCCAATTTCTATCATTGCTACTCGATGGCAGTAAACTACTCAAAATCGTCCTATTAGTGCGCTCGGCATGCCCATTTGCACGCGGTGTTCGTACTGCATTAAGGATGTGCTTAATATCATTTTCGGTACAATACTGATTCAAATCATTGGAGGTTAACGCAGTTCCGCGGTCAGTAACTACACGCGTCGGGACCCCAAAATAACTGCTTACCTCATTTAAAAGTACTAAAACGTATCGTGTCGCGGTGCTCTTAACCGCCCGTGCTACTTTGAATTTTGTAAAAGCGTCTACTAACACTAAAATATGTTCATTCTGTTTCTTGCTACGAGGGAAAGGCCCTAGGTGATCAAGATGTACTGTCTTTAACGGTACTGGCTCTATATCGTCGTAATGATATTCTCCTTCAATCTTAACACCTCGCTGTTTGTAATACGTGCATTCAACGCACGATTTCACATACGACTTTACAAAATTGCGCATACGAGGAAACCAGAATAACTTTTCAGCTTCCTCTATTGTTTTTTCTGTGCTGAGATGCTTTGTTTTTTCATGTATATATTCGATTATGTTATATCGCATAGCCTTTGGTACAACCCATAGCTTCTTATCTTTAACCTTGCGGTATAAGCGCCCGTTTTCTATCTTGTACTCTTTTTCTAAGATTTTGTCACCTTGCAATAATTTCGCAATAATTTCACGAATATTAGAATCTTGATGTTGCATGCAATATACCCAATCGCCTATTTCTATATCTGCCTTTGCAATCTTCAACGATGCAGTATCAAAATCTACACTTTCTTCGTATGGCATTCGGCTCAAAAAGTCAACGTGCTCCATGCGTCGTCCTGGTCGATGTTCTAATTTTATCGCAAAATCCTGGATTCGCAGAAACCATCTTGCAATTATGGGTATTAACTCTCGCTTATGCATTGCTGACGTTACCGCATTGCAATCTGTCACAACCACAACTTCTTTACCCTGTATATAATATCGAAACCTTTCTAAGCTACTTACGACAGCTAGCGTTTCCAGCTCATAGCTATGGAATTTTCGTTCGCTCTCGGTTGTTGATCTACTATAATAAGCAACTGGCTTCCATTCGTTTCCCTCGCGCTGTAATAGTACACCTGCTATGCCTACCGAACTAGCGTCTGTGTGAACTTGGTGATCTGCTTCAACTCTATAACCTGCCATCACCGGTTTGGTTGTCAATGCTCGTTTCAATGCGAGAAAAACTTCATCCTCAACTCAATCGATTGTTTGAAGAATTCGCATTTATTTAAATTTAGTGTAAGATTAAGTTTGCGTAAAGTCGAAAAAATACGCGTCAGCTTTTCGATCATTTCTTTAATTTCGGTACTTCCAACTAAAATGTCGTCCATGTAATGTATCATATCTCCAGATTTTGTATTATCTTTAATAATTTGCATTAGGCGTTGAAATACCGCCGGCGCATTCCGCAGCCCAAACGGCATTCTCTTAAGCTGGAATAAGCCATCAGTTGTTCCAAACGCAGTATATTTACGACACTCTACTTCAATTGGCACTTGATAATAGCCACTATTTAGATCCTATACAGAGAAATATTTAAATTTCATAGCTTCGCTCAGTCTTTCTTCAATGTTGGGGGTTGGATAAATTTCTTTTGCTGTGTACTGATTTAATCGTCGATAATCTACGCAAAATCGTTCGCCCCCTGTTTTCTTTTTGACCAATATAATTGGACTTGCGTACTCTGATTCAGATTTCTCGATTATATCGCATTCCAAAAGTTCGTCAATCATATCTTTTACTAGTTGCTTTTTAGGTTCTGGTACTCTGTACGGTTTCTGTGCTACTGGTACGTTAGCAGTCAGTTCGATTTTCATGTGCATTGCATTAGTTACTCGTATGCCCTTCAAACTTTCAGCGAAAACGTCATTATAATTTTTGAGTACTTCTTGTAACTCGCTTTTAACTCTCTCATCTTCAATACTACATGTAACCTCACGTACATTTACCTCTGCATGTTTTTTTTCTACTCTCGTCACATGCGATGTGAACGTTAACTTGTCGCTTTTTATTTCTACTTTGACGTCTTGATTTTTAAATACGTCCTGCCCCAAAAGAATATCGGTTGTCAGCATATCGTCGTCTACAATCAATAAGTCTATTTTGATAATGACATTATCAATATCTACGTTGGATTCGAACTTCTCAGTCAAAATTCTTTTACCGCCACATATACCTTTAATTTCCATTGCGCATTGATGTCGTTTACCATTCATATTGTCCCCTATTGAGTGTCTTATAAGGCTACACTCACTACCAGTATCTACGAATGCTAATAATGACTTACCATTAACAGTGATTATCTTTTCACAAACGTTCTGGAGTTGCAGATATTGAGCACACTTAACATTAGCTTTTTGCTCAGATTTAACAATTTCATTATTATTATTGCTCGCCCGGCGCTGTTGTCTTGGCTTTGGACAATTACGAGCTATATGACCAGTGTCATTACAATTATAGCACGTCACAATTTTCTTTTCATTCACATTTTGATTCGCGCCTTTTGCGCTGTTCATATTTGATTTATTTACATATTCGCTTTTTACACACTTCGATACCGTCAAATTTTGCAAATAATTTTCGATTGTCTCGCGCATCTCTTTTATAGAGTCAAACCGTATAGCAGCGATTGCTAATTGTAATTCCCGGTGCTTTAGTCCGTCACGAATATATTTTATTTTTGCTTTTTCGCTAACATACGAAAACAATAATCTAAAATGTTCTCATTTTGTTTACGCGTCATATTTGCCATCTTTTGATGTACTTGAGCTTCATTTAACTCTACACCCAAACTCATTTATCAAACCAGATGCTAATGCACTCCAGTTATAATAAAAGGATGGAGCTGCATCTAACCACATTCGCGCTACGCCTTTCAATTTGCTATACACGGCTAGTATTAAGCACTTTTCGTCCCATTCATACGCGTTTATGGCACTAGGGGGACTCATGTAACCGTATAAATGCCTTATAAAGTGTGTAAACGTATAAATTTATCTAGTTTACGCACGAGCTGTCAAATTTTGTATGAAAAATCATTTACACAATTTGTATAAATTTACGCGCACATTTCATTGTGTAAACGCGGTAAACTCAAAGGAATGCAACCTTGCAGACATTACAGACGGCATTTTCATCAAAAATCTCCAACATCAGCAAGTAAAGGCGTTTTAGTTTTGATTTTTCACTTAGTCTTGGCTTTTTTTAATTTGTATAACAATCAAAAAATGTTGTTCGGCAATAATACAGCTGATAAACAATCAAGTTTATCAAGAGTATTACTAGGTGCGTTCATATAACAGCGTGTGTAAATGGATATAATTTTATACCTTATAAGTTTATATGCTATCATGAGTCCCCCTACTGTTAACGCGATCTATAAATTGTTCGACGGTTAACGAATTTTCGTCTGTTGGATTAAACTCAGGTATTGTTTCCGCAATAACCTTCATACTAGCATTTCGTCCCACTGTGCTTTGAGGTGAAATATTGACACGCTCACTTGTTACATTGTTTCCACTCGATTGCGTTTGACCCGACAAATTATTCAACATAGCCGTCATGTTTTCTAACATTCCTCGCAATTCATTTACTTGAGTTTGCAAATTACATACGGATTCCCTCATTTCAATCTCATCACTATTCAAATGCTCACTCAAACGAAGCACTAATTCTGATTTTGTTCCCGTAGTTGGCAAGTCATGCCCACGTAGCTGTTCTTTCAGCTGATCAACTTTCAACTCGGCAATTTTCATCTTGCACTTTTTTCGGTTACAAAGTCAAATTAGAAAACTCACTCACGTTCTTTTGATGAAGTTTCTCAATTTGCGTATTCTTTTTACGTTTCGTTTTCATGCATTACACTACAATGAATGCTGTGTCTTTTCACCTTAATTTGCTTTGCTATTCTACACAATGGTTGCTAATATTCAAAATTCTCTCTTTGTTTTGTTGCTTTCGACCGATCGTCCATTCGTACGCCCGATTTAAAAAATAAAAAATAAATGTAAGGCGCGATAACCTCCGAAGAGATCTAAGGCCGAGCTTCTCTTCCAATTTGCGTCGTGCTCCTCTTGATTTTTCCCTACAAATTGGCCGGACGGGACCTACATGTTTTATGCCGACACCGAACGGCATCTGCAAGGCAGATGAGTTTTCACTGAGAGCTTTTCATGGCAGAAATACAATCGGAGCGCTTGCCAGACACTGCCGAGGGGCGACCCCGCTTAGAAAAATTTTCTTCTAATTGAAAAATCTTATTTCTAAAATTTTGATGTTGCTTTGCCCGGGAGTTGAACCCAGGGCATACGGTGTGATAGGCGGAGCACGCTACCATCACACCACGGTGGCCGCCAACGCCCGATTTACCACGACATAAACTAATGCATTCAAATATTAACCGAAGCTTTGTATATATGTTTCGTTTACTTTTGCTCATATACATATATTATTTGCTTTTGCTTATACACAAGCGGCCATTCGTACACTTGCTTCTTTACAATAACAACAATACATTCAAATTCAACCGACGTTTAACTTGTCCTGTCTTGCAATTTCAAATGCTCGTCCATTCGTACGCGCACCCGATTACAACAACAACACGTAGTTCTATATAAGGTACAGATTTCTTGTGCATTTCTATGCGCTATTCTATTGCGCAATACAATTACTGTAGAGGCTGTGGATTTTCTCACTCATGTACTTCTACAAGTTTTCACGCTTCCCGAAATTTCGATGCACTACTTAACTTGCAGGTTTTTTTTATGCTTTTGCACAACACCTTTTATTCGAAAATAATTGTCACTGTCCATTAAATTTGTTTTTCTTCGCACATTCACATGAGTTCCGTCTCACTTCTGAACTAAAAGACGATAACTTAAGTTATATCTGACTTTTATTAATATAAATGAAAAATGAATTGGAAAATTATTAAATGAGTTCGAGTTAAATGAGATACGCTGAATCTCCCGACTACGAAGCCGCAACGACAACTCTCAAAATCCAACTGTCTTCTTTTTCTTGCTCATCCATTTGGGTTGCTAATTATGTTGCGTAAGGGATGCATTTCAAAGGTGCGTGTAGGGTTTACGCATGTTTGCATTTTATAGCCTTTCACAAGATAGGCTTGGTCGACAGAAAACTGGGGAAGACTACCTGTCAGTTGGGGGAGAATGAGGCCTCTTGACTCGATTTTGGGCTGGGGGTCGACAGGTGATCCTAAAATGGACAGTGCTACTTTACGCACGTTTGCAGCGGACGTGGCATTGATGCCGCTTAACTTGGTGTTTGTAGCGCGAGGCCTTAAAAGAGGGCGAAGATACTTCCGTGAGGAGTAGGCAATGGCGAAAAAGTAAATAAATCTATGGTCGCAAGAGGAACATCCGCTTTATTATTGTTATCCGAAGTGGTAGCGCGCCAACTAAGAGCTGTTTTTAACGCACTAATTTCAGCAGCTAGTGAACCAATATTAATATCGTTGTTGTTAACACTCTTAGCTTTGCCTTCATTAGAGTGGGATTTATCTTTCGCGACATTCTTGTTACGACTCTTCACTTTTGCCTTACCCGTTAAAGGTGTGTTTCTCGAAATTTAGTTCCTCAGATTATCCAACTGCATAGACAGATCTTTAAATTTAACTTCAAACGCCGTCGTGATGGCTTCAAGTCCCAGTTTTTGCGAGGTAAGGATATAAAGAATAGAATGCTCTAGATAATCTGTCAGGCGCACTATCTGGCAGCACGGGGAAATATATGGATTTAGCAAATACACAATCCACGTTCAGTGTGGCAGTACACCCTGTTGTTATTGTGGATTTTAAATAAAGAAAATTTCCGGCAGCAAAAAAAAAAACAAAAAAGGTATAAAAACGCAGCTCACAGCTAGAGAACAAATTTTATTTACACAAGAATCAACTCACTTGATCTGATCATGTTTTTATGTGTCCCAGTTGTATTGCGCTATGTTTAATGTTGTTAGCTTGAAAACAATAATATAGCGTCCCACAAAACTGAACAAATTTGAGAAAATAGCAGATTAATCAGAAACTTTTCTTTACACGCACCAAGGTTGCCAGGTATTTGAAGACCTTTGTGCAGAGGCGAGTAATATTACCTTGTGTATCAAGAATACGGCAGTGATCGCTGGTGGGATGTGAGCTGGATGGCTGCTGAAATCAAAGAGGTCGGATGTATCGCCGGCGACAACCGTTGACGCGAAAAATCCTCCATTTTTGGAAGGAAAAGGCACCCATACATAGCGCTGACATGCATATGCATGAGTGCTGACAAAACACACATATACGTGCATGCGCATGCATGGGGCGGTGATGGTATGGGTGGGTGGAAATTAAATAAATCTAATTGCATTAGGGGGACGCAATTAAATGCGGAAAAGTTAGGCATCCTGCATAACCAAACATCGACAGGGCTCTTTATCGCTACAAGGAGAATAAAGGACGCTTAGTACTCTTTTTATTTAAAATTGAAACAAATAGTTTTTCTTTTTCACAAATCTTTCATCTTATATTCCATGCAAACATCATACATCACAAGTTGGCTTGTCGTTTGGTGAGAGACTTAGTAATAATTGGGGTCGAACACCTCTGCGGTTGAACATAAGGATGGATACTCAGGGTTCTTGCCAGTTTTACAGACTGAGCCAGGTTTACGACTTGAACGGAATATTGGCTTACCGCAGAACAAACGACGGGCATAATTGCATGTGAAGAGCACAGTCACAGTATACCTATCTTCGAAGAGAACAGCAGCGCAGCCGACACGGTTATTACGATCCATTACTATTTTGGCAAAACGTTCAATTGATTGCCTATAGGAAAAAAGTAAAAATCAAATTTTAATTTAACACAAATTATTCTTAAGGAGTTTTTCCGCTGACATAGTGGAGACTAAAAACTAGAGCTTTTTCAACTCTTGGCGCGTTTGTTTATCACACCTTCATAAGGGTGTCTGATCTCGCCTCCATTTAACGCGTCTTGATTCTTTTTCACATTGTCAGCGGGGAGCCTGATTTGTTTATATATAAAGTTTGTATCTTCCTTAAACGCGTCTCGATACTTTTTCACATTTTCGTCATGAAGTCTCATCTATTTGTGCGTAGAGCATATAATCAGGGCAGCTGTTTTATTTGTACATAAAATTATTATTGTTTTTTCAACCTGTTTTGACGTTTTTCAGACTTTCACCAGCGAGTTTCATTTATATGCACATGCATTTGCACACTTTTATCAGGGAGTCTGATTTTTTTTAAGATAAAATGTATTCTTCTTGAAACACGTATCGATGTGTTTTCAAATAAGCTTGAGCAAAATTCGTTTATTTCTACATAACCCGCATTTCGGTGATTTTTCAATTCTTCATCAGGAAGTCTGAATTTTTTGTACGTAACTCCTTGTAGCAGATGTGAAATACTTGTTTAAAAATATAGGACTTATTGATTTAAGTCTTAAATGACTCGTAGGAAAACCCCTTAAGAACGATTAAAATTATTCACTGGCTTCAAACTGGCAATAAAAAGTAAGCACGTTTTTATAGAAAAAATTCAGATTTGCATATTTTACTTACACTCCTGGTTGATGATACGAATTGATTGCAGCTTGTTTACAATGTTTATGTTGGCCATACCACGACTTACGTATATGATGCTTAATATCATTATAAATTATAGAGCAATCTCTTATCGATGTATAGAACAACCAACCAATATTTTGACCGAGCGCATTGTAACGTGCTGTCTTAAAACATTTTTCCTCTTCATTAAGTGTTTTACATTGCTTTACATTAAGTTCGGCGAAATATGCCAATTCATCATCCCATTCCAAGGTAGCCATAGCTGCTGCGGGTCTGAAATCTTCTGAGCCCCCCGCAATCTCATTGCGATAATAATTATGCTCGTGTAAGAAAAGTTTTTTCAATTCTTCGGTCATTGTTAGTATTTCAGCATTTGGTGGGCAACGCTTATCGAATGCCTTTGTTGTTTCGAATATAAACAATTTTTTTAGTATTTTTATGTTTCTTAAATACATAAAAAACTTACGCCATTATGATTGCATGCCAAAACATACTTATGAATGTGTCCACTGCACGTATAGTCATCGCTGCAATAGTCTACATCAGTAAGGTCCCCGTTCACAATCGCTGAAAAAATGCACAGCAAAGCGGGAATTAAGATGTGTTTTAAATTCATTTTTCACCAATTCTATTTAACGTTGCACTTGAATGATGAGCTAAATACGAATATGACAAACAATTTGCTTATGATACAATTTAGACTCATTTATATAGCTCATGCCTTCGGTACCGCACGTAAGTTAAAGTAAAAAAGACCCCTGCAACTGTACAAACAACAATTTATTTTACGTTTACTTTTAATTAGTACTTAACTCGTCTTCAACAATTAGAAAAATTAGGCTGATTTTTGTGATATTTCTTATTTGCAGTGATGCGAACCGGTTTTGAACCAGTTCGGATATCCACTGTTGTCTGTCAGTAGTGAAATTGATGAATAAACTTCGAACTAGAAGATCTATCTACTATCCCCTCCACTGTGGAGCGGTGAATACCTTATTATAGATGTTAGAAAGGAGGGAAACATCTCCATACTCCAAGCAAGTTTCTACAGACCGCACATATCCTCATAGAGGCTGATCCTGTTCAAGCAGCCTCAAAGTGAATCCTTAGAAGACGAAAATGATTATATTCACCAGATGGTAAAAAATACTACAGTTCAAATTACCGCAATTATACGGGGCTCGAAATTTCATCAGAGGCGGTTATCAAAATTTTGCACATAAAAAACTTACACAATAAACTGAGCTAAACAAGCATGTCGAGAGCAGATCCGGGAAGGTCATAACTATCCGCAGTGCCTCCAATGCAGCCGTGGGTTGATTGTACACCACTGTGCAGTGATCAGCCGCAGTGCGTATATCTGGGATACTACCCTTCCATACCTTCCACCTTTCCCCAATGGACCTGTATATTAAGCTCCAGGCGAGTTCTAATGCGATTAGACTAAATACAGTACTGTCTGGGGGCGAAATAAGATTAGGTCATACTACAATTATGGGAACCATCCCGGAAATCTTTGTTCAACTAGACTATATTACTACGAGCCTACCTTAAGACCAAAATTTCCCTATCAGAGTCCCAGAGCAAAACGGCAGCCACTATAAGCTAACCCAACCTAAAGACGAGATGAGAGAAATACACAAGCTAGTCAAATATATATGACCCCGGAATCATGAACAACTGAATTGATAAGGCGTAACCTTGTTACGAGAAAAAATCAATGCTTGGCGTGCTTTATCTTCGAAGAGATTCAGACTGAGATTCTTTCACAATTTGCATCGTCCTCCTTTAAATTTTCCCTACGAATTGGTGGAACATGTTTTATGCCGATCCCAAACGATAGCTGTAAACCAGACGAATTTTCACTGAAAAGCTTTTTAATGGCAGAAATACACCAACGGACAATACTTTTCTAATTGAACACAGAACCTTTGGTATTGACGAAGCAATAAATTCAAAAGTTTTTTGGAAGGAAACTTAGTGCTGCTATAAAACCAACCACGAAAGAAACGTTTGTCTTCGAAATTGGGACCTTATTATTTACCTTATTAATTTTTTATTTTTTTTTTTATTTTTTATTTAAATAATTTATACTTCCTGCTAGAAGTAGGCTCAGGATATTTCTTTGCCTGAGTTTCATATCCTTCCAGCACACAGATTTCCTGAGTTGTAAAAACGGATGCAAACTTTAAATGGGATGCCAGAACACAGCAGTATAGGGTAAACCGGAAAAAGCTGGCCCATTTTTTCTTTCGATTTACCCTATGGTACGCCGTTGTGCATGGGGAATAGAGTTTATGCCCAGATATAAGATTTATTCAAGACATCTCAACCGCTGAACCCAATCTTGTTGATTCGCCGGTGTGGCTCACAGCTTTTTTTTTTTTTTTTTTTTTTGTCTTGATAACGAGCGAGTTTCCGTAAACTTTTTTCACTTCCTGCCTTATATTGATACAGATTTATCACTCTCCGCACATATGCTTTTAATTAAATTTGATTTTTTCAAGGCTATCAAACTTTGTAGACATCAGACATTTCATACATTTTTGGAAACGGTTGAGAATAAAGCTTAACACTCTGCAGCAGCCATCTCATTTTATTGATAGCGTTGATAAAGCTTATAAGCACTGTTTAAAAACATTTAAGCTCTCAGTCTTCTCAGTATTTTTTTTTATTTGTCAGGCTGAGCGTGTAAAAAAAGGAGTTGTTTTTATCGAAACGGTTGTTTTACATCAACTCAAATGAATCAGGACTGATACACCGCTGCGTATGAGCAACTTTTTCCATTTAATAGAGAAAGCTGCGCTATTTTTGGACATGTGGCATCATTTCAAACAACTATTATGAATAAAACAATTTTGTAGCTGATTTTCATTGCGTTAAAAATAGGCCCAACGCTCACAATGTTTCTGCGACAGATGTCACAGCGACGTAAAAAAACTTGACAAGAAACAGAATAGAAATAGGAAATATGAGTACAAACGAATCACCGCTGTGTAGGCAGACGGGCTAGAACAGCGGCGCCAAGGCGGTTTCCGACGAAGGATTTTGGCAGCTTCCGAAATGAAGCTATACAACGAGCTATTGCAGCTCTCTCAAAATTTTCTTTAAATTTTGAATCTGCATCAAAATTTTAGTTCCCGACATGCAAAATAATTTCTTTCCCTGGTGTTTCCTAACATCCGAAGTAACATTTATCTCCCTTTTGCACTTTCTATATATCATTAAGGGAGTTCAGGGTATTGTGAAAATGGTCTAGCATCATTACATTTGCAAACTAGTGTAGTAAATTTTTAAACTACACAAACAAAATATACGGCCAGGCATTTGATACGTCATTGCAAATACGCTACTTAAAACTCCGTAATTTATATTTACTAAACTGCAAAGAAATGATAGCATTTCAATATTGCACAGACACTATAGACAGAGCCGTCAATATTTGACTTAAAAAAATAAAATTTTATGAAAACAAACAAATACTAAAAAATGGTAGATTGTTTTCTGAATACTCTAAAAATCGACGCAAACAAAAAGCAAAACGTCCATTTCACCAGAAAACAAGCTTAAGATAAACTAATAAGCGCTCTTACGAAAGCTGCTCGTTTATTTCGGTCAACGGGTGGAATTTCAAATATTTTCATCATTGTAGCACATACATGCAACTGTGCTGCTCTTTATTATCCTCTTCCGGAAAAGAGGACAAAAACGCGACATGCGAAAAAAGATAGTGAAGTTAATGCCCGTGAGACCATATCATAAAGACCTTTAAAGTTTTTTTCTACTTTCATGGTTCATATTATTCACGCCGGAGAGATTTTTATGTCCCGAGCGAGCGTGCTGCCACCAACGTTACCAAATGGTAGCAACAATGCGCTGGTGGTCACGTCACAACGCAGCGTTTGTGGTTTATGTTGTACTTGCAAAAATACTTCCCGAAGGCAGTCCTTTCCGTATATGAGCTCGGGAAGGTCTGGTACTAGCACTCTCTGTTACTAGCCCGACTTTCTCAGAAAGAATTGTCGAAGTCCCTTAACCCGCTGAGGGTATCACTCAGCTGTCTACTTATTATTTTCTATTAGTGCTTTGCCCCTAAATAAGGTTGGACCGACGCGACATGAGTGTTTGGGACGTTGCTTCCACTTTGGAATTAAAATAATGTTGAGCACCCAATTATAGCTCCAGCTTCTACGGGCGGTCCACATAACTACTTGCCTTGCTTTTCGATGGAGCATCACCGGGCACAGTACCATTCTATTTTTTCTAGAGTGACATCAACCCTTCTGTCTAGATTAATATATTGCTGCTTAATTACTGTAGGATGAAAGCACATTATAAAATGCACAAGATCCTGAACTCCCTTATACTGAGTTGAGCAGAGCTCACAATGTATGATAACGGTTGGTTGTACAGGTATAAAGGAATCGAGATAGATATAGACTTCCATATATCAAAATCATCAGGATGGAAAAAAAATTTCACTGAGACATGTCCGTCCGTCCGTCCGTCTGTCCGTTAACACGATAACTTGAGTAAATTTTGAGGTATCTTGATGAAATTTGGTATGTAGGTTCCTGGGCACTCATCTCAGATCACTATTTAAAATGAACGATATCGTACTATAACCGCGCCCACTTTTTCTATATCGAAAATTTCGAAAAACCAAAAAAGTGCGATAATTCATTACCAAAGACGGACAAGGCGATGAAACTTGGTACGTTAGTTGAACTTATGACGCAGAATAGAAAACTAGTAAAATTTTGGACAACGGGCGTGGCACCGCCCACTTTTAAAAGAAGGTAATTTAAAAGTTTTGCAAGCTGTAATTTGGCAGTCGTTGAAGATATCATGATGAAATTTGGCAGGAACGTTACTCCTATTACTATATGTATGCTTAATAAAAATTAGTAAAATCGGAGAACGATCACGGCGACTTAAAAAAATTTTTTTTTTTTTTTAAGTAAAATTTTAACAAAAAATTTAATATCTTTACAGAATATAAGTAAATTATGTCAACATTCGACTCCAGTAATGATATGGTGCAACAAAATACAAAAGATAAAAGAAAATTTCAAAATGGGCCCTTTTTCATTTAATTCGTCTACAATACTTTTAATGCCATAAGTCGAACAAAAATATACCAATCTTTGTGAAATTTGGTAGGGACATAGACTCTATGACGATAACTGTTTTCTGTGAAAATGGACCAAATCGGTTGAAGCCACGCCCAGTCGACCGTCTGTCCTTCCGCTCGGCCGTTAACTCGATAAGTTGCGCAAACAACGATATATCTTAACTAAACTTAGTTCACATACTTATCTGAAGTCACTTTATCTTGGTATAAAATATTGCCGAAATCCGACTACGACCACGCCCACTTTTCCGGAATCGAAAATTACGAAAAATAAAAAAATACCATAATTCTGTACCAAATATGAAAAAAGATGAGAAGATGAAACAAGGTAATTGGATTGGTTTATTGACGCAAAATATAACTTTAGAAAAAACTTTGTAAAATTGGTGTAACACCTACCACTAATATCTTTAATTTGACACCCATATCGTACAAACACATTCTAGAGTCACCCCTTTATGGCGATATCTCGAAAACGCGTCCACCTATAGAACTAAGGCCCACTACGTTTTAAATAATCATTAACACCTTTCATTTGATATACATGTCATACAGACACCTAGGTTCATTTTTCTAAATGGTGATTGTCCCTTATTTTGTCTCCAAAGCTCGCAGCTCAGTATATAATGTTCGGTTACACCCGAACTTAGCTTCCCTTACTTGTTTTGTTTAATTTTACAAACAACTCACCATACTAGGGTCGCGATATATAGCCCAAAACGTGGACCCGGGTACCCCTAGAATGTGTTTATACAATCTGGATATCAAATGAAAACTGTCGATGAGTGCTATAGTACAGGATAATTTTCATACAACTGGGAGGCTAGGTTCTCGAGATATAGCCCAAAACGTGGACCCGGGTACCCCTATCATGTGTTTATACAATGGATCTCAAATGAAAGCTGTTGATGGGTGCTATAGTACAGGATAATTTTCATACAAATGGGAGGCTAGGGTCTCAAGATATAGCCCAAAACGTGGACTCGGGTACCCCTATCATGTGTTTATACAATGGATATCAAATGAAAGCTGTTGATGGGTGCTATAGTACAGGATAATTTTCATACAAATGGGAGGCTAGGGTCTCAAGATATAGCCCAAAACGTGGACTCGGGTACCCCTATCATGTGTTTATACAATGGATCTCAAATGAAAACTGTTGATGAATGCTATAGTACAGGATAATTTTCATACAAATGGGAGGCTAGGGTCTCGAGATATAGCCCAAAACGTGGACCCGGGTACCCCTAGAATGTGTTTATACAATCTGGATATCAAATGAAAACTGTCGATGAGTGCTATAGTACAGGATAATTTTCATACAACTGGGAGGCTAGGTTCTCGAGATATAGCCCAAAACGTGGACCCGGGTACCCCTAGAATGTGTTTGTACAAAATGGAAATCAAATGAAAGCTGTTGATGAGTGCTATAGTACTGGATTATTTTCATACTCCTGGGTGACTAGGGTCTGGAGATATACGCCAAACGTGGGCCCGTAAATGCCTGGACAATGTTTTTACATTGCGGGTATTAAATTGAAGCTGTTGATGAGTGCTTTAGTACAGGGTAGTTTTCATACCTTTTGGTGACTAGGGTCTCGAGATATAGGCCAAAACGTGGATAAGGTAACACTAGGATGTGTTTTTGCATTATGGGTATCAAATTGAAGCTGTTGATGTGTGCTGTAGTACAGAGTAAGTTTTACACCGCTGAGTGACTAGGGTCTCGAGATATAGGCCAAAACATGGACCCGGATACCCCTAGAATATGTGTGTATTATGGATATCAAATTAAAGCTGTTGCTGAGAGCTCCAAAGTTCATTGTGATATTCGATTTAGTCGCATCTACCTGGCAAAACTGAAATATGCATGCGAAGCCGAAATAAAGACAGGAATTAATAATACCCACATACCTATTTACATACGTCCTATTCGATTTGCCTGAAATTTCTTATATAAATTTGCCTATATTAGTATTTACGATGCTTTTTTCCGGGAAGTATACCAGAGACGGAGAGTTTCTTTGTCTTTTCCCCAAGTACTGCCAGAAAAAGATTTGAAGATTTTATTACGGCTCCGAATTTTCGGTACAATTGCGGCTGCATGCTCACCAAAATGTAGACCTTGATCAAACGTCGCACACAAGATTTTGGAATGTAAGACAGTCGATAGCGTAGTTCCATTGACGTGGATGTTCAAAATGGTCGACATTTGCGACGTCCATATCGTAAATAAGGTCTCTGATGATTTAGTAGGCGATAATGTGAGGTTTCGCGAGGCGAAAAAACTGGAAAGATCAGGGAGTTAGCCGTTCTCGCATTTTTTCGAACCTAACAGCTTTTTATCACCGAATCCGGTGGATATTTTGTCGTTGTGCTTAGTTGGGTTCAATAGGGACCTTACGGTAGATCATAGCTTACCCATACCAGTAGAGAGGTTAGAATGCTGTAGGTGCTCCTCTCATTTCACCCGCTTGTGGTAAATCGCATGCTGTCTGATGCGTTGTTTAATGTCTGTTATTTCTCTCACTTGAATTGTGGCATCCGCTGGAAAGCGTGGCCTGATTTCCGCGATTCTTCCGGCGTGAATAAAACGATTCGACGCAAATTCGATTTCCTTGCAGAATGCACGCTCCCCTTGATGGGTATCAGTAGGGATTGGGAGGGCAGCGAAGCGGTTGTCTGTGAACGTTTTGTAATCTTCCCATTTTACCTTTTTGAAGGTGACGAAAGCGTATAATTTAATATGTAATGATAATATATATGTATGAAATAAGTATAATTTCGTTCTTTTGTGAAAATTAGTATCTGCTCGCAACGCAAAAGCATTACACTTTTTTTAGATAAACAAATTTACACATTTGGCGAAAATAAACATCAGCTGACTTTTTTTTACAAATACGCCATTTTGCATTTTTGTTTTTGGCGCTGTTAAAAGCGGAGTCATTGGTGCCGTTTGTGATATCGCTGTAGTCGTATCCCTAACGTAATCAGCTGTTTATCGTTACGGCGGAAAACCAAAAACCAATTGGTTGGCTACGATATGGTTGCGACCTTAGCGGCATCAATAATCGATTGCATTCATTCCCATAAGGTTGGTCGAATCAGCTGTTATAAGGTTACCGATAACGCACCAATGTCTGCAGCTTAAGGCCGCGGTACAATGACATATTTCATCATAGATGCGTTTAACACAAGCTTATACATTCCCATAATATCCCCACAATCAAAAAAGATATTGTATTTGTAAATATGAAGGAACTTCAGACTTGGTAATTTAAGTTTATTACGCCTAGCCCATTCACATACGAAGCACTGTTATAAACATTCTCCCTATACAACAAAAGTACTTCCTAACATATTTTGTGTCGTAATCGATTGCTATATTGCAGTTTTTAATTGCGAAAAATGTTAGAAAATATACCATCCAGTGGGAAAAATAATTTCATTTGCAAAGTGTACCAACACCCTTAGCCAAAACAAATGTCCAATTCTTCTTCTTATGATTTGGTTGGAACAAAATTTGGGAGATGGCTACTTTTCAATATCAGATGGCGCCAGTGCCACTCATTCTACCGTCAATCTACTCATAATTCATAAGCATGTGTTAAACTCATCTAATGAAAAACTGCTTATGTGTCGGAGCTATTACTGTAACGCATAAGCTTGTGTTAAACGCATCTATATGAAAAATGTCATGTGTCACGGCCTTTACTTTCCATCGTAAGTCGTTAGCCAGGCAGCAACGAATAAACACTGCGCACAGCTGTCACACAAACGTTAAGATTCCCTGTGGGAAAAATGACGATGGGGAAACGCAACTGATAAGACATACTTTTTATATGTAGCTTATCTTCCAAACATGTTTAGGCTCGGGTTTTTACCTTTTTGGGTATGTTATATTTAATAACTTTCCCATACAATATGATTTCTTTTAAATTATTTTAAAAAAAGTTGTAACAATTTCATTCTGAACTCCCTTTTTTGCTGATCCAAAAAAACGGTTTTACTTCTGCACTGCAAAAAAATTACTGTAGAACGTTTAATATAACTTAGTGAAATAGTAAAAAAATTATATTAATATTGTAACGAATTTACTGCAATTCCGCTTATTTCAAATTTTCTACTAAGGTTCGAATCACTAAACTGTTGTATAAATAACACCACTATTCAGTAATACAAAATAGTCTTTATTAGACTACTTTCACGATAACATTTCTATTGCTATAGCGTGCTTAATCAAAACTGATTCTCGCGCCTCTACTGTTGGTGCTTTTATACTCTGTGACTTCCTCGTTGCATCTTCTAGGCGCTTCCAGAATTTACTTAGTTACTGCCATATAATTATAACTACAGATGCAGGTGTATATCTCTCATATGCGCGTGTATATGTGAGCGACACTTCCACAATTAAAATTGCATACTTTTGGGAGCATCTCAGATAAGATATCTGCATGTGTTTGTGCGTTGCTTCTCCGCTGCATGTACGTACATATGTTTAGACATAATGATTGATTCGTTTATATAGATACATAATGATTGATTTATGGATGTGCATACAAGTCACTCTTAGCATCGGCTTAGAGATGACGGTACCCCTTAGTGTTGCTAATATTCGTAGCAATATATATTTCTCTTTTTTCAACTCAGCCACATATTTTATAAACATTTGTATATCCATGGCTGCAGCAAATGTATTTTGTTTCGAATATAAGATTTTTTAAGCAAGTGATTGCCACATTTTGCGATATTTGCCTTATTCAGCCGCTTTGCCAAACCAAATTTCATGAGCATTTGCATGTAAAAACATCGGTTACCCTTCTTAGGGAATAAAACTTAATTAATTGGGGACTTGGCAATATTTCAAACTGTTTTTGATTTAAAAATTAAATTTTCCAAAATTTTTGGTATAACTATTTTTAATAAATGCACCATCTGCATGTTGTGATTTAAACTTGAATTTTCTGATGGGATGCTCATGCTCTCGCCCTCGCTTATACAGTTACATTTTAATTTTTGCCGATCACTGTTAACCAACCAACAGATGATAGCACTAACAACAACTCGAATTGTACCAAATATACAGTGTGCTATTGTTGATTTGTCTTCTTCACCCAGTTCGTTTGGTGGTGCTGCCGCTCGTTCCACTAGTGATGCTAATGTCAGTTCTGCTGCACCTGGTTATAAAACTGGGTATTCCGGGTAGCTTTTGGTCTTCAAGGATCAGTCGCTACTAACCTAACATCTAATAATAATACTAATTTAACATCTAATAATAATAATATTTTTAAAAAGTTTATAAAAGCATCCACCATTGTCGTAGGAAGTAATTCAAATGCAAATCTTAACTTAGCTATTCGATTGAAATAGTCATTAAGCCGACGGTAAATGCTACCGATATTGTCCACGATGTCTCACATAATACAAACATCTCGCCTTCATTAGTTCATTGTTATATATGCATATGCATACGGCACAACTTAGCCATTGCATGTAAGAAAAAGAAATATTTTCTAGCACTATAAGTAAATTTCAGTGCCAGCTCTTGGCAAGCAGAAGTCAATTTCGTACATAATAGGGGACCCATTAAAGCATATAGATTTATAAGGTATAAATTATATCCATTTACACATGCTGTTATATGAACGCACCTAGTAATACTCTTGATAAACTTAATTGTCGATCAGCTATATTATTGCAAAAAAATATTTGATTGTTATACAAATTAAAAAATGCTAAGATTAAGTGAAAAATCAAAACTAAAACTTAGTTTACTAAGCTTTTTATTTAATAGCGATGACAATCTCCTTCCAAAAATTTTGAGTTTTGGTTTATGGCTTGACAGCTTATATCGATATAAAGCCGATAGCTTGTAGCTCTCAATTCAACCATGGTGGAATTATAGAAGGTGGCGCATTTTCCTTTAGCTCTTGTCTTTTTCTCTCTTTCTTTCATTCGCTGAAGAAGTCAAGTGTGACGTAGATGCGCAGAACGAAGCAATTTTGAACTCGTGATTGCACAATCTTATGTGTGTGAATTGTAAATTCCACAACATGCCGATAACAATCCGATAATAATTTCAGTCCGATTATATTTCTTACTTTTAAAAGACTTTTTATGAACCCTGCTTAATAGTTCCTCAATAGTATCAAATGCCCCGGAAATAGTTGGTAACATAATCCCGTAGTTATTTCCCAATATATCCGCAATGTTGTCAAGGTGATTCCATTACGTTCTGAAAATAGTCCCAAAGTAATCTCGAAATAATCTTTATATTACATATTCCAAATTATTCGTGCAAATAGTCCCGAAATGCTCCCTAACACATTCCTAAATTAATCTCGCTATAGCATGTACCTAAAACAATTCCGAATTGATTTCAAAATAGTCCTGAAATGATCCCAACGTTATTACAAAAAAGTTACAAAATGATCCTAAAATTAGTTTCGAGCAGTCCAGAAATTATTTAAAATTGGTTCTGGAAAAAGTCACCGCATGAATCCAAAAATATACGTTTTTTTATCATTCTCCATCTCTTATTCCCAACTCCATTTCCAGGAAGTTGTATATATTTTTGAATGCTGTTTCATAAAAAAATAAAAAAATTTGTTTAAAAAAATATAATCACGAAATTTAACGAGAATCGGTTGAGCCGTTTCGAAGGAGTTCAATCACAAAAACTGTGGCACGAGAATTTATTAAATAAAATATCTCACTGAGGAAGTTTTTTTTTTGTTCTCAGATACTGGTTGTTATCCATTATAAACCGAACTATGGAACGACTCTCGACATTGACAACAACTTTTTCTCTTACATGCTCAAACAAAATTTGTGACTGCCGTTTAAAGACAATGGCGCATAGTCATAGTGAAAATAAGATAGGTTTTAATTTTAGTTGCAGCTTTTTGACATAACTTTCTATGAGCAATCTGTCAAAAAAACCTCAACTAAATATAACACCTATTTTATTTTGACTATGACTATGCGCCAATATTACTATTTTAATTGTGAAATAAACAAAAACTCTGTGTGGGTAGTTCTTTCTTCGTTGTCATTTGCACATTGCAGTTAATATCGCCATATTGTCTAGTAAAGTGTCAATCAGTTAAAATGTCGTTATGTCATTACTACTAGGTTTATTTTTTTCTTGTTAAAAACATATTTTCCCTTACACACATAGTATTTTATATGTCATGTGCATACGAACTTATGTTTATTTGTATTTTGTTCGTTGTAAAAGCATGTGGATGGATTTATACGCTTCGTTTAGCACATTTCAATATACTCTTCTAATAGCACTTCAATATTTTTCTTGTTTATTCATTGACATTTGTCAATGTTTGAAAGTTTAACAAATTATTGTTCAAATACATAAACACTAGAGTGGTTCTTATCGTTCTTATAAACAAAATAAATGATTTTTTTTTCTGTCTTATTCCTTCAAACGGTTCAAGATCAAAGAGATCACATATAAATTTGTATTCCCCCCGCAGAAGGTTTTTGCTTTCCCCGTAAATTTTTTACGGCTATGCCAAATGACGTTGAACAACACCATCAGCCCAGCCAGAATTGGGGCGAACCGAGCTGTTCCAAACTAAACGAGGTTTCAGACAGGATAATTATATATCGTGCGGTTTTTTTAATTTGATGCTGGGAAAATAATACAAGCTGCTGAACTTAACCGCTTTGTAATAATATTCGATATAACCATGAATTTAGTGGGGATTATGACGACATTGATATCGGACTGAACACCCGCTCCGTAAGTTTTGCTGATTTCGAAATAGTAAAGGACATAATTTATTTGGGGACCACCATTAACACAAACAAAAACTTCAGCATTTAATTTCAACGAAGTCACTCTTGCCAACAAATGCTACTCTGGACTGTGTAGGCAATTTAGAAGTAAATTCCTCGCTCGGCAAACGAAAATCATGCTTTGCAAAGTCACTTATCATATCCGTCCTTCTAAATGGTGCAGACGCATGGACTATGACAAAATCCGATGAGGTGGCTGTGGGAGTATTCGAGAGAAAATTTCTTCGAAAGATTTCAAAACCTCTATGCGTTGGCGATGGCGAGGACCGAAGAAGATTTAATGATGAGCTATACGAGCTTTACACAGATATCAACATAGTCTGGCAAATTAAAGCACAGCGACTATGCTGGCTAGGCCATATTATGCGCATGAAAGACGACGCTCCGGCTAAGAAAGTAATTTTATCGAAACGCGACTATGGGTTACGCCTTGGCGCCATTTGGCAGAGCAAAGAAGCGACTTTTGCGCCTTGTTGGACGGCGATATCCCTTTAAACGGCTAAGCGCCAACTTAATTAGTAAGTAATTCCCAACACGGATAATAATATAGTTGGAAATATCACATTCAAATTGTGGTGCAGGTTGTATGCCGTCTATGCCGTCGTTATGGCATATTTTATAGGGGTTCACGCTCAGATTACCTTATGAAAACTTTAACTATTGTGCGGCATCTCTTAGCCAACTACATTTATATGAGATATAATACTGGTAGAAACCTCTTAGTTCTTCACTTCAAATGAAACTCGACTTTTTATGGTTTATTTCTATTTATTTCAGATCTCCACATAAGATATTTATACCCAGCTGAACTTGTACACAGGATATTATAACTTTGATTGGATAACGGTTGGTTGTACAGGTATAAAGGAATCGAGATAGATGTAGACTTCCATGTATCAAAATCGTCAGTATCGAAAAAAAAAAAAAAAATTGATTCAGCCATGTCCGTCCGTCCGTCTGTCCGTCTGCCCGTTAACACGATAACTTGAGTAAATATTGAGATATCTTCACCAAATTTGGTACACGAGCTTGCCTGAACCCAGAGTAGATTGGTATTGAAAATGTGCGAAATCTGAAGATAACCACGCCCACTTTTTATATATATAACATTTTGGAAAACACAACAAATTTTATTTTTTAGTAACTAATACACCTAGAATGTTTAAATTTGACGTTTGGACTGATATTGAGACTCTTAATAAAAATTTGAAAAAATATTTTAAATGGGCGTGGCACCGCCCACTTGTGATAAAATCAATTTTACAAATATTATTAATCATAAATCAAAAATCGTTCAACCTATCTTAACAAAATTCGGCAAAGTGGTCGCCTTTACTATAAGGAATGCTGTTAACAAAAATTAACGAAATCGATTAAGGACCACACCCACTTTTAAAGAAAAAATTTTTAAAAAGGTTGAGGACGAATCAAATAAGCTATATCTTTCCAAAAAAGAGCTTTATATCAATGGTATTTCATCTCCCAAGTGGATTTATAACAATAAATAGGAAAAATTTTAAATTTAAAAAAAATGGGTTTGGCACCGCCCCTTTTATGACTCAGAAAATTTCTATGTTTCGGGAGCCATGACTCGAAGAAAAATTAGTCCAGAATAGAACCATATGTATATGTATTATTACGCAGCCTTGTAACACTATTAAGCACACAAAACAAACAACAACAGCTTTTCAAGTGTACAGCTGGGTATGTAATGTTCAGTTTCACCCGAACTTAGACTTCCTTACTTGTTGAAATTGGTATAGCCATTTGAAGAAATTACACTGAATGAAAATCCCTTTTTTGATTTGTGAGAACCACCCTAATATATAAACTTACATAGAGGCGACTTTTTATCGTTCAATTTCAACCTTAGAGCATTAGGTTCGAAAAAATAAAATGTGCACTGTCCCCTTTGCTTCGCATGTGATCACATTCATCTAACTGTCAATCAATCAGTGGAGTTTTAAAGGCACTATTTTTTTCCATGTATGTATGTATATTTTTCAGTTTGTCAGCTATTGGAATCACGAAGTCTTATTATTGTTTTTATATTGAAGTTTTGAATAATTAACGGAAAATTTTTCATAACATTTATATGGTCAGATGGTTTTGTTGAGATAATAGCTTTTTGTATTAGCAAGAATTCATGTGATATGAATATTTGTTATGAAAGGTATGTTAGCTTTTTAAATTATTAAAATCTTGAGTTTGAATCGAGCTGAAGGCTTAACAATAATAATTTTTGTCATTATTATTGTTATGATACATTTTTTCTTAATTGAAAAAATTTTTGAATTAGAATAGAAGAAAGAAAAAATTTAGACAACTGCCAAAGCTCGTTGTATAGATCCATTTCGGGAACTGCTAAATTCCTTCATCGGCAACGTTTAGGTGCCCCTGCTATAAGCATTCAGCTATCACAGCGGTTGTTTATTTGTCCTCATTATTTCCACTTTTTAAATTATTTTTGACTAGCCTTTACCAACGGCCCCGTCCGCAAGGAGAAAATGAAATATATGGGCTATTCACGTTAGCCTGCTTATCAAGTTATCTGTTTAAAATTTTGTTTCTGGGTAATGCATTTTATATTTGTAAATGAGTAAAAAAAGAACTAAATGAGCTGATTACATGATAGGATCCCCAAAAGATCACGAAATTATCCATAAAAAGCCACGAAGTGACCCCGACGCTATCGCGGACGGATGCCTAAACCATCCAGAAAGCCCCCGAAGGGTCTTCAAAAGTTCCCGGAATAGACCCAAAAACCCGAAATGACATCGACACGATTCTAGAGTTATCCAGAGAACCACACAGAAATGATCCCTGAAGGGTACCAAAATGATCCCGTAATAGTCCCAAAAAAGTTCCGAAATGACCCTGACGGGCTCCCCGACGGATCTCAAAAACCATTCAGAAAATATCCAGGAAGGGTTCCTAAATTATCCCGACATACACCAGAAAAAGTTCTGAAATGACTCCGAGGGGATCCACGACGTATCGCGAAAACCATACAGAAAGGGTCCCAAAATGATTCCGAAATAGCCTGAAATGACCCCGATGGGATCCCGCACGGATCCAGAAATGATCCCGGAAGGGTTCCAAAACTATCCCGAAAAAGTAACAAAAAAAAAACTCTCGAAATTACTCCTACGGTATCCCGGACGGATCCAGAAATGACCTCGGAAGGGTCCCCAAATTACCCTGATGGATCCGGCAAACCATCAAGAATTGATGCCGGAAGGGTCCCCAAATGATCCCGAAATAATATAGAAAAAGCATTTCATAACTTTTTCTATATTATTTCGGGATCATTTGGGGATCCTTCCGGCATCAATTCTTGATGGTTTGCCGGATCCATCAGGCAGTTATGAAATGCTTTTTCTATATTATTTCGGGATCATTAGAGGACCCTTCCGGCATCAATTCTTGATGGTTTGCCGGATCCATCAGGGTAATTTGGGGACCCTTCCAAGGGTCTCCAAATGATCCCGAAATAGTCCCGAAAAAGTCCTGAAATTACCCTGATGGGTTCCCGTACAGATCCCGAAATCCATCCAGAAGTGATGCCGGAAGGGTCCCCAAATAATCCCGTATTAGCCCTGAAAAAGTTCCGAAATGACCCCGACGGGATCTCGAACAGATCCCTCAATGACCCTGACGGGATCATGGACAGATCCCGAAACCCTTCCAGGAATGATCTTGGAAGGAAATTACCCTGACGGGATCCCGTACGGATCCCGAAAACCATCCAGAAATGATGCCGGTAGGTACCCCAAAGGATCCCGAAATGACCACGTCGGGATACCGAACGGATACCCAAAACCATCTAGACATGATGATCCCGAAAAAGTGCCGAAATGACCCGATGGGATCCCGGACGGATCCTGAAAACCATTCAGAACTGATGCCGGAAAAATCCCCAAATAATCCTCTAATAGTCCCGAAATGACGCTGACGGAATCCCGGACGGATCCCGAAAACCATTCAGTAATGATGCCGAAAGGGTCCTCAAATGATCCCGTATTATTCGCGAAAAAGTCCCGAAATGACCCCGACGGGATGCCGGACGAATCCCAAAAACCATCCAGAAATGATGCCGGAAGGGACTCCAAATGATCCCGAAAAAGTCCCGCAACTATTCCGACGGGATCCTGAACGGATACCGAAAACCATGCAGAAGTGATGCCGGAAAGGTCCTCAAATGATCACCTAATAGTCCCAAAATGACCCTGACGGCATCGGAAAGGAAAGGAACATCCAGAAATGATCGCGATATAGTCCCGAAGAAGTCCCGAAATGACCCTGACGGGATCTCGAACGAATCCCTAAATAACCCTGATGAGATCCCGGACAGATCCCGTAATCCATCCAGAAATGATCTTGGGAGGGACCCCAAATGATCCCGAAAAAGTCCCGCAATGATTCCGACGGGATTCTGAACGGACACCGAAAACCATCCAGAAGTGATGCCGGAAAGGTCCTCAAATGATCACCTAATAGTCCCAAAATGACCCTGACGGCATCCGGGACCGATCCCGAAATCCATCCAGAAATGATCTTGGGAAGGTCCCAAAATGATCCCGAAATAGTCTCGGAAAAGTCCAGAAATTACCCTGACGGGTTCCCGGACGAATCCTGAAAGACATCCTTAAATGATACCGAAAAAGGCCCGAAATGACCCTACCGGGACCCCGAAAGGATACCGAAAACTGTCCAGAAATCATGCCGGAATGGTCCTCAAATGATCTCCTAATAGTTCCGAAAAGACCCTGACGGGATCCCGACAACTATCCAGAAATGACACCGAAAAGGCCCGCAAATTATCCCGTATTAGTCGAGAAAAAGTCCCAAAATAGCCCCGACGGGATCCTGAACGGATCCCGAAAACCATCCAGAAATGATGCCGGAAGAGCCCCAAAATGATCCCGAAAAAGTCCTCAAATGACCCCGACGAGATCCCGGACGGATCCCGAAAATCATCCAGAAATGATGCCGGAAGAGCCCCCAAATTATCCCGAAAAAGTCCCCAAATGACCCCGACGAGATCCAGGACGGATCCCGAAAACCATCCAGAAATGATGCCGGAAGGTTCTCGATATGACCCTTACGGGATTACAAATAAGGTGAAGCTAATTATAAAACCATGTTAATAAGGCAGCAGGCGCATTGGAGCGAATAAAAAGTTAGATAGAAACATACAGGTAAAGCTAATAAAAGCGTGCTAATAAAAACAATTGATGGAGGGCGGATGGCGGGAGTAGAGGAGAGGACCACTGATCGTTCCTCCAAAATTGTCTAGATCTCGTTCTGTATGTACCAGATACCAAAAACTATTGATTTAGGAGAAAATTTAGATTGAGTTATAACAATTTATAGATTTTACACCAGAGGGGGTGATAAAGGGGGGCGGGCTGAGGGTGTCACTGCTTACTTTGTAAGCCCTCGACTTATTTGACCCCTTGAGTCTGTGATATTGGTGAAGGCCAGTATACGTAAAGTTATAATGTGTAAAAATTATGAAAAATAATTTCTCGAAGGGTCGTGGGACCCCCACCCTTTTTTCCATGTTCGAAAAAAATTTCGCTAGTAGACTACTGTCTGTGTCCCAAATTTCATCAAAATCCGTGTAGCCATTCTGGCGTGATTCAGTCGCAAAGACGAAAAAATATAATAATTAAATTATAACTGTTCCTAGGGGGCGGGGACCACGCCATCCAAATCGGTCCAGCCGTTCTTGCGTTATTGAGTCACAAAGACAAACGTCTGGACAAACATCCAAACATCCAAACATCCAAACATCCAAACATCCAAACATCTAAACATCCAAACATCTAAACATCTTAACATCCAAACTTTCCCATTTATCCGCGGCCCCGTCCGCAAGGAGAAAATTAAATATATGGGATATTCACGTTAGCCTGCTTATCAAGTTATCTGTTTAAAAAGATGTTTCTGTCTAATACGTTTTATTTTTGTAATTGAGTAAAAAAAGAACTAAATGATCTGATAACCTGATAGGATCCCCAAATTATCCCGAAATTATCCACAAAAATCTACGAAATGACCCCGACGCTATCGCGGACAGATCCCGAAAACCATCTAGAAATGCCACGGAAGGGTCTCCAAAAGTTCCCGGAATAGTCCCAAAACACCCGAAATGACAACGACACGATTCTAGACTTATCCAGAGAACCACAAAGAAATGATGCCTGAAGGGTACCAAAATGATCCCGAAATATTCCCGAAAAAGTTCCGCAATGACCCTGACGGGCTCCCGGACGGTTCTCAAAAACCATCCAGAAAATATCCAGGAAGGGTCCCTAGGGGATCCACGACGGATCGCGAAAACCATACAGAAATGATTCGGGAAGGGTCCCAAAATGATCCCGTATTAGTCCCGAAAAAGTCCTGAAATGACCCCGAAGGGATCCCAGACGGATTCCGAAAACTATCCAGAAATGATGCCGGAAAGGTCCTCAAATGATCCCCTAATAGTCCCGAAATGACCCTGACGGGATCTCGAACGGACTCCTAAATGACCCTGACGGGATCCCGGAGAGATCTCGAAATCCATCCATCTTGGAAGGGCCCAAAATAATCCCGAAACAATCTCTGAAAAGTCCAGAAATTACCCCGACGGGATCCCGCACGAATCCCAAAAACTATCCAGAAATGATGTCGGAAGGTCCTCAAATGATCCCCTGATAGTCCCGAAATGACCGAAAACCATCCAGAAATTATGCCGGAAGGGACCCCAAATGATCCCGAATACCATACAGAAATGATACCGGAAAATACCCCAAATGATCCCGAAAAATTTCCGAAATGACCCCGAAGGGATCCCGGACGGATCCCGAAAACCATCCAGAAATTATGCCGAAAGGGTCCCCAAATGATCCGATACCAGTCGATAAAAAGTCCCGAAATAACCCCGACGGGATCCCGGACGGATCCTCAAAACCATATAGAAATGATGCCTGAAGGTACCCCAAATGATCCCGAAATAGTCTCGAAATGAGCCATACTGCTCACTTTGTAAGCCCTCGACTTATTTCACCCATTGAGTTTGTAATATTGGTGAAGGTCAGTATACGTAAAGTTATAATGTGTAAAAATTGTTAAAAAGTAATTATTCGAAGGGGTCGTGGGACCCCCTTTCTATGTTGGAAAAAAATTTCGCCAGTAGCCTATTATCTCTGTCCTAAATTTCATCAAAATCCGTGAAGCCGTTCTGACGTGATTCAGTCGCAAAGACAAAAAAATATAATAATTAAATTATAACTGTTCCTAGGGGGCGGAGACCACGCCCCTTTTGAAAAATATATATCTAGTAGATCCTTCTAGACTATTGGCTATATGCACGCCAAATTTCATACAAATCCGTCCAGCCGTTATTGCGTGATTGAGTCACAAAGACAAACGTCTGGACAAACATCCAAACATCTAAACATCCAAACTTTGCCATTTATAATATATAGCCTTTACCCGCGGCCCCGTCCGCAAGGAGAAAATGAAAAATGTGAGCTATTCACGTTAGCCTGCTTATAAAGTTATCTGTTTAAATTTTTTTTTCTGTCTAATGCATTTTATTTTTGTAATTGAGTAAAAAAAAGAACTTTGTGAGCTGATAACCTGATAGGATCCCAAAATGATAACGAAATTATCCAGAAAAAGCCACGAAATGACCCCGACGCTATCGCGGACGGATCCCGAAAACCATCCAGAAACGCCCCGGAAGTGTTTCCAAAAGTTCCCGAAGTAGTCCCAAAAAAACCCGAAATGACAACGACACGATTCTAGACTTATCCAGATAACCACACAGAAATGATGCCTGACGGGTACCAAATTGATCGCGAAATAGTCCCGAAAAAGTTCCGAAATTACCCTGACGGGCTCCCGGACGGATCTCAGAAACCATCCAGAAAATATCCAGGAAGGGTCCCGAAATTATCCCGACTAACTCCAGAAAAAGTTCCGAAATGGCTCCGAGGGGATCCACGATGGATCGCGAAAACCATACAGAAATGATTCCGGAAGGATTCCAAAATGATCCCGAAATAGTCCGGAATTGACCCAGATGGGATCCCGCACAGATCCAGAAATGATCCCGGAAGGGTGCAAAAACTATCCCGGAAAAGTAACAAAAAATCCCGAAATGGCTCCTACGGCATCCCGGACGGATCCAGAAATGATCTCGGAAGGGTCCCCAAATGATCCCAAAATGGTCCCGAAATGACCCTGATGGATCCGGCAAACCATCAAGAAATTATGCCGAAAGGGTCCCAAAATGATCCCGAAATAATACAGAAAGAGTCACGAAACGACCCCTAGAGGATCCCCAAATGATCCCGTATTAGCCCCGAAAAGGTCCCGAAATAACCCCGACGGGATCCCGGACAAATCCCGAAAACCATCCAGAAATGATGCCGGAAGGAATCCCAAATGATTCCGTAAAAGTCCCGCATTGATTCCGACGGGATCCCGAACGGATACCGAAAATCATCCAGAAGTGACGCCGGAAAGGTCCTCAAATGATCACCTAATAGTCCCGAAATGACCCTTAAGGGGTCATGGACGGATCCCATAAACCATCCAGAAATGATCCCGATATATTCCCGAAGAAGTCCCGAAATGACCCTGACGGGATCTCGAACGCACCCCTAAATGACCCTGACGGGATCCCGGACAGATCCCGAAATCCATCCAGAAATGATCTTGGTAGGGACCCCAAATGATCCCGAAAAAGTTCCGCAATGATTCCGAGGGGATCCTGATCGGATACCGATAACCATCCAGAAGTGATGCCGGAAAGGTCCTCAAATGATCACCTAATACCAAAATGACCCTGACGGCATCCCGGACTGATCCCAAAATCCATCCAGAAATGATCTTGGGAAGGTCCCAAAATTATCCCGAAATAGTCTCGGAAAAGTTCAGAAATTACCCTGACGAGTTCCCGGACGAATCCTGAAAGCCATCTCTAAATGATCCCGAAAAAGTCCCGAAATTACCCTGACTGGACCCCGAAAGGATTCCGAAAACTATCCAGAAATGATGCCGGAAAGGTCCTCAAATGAACCCCTAACGGATCCCGACAACTATCTAGAAATGATGCCGAAAGGGCCCGCAAATGATCCCGTATTAGTCGAGAAAAAGTCCCGAAATGAACCCGACGGGATGCCGGACGAATCCCAAAAACCAGCCAGAAATGATGCCGGAAGGGACACCAAATGATCCCGAAAAAGTCCCGCAATAATTCCGACGGGATCCTGAGCGGATACCGAAAACCATCCAGAAGTGATGCCGAAAAGGTCCTCAAATTATCACCTAATAGTCCCAAAATGACCCTGACGGCATCCCGGACAGATCCCGAAATCCATCCAGAAATGATCTTGGGAGGGTCCCAAAATTATCCCGAAATAGTCTGGGAAAAGTCCAGAAATTACCCTGACGGATACCGGACGAATCCTGAAAACCAATCTTAAATGATGCCGAAAAAGTCCCTAAATGACCCTGATGGGACCCGGAAAGGATCCCGAAAACTAACCAGAAATGATGCCGGAAAGGTCCTCAAATGAACCCCGAACGGATCCCGACAACTATCCAGAAATGATACCGAAAGGGCCCGCAAATGATCCCGTATTAGTCGAGAAAAAGTCCCGAAATGACCCCGACGGGATGCCGGACGAATCCCAAAAACCATCCAGAAATGATTTTGGAAGGGACCCCAATGATCCCGAAAAAGTTCCGCAATTATTCCGACGGGAATCTGAACGGATACCGAAAACCATCCAGAAGTGATGCCGGAACGGTCCTCAAATGCTCACCTAATAGTCCCAAAATGACCCTGAGGGCATCCCGGACAAATCCCGAAATCCATCCAGAAATGATCTTGGGAAGGTCCCAAAATGATCCCGAAATAGTCTCGGAAAAGTCCAGAAATTACCCTGACGGGTTCCCGGACGAATCCTGAAAGCCATCCTTAAATGATCCCGAAAAAGCCCCGAAATGACCCTGACGGGATCCCGAAAGGATTCCAAAAACTATCCAGAAATGATGCCGGAAAGGTCCTCAAATGATCCCCTAATAGTTCCGAAATGACCGTGACGGGATCCCGAACGGATCCCGACAACTATCCAGAAACTATGCCGAAAGGGTCCGCAAATGATCCCGTATTAGTCGAGAAAAAGTCCCAAAATGACCCCGACGGGATCCCGGACGAATCCCAAAAACCATCCAGAAATGATGCCGGTAGGTATCCCAAATTATCCCGAAATAATCCCGAAATGACCTCGTCGGCATCCCGGACGGATACCGAAAATTATCCAGAAATGATGCCGGAAAGGTCCACAAATGGTCCCCTAATAGTCCCGAAATTACCCTGATGGGATCCCGGACGGATCCCGAAAACCATCCAGAAATGATGCCGGAAGAGCTCCCAAATGATCCCGAAAAAGTCCCCAAATGACCCCGACGATATCCCGGACGGATCCCGAAAACCATCCAGAAATGATGCCGGAAGAGCCCCCAAATGATCCCGAAAAAGTCCCCAAATGACCCCGACGAGATCCCGCACGGATCCCGAAAACCATCCAGAAATGATGCCGGAAGAGCCCCAAATGATCCCGAAAAAGTCTTCAAATGACCCCGACATACTCCAGAAAAGGTTCCGAAATGGCTCCGAGGGAATCAACGACGGATCGCGAAAACCATACAGAAATGATTCCGGAAGGATCCCAAAATGATCCCGAAATAGTCCGGAAATGACCCAGATGGGATCCCGCACAGATCCAGAAATGATCCCGGAAGGGTCCAAAAACTATCCCGGAAAAGTAACAAAAAATCCCGAAATGGCTCCTACGGCATCCCGGAAGGATACAGAAATGATCTCGGAAGGGTCCCCAAATGATCCCAAAATGGTCCCGAAATGACCCTGATGGATCCGGCAAACCATCAAGAAATTATGCCGGAAGGGTCCCCAAATGATCCCGAAATAAAACAGAAAAAGTCACGAAACGACCCCTAGAGGATCCCCAAATGATCCCGTATTAGCCCCAAAAAAGTCCCAAAATGACCCTGACGGGATCCCGAAAGGATTCCGAAAACAATACAGAAATGATGCCGGAAAGGTCCTCAAATGATCCCCTAATAGTCCCGAAATGACCGTGACGGGATCCCGACAACTATCCAGAAATGATGCCGAATAAATGAAAGGGTCCGCAAATGATCCCGTATTAGTCGAAAAAAAGTCCCGAAAGGACCACGACGGGATCCCGGACGAATCCCAAAAACCATCCAGAAATGATGCCGGTAGGTATCCCAAATGATCCCGAAATAGTCCCGAAATGACCTCGTCGGCATCCCGGACGGATCCCGAAAATTATCCAGAAATGATGCCGGAAAGGTTCCCAAATGATCCCCTAATAGTCCCGAAATTACCCTAATGGGATCCCGGACGGATCCCGAAAACCATCCAGAAATGATGCCGAAAGGGTTCCCAAATGATCCCGTATTAGTCGCGAAAAAGTCCCAAAATGACCCCGACGGGATCCCGGACGGATCCCGAAAACCATCCAGAAATGATGCCGAAAGGGTTCCCAAATGATCCCGTATTAGTCGCGAAAAAGTCCCGAAATGACCCCGACGGGATCCCGGACGGATCCCGAAAACCATCCAGAAATGATGCCGGATGAGCCCCAAAATGATCCCGAAAAAGTCCCCAAATGACCCCGACGAGATCCTGGACGGATCCCGAAAACCATCCAGAAATGATGCCGGAAGAGCCCCCAAATGATCCCGAAAAAGTCCCCAAATGACCCCGACGATATCCCGGACGGATCCCGAAAACCATCCAGAAATGTTGCCGGAAGAGCCCTCAAATGATCCCGAAAAAGTCCCCATATGACCCCGACGAGATCCCGCACGGATCCCTAAAACCATCCAGAAATGATGCCGGAAGGGTCCCCAAATGATCGCGAAATAGTCCCGAAATGATTCCGGAATAGTCCCGAAAATGTTCCAAAATAACCCCGACGGGATCCCGGACGGATCCCGTAAACTATACAGAAATGATCCCGGAAGGGTCCCAAAATGATCCCGAAATAGTCCCGAAAAAGTTCCGAAATTACCCCGGCGTAATCCCGAACCGATCCCGAAAACTATCCAGAAATGATCCCGGAAGGGTCTCGATATGACCCTTACGGGATTACAAATAAGGTGAAGCTAATTATAAAACCATGTTAATAAGGCAGCAGGCGCATTGGAGGGAATAAAAAGTTAGATAGAAACATACAGGTAAAGCTAATAAAAGCGTGCTAATAAAAACAATTGATGGAGGGCGGATGGCGGGAGTAGAGGAGAGGACCACTGATCGTTCCTCCAAAATTGTCTAGATCTCGTTCTGTATGTACCAGATACCAAAAACTATTGATTTAGGAGAAAATTTAGATTGAGTTATAACAATTTATGGATTTTACACCAGAGGGGTAGATAAAGGGGGGCGGGCGGAGGGTGTCACTGCTTACTTTGTAAGCCCTCGACTTATTTGACCCCTTGAGTCTGTGATATTGGTGAAGGCCAGTATACGTAAAGTTATAATGTGTAAAAATTATGAAAAATAATTTCTCGAAGGGTCGTGGGACCCCCACCCCTCTTTCCATGTTCGAAAAAAATTTCGCTAGCAGACTACTGTCTGTGTCCCAAATTTCATCAAAATCCGTGTAGCCATTCTGGCGTGATTCAGTCGCAAAGACGAAAAAATATAATAATTAAATTATAACTGTTCCTAGGGGGCGGGGACCACGCCCCTTTTGAAAAATATATAGCTAGTAGATCCTTCTAGACTATTGGCTATATGTGTGCAAAATTTCATCCAAATCGGTCCAGCCGTTCTTGCGTTATTGAGTCACAAAGACAAACGTCTGGACAAACATACAAACATCCAAACATCTAAACATCCAAACATCCAAACATCTTAACATCCAAACTTTCCCATTTATAATATATATTAGATTAGATATTAGATATTAGATTAGATAACTGATTTTGAACTGGCTTTTATTGAACACAATGATAATCGATTTTCAATAAGTTGATATAATATGATTTTTGTGACACGTAATTAAAATCAATATAAGAAATTAAATCTTGATTCATAATTAAGGCGAAATTAAGCGGCAATCCCAAAATTATATCCAATTATTCACGAAATATTCTTGAACTGAGATCCCAAAACCAATCTCAAAATATGTATGTAGCTCCAAAATTTTCCTGAAATCAACATCCAAATTATTCAGATATTTCCGAAATAATAATAATTGTGGAGGCCGCCGTGGTGTATTGGAAGCATGATCTACCTACTATACCGAAGGTCCTGGTACCAATCGCTGGCAACATTGCAAAAAAATTAGAAAACTCCTTTTCTAAGCAGAACCGCCCCACGGTAGTGGCTTGGCCAACACTCCGATTATATTTCTGCCATGAAGCGGTTCTCAGTAAAAATTCATCTGCCTTCCAGCTGCCGTTCGAAGTCTGTATAAAATATATAGGTCCCGTCCCGTCAGTTTGTGGGAAACATTTAAAAGAATCATGACGTGAACTGGAAAGATCTCTTCGAAGGTAAATCTCGCCAAGCTTTTATACATTTTTTTATTATTAATATTTGAAATAATCACGTAAAGTTCCGGATCTTGATCTTCCACAGTGGTTCTGGTATCTTGGACTATAGCAACAGATCGAGTGCAATATGTAAATATTTTTGTAAATAGCAGTTGCGAACTGCTCAAAAAATTCAATCCCCCGAAGAATATAATGGAGAGGTAGCCGGAAATCATGAAAGAATATGGAAAATTTTTTTAAAATTTTCATTTTTATTTCATTTTATTTTATTTACTTATTCCCGTGGGTTCCACCCACGTTTCTATAAAAATATGCTAAATAAATAACACAGATTTTAAAGTTATTTTATGGATGTGTATTTGCGAATTTAGGTACTGCTGAAACCATAGGATATACAAATTTATTTGTAAATTATTTGGTGTATAAATAAAAAGATTGTTTGATGAGCCAACTCTGGAGTAAGCTACCTATAATTGGCCATGGGTGAAACATGAGTTGGTAAGGTTAACTCCTACTACAGCTAATGATTGTCCTTGAGCTTTATTGAAAGATATTGCGAAAACCAACCTAATAGGAAATTTGAGGCGTTTGAAAATTAAGGCATATCTGTCGGTATTAATTGAATCCTTGGTATGAAAACTTTGTTGTTTTCGAAATTTCCCGATCAAATCATTGCTCCAATGACATTGGAAGTTTTGTGATAATAAGCCTTGTCTCATTACATAAGCGCGAAGGATCCAAATTACGAAGCATAATATTATGGACCCCTTTTTAAGGATCAATCGATGAGGAGGAATTTCTGGTGGCTCCAAGGAGCAAAGAAACTCGACCGGACAATGCACAGCTTGCGATTCTTCCACGACTGTGTCAATAGATTGATAAGTAGTATCGTTTGTTTGAATTTTATATAGATATAGAAGATGTAGACAGACTGAAATTAACAAACAATTTTAACGGCGGCAGATTACTAAACGTCCAAACGGAATAACAGCCAAACTCAAGTCTGTAGTTAAACTTTAGCTGTTAAATAATCTAAGTTTATACGGCAGCCATATTTCTAAAAAATCCCATTTGTAGGGAAGGTGCCACGCCTGCTTTTCCCCAATTCCACATTTTACTGGAGGTGTTAGGACTTAACGTCATATAGCTCCTTACCAATGTTTATTATCCGTCCATTACTACATCCACTCCTGTAGGAATGAAAACAGCGACCTTGCAACTGATGTTCAGAGAGTGCTTAGATTATGGAGGGAATACTTCTCTGCTCTCCTAAATGGAGGCAGCAATTCACCGCGCAGAGATGAAGAACCCGATCCCGCAATCGATGATGATGGAATATATGTCCCCCCGCACGATTATGACGAAGTTAGAATAGCAATAACCAGCGGAGCTATTCAAGTTCGGCGGCGAGGAGTTGGTAAGGCGCATGCAGCAGCTTCTAAGCAAAATATTGGCGGACGAAAGGATGCCCGACGGTTGGAATCTAAGTGTTCTTTGCCCAGTCCACAAGAAGGGGGATACTGCAAAATGCAGCAACTATCGTGGAATCAGCCTTCTTAATATCGCATATAAGGTCCTTTCAAGTGTATTGTGCGAAATATTGAAGCCCACCGTGAACCGGCTGATTGGACCTTATCAGTGCGGCTTCAGACCTGGTAAATCTACCATCGACCAGATTTTCACAATGCGCCAAATCTTGGAAAAAGCCCGTGAAAAGAGAATCGACACACATCACCTCTTCGTCGACTTTAAAGCCGCCTTCGACAGCACGAAAAGGAGCTGCCTATATGCCGCTATGTCTGAATTTGGTTTCCCCGCAAAACTTATACGGCTGAGCAAAATGACGTTGAGCAACACCATCAGCTCAGTCAGAATTGGGAAGGACCTCTCTGAGCCGTTCGAAACTAAATGCGGTTTCAGACAGTGTAACCCCCTATCGTGCGATTTCTTTAATTTGATGCTGGAGAAAATTATACTAGCTGCAGAACTTAACCGCACTGGAATAATATACTATAAAAGCGTGAAATTACTGGCATATGCTGATGACATTGATATCATCGGCCAAAACACCCGCGCTGTTAGTTCTGCTTACTCCAAACTGGAAAAAGAAGCGGTAAAGATGGGTTTGATGGTGAATGAGGACAACACGAAGTACCTGCTGTCAGCGAGCAAACAGTCAGCGCATGTGCGCATTGGCAACCACGCTACTGTTGGCAGCCATAATTTCGAAATAGTAAAAGACTTCGTTTATTTGGGAACCAGCATCAACACTAGCAACAACATCAGCACTGAAATCCAGCGAAGAATCAATCTTGCCAATAAATGCTACTTTGGACTAGGTAGGCAATTGAAAAGTAAAGTTCTCTCTCGGCGAACGAAAATCATACTCTACAAGTCACTTATCGTACCCGTTCTGCTATATGGGGCAGAAACATGGACCATGACAACAGCAGATGAAGCGGCTTTGGGAGTGTTCGAGGGAAAGTTCTTCGAAAGATTTATGGACCTCTACGCGTTGGCGATGGCGAGTACCGAAGAAGATTTAATGGTGAGCTGTACGAGCTATACGCAGACATCAACATAGTCCAGCGAATTAAAACGCAGCGGCTGCGCTGGCTAGGCCATGTTATGCGAATGAAATATGATGCTCCGGCCAAGAAAGTGTTTCTATCGGAACCCACTTATAGAAGCAGAGGTAGAGGGCGGCCCCCACCCCGTTGGAAGGACCAGGTGGAAAACGATTTAAACTCCCTTGGTGTGACCAATTGGCGCCGGTTGGCGGAGCGAAGGAGCGACTGGCGCGCCTTGTTGGACGGCCATAACCGTTTAGACGGTTAAGCGCCAATTAAGTAAGTAATTACTACATCCAGAGATATAAGGTATGATATATTCCATTTGTATGGGAGGTGCCACGCCCCCTTCTCCCTCACCCCACATTTTCTTGGTGGTGTTAGGGATTGACCTCATATAACTCCTTACTGAATTTCAATGTTCTAGCATGAATACCTTCAGATTTATGTAGTACCAAATATTCATTTTGCATGGGAGGTGCCACGCCCCTTTTATATATCGATATTATTTTGAGCCTATGGAAGGTTTCTAGTGGGTTGTGCAAATTTGGTTGTGATCGATCGATCCGTTTAGGACGCCACTCAATCTATACCTACATACATACATAATTCGAGTTTTATATATGTACATATATAGATATATACATATAGATTATCTCTTTTTGGTAATTTTTATAGCCTTATACATTTAGTATATGTTAATAATAATTACCGTAAAGGCCGTGCTTAAATAAAACACAATGTTTAAAATTGCATTGGTTTTTTTAATTTGTCAATATTTCGGCTTCAATCTGAAGCCATCTTCAGGACTGTAAGTAAACACAAATATATAAAAAGGGGACATTAATTTCGGATACATGGTTATTAAAATTTACTTTATGCAACTAGGTATACATATAAACGAAACACAATTTAGACTTGTGATTATTCTTGATCGACTGATCATATGTTCGAAAAACAAAAGTAAAATAAACATCAAAAATGTATACAATTTAAAGTACCGTAAGTGTAAACAAAAATATGCACAAACAAATATATAAGAATACAAACAATAGAACAAAGAATATGTCGTCATCCAACATTATGTTTTGTTAATGCTACATATGCTGCTGCAGCATGACAATTAGATAATTGCGTTATTTCAAACTCACTGACAGCTTTTGGCTCATATCAATCAATTTATTCCTGGCAATGAAAGAAACATTTACTTGTTCAAACGATTAAGGATATCCCATTGACATAAAAGGGCAGCAAACGATAATGCAATAAATAATGTGAAAACGAGGAAGACCTAAAGAAAGCGATAGACAATAAAGCAAAACCCCAAATGTCGTATTTGCAAAGTAAAGTACGGACGCAACAAATAATAATGTTGGGCAACCAGACAAGCAAGCAGTAACAACAAAAAGGTTAAATAAAATAAACAAATGTAAATAGAATTGGAGATTCAAACATGATAAGCGGTGCTTTTCACAATCGAATACCTAAAGAATTCAATGGCAGCAAAAGCAGGGAACAATAAAGCTCTATGTACATATATTTGGCGACAACGGTTATAACAATGGACACAATTTACAGCAAAAATGACTTGCCAATAATATCAACAATAGAGGTGCTAAAAAAAAAACAACTATCAAGGAAGTGATGATGAAACGAGCTTTCCCTGATATTATCTGTTGTATACAAATGGATTTTACTTGCCACAATAAAGGTGTGTGTATGCCTGTGTACTGACAACAAATTTCAATGCAAAAATGTACATTAAAAAGAATTTTTGTGAGCCAAGGATGTCTATTATTGAAATTTTTATTGTTTTGAGTTTGCTTGTATTCATTAAAGTAACAAAAATGAAACCAGCAAAGGTGAGTTTGTCTGTGGTCGCGTAAAAGGTCTTGTAACATTTAAAATGTTAAAGTGAGTTATCCGTGAGCGAAATACGCGAAAGTCGGAACGCAGTTCTGATAAATATACCAATTCTGTATGTCGGGAAATATGTGGTGGCTCACGATACGGATATTAAAAGAAATCGGAAGTAGGAAGAATTGAGCGATCGATACACAAAACACTCTACAGTGAGCTATAAGCTTGAAACCTTATGCATTTCGAGCTTTCTGGTGAACTAGGTCTTTAAAATGAGTAAAGTATGATTCAGACGATAATGACAGCGCCACTAGATGCTCACGGATACCGATATTTAGAAATTTCATAGAGAATTGTGTTTTTTTACTACTGCGCTCCAAAATATACCCAGAAACCGGAGACAAACCAATATATGAAAGAAAATAAATGAAACTTGGGCTGAATTGCACAATAATTTAATAATTCTATACCTTAAATTGGAAATATGCTCTACGGCTTTATAGTTATATATATACAAATTGTGGCGAATCTTAGCATCACTAAGCTGTTAGTAAATAAAGGTACAACAACAAAAACATTAAAGCAAGCTACACTTGTGTACATGAAGACATCAATCAACATTTACACACATGGAAGGCGACGAGAAGTACATGCACACACATAACCAGCAGCTCGAAGTGAAGAGATATCTTACACACATACATGTAATCACCAGCCTAAGTTCTTTCTCACACATACACACGCATATAACTAATTACCAAGCAGGAGATACAAGAGTTCTAGGAGGTGTAACGTATAGACCTATGGAGAAATATGCGGACGAGGCAACAGAGAGTACAGTAAAAGAAATAGTGCTAGTAAAATCAAAAATCGGTTCTGTTGTTCTTGACTTAACGGAGATTCGGTGAAATTGATCGAATTAAGGTTAATTCGACTGAGTTCTTTGTCAAAAGAACAAATTAGTTTAGTCATTTCAACTGAAGAGAAATTGTCGCTCTTAAGCTAACAAAATTCTGTAAAATTGACAGATTCCTAATCAATCTAACTAATTTTTTTGTTAACACAACTGATCTCGCTGGTCATTTCAACAGCGATTAACAGTCAATACATGAGCAAATTTCAAAGAGAATTTTACGCTCACTGCGCTCTCTACTTTGTACTTATGTATGCTGTGTACTATATGTATGCACATATTTACGTATGTATATGGCGGCCGGTGTGGTGTGGTGGTAGCGTGCTCCGCCTACCACACCGAAGACCCTGGGTTCACACCCCGGACAAAGAAACATAAAAATTTTAGAAAAAATATTTTTAAATTAGAAGAAAATTTTCTAAGCGGGGTCGCCCCTCGGCACTGTTCAGCAAGCACACCGAGTGTATTTCTGCCATGAAAAGATCTCAATGAAAACTCATATGCCTTACAAATGCCGCAACATAGGTACTTTCGTACAAAGCGGTCGCAACAACTTTTTTATTCATTTGACTACTAAAACGGTCAATTACGAATCAACGATTTGTGCGCAGTTGATTCAACGTCTTGTTGCGATGGAAAAAATTGACAGAAATTTCGGTTGAATCCTGCTGCTGCCTTGGGCAATATGACTGTTGTGTACTCATATTGTTCCGCTCTATAATTCAAAGATGATTCAAAAGGCACAGGGAGAAGTGAAGATGGATGATAAAATTATAAGCGCGCAAGGGTTATAATTTACGGAAACCAGGTTTTTTGTCAACAATTCACGATTTTGGGGGTATCCGGGGAAATTATTGTATGTAGTCATTCTAAGATCTTCCAGATCTACTAAAAAATGGAATGATTTCCTAGGTGTTGTGACGAATATTAGCATCACTAAGTGATACTCTCATCACTAAGGTTATTAAATAATGGCACAACAACAATAAAGCAAGCTGCCACTCCTGTATGCGTAAACAAATCAATCATCATTTACTCACATACATACAAGGCAACGGAGAGATACGCACAAACACGTGTAATCATCGGCCGAAACAGTGCTCACATATACACATGCATATGGTTACAAACTACAAGTATACCTGTAATTGGATGGTAACCAAGCATGAAGTTCGAGAAATTACTAGACCTTAGTAGATATATGCGAATGAAGCAACGGAGGGTATAAAGGCAGCGCAAGCTGAGTAATCAGGAATCAGTTTCGATTTAAGCACGCTATTGGATGCGAAGTGAAGTTTAATTGTGAAGTACTCTCAAAGTAGTCTAATAAAGACCATTTTGTAATACAGAAAATTGGAGTGTCTTATTCAACAGTTTAGCGATACGAACGTTAGCAGAAGGTTGGAAACAAAGGAATTCCCCCATATTCGTTACAATTGGTGTCAAAAGAGGATTTGTTGAATAAATTCCGAAGATTTTGAATACAACAAGGACATGGCAAATTGGAGTGAATTGAAAATCCACCAACTGAAGAAGGAGTTGGAGAGCCGTGAATTGAATACAACCGGCAATAAACTCGAACTTCACGCACGACTACGAGAGCGAATGGAATCAGAAGGAATTAACGTGGAAGAGTATGTCCTTCATTTTGATGGCGATGAGACAACAAAATTGGAGGAGAAAAATGAAATACCGCAGACAATGGCGAACACAGACATGAACATGATATTGGCTGCAATATCTGCACTAACGTCGACAATGGCATCTCAACTGGAATCACAGGAGACACGTATAACATCCAAGATGGAAACACAACTAGAATACCAGGAGACACGTATAACATCCAAGATGGAAACACAACTAGAATCACAGGAGGCACGCACAACATCGAAGATTGGAGCACAAGAAACGCGTATTTCAGAAATGTCGACACAGATTACATCAAAGATGGAAACACAACTGAAAGAACAAGAGACACGCATAACAGTACAACTCGAAGCGCAAGAGGCGCGTATATCATCAAAACTCGAAGCGCGTATGGACGACAAAATAACGCAGTTTGAGGAAAAAATCGAGGCCGAGGTGGGTGCTTTGAGAGGTCGTATACAGGAGTTGCAACTAAATCGCCCAGCTGTTTCAGCAAGCAATACGAATGTAAAAACTTCATCTTTTGATGGCTCTCATACTTTCCAGGTATTTAAGCTTCAATTTGAGAAGACGTCAGCAGTGAACAACTGGAATGCTGAAGATAAAGCTGCGGCACTGTTCGTGGCATTGAAAGGGCCTGCAGCTGAAATTTTACACACTATTCCAGAGTGCGAACGGAACAGTTATGGAACATTGACGGCCGCTGTCGAGAGACGTTACGGAAGCGAGCATAGGAAACAGATGTAACAAATTTAGTTGCAAAACCGCTACCAAAAACCGAATCAGACTTTGCAAGAGTTTTTTTAGCATGCTGAAAGGTTGGCTCATTTAGCAAATGCGGACGCACTCGTGGAATACACGGAGAGGGTAAAAATCCAGAGTTTTATAAATGGCATACGGGACGTCGAAAGGAAGCGAGCTACATACGCAAACCCAAAGCAAACATTTGCTGAAACAGTATCCCATGCACTGACCCAGGAAACTGGCTCACTTTTGAGTAAATCAGCATACAAAGTCCATCGTGTTGAAGTGGAAAGTCAGAGGGGTTAGACGCAATTTTAGAAGCATTGAAGGGAACGCAGCAGAAGAATAATGATGCTTGGAAATGCTTTAAGTGCGGAAACTCAGGTCACATTGCACGTCATTGCAGCACCGGTCCTGGTAGTTCCAACTTGGCTGGTCGTAAACGCAAAGTTGAAGGAGATAAGCAAGACCGAGTTAGATGTAAAAATCGAAAACTTGTCCCAGCTACTGAATGTCCTGTGATATCTATCTCGCAAATTGGAAGAAAATCGAGCAGTCTTGCCGTCAAAGGAAATGTGGATGGCAAGGAGTGTGTTATGACTGTAGATACGGGCGCATCTCATTCTTTAATCCGATCTGATTTGGTCAACAGGAGAGTAAAGCCATTACCTGGAGCAAGATTGTGTACGGTTACTGGCGAGTATAACCAAATCCATGGAGAGGTGGTATGTGAGGTCTTAATTGGAAAGTTCACGGTTCTACACAAATTGGTTGTGGCGGAGATCGTTGATAAAGTCATATTGGGAGTGGACAATGGAATCAGGATCGATATGCAGAAAATAATTATGCAGTATAACAACAAAGATGTACCACTTAACTACAGTCACCAAAGTCGGAGACAGCAGGCGGGACTAAGACATGTTGAACGAATGCGCCAAACAAATCAAAACCAAAGGTACCTGCGAGAAAAACACTGGCATTTATAAACCTTAATCGATGCACTAAAACAAAGGAAATAATTTCACAGAAAGAATGCAAGGGTAGTTTCAAACCAAGGCGCACTACTGTTGTGAAATGTCAGAATGATATTGATAATGCAAAGCGAATATGTCAAGCTCAAGCTCTTCAACGTAGTCCAGTGGCTAAACAACAGGGTGTGAGGGAACGGTCCAGGATAATGAGTAGTAGGATGGAAAAAAGGTACGATTAGAACAATAATTCGGAAGGTTTCCTGGAGGGAGATTTGGTACTACTATACAACCCTCACGGGCGGAAAGGTGTTCCACCCAAAATTTGGTGCAGTTGGGAAGACCCGCACATAGTTGTGAAGATGATAAGGGATGCCATCTACCGCATACAAACCATTGGGAAACCATGAAATAGAAGGGTGGTTCATTTGGAATGGCTAGCAGCGGCTAGATCGAATATTAGCATCACTAAGTGATACTAACATCACAAAAGTAACTAAGTAACGGCACAACAATAATAAAGAAAGCTGCCACTTCTGTGTACGTATACAAATCAATCATCATTGACTCACATACATACAAGGCAATGGAGGGATACGCACATGTAATCATTAGCCAAAATAGTATTCACATATACACACTCATATGATTACAAACTACAAGTATACCTGTATATGGCTGGTAACCACGCATGAAATTCGAGAAATTACTAAACCTTTCTAGAAATATGCGAATGAAGCAATGGAGAGAATAAAAGCAGCGGAAGCTGAGTAATCAGGAATCTGTTTCGATTTATGCACGCTATTAGTCGCGGCGGCCACTGTGGTGTGATGCTCGCGTGCTCCGCCTACCACACTGTATGTCCTGGGTTCACACCCCGGACAAAGCAACGCCAAAATTTTAGAAACAAGGTTTTCCAATTAGCAGCGGATTCGCCCCTCGGCAGTGTTTGGTAAACGCTCCGGGTGTATTTCTGCCATAAAAGCTCTCAGTGAAAACGCAGATGCCGTTCGGATTCGGCATAAAACATGTAGGTCCCGTCCGGCCAATTTGTAGTTAAAATCAAGAGGAGCACAACGCAAATTGGAAGAGAAGCTCGGCCATAGATCTCTTCGGAGGTTATCGCGCCCTACATTTGTTTACTTTTATTAGTTGCGGAGCAGGAATTCCCCTAAATTCATTACAGTATTTTCTCTTTTTTTGTAACCCTGAGTTATTTAAAAAAAACAATTACAGAATGGAGAGCATTACTACGAACGAATGAAAATTCAGTGCTGCTTCGGCAAGAAGTGTGACTGTTGGGAGTCGTAAAATGCATTGGTTTTACGTGTTTGTGATTGATTGCTCCATATATTGAGGATCTTACACCAGTTCAAGTAGATACAAACTAAACAACAAAATGAGAAACGTATTATTTTATTAAAAACCAATCAACTACACACATATGCGTTATCGGTAAGGGTTAAATGATAGCAGAAATATTTATTACATACGTTTCTGTCACAAAATATTTGACAAGTTTGAAACACTTTCTCGGCACATGCGTGTTTTAACACCTTTTATGAGTAATAAAGTAACTGAGCGAGTATTCATACGAACTTTTAAAGTACAAGGGAAATTACACCAAAACTATTTCCGCATTGTTTTAAAGCTATTTGATCACTGTACAAAATTTGATTGCTGCATTTATATTGTGGGCATTTCGGGTCCAGATGGTATCAAAATGGTTTCGAAATCATTGATTACAAATTTTCGTATGGTTTTAAATTGGCCAGGAAACAGTCACGACATGGCCAAAAGTTTACGACTTGGGCCCGAAGTACAACCATAAACTGTCACAAATGAGCTTAAGTAGTTGCATAAGCAGTAATTCATAGCTTTTCTCCTGCACCCGATATGCCTAAGAGGCATTTTTCAACACTTTTTAAGGTTGAGAAAAAAATCAGCGTAAAGCAATAATATCACTAAATAAACTATTACTAATGTACATATGTGGACAAATAGCTATTACTTAAATTTAATTTCGTTTTATAAATTCAAATTCATTTTCAAGTTTCTTCACTTAGTGTACATGGATGTAAAATTTAATTTTATTTATTTTTTTATTTATTTATTATTATTCAGTATTATCTTATGAAATGAAATTTAACAGATTTTAACATTAGTACATTAGTAAGCATACAATAAGGTAGATACAATAAGATAATAGCTAATGGCGTTGAGTGATCAAAATGTGAACAGTGATAACGCCATTTCTTCTAATGATTACAATGGAAGTTAGAATGCGGGGTGCAATCAAATAACATTTAAACGGAGTTAGAAAGGTTTAGCATTGATGATGAATAAAATATTAAAATAAAGTATTTAAAATAAATAGAAATAAGCACGTCGGTTTATTACGTAGCAAGCAACTTACAAGTGAACTCATTAAATAAAAATAAAAAAGTAGTAATAAAATATGTTGCAGTGTTTTTAAATTTGAAGCCAATTATGGTATAGGCCGTAACATAACTTCATTTTCTTCATGACTCAACCCAAGAAGCCATAGTTTTACCTGCTTTAAGAAAACGCTTATTCTTCGAATTGTTTGTATATCTTCGGGAAGCTTATTGAAAATCATACACGATACTATGGTATAGAAGTTTCGATACAGAGTTGTGCGTGAGGCAGGAACAGCAAAATTTGCATTAGAATTGCTCCTCAACATAAGTGAAGTGCATATTGGAATATGTAGATAACCACTTCTCATAAAAAAATTTTTAATACTTTAAAGTAGTACAAGTGTCTTACAGGGAGAATATTTAATCTTCTAAAGAGAATCATCCAGTGCGTTATACGGCTAACATTGCAAGTTCTTCGAATTAGACACTTTGGCAACCCACCAAGACCAAAATACATTAGTTTAGTTTTATTGCTTACAATAAGCTTATGAGAAGCGAACCATTCTCTTAGGAGAGTCACATCGTGATTCGTTACTTTGGCTTCGTTGGCATTTATTTGCTACTTTTTATACTCAGCTGAGCAGAACCCACAGAGTAGATTAATTTTGTTCGCATAACGGTAAGCCGTAACGGCATAAACTAATCGAGATAGATATAGACTTCTATATATCAAAATGATCTGGGTGAAAAAAGAAATTCATTTAGCCATATCCGTCCGTCCGCCCGTAAACACGATAACTTGAATAAATTTTGAGGTATCTTGATGAAATTTGGTATGTAGGTTTCTGGGCGCTCATCTCAGATCGCTATTTAAAATTAAGGAAATCGGACTATAAACACGCCCACTTTTTCGATATCGAAAATTTCGAAAAACCGAAAAAGTGCGATAATTCATTACCAAATACTGATAAAGCGATGGAACTTGGATAGGTGCGTTGACCTTATGGGGGAAAAAAAAAATTTTTTTTTTCAAAGTAAAATTTTAACAAAAAATTTAATATCTTTACAGTATATAAGTAAATTATGTCAACATTCAACTCCACTAATGATATGGTGCAACAAAATACAAAAATAAAAGAAAATTTCAAAATGAGCGTGGTTCCGCCCTTTTTTATTTAATTCGTCTAGAATACTTTTAAGGCCATAATTCGAACAAAAATTTACCAATCCTTGTGAAATTTGGTAAGTGCATAGATTCTATGACGGTATCTACTTTCTGTGAAAATGGGTGAAATCGGCTGAAGCCACGCCCAGTTTTTATACACAGTCGACCGTCTGTCCTTTCGCTCGGCCGTTAACACGATAACTTGAGCAAAAATCGATATATCTTTACTAAACTTAGGTCACGTACTCATCTGAACTCACTTTATCTTGGTATAAAAAATGGCCGAAATCCGACTATGACCACGTCCACTTTTTCGATATAGAAAATTACGAAAAATTAAAAAAGTTCCATAATTCTGTACCAAATATGAAAAAAGAAATGAAACATGGTAATTGGATTGGTTTATTGACGCAAAATATAACTTTAGAAAAAATTTAGGGAAGTGAGTGTGACAGCTATCATATTAAGTAGAAGAAAATGAAAAAGTTCTGCAGGTCGAAATCAAAAGCCCGTGGAATCTTGGCTGGAACACTGTTCGTGGTATGACATATATAAATAAATAAACGGTACCCGACAGATGATGTTCCGGGTAATCCTGGCCCAAAATTTGGTCGATATCTCGAAAATGCCTTCACATATACAACTAAGGGCCACTCCCTTTTAAAACCCTCATTAATACCTTTAATTTGATACCCATATCGTACAACACACATTCTCGAGTCACCCCTGTTCCACGTTTATGGCGATATCCTGAAATTGTGTCCACCTATAGAACTAAGGCCCACTCCCTTTTAAAATACTCTTTAATACCTTCATTTTGAAACCCATGTCATACAAACACATTCCAGGGTTGCCCTAGGTTCATTTTGCTAAATGATGATTTTCCCTTATTTTGTCTGAGTATGTAATGTTCGGTTACACCCGAACTTAGCCTTATTTACTTGTTTCATATGCAGATATTAATGCTTATATTATCCTTTAGTAGTCATAGATCTTGATAGATTTTATTAGTCTTTTATTAAAATTTATTACCCAATTTGGCAATTGAATACAACACCACACGCTCATATAAGAAAGGCGTTTACTGGAATCTGCAAATATTTTTTTGGCAAATGTGACCACCTGCTGTCCGAAAAATAAGCATAAATAAAACCTTTTGCAGTATTATTAGATTAGTGTAGATGTTGCAAAAGTGATAAAAGGTACAACAAAGTTTCGATATGATACCCCTTTACTTCGGTTTGTGGCAGTTGATTATATTTCAGCAAACTGTTTTATTTAATTTGATATACCTACATCATGGTCCATGAGACGTTATTTAAATGACCTATGTTATGTGCCTTCTGGAGAAGTGTTTTTGAGGAGTAACTTCTCACTACACTACAATTTAAAATTTACAGGAAAAATTGGCAATATATTTAGATTCATGCGTGAGCTGAGATCTTGGCTTTAGCTTAAAAAAAAAAAGTGGTAACTGACAAAAAACAGTTCAGCCAACACTGGATTGAATTCCCAGGGCAAAGACAAGCCGTAGTTTGTATACTCCAAGTTATGAGATTCTTCCATCTAGGTGGCGTGACTTTTAATCCCTTCGTGAACTGTAGTAAATACACTAAAGTCCTCAATATACAGTCAAAGGCTGAAAGGTCTAGCGCAATAAATCTTAATTGACCTCGAATTATAACGAGGACTAATAATAATATATATGCGGCCGCCATGGTGTGATGGTAGCGTGCTCCGCCATTCACACCGAAGATTATGGGTTCACGCCCCTGGCAGAGCAACATTGAAATTTTAGAAACAAGTTTTTTCAATTAGAAGAAAACTTTTCTAAACAGGGTCGCTCCTCGGTAGTGTTGGGCAAGCATACCGAGTGTATTTCTGCCATGAAAAGCTCTCAGTGAAAACTCATCTGCCTTGCAGATGCCGTTCAGTAGGTCCGGTCCCGCCAATTTGTAGGAAAAAATCAAGAGGAGCACGACGCAAATTGGAAGAGAAGCTAGGCCTAAAAATCTTTTCGGAGGTTATCGCGCCTTTCATTTATTTATTTTAAATAATAATATAAAAGTTAGTAACATTCCGCAATGTCGTAAAATAATTTTTTTTAACCTAACGATAATTGTTTTCTGCAGGAATGCTATTATGGTTAGCTATAATATCATTGTCAGATATGGACACTGGGAAAAGTTGAAGTGATGTATATTGGAATGATTTTCTAAAATTTGGTTTCGGCAAAAATTGCTCCAATATAGATCATTTATCCACCCTGTCGGAATTTCTACAAAATAAAATAAGTCAAAAGTTGAATTATTTAATTATTATGAGAAATTATTAAAACAACCTTCATCGTAATCCTTGCCAAAACCCTAAACCCATTTTTAAATTAGAATCAAATTCAAATTTCCTTTTATATTATTTACTAAAGTGAGCGTATGTTAGTCTTATTTTGTAAGCACATGTGAATTTTGTCCGAATTTTTCCATAGCACCGCCAGTTAATAGTAATAGTTAAAAATTTGGCATATTAGGTCAAGCTTTCAGTGCTGCCAAAACCCTCACAACAGCAACTAAGAATCTAGATTACCAATGGAATTTGTTGTTTTGGGTGTCAGCAGCTTTACCAAATATACAAACAACTCGTAAGTTAAATTAATGTGCGCCAATTAAAGCCACCTGTAGTCATTAACACACACATGCATGCGCTGTACATATACATATATATACATACTTCAACCAAAAGACCATCAAAAGGAATTTGGGTGTTAATATGAGGGGCTTATCTGAAATTATTTTTTGATTAATGAGACTTCATGGCTGCTATTAAACACCTTATATATAGTGAAACCTCCTTTGGGCGGACATCCTCCGTCAGCAAACTTTTATTCTCCCAAGAGTGATGTGCGCTCAAAGAAATGGGCAACTTTTTTACATTTATTTTTAATAAGTTAATAGATTGGGTGTTTCAAAAAAATTTTTTTACGAATTACAAAATTTGTTTATTTATTTATTTAAAGTCGACACAAAACGAAAACGGTCGACTGTTAAAGTATAAAATCTGTACAAAAAATATTATAACTTATAAACTATAATATAAACATTAAATAAAAGTAAACTTGTGCATTTAAAAATTCAAGATGATTCAAAGAGAATATCAAACTATGAAATATTAGTTAAAATGAGAAAGTATTAGGCTATTTAACGCAGGAAGCGACATAGCGGTAAAAGAAAAGGCACGTTGTGTTTCGACATCCTCGCGGGAATAGCGAAATTAAGCCGAGCTAGTAATTCAGAAGAGTCAATCTCACCGATGACCTAGTTATAGATGAACAACACCCCAAGTAATATTCTACGGTTTTCTAGAATAGGCAGATTAACGAGAAGAAGCCTACTTCTGGTACATAGAAGAGAGCGATCCTAGAGCCTCAATAGAGTTGGCATGGTGAAGCAACGGCGTCGAAATGTCGAAAGATGCGTTACACTATAAGAAAATTTAACCAAACTATTGAAACCAGGACCGACCAGTTAAACCTTACCTAACTTCAGATATTCTGGAAGCCCCTAATTTCATTAACATAAAAGCCTTACAAAGTAGTGACAGACTATGATACATCTTAAACTTGAGTACATATTTATATAACGAACAATTGGTTTTATTCGTCCAAGTCCGCAACCAGTACGAAATTTTGCAAATATATAAGTTGATATTTATTCTCTCATTTTGTCCCGCTTGCTAGGGATTCACGTCCGTCCAAGAGAGGTTTTTGATTAATTTGTTATGAAAACAGGTCTCCGCGTCCGCCGATAAGAGGTTCGTGCCCGTTAAGTAGAGGTTTTTCATTTTATCAAATAGCGTCCCATCAAGATAGTGTCCTACCAACTGCTTTAATAGAAATAGCAAAATTTTGGATTTGGAAATTTTAGTTTATGTGTAATTTCTCGTCGCTGAGGTTATATTCGAAATCAGATTTCTAAAATTCCTCCAAAGCGCTAGGCCCCAAAATTTGGAGACCGTCTATAGACGGTCTTGCCCGTGTAAAAATAGAAAATGAACGAGGTGATTAAACAGGTATTTAAATAAGTAATTCAACTTTATTCAAGAAAAATAGTTCATAAACGGTAACAAAAGTATTACAATATTGCTTTTACATTATTCGTGAGTGTGATAATCTCTGAAATAGTTTTTGCTACTTGAGTAACATAAATGTATTTGACATTTTGTACAAATGGTATGTGTATCTGACTTCTTGCAAAGCTTGCAAACTTTTTTTGAACTCCACTCAGGAATATTGTCCAACTTATCATATCTTATGTTCTCTCTGGGGTGTATTTCCCCTTTACCAACGGCGTTTTTACTATAGATAACATGTGGTGTGCTTGGGGGCTCTCCGACTCTTGGCCTAACAGTAGAAGCACACAGAGCTTTAGCTAACTCCAAGTGAAATTGATATAATGTCAAATCTTTTACCCGTTGGTTGCTCTCGGAATATGATGAATTCTTTCGACGATATAGTATGAAACCATTGGTGATCGCCATATCAAGTAGATGATAAAATAAGCGCGTCATGGTATCCATTGTTTTTATACGCAAACCGTTTCTGCCCATATAAGAATTCATGGGGTCTACACCTCCCATGTGCGAGTTGTACTCATGAATTATTTGTGGACAACCTATCTCAATATATTCCCTGGTCCTTCTATTATATCTGTGTGTTTTCGTTGGGTAGGGGGCGGCATCCCCCTGGATACCTATATAAGTTGAACATAGTAGTACATTTTTAGTGTCCTTCCAAAGGACTGTAGCTACGTCTACTCCGTAAGAGGTGCCACGAAATTCAATTGTATATCCTCTGCCTGCTTTTTTAACCTGCGCTTCCAGATCAGATGGTAACTTACAATTAGATATTCGGTTGGCTCGAATTGTACCTAGTGAAATGAATTAAAATATTTTGATTTTTGGCGAACATTTGCGCGAACTGGCAAACACCACCATACACGACAGAAAAGGTCGCAGAAACATGACATAACGGGAATGTTCGCGGAAATGTTCGTGTCGTGTATTTGGCGCTTTATACCAAATCGCCAACTTTTCGACAACATGCTAACAACGAATTGCTAGCACTCCGATGACAAACCGATACCTGTCGATAAGAAATCGATACGTTTTACCATACTTCTTGAAGAATTGTTAGCTTTTTGATAATAAATCGATTGCTTTATGAAAACAACTCGATAACTTTTCGATAACAAAGGAATGACAAGCCTATAACAACTAAGTTACATTTCGTTAACAAAATACTAATTTTTCAAATAGCAAATCGATAACACATTGAAAATATGTTGATAATTTTCCATAAATAATCGACAAGTCTTCTATAGTAAATCGATATTATTTTTATAGCAAACCGACAAATTGTTGATAAAAAATGATAACTCACCGAAAACGTTTATTATCTAAAGTACGTTTATAAAACACCGATAACAAATCCATAACGCCTCTATCCCTCGTTTACAACACACTCATAAGTCGTCAATAAAAAATCGAAAACACCGCCCTATACAATCGATAAAAAAACAATTAAAACTGCAATAGCAAATCCTTTTCTTGTTTATTTTTACTTTCCCTTCTATTTCTTTTTTTCTCTCTCCATTCCTTTCCTTTCCCTTTCATTCCATTGATTGACTTTTCTTGCCGTGTCTTCTTCAGAACCATCTTCTTTATATTGAACGATTTTACTAATCCAGTTACACGGTTAGAAATTTGAGCTTAAATCGTAAACCACTGACCGGTTTAAACAATTTCTAAAACTTTTTTGTAATCAAATGAAGCCTTAAATTTTACTACTTTGCTTTTATTTTATTCAGTTTCAATTAAAACTTAGTTGAAAAATCACTCAGATCTTCAAATTGTTTTAAAACAAAACCAAAAAAGTCCCAAAAATCTAAAAATGGAAACATGTATTCTTACTTACTTAATTGGCGCTTAACCGTCTAAACGGTTATGGCCGTCCAACAAGGCGCGCCAGTCGCTCCTTCGCTCCGCCAACCGGCGCCAATTGGTCACACCAAGGGAGTTTAAATCTTTTTCCACCTGCTCCTTCCAACGGAGTGGGGGCCTCCCTCTACCTCTGCTTCCATAGGCGATAGAAACACTTTCTTGGCCGGAGCATCATCTTTCATTCGCATAACATGGCCTAGCCAGCGCAGCCGCTGCTGTATGTATGTATTCACCTCTAGTTTTTAACCAAGAGTTTAAACTTTGTGATGAAAATAAAAAATTAAGAATTTCATTTGTAAAAAGTGCTGCAAGTCATAGATTCGTTTTCGAAACATTTTGTTGTAAATATTTATAAGGTGTTTTTTACACAGATGTAATATCTCAGCAGCTGCTGGATTAGTGGCCCGTCGGTTTAAAATCAAGTCTCCGCTCAACCATGTTCAATGCATTCATTTTCGTTAAGACCGGTGTAATCAATATTTTAAACCAAGTTTAGCTATATGAAGTACAAAAAAGTTTCATATTAAGGCTCAAACTTTTAACCGTGTACCAATCTAAAAATATTGGGTCATAGGCTTATACGAGCCACGAACCCCAAAGGAAATATTGTAGATATCTACAAAAACAAAATATAAGAATATTTCACTATAAACATGTGTACAATAAAAAGTAAAATCACTTATGCGTTAACGCGTGAATAATAAAAAATCCAGTGAAATGAGATAAACTCAAACGTGTCTGTAGCAACAGTACTTTTTTGTTAACAAATAAATTACAAACGATAATTTCTTTCAATTCCTTTGATATTTCAAGTTACTGAGGTACTTACGGTTCATTTGTGCACATGCCTTTTTCAAGTTAGTTATTTTTTTGGTTCGATGAGCCACAGGCAAATAAGCAACTAATATTCAAATCAATGAATTTTATAACATCTCTCATGTCATCGCGTATAGAGATAGAATGTTTCAAATATGGCAGATGCCGTTCAAAAGAACAAATCTTTCCTAGTACATTAAATAGCCTAGTTTCGCATTTGGACTATGGCAGTAGGCTGTGAAAGCAGTCCGAATATACTATTCTAATACAAAAATTTATAGAGTGCCAGCTTATAACTGCGGCCAAGTCCGCACAAAAGAAATGTACAACAAAAAAGTATTGAGAAAAACGCCGATATGATCCAGTTCCAAATGGATCCCGACATTATAGCGCACACAAAAGCAAAATAGCCCGGAGATAAACCCGTCATGATCTATAGAAGCAAAGATATATTGGTTTTTCCTAAAAAATTGATTTCAACACTCCATTGAAATACTTTTTTACAAAATGATCCCTAAATGGTTTTGAAATATTTCCAAAAACAACCTAAAAATGATGAAATAAGATTGCTGTTGTTTGTTTAGCGTCATAGTGATGTGTCGGGATTGCTAATATTCACCGCAATATTAATAAGAGGGTTTCTTTCAACCCTGTTATAGATATTTGCATATACCTTTGTCTATTTTACAATTAACTAATATCTTTAAGATTTCAATCACTAATACATATTCACTTGTTATTACCCTATTAATAAACAATATTTCCCCTTTTAATTTATTTACAGAACCTATCACAGAAGTAATTGGTGGCCCAGAGCTTCATATAAACAAAGGTTCAACAATAAATTTGACATGTATTGTTAAATTTGCACCCGAGCCACCGCCAACAGTCATTTGGTCACATAATAGAGAGGTGAGTGGAAGCTTATTTTGATAAAACGATGCAAGTCAGTATGCTAATATTAATTATTAATAAGAATACAAACATCAATTTTAAGTTCAGCTGTACTAGTACACCAACCAGGTCATGCTATAATTGACACCTGGTTTGGAAGTAGCTCCTCTTTCGCCTACTCAGCTATTATAGTCCTGGTTATAGTCGCTCAAAAGTATTTTGACAGGCAAAAGGTGATTCGATTGCTAATCGGAAGGCCATTATAGAAATCACCTTTCATGTTAATAAAGGCATACTCTACGAGCGTTTTCGTCGTGTATTATAGCGAAGCAAATATGGAGCGAGAGCAAAAAAACAAAAGGATTGCTGCTTGTTCTATTGGAAATTACCGCGCAGAACTATGCCTTTGACTTGTCAATACGAATAACATTTCGTTTGAAACTCATATAGCAGAGTATAATTATATAAGAATTGATATCACTTTTTTATACTATGTCTCTGCTCTATGCTCTGTTCACGTTCAGAACCGAAGAAATAAAGTTAGAGAAAAATATAGAACTTTAGTTCACTGGTCGTAGATATGACCGAGGCAGTAGCAAATAATATTCGCAAATCTCTGCGGATATACATGAATGAGGCCCTTAAAATTTGTATATAATGCAAGCTTGGCTTCTCCCACTGCCGTGGACTTATTAGCAAACCTCTTAAGCCAGTAGTCGCTGGTGGTGAAGAAACAAATTTTGTGCAACCGGGACATCGTTAAAGGGAGTACATAAGAAAAACTCTAGGGACTCTCTATAGCTTATTGGTGTCCCTACCGTTTATCTCGCTCATATATGCCTTCAAGATTTATGCGTAATGTTTACTATTTTCCCCAGTTGGATATATGAAAGACAGCTCCGTGCGAGCCAGGGTGTTTTTTTAGAGCAGCTGTAAATTGTAACAAAATGCTAAAAGCTAGGATTTAAGTTAAAACATTTAATTTTCACACATCCTTTTTTTAATTTTCCCACAAATAATGAGTGCCGTGGCTGAGCAGGGCAAAAAACTTTCAGAAAATCAAAATGTCAAGAAAGGAGTCTTTTTACGTAATTTTGCAAGTGTCGACTTTTTACATTCCAATATACTAGTATATACATATGTACAAATTTTATGTTGATGTAATTCTTAAGTACACTTTTACAAGTGGGTGTTTTGCAACTGTCAAAAAAATATGACATTGGCAAACAAATTGGTCACAAAGATTTTTTGATGCGGGTTAACCAAAGCACACATGCTTTACATTACCATGTGGAGATTAAGAAGTTAAAAAAAAAAAATAAAATAGAATGGAATATAATTTTTAGGGCCAAGGGTATTGCACAGTAAAAAGGGAGTGATTTCAAATACGTATTAAGGGTGAGAACGAAAAAAAAAAACAATATGAACTATAACACCAGCAAAACGACAAAAGTAAATCAGGTCCCTTAGCGCTTATTTAAAACTTGCTCTACTAATAAAAAAAAGTCTTAAATATGTTTTTTTTTGGTTTTTTTATACTCAGTTGAGCAGAGCGCACAGAGTATATTAATTTTGATTGGATAACGGTTGGATGTACAGGTATAAAGGGATCGAGATAGATATAGACTTCCATATATCAAAATCATCAGGATCGAAAAAAAATTTGATTGAGCCATGTCCGTCCGTCTGTCCGTTAACACGATAACTTGAGTAAATTTTGAGGTATCTTGATGAAATTAGGTATGTAGGTTCCTGAGCACTCATCTCAGATTGCTATTTAAAATGAACAATATCGGACTATAACCACGCCCACTTTTTCGATATGGAAAATTTCGAAAAACCGAAAAGTGCGATAATTCTTTACCAAAGACGAATAAAGCAATGAAACTTGGTACGTGAGTTGAACTTATGACGCAAAATAGAAAGCTAGTAAAATTTTGGACAATGGGCATGGCACCGCCCACTTTTAAAAGAAGGTAATTTAAATGTTTTACAAGCTGTAATTTGGCAGTCGTTGAAGATATCATGATGAAATTTGGCAGGAACGTTACTCCTATTACTACATGTATGCTTAATAAAAATTAGCAAAATCGGAGAACGACCACGCACAGTATATAAGTAAATTATGTCAACATTCAACTCCAGTAATGATATGGTGAAAGAAAATGCAAAAATAAAAAAAAATTTCAAAATGGGCGTGGCTCCGCCCTTTTTCATTTAATTTGCCTAGGATACTTTTAATGCCATAAGTCGAGCAAAAATTTACCAATCCTTGTGAAATTTCATAGGGGCTTACATTCTGGGACGATAACTTATTTCTGTGAAAAAGGGCGAAATCGGTAGAAGCCACGCCCAGTTTTTATACACAGTCGACCGTCTGTCCTTCCGCTCGGCCGTTAACACGATAACTTCAGCAAAAATTGATATATCTTTACTAAACTCAGTTCACGTACTTATCTGAACTCGCTTTGATTTGGTATAAAAAATGGCCGAAATCGGACTATGACCACGCCCAATTTTTCGATATCGAAAATTACGAAAAACAAAAAAATGCCATAATTCTATACCAATTACGAAAAAAGGGATGAAACATGGTATTTGGAAGTTCTGCAGGGCGAAATAAAAAACCCTTGAAATCTTGGCAGGAATACTGTTCGTGGTATTATATATATAAATAAATTAGCGGTATCCAACATATGATGTTCTGGGTCACCCTGGTCCACATTTTGGTCAATATCTGGAAAACGCCTTCACATATACAACTACCACCACTCTCTTTTAAAAGCCTCATTAATACCTTTAATTTGATACCCATATCACACAAACACATTCTAGAGTCACCCCTGGTCCACCTTTATGGCGATATCTCGAAAAGGCGTCCTATAGAACTAAGGTCCACTCCCTTTTAAAATACTCATTAATACCTTTCGTTTGATACCCATATTGTACAAACGCGTTCTAGAGTCACCACTGCTCCACCTTTATGTCGATATCTCGAAAAGGCGACCACCTATACAACTACCACCACTCCCTTTTAAAACCCTCATTAATACATTTAATTTGATACCCATATCGTACAAACACATTCTAGAGCCACCCCTGGTCCACCTTTATGTCGATATCTCGAAAAGGCGTCCACCTATAGAACTAAGCCCCACGCCCTTTTAAAATATTCATTAACCCCTTTCATTTGATACCCATATCGTACAAACAAATTCTAGGGTCACCCCTGGTCCACTTTTATGGCGATATCTCGAAACGGCGTCCACCTATAGAACTAAGTCCCACGCCCTTTCAAAATACTCATTAACACCTTTCGATTGATACCCATATTGTACAAACGCATTCTAGAGTCACCCCTGGTCCACCTTTATGGCGATATCTCGAAAAGGCGTCCACCTATAGAACTAAGTCCCGCGCCCTTTCAAAATACTCATTAACACCTTTCGATTGATACCCATATTGTACAAACGCATTCTAGAGTCACCCCTGGTCCACCTTTATGGCGATATCTCGAAAAGGCGACCACCTATACAACTACCAGCAATCCCTTTTAAAACCTTCATTAATACCTTTAATTTGATACCAATATCGTACAAACACATTTTAGAGTCACCCCTGGTCCACCTTTATGGCGATATCTCGAAAAGGCATCCACCTGTAGAACTAAACCCCACGCCCTTTTGAAATACTCATTAACCCCTTTCCTTTGATACCCATATTGTACAAACGCATTCCAGAGTCACCCTTGGTCCACCTTTATGGCGATATCTCGAAAAGGCTTCCACCTATAGAACTAAGGCCCACTCCCTTTTAAAATATTCATTAACCCCTTTCATTTGATACCCATATCGTACAAACAAATTCTAGGGTCACCCCTGGTCCACCTTTATGGCGATATCTGGAAACGGCGTCGACCTATAGAACTATGGATCACTCCCTCTTAAAGTACTCTTTAGTACCTTTCATTTGATACACATGTCATACAAACACGTCCCAGGGTTACCCTCGGTTCATTTTCCTACATGGTTATTTTCCCTTATGTTGCCACCATAGCTCTCAACTGAGTATGTAATGTTCGGTTACATCCGAACTTATCCTTCCTTACTTGTTTAGGTAATATTTTGGGCGAAGAACCTTGTATGTTATTTTCTATTTTTTAATTTTTTAAGGCACATGCTTATTATTGTTTTGTGTCGAGTTCGTGACAAATTTTTGCAAACTATTTAAATGCTAAGCAAATATTTGCTCATAAAATTGTTATGGGATGTGAGAAAAATTTGCATTCATAGCCAGACCATGCAAAGGCATCTTAGATTTAATATTCAATGCCTTATAAAACTCTCTAGTGAATTTTTAGGAGAATGTGTGTGACACACTGAACTACATGTATAGTAGTTTGACAGCCGCCGTTCCAAACCCGGCATGAAAACCCTTGTTGCGTGCCAACTAACACAATTTCATATACATTTCGATACAAATTTGTTTTTCACACGAAATATTCCACTTGGTATTCTAAAAAAAAGTTTACCACCGCAAAGTAGCTGGAGGAGTGCAACAACTCCTTATCCATGGCGCTAACAACTGAGGTAAAAGAGCGTGTCCTCAGAGAAGACTCAGGAAAAGAGCGAAGCCGCTATGGTGGAGAAAGTATTTGATTTGATTGAGAGAAAAGGACGACGGGGAATGGTAACACAGCAGTAAAGACTCCCTTAAGGGGCTACTCAGCACACATTCCCCATCAGGAGATGATGCTCAACAACGGCATAACAGCGTCTACTCCAAATACTGAGCGCACAGTACCAGAGTTGGGAACAAATACAAATATTGAATGGGCAATAAAAATGTTTGCAAAGCTTAAATCATCGGGTCTGGATGGGACTTTCCCTGCCATGTTGTCGGATAATAATTGGAAGATTCTATAATTACTTACAACAATCTTTGAGGATTTTATAAAACTAGACACATCCGCCAATCTTGAGCACTAGCAAGATAAGTCTTTATATCGAATGGGCAAAGAATCATTCATCTGCACCCGAAAGACTACAGGCCTTATATTTTGTCATCTTTTCTGCTCAAACCCGTAGAGCGATTAATAGGTGTATACATAAAATCGAATATGAATGAAATATCATTCTCTTAGCAAACATGCTTACACCAAAGGAAGTCAGTCGAACCTGCGTTGCATAGGGTGGATATGAATATAGAGAAATCAATGGAATGCCAGGAATACGTACTATTTATTTTTCTGGACCAAAATATCTCAAGACAATCAATCATTAACAGTCTCAACTCAATTTAGTTACGTTCGGCCTTAAAAAATTGGATCGGCTCCATATTAAGTTTCAGAATGGTCACGTCGCAACGTATGTAAACAGGGAAATGCCGCAGGCTGTGGACGTCGGTCGTCAACCTTTTACTTAAGCGGCTCAACAGACTACAAGTCAAACTCACGGCGTATGCCGATGATATTTCAGTCATCATAAGCTGCAACCAATAAGCCCTCTGATGGATTAGCCGTTTCGGGATGTACATGCCTAGGCATCGGGGGTCTGGTTAAGGGTTAACGCGCAAAAGACAAGTATAGTACTATTAACTATGAAATATAAAGTCCCTGATTGAAAAAAACCGTAAGCTTTCTTATTTTTGGTGCTTATTTTACGCTTGGCTTTACTGGTCTGTAAATAATTAATTGTTATATACATTTGGTGTCTTCAAGACCGAGTTTTTTATTTTTATAAAATGAATATTTTAGAGGCTATTTTCTATTAGAATACTCGCTTAGATAAACTTTTTCACCAAAGCTAAATATTCTTCATTCAAAAATAATCAATATTTTAATTACCCTGAGAGTTATCAAATATATAATAAGACAAATTTAATTTTTCACTTATCTTTTCAGGTAATAAACTTTGACTCACCACGTGGCGGTATATCGTTAGTAACTGAAAAAGGTGTATTGACCACCAGTCGCCTTTTGGTGCAGAAAGCCATTCAGCAAGATTCAGGACTTTATACATGTACGCCATCGAATGCAAATCCCACATCGGTGCGGGTACATATTGTTGACGGTGAGTACTTAGGAAATACTAATGCATTACGTTTCCAAATGCGCCCTTGCCTCTGCACAATTTATGGCAAAGGTATTGCTATAAAAAAAAACCACAGGTAACTACAAGTAACCCTATTAAGGAACAGCGCATACTAACGCATACCCAAAATGAACGATCTTTTTCGAAAGAGTTTTCATTTCGGTTCTAGGTTTCCAGATATCCGACATAAAGTTAGAAATAACGTTTTTCGACTGCAATCCATACCTAATTTTGCCACAAAATCTTGACGCTGCGACCAAAGCAATACGCGTTGCATACCTTCAAGCAGACTCTTATATTTTTATATTAGCAGATAGAGTATTTGATATAAATCTTTTTAAATTAAAGGATTTCTTTCATTTGTTGAATGTTATTTTGTTTGGAACTTCCATGGTTTGCTGAACTTGCCTGCATGGTTATTAAGTAACTTACATGCCTAAAAATAGGCTTCAAATTTGTGAAAAAAATTTTGTTTATGAGTGGAAAATATTTGTCCCGATGCGAATTCATACATACTCGAGTGCTTTGCTAAATACAAAGGCGCATAGTCATAGTCAAAATAATATAGGTTCTAAATTTAGTTGCAGCTTTTTTGACAGACAGCTCATGGAAAAGTATGTCAAAAAGCTGCAACTAAATTTAAAATCTATTTTATTTTGACTATGACTATGCGCCACTGTATTTTTTGTAGTCGGTTACCTTGTACAAGCACCTTCTAAGGTGACTCCGACGCAAATTTTCATACATAATCTGGCCCTAAGTTAGAAAATATTTATCTAATACAAACGCAGGTAAATCAGAACACATAAAATTGTGATAAGATTATACACGTAAAGAATACATTTTTAATAACGTACTGTTAGCTTCGTCACCAAAAAACATTCGCATGATTTTCACATGAGCCCTCTACTGGACATCCAGCTCCTTCAGGAGTACTTCGCGTTAGTACCTATTTAAAACCTTCACGCCATCCTTCAAATGGACAATGGATGATGGCTTGGATACGTGGACTTTTCCACCTCAAACTCAAAAACCGTAAGATTTCCCGCACTATAATTTTGTAGGTCAGGCATTGAGTTGAATGGAGTCTAGCGCGTTCTAACAACGCAGGTAATGTTACTTTTTGTATGCAATGTGATGGCATACCATACTTAACTAATGGAGCTCTTCTGCATTCCGACAGACCACTCAGACGAATCTGATGCATTAAAAGTTCCTATAATTATGTCTAATTCTAGTATAACATTGTTGAAGTTTTTATGTATTTAAATTTTTAACTTGTGAGTTATATCTATTTATATATATTTTAAATCATTGCAGTCGACCATTTTATGTTTCTTGTAGACTTTAAATAAATAACAAGTAAGGAAGGCTAAGTTCGGGTGTAACCGCATTACATAATCAGCTGAAAGATTTGGAGACAAAATAAGGGGAAATCACCTTCTTAGGGTAATCCTGGAATATGTTTGTATGACATGGGTATCAAATGGAAGGTATTAAAGAGTATTTTAAAATGGAGTGGGCCATAGTTCTATAGGTGGGCGCCATTTCGGAATATCACCATAAAGGTGGACCAGGGGTGTCTCTAGAATTTGTTTGTACGATATGGGTATCAAATGAAAGGTATTAATGAGTATTTTAAAAGGGAGTGGGCCTTAATTCTAAGGTGGAACAGGGGTGACTCTAGAATGTGTTTGTACGATATGGGTATCAAATTAAAGGTACTAATGAGGGGTTTAAAAGGAAGTGGCCCTTAGTTGTATATGTTAAGGCGTTTCGACCAAAATGTGGACAAGTGTGACCCAGAACACCATCTGTCTGGTACCGCTAATTTATTTATATATGTAATACCACGAACGTTATTCCTGCCAAGTTTCCAAGGGCGTTTGATTTCGCCCTGCAGAACTTTTCCATTTTCTTTTACTTAATATGGTAGGTGTCACACGCATTTTACAAAGTTTTCTCTAAAATTATATTTTGCGTCAATAAACCAATCCAATTACCATGTTTCATCCCTTTTTTTCGTATTTGGTATAGAATTATGGCATTTTTTTCATTTTTCGTAATTTTTGATATCGAAAAAGTGGGCGAGGTCATAGTCAGATTTCGGCTATTTTTTGTACCAAGATAAAGTGAGTTCAGATAAGTACGTGAACTAAGTTTAGTAAAGATATATCGATTTTTGCTCAAGTTATCGTGTTAAGGCCGAGCGGAAGGACAGACGGTCGACTGTATTCAAAAACTGGGCATGGCTTTAACCGATTTCACCCATTTTCAGAGAAAACAGTTACCGTCCTAGAATCCAAGGCCCTGCCTAATTTCACAAGGATTGGTAAATTTTTGTTCGACTTATGGCATTAAAAGTATTCTAGACGAATTAAATGAAAAAGAGGGAGCAACGCCCATTTTAAAATTTCATTTTATTTTTGTATTTTGTTGTACCATATCATTATCGGCGGCCACCGTGGTGTGATGGTAGCGTGCTCCGCCTATCACACTGTATGCCCTGGGTTCAACTCCCGGGCAAAGCAACATCAAAATTTTAGAAATAAGATTTTTCAATTAGAAGAAAATTTTTCTAAGCGGGGTCGCCCCTCGGCAGTGTCTGGCAAGCGCTCCGATTGTATTTCTGCCATGAAAAGCTCTCAGTGAAAACTCATCTGCCTTGCATATGCCGTTCGGAGTCGGCATAAAACATGTAGGTCCCGTCCGGCCAATTTGTAGGGAAAAATCAAGAGGAGCACGACGCAAATTGGAAGACAGCTCGGCCTTAGATCTCTTCGGAGGTTATCGCGCCTTACATTTATTTTTTTATTTTTTATATCATTACTGGAATTGAATGTTGGTACTTATGTACTGTAGAGATATTCAATTTCTTGTTAAAATTTGACTTTTAAAATTTTTTTTTTAAAAAGTGGGCGTGTTCTTCATCCGATTTTGCTAATTTTTTTTAGTAGATATATAGTAATAGTAGTAACCTTCCTGCCAAATTTCGTCATAATATCTTCAACGACTGCCAAATTACTACTTGCAAAACTTTTAAATTTCCTTCTTTTAAAAGTGGGCGGTGCCACGCCCATTGTCCAAAATTTGCTAATTTTCTATACTGCGTCATAAGGTCAACCTACCTGCCAAGTTTCACCTTTATCCATCTTTTTTATTGAATTATCGCATTTGTTCCGTTTTTCGAAATTTTAGATATCGAATTTTCGAATCGAAGATTCAATAAAACATAAAAAGTGACTCACCCACCCCTCGTCAGTTTTGTCCTGTTCAGTGACCTAAAATTTACGTACAAATACACAAAGTTTGCTAAGTAACTTTATAAGCAAATCTTGAAAAATATTTCCTAACTTCTTCCTTTTTTGAGCAATGAAAATATTATCTTTGTTGGCAACTATGAAAACACAAAAATTAGTTCAACTTACCATAGCTTAGTCTGGTAAAGAACTTTCGTAATTAACACAAGTTGTTTATGCAAGTACTAGCGTATAAGTTAATGACGCCGTACAGTTGTGGCGACGAAAACTTTGCATAAAACTTTCAAGTATTTTTTTTTTTTTGTACTACATATACCTGCGGTCCTGACGTTGTAAGGCCTCCAATATTCAAGTACTTTAAATCAATTTAAGTTCTCTAAAATTATCAGGAGAATTTTTGGTGCTATAGATTTTGATCACTGAAAAGCACAAAAAAAATCAAAACTATGTTATTCAAATTTCTTGGACGTAAGTGTAGTTATGGGTACTTATTTATGTACAAGTATATGCGTTAACTACATTAAACACTTGATGACCCTTTAGCCTCCTAACCATTAAGGGTTCCCGAACATAATACATACTTTAAATATAACGAAAAATGTTATTGTTCCATTTTGATGCTGGGCACAACGACTGTAGCACAAAGCATACCACCTGCATGAATACACATTCATACATAGAAATATACAAGCGCGTTAAGTGGTAGTAGCTATTAGTGTAAGTAGCGCATTGCGCCACTTTCATGTTACAAAAATTTAGGAAATTACTGCTCTTTTGATGAAGAAAATGAGTCTGAATGAGCTAGAATTATGAAAGGGGTATATGTTAATCAGCGGCGCTCTTTCCAAGGACATTTATCATTTATGGGTTAATATGCTCAGTTTTATAGACTTATTCTATGGGTGACAATTTGTATGAATTTGAGAATATACGAATACATTCTTTTTTGTAAATAATATTTTTTATCGCATATTTCATAAGAATCCTGGATTTGTCTCAATTTTTTACAGAAATAAGGGGTCAGTACTAAGTACTCGTGAAGTTCGATGTTGAAGTAAACATACAGGCGAACGTCTAGAAAACTTATCCATTTAACTTAAAAAGAGCTCACCCATAGGTTGAAGTTAAACCACATCGAAGTCAACTTTACCAGAAACAAATTTCAGTCTCTTTTGGAACTGCTTCGCCGGCTTCTTATATAGGTAGTAGCCGATAAAGATAAGTTATTGTTTTATTATCGAATGCGGAAATATTGTCGAGCCATCGGTTTGGCATCGCCGAGTCATCGGCTTGCTACTGTTTTCCTACCGGCTTTTTACAGATTGAAAGGTTACAATTTGAAAGGTATCTGTTTCACAGGAAACCGATGAGTCGCCGAAAACAAATGGATGAAGACCGTTCGTAAATTATCAACACACCGATAACATATCGATAACTTTCCGATAACAAATGGATAACTTTTATAAAAATTCTTTACATGTTTACTACAAATCGAAAGCATTTCGATAATAAAACGAGTACTGTTCGATATTAAATCGACAAACTTTGGATACGAAGTTGATAGCTTTTTGGTAGCATATCGGCAACTTTACGATAAATAACTGATAGCTTTTGATAGTAAATTCATAGCTTTCAGATACGAAATCGTCAACTTTACGGTAAAAAAAAAATTAGTTTTCGATAAACCTTTCTATAAATAATTGACAATGATTCCTACTTAATCAACTTTTCGATAATAACCCGATAAATCGTCGTCAACGAAAACCGTTGTTATCGAAAGCAAGTTTATAGCACTTCGTCAGCAATTCGATAACATGTCTATTGCGCGCTAGAAACATACCGATGACTCGGCGATAAGAAAGGAATAGCATACCCATATCCCGTCGATAACAAATTGACAAGTAAACATCATTATACTCATTAACATCATTACATTTTAAATAAAAAAGGGCAATCCTTTTTTCTGTTGTTGCTCTTGTTGTTTTTGTGACGACAAAGACACTTCCTGAAGGTTGTGGGCAGTTTCATCGATCTCAGGATATACGAGTAGATCTGGTACATTCTTGTACCAAAAAACTACCACTAAGGTCGACCATCTCCGGAACGATTTGATATGACCACATTGAAACTTCTAGGCTTTGCCGCCATCCCATGAGGAACTTGGGGTCACCAGAGCCTTGAAGAAACAGGAAGAAAAAGTATTCGCCATGCGAAGTTGCGGTTGACAATTCATTGGAGAAGCTATAAATTGCATTGAAAAAAGTTCGCAACTCAACAGTAAGTTTCAAAGCTTTCCTGTTATGAAACTAAACTACTTGCATCCCTGGCACTCACTGCAGAGTACAAGGCACGCCGCTGCCTGATATACGTATGTACATCTTAATGCAAGCTTATATCAATTTTAGGTAAATGTAATATATTATTCATACTAATGGCCACGTAATTTTAATAAAACCATAAAGCTTCCATGACAAAATTCAGTACCAAAATCTTGTATGCCTATAAACTAAGTTTGCTGACAAAATGGCTGTTCGGTTGTCAGATAAAGTTAGCTGATGTGCATAAATGGCCATTAATTGGAGAATAGTAAATTATGTTGACACACTTTTACATCAAGGGAGAGAAAATTATTTTATTCCGATTTGCATGTAGCAAATTCAAGGATGAGATGTCTTCTAACTGGACAAACAAGAGACAATAATTTTTTTATAAATAGGAGGATAAGAGTAGAAAATATGTGATTTCTTGAGGGCACATATGGAATAATCAACAATTGTTATATTTTCTTTTTCTTAATTTTTTTTATTGGACAATTTTGTAGGATTGATTTTTGGCAACTTTTTTCGAAAGAATTTTCTAAATCTTTCTTTACACAAATTGGAGCTACAAAGTGTAAAAAATCACATACAAAATTACACTTGTCAAAAAAAAAAAAAATTGACGACTTTAGGCTTATGAGTGGTCTTTTTTGAACCTCTACAGCTGACGCAGTATGTATGGTTTTGATGGTGAATGTGAAGGCCCGTTTTGGTATATTTAAAATGCAAACAAACAAGTTCGAAAAATCTTGTATTGTGGGAAACTCAAAAAAATATTATGGTGAGGCTCGGGTCTTCACGGAAAAAAAAAATCTTCTATGTAAGGTTAGGTCGTATGAGCGTCACCCCAACTAGGGGGTAACAGCTCACTTGATCATTTTTACAGTCCAAAATAATTAACGCCGACACTGCCCCTAATCACGACGGCAATTGTTGTGAAGTTGATCAGAACATGCTTTAACGCCTAGCTTTGGACCCCAGTGTTATGTTAGTCGCCTGACTATCTGAGGTCATGCAAAAATTGTATCCCATGTCGCATATAAAACCATATATTCAGCATACTCGGTAGCGAAGACTTTACAGATTACTGCTCTTACAACCTTTCAATCACCATATCCTCTCCTCAGACGAATTCTGCGCCCCACTCCTTCATATCAGCTGTGAAATTCGGACCTGGGGCTAAAACCTGAAAATAGCTTAATCTTGCGGGGAATAAAGTCTTAGCTAGTAAGAATTCTGGAATGACAGTACAGCCTATATCACGCATCTCGAAGCTTAATTACACGCTATGCAGGCTCCATTTTTGACAACCAAGGCCACTGGTTTCACTGGTTCACTGGTTTCAGAGGCCTTCATTTACGTGTTTTTTTATGGGAGAATTTCGCGCTCAGAGCATTTTTCGACTCCACCCTTCAATTAATAAAGATTGATCTAAGTAGCATTCACAAATTGTTTCAAATTACAAAAGCCTAAAACCTAGCCATGAAGCCAGTATATTTATAATATTATCTTTCCATGCATTTAACATGGTATCTTATACCTAACATTAAAAACACTTGCACTTAAAAACCAGCCAAAGAATTATATACTACATACAATATTTTTTTCTTTTTAGGCGAGCATCCGGCTGCAATGCATCATGGACACGCCACAGCACAAACTCAACCACCGCCAGCTGCTTTTTTATTGCTATTGGCATTTCTAACTATTTTGCTATTGCAAGAGAATTCACAGCCAGAAAGTAAACTAAAACTACAACAGCAACAACATCAAGAACCGCAACTACATGAACTACGGCAACGCATTCGATGGAAGTGGTTTTCAAGTAATCAACTATGGAATAAAATATTCGTGGTTAACCGACAAACAAAACGATTTACTACGAATACAGTGTTACCGGTGTTGCAACAACATAGAAACGCAGAGAGACGAGAGCAAAAAAAGGATCTTAGCGTACAACCAATGTCACTGCCGTCGCTATTAAATTCTCAAAGACTGTGTGACACAAACAGGAAAATGGCAATAACATAGCCATTAAATGTGGCAGAATTTGAAATAAAAATAAAAAGCAGCAGACGAATTGATGTAAATTAAGTTACCCTCCAATCCTAGTTAATGATAAAAGTAATACAAACAAAAAACATACTTTTTTAGGCGCTTTAAATATGGAAACATCCATTCATATATATAATTGAATTAAGTTTGTGTGCATGTAAATATGTATGTGTTTGTGTATGTAAGTGATTTTTGTGTGTGTTTGTAAGAAACTAAAGTTATAAACTATTATCACTAGCAAAGTAATAAAAAAGCAACTGCAATATAATATGTAAAAAAATAACTTTATAGAAGAGAAGTTTTGTTAACAAATTAATAAAAATATATATTCATGCTTAGGTTATGGGAGTATTAAAGAACAAACCTAATAGCAAAGGGGTAATATAGGCAGACAAAAACAACTAAGTCTGCAGTGAAAGATGTTTTCGTATAAGAGCAATGGAGCACTGTGAAACGTATGAAGTAATAATGCTTTTCTGGCTATTAATTTGGTTTTCGAAGACTTGAGCACATTTACACTTGCGTGGGAGTAAAAAGCAGTAGCAAAAAAGATTAGAAAACTTTATTAAATGTCTAGTTTTATTTCGTTCATTTAACCTAGTTTCGAAGATATTTCGAAACATTTTTTTAGAACTTTATTATTGTAACTAACTTTGAAATAATTTTCAAAAAAAATTCTAACGTAAAAATTGAAAAAAGTTTTATGAATCTTCATGAAAATTTCGAAGCTTTCATTAAGAATTGTATCACAATGTGCAAGTATAAAGCATCCTTAAATAAACCAATAAAACTAAAAGAGACTGAAAAAATAAATTGCAATTTTTGCTGGTAGTCTTTACTGTAAACTAATGCGAAACTGTTTTCGAAAAAGTTCAAACTTGAAAAAAGTGACTTGTAAAACGTTTTATAATTTTTGCTGCTAGTTTTTTATTGTAATTAATTTCGAAAACATTTTCGAAAAAAATCGAGCTCGAAAATTCAAAAAAACTTAAAGAGTCTTCATGAAAATTTGCAAATTTTTATTTCAAGTATGCAGCATCTTAATAAAATTATGAAATAAAAAAGAAAGAAACTGACAAAATATATTATAATTATTATATTAAAAATTTTAACGCGAAAATTTGAAAAAAATTTAAAAATCTTCATTACAATTTTGAAATTTTTATTCAAAATTTGATGACAGTATTCAAGTATGTAGTCTCTTAATTGAATAATGAAATAAGAAATAGAGAAAGAAAGAAAAGAGCTTTTACTGTCTCTTATTTCGAAAATGTTTTCGAAAACATTCAAATCTTAAAAGTTTGGAAAGTTTGAAGAATCTCCCTTTTCGCAAATTTTGAAAAGACTCAAAAAAGTTCGAGCACGAAAACTCGAAACAATTTTGAGTATATTCCTTTTTCAATAACTTTTAGATTATTTCGAAATATTCAAACTCGAAAATTCAAGGAAGTTTAAAGAACCTTAATTTTTCGTTAATTTTTAACTAATTTCGAAAACATTTTTGAAAAAATTAGCATTTGAAAATTCGAGAAAATTTGAGAAGCTCAATGAAAATTTTTAAGTTTTTGTTTAGAAATTGATGACAATGTTCAAGCTTTTGTGGTCTCCTTATAAAATAGTGAAATAAAAAAAGAAATAAACATTTTTTGCGGCTCTCAAGTGCTCCGTTTTTGCCTATAAGCCAAGAATATGTTTAGAATTTAACTAAGTTTCTCCCTGCAAATTAGTACAAAATTTAACAATTGCTCTTATTTCAAACGATTCTATTGTCAATTTCCGACTTTGGTCTCGCGTTGGCCTGTTCCAACTTTGACTCAATTTCACCAATACTATGAACAAAAAACGAATGAAAAAAATTAAACGAAAATCATAACTCTATTTACTTAACCACTGCAATGAATTCAGATCTCTCACTCTCCACTAGTAAAAGTTAAACTTCACCTTAAAATTTCCAACTCTAAAAAAATCACTTCAAATGTATATGAGTCTGTGTGTTAAACTGTATTTAGATAGTAAAAATCATCCATGAAACAATTCTCGATGTACTTGTAATTAAAAAAAATTAAAATACAGTAGTATAAACTAGCCTGAGCAACTTTGTAAATAAATAAAAAATTAAAATAAATATAAAAATCTATCAACTTAAAATATTAGGTTAAAATGTGTAACGTATATATATATTTTGTTCATAGTTAGCGAGGGTGAAGGGAAGGAGTGTGATTGCTACTCCCTATTATATCCTGCCGAAAGCCGTTTTAGTTTGCAAAGCTCTCACCATAAATGTTATTTTGATTTAAAATAGAACAGAACCAAACCAATTTGAATCACTGTAATCAGTTGCAACTTGTTTTTTAATATAAACAAAAGGGCTATGATATCTTCTGTAAAAAAAATAAATAAATGTAAGACGCGATAACCTCCGAGGAGATCTAAGGCCGAGCTTCTCTTCCAATTTGCGTCGTGCTCCTCTTGATTTTCCCTACAAATTGGCCGGACGGACCTACATGTTTTATGCCTACTCCGAACGGCATCTGCAAGACAGATGAGTTTTAACTGAGAGCTTTTCATAGCAGAAATACACTCGGAGAGCTTGCCAAACACTGCCGAGTGGCGACCCCGCTTAGAAAAATTGTCTTCTAATTGAAAAACTTATTTCTAAAAATTTTGATGTTGCTTTGCCCGGGGTGCGAACCCAGGGCATACGATGTGGTAGGCGGAACACGCTACCATCACACCACGATGGCCGCCGACATCTTCTGTATGTTACATAATTTTCGTAAGCTTACGGAATGACTAAATTTTCTGTTTTTCACTTCTCATAACTACTGCTGCATAGGTTTTAGAAAATGAAATTAGCTCCCATCCATAACTCGAAAAAAGTTGGGCGTGCACTTATTACGTTTTGGTTTGGAACTCTTAAATGTTGTTTTCATAAAAGTTAAGTTTGTCTTTTCTATACCAGTTGTAAAAGCGAAAGTTTTCAAAAATTTTACATTTAACTTGTATAATTGCCACTCAAAATGAGAATTGCTTTTGTTGTTTTCCGTTCGTGAACAATTATATATGTATGAGAAGAAGCCTAGTATTTTATTTATAATTAGAATAACGTTTACCGAACGCCTCTCATCATTACCATTAATTGACGCTTAACACCCTAAGCGATTTTGGCCGTTTCGTAACAAGTCATTGCCATATATGCGTATAGCTCATACTACTCACATTATATCTCCTTTGATACTCGCCTTTGGCATTATAGACAGGACCATAAATCTTAAGGAGAATTTTCTCTCCAACACTCCAAGAGTGATCTCATTTTCTCTCGACAATTACGAGCCATACCTCGGTACAGGTGTGATGAGCGACTTGTACAGCGTGATTTTTGTTCGTCGAGAGAGGACTTTACTTTTCAATTGACTACTCAGTACAAAGTAGGACTTGTTATCAAGATATATTCTGCGTTTGATTTCCAAGCCGATATTGTTTTTGCTGTTAATGCTGGTTTCCAAATAGATGCATTCCCTCACAGCCTTGAATTCATATCCGTCAACAGTGGCGTATCTGCTAAGGCGCGAGTGCGCGGATTCGTTCTTGGATGACAGCAAATAATTCGTATTGTCCTCATAAACCACAAAACAAACTTTTTTCAAGCCAATAATATGAATATCATCAGCCAGTAATTGTATGCTCTTATTATATATTTTACCATCATAATTTATTTCTGCTGTTAGAAATTGGACAAAAGAGAGTCGCCTCATCTGAAGCCTAATTTGGATTCGAATAATTCGGAGCGGATGGTGTTTCTCAACGTCATTTGGCAGAGCCTTGGTAATTTTCCAGGGATCTTAAATTCTGACACCGATCGACGCCGATTCCCTTGGCGCATCGTGAAGATGTGGTTCATCGTCTCCTTTTTCAGAAAATATGAATACTTAAGCTAAAGCTAAGTCATCGACTTTGAATTCGGACTCGAAATAATTTATCAAAATCGAACCTTCAGTCGCACTTTACTCAAAATGACCACCCAATGTTTTGTTTTAAACTTCAATAGTTTCGAGTTGAACAGTTATCCTACTTTAACTTTTAATATTTCAAGCTTGTAAGAAAACCAAATTAAGAATCTTACCTAAGGTAAAGTAACTAGTCGTAATCCAGCACTTGGACTCTCTACCCGGAATACGCAAAACTTGTTCTTTTGTAAGTTAAACATAAGGAGCTAAGTTTTGTTAAGCCGGGCATTAAAAAATACTTTATAGAACTCTGCATAAATGTATGCGAACATTTAGGCTTTTTGTTGTTTATATTTGAGTCCCTAGCATACTTCTTTCTTTAACAATATTTCTTGGAATATCATTAAAAATAAAATATTTGTGCTGATTTTTAAAATATTTGCGAATAAATATACCTCATTCCTCAAAGTTTTTGGTGACCCAGTTCTTAAAGTATGACTAGTAAAGACTATTGCAATAATAAATTTTTTTTAATGCTTTAAAATTATTTTTTCAAAAAATTATTCCAGGTGCGAATTTGAGCTCAAGGCCAGAACAATAATTTTAATGTTGATTATTGTTTTTTTAACAACATTATCAGCGATAGGCAACAGATGGCACAGCGCTGATTAAATATAGTTGGTTAAGAGGAAAGGAAGTAGAAATTTATCATTCAAGAAAACCAACGCTGTGTGGCTAAATGTTCAGCACAGCGTTCCTAACGCGTACTGGCGATGAAGGCTTAGCAACCTTCGAAATGGATCTATATGCGCAGGTGTCTGAAAAATTTTCTATTTTCTATTCCAGACATACATATATGTATGCAATACTCCTACATTGCTGCTACAGGCTAGGTACACTCACAAACATCAGAGCGCCGATATATATATCATAAAACAAAAAAAATGTTCAGTTCTTTATTCAAAAATAAAAATAAAAACTAGTTACAACATAGAAAATGAATCGTCATACACATATGTAAATAAAACTTTTAGTACTTGGAAAACTTGTTAAAGTTTGTATATATTATTGAAATTGAAGCTAAAAACTTTAATTTTAAGCAAAAAAACAAAAAAAAGTATATTATAAAATATTACTAAGAATATTATTCAAAAAGTAAATTTTAAAAATTTTGAAAAAAATGTTAGACATTGTTAAGTTTATTAAAATCAAAATAAATGAGAAATCCAAGACGACATTTATGTAGTTAAGTGCACAATATAAGTTAAATTTGTTTACTCTCTTGCAATCCCTGAAAAAGAATGCAATAACTTTGTTTTTAGGAGAATTAAAGTTCGTGTATAAGCAATTGTTTTTTTTTGGAAAAAATAAACTTACGAAACCCATTCTAAATCCACAGCCTTGATTCAAATAATAGTTATGTTTTTATACACAGCGTGCTTTGCACACAGAGTATATTAACTTTGATTGGATAACGATTGGTTGTACAGGTATAAAGGAATCGAGATAGTTATAGACTTCCATATATTAAAATCATCAGTGTCGAAAAAAAATTGATTGAGCCATCTCCGTCCGTCCGCCCGTCCGTCTGTCCGTTAACACGATAACTTGAGTAAATATTGAGGTATCTTCACCAAATTTGGTACACGAGCTTATCTGGATCCAGAATATATTGGTGTTGAAAACGAGCGAGATCGGATGATAACCACGCCCACTTTTTATATATATAGCATTTTGGAAAACACAAAAAACCTGATTATTTTGTAAATAATACATCTAGAATGTTGAAATTTGACGTGTACACTGATATTGAGACTCTTGGTAAAAATCTTGAAAAATTTGTTTAAATGGGCGTAGCACCGCCTACTTGTGATAAAATCAATTTAACAGATGTTATTTATCATAAATCAAAAATCGTTAAACCTATCGTAACAAAATTCCGCAGAGAGGTTGCCTTTACTATAAGGAATGCTATGAAGAAAAATTAACGATATCGGTTAAGGACCACGCCCACTTATATATACACGATTTTTAAAAGGGTCGTGGACGAATAAAATAAGCTATATCTTTCCAAAAAAGAGCTTTATATCAATGGTATTTCATTTCCCAAGTGAATTTATAACAATAAATAGGAAAAACTTCAAATTTTAAAAAAATGAGAGTGGCACCGCCCCTTTTATGACCAAGCAATTTTCTATGTTTCGAGAGCCATAACTCGAATACAAATTAACCGATCGTAATAAAATTAGGTACACAGATTTTCCCCATAGCAGGAAATATTTTTAATAGAAATGGACGGGATCTGTTAAAGACCACGGCAACTTATATAAAACAAGTTTAAAAGGGTCGTAGACTAGAATAATAAGCTATAACTTAGCAAAAAATAGTTTTGAATCAATGATATTTCACTTATCAAGTTTTATTGTAAGAGAAAATGCGGAGACATTTTTTTTTAAACGGGCGGTGCCACGTGTTATGTGGAATAGTAATTTATCTGAAATGAAATGTGCAATTGAAGCTCACGCTGAGTATATAATGTTCGGTTACACCCGAACTTAGACACCTTTACTTGTTTAAATGTATATACATTGCACTTAAACTTTATATAGACTGCTTAGGGTTTAACTTTATCTACACTTATGAAATTAGTGCGCGAAAATTTAGTACTGCTTTGTATACATTATTTTCAGTTATGTCTCTCTATTATATCTCCTCACTATTCTTCACTTCTACTCATCGCAACCGATTCAGCTTAAGCTTACACACTATGACCAACAGAGGTGCGTGTCTCCGCGCGTCGCTGTATAGAGTTAATTGCGAGTCTTCAAAAATTGCCACTATATGGCTGTCCTTAAAATTACGTTAGTAATTATAAGCGTTTTTTTAACCCGCAAATGTAGATGTATATGCACGAAAAAAACATGGCTAAATATATGAAATGTTTTTCTTTCATATATTTTATATTTATGTTGAGTAAACTTGTTATCGGGTTATGTGGTAATTTAATATGAATCTAAAACATAAAAGCCAACCTTTCAAATCACGTCGGTGTCATTATGATTAGTTATGTACACATTCTACATTTTAAAAAGAAAAAAGAAAAACCAAAAAAAGGAACGCAGAAATTATTTACAATACAATAACAATACGGCATTTAATAAATAAAAAAATTATTATACCAAAAAGCAACTCACAACTGAAGCAGATATTAACTAAACAATTTTTTCTTCATCTGTATGAGCGTTAGAGAAATGTAGGATTAAGCAAGCAGAGATAAACAAAGAACTTATATACATACATACATAAAATAATTAACATGTAATTAAATTAGGATAAAATATTCCATAGTAAATTTGTATTTGTTTTGAAACAAAATTAAAATTATATAAAATAAGCTAAAACGTACTTTATTGTAATAAACATTTTATAATTTAAAAAAATCGTCAAAACTATATAGAAAAAAATGTGCATAATTTAGATTTAATTGAATAAATATGTACAACCAAAATTGTCAAAGTGACAAATGAATAAAATTATAATAAAATTGCCAAAATAAAATAATTGCAGGAGTGTTAAGTTTTTTTTATAAACGACATAAAAATGAGTATCAGGTAAGAAATATATTGAGTTATGAGAAATATATTTTTTATAAGAGGCATTGCAACTGAAAAAATAGGCCTCTTACACTGAAAGAAATGGTGCTAGTAAAATCAACAAAAATCGGTTCTGATGTTCTTGACATAACGGAGATTCGGCGAAATTGATCGAATTATGGTTAATTCAATCAACGATCAACAGTCAATTCATGAGCAAATTTCAAAGAGAATTTTACGCTCACTGCGCTCTCTACTTTGTACTTATGCCGATGGTGCCACTTGTTTAAAAAAAAATATCAAAATAAGAAAAACACCAAATCGAAAAAACACACAAAATGGGAAAAAAACAAACAACTAGTTTTTCAGTTATCAATACAAAACGAAAAACCCTTTTTTGAATTTACTGTGCAAAAAGTTATGAGATACCGGAGATACTATTTATGGGTACAATTTTGCAATTTCTCCTGCGAAATACAAAATTGCGCCTTCTTGTTGCAAAAGTTTTGTTTGAACGAACAGGATTTTTCCAAAGTTAGTAACATTTTGTTCAAGTTTTTACGAATTTTCACTTACGCGAACGAATTTAATAAGATAGTAAAAAAAAACATCCTTTTTATACTCAGTTGAGCAGAGCTCACAGAGTATATTTACTTTGATTGGATAACGGTTGGTTGTACAGGTATAAAGGTATCGAGATAGATATAAACTTCCATATATCAAAATAATCAGTATCGAAAAAAAATTTGATTGAGCCATGTCTGTCCGTCCGTTAACACGATAACTTGGGGACATTTTGAGGTATCTTGACGAAATTTGGTATGTGGGTTCCCGGGCACTCATCTCAGATCGCTATTTCAAATGAACGATATCGGACTATAACCACGCCCACTTTTTCGATATCGAAAATTTCGACAAAATCGAAAAAGTGCGATAATTCATTACCAAAGACGGATAAAGCGATGGAATTTGGTAGGTGGGTTGAACTTATGACGCAGAATAGAAATTAAGTAAAATTTTGGAAAATGGACGTGGCACCGCCCACTTTTAAAGGAAGGTAATTTAGAAGTTTTGCAAGCTTTAATTTGGCAGACGTTTAAGATATCATGATGCAATTTGGCATGAACGTTACTCCTATTACTATATGTATGCTTAATAAAAATTAGCAAAATCGGAGAAGGACCACGCCCACTTAAAAAAAATATTTTTTTAAAGTGAAATTTTAACAAAAAATTTAATACCTTTACAGTATATAAGTAAATTATGTCAACATTCAACTCCAGTAATGATATGGTGCAAAAAAATACAAAAATAAAAGAAAATTTCATAACGGGCGTGGCTCCCCCCTTTTTCATTTCATTTGTCTACTTTTAATGCCATAAGTCGAACAAAAATTTACCAATCCTTGTGAAATTTGGTAGGGGCTTAGATTCTAGGACGGTAACTGTTTTCTGTGAAAAAGGGCGAAATCGGTTGAAGCCACGACCAGTTTTTTATATACAGTCGACCGTCTGTCCTTCCGCTCGGCCGTTAACACGATAACTTGAGCAAAAATCGATATATCTTTACTAAACTCAGTTCACGTAATTATCTGAACTCACTTTATCTTGGTATAAAAGATGGCCGAAATCCGACTAAATGAAAATGAAATATGCCATAATTCTATACCATATACGAAAAAAGGGATGAAACATGGTAATTGGATTGGTTTATTGACGCACAATATAACTTCAGAAAAAAACTTCGTTAAATGGGTGTGACACCTACCATATTAAGAAGAAGAAAATGAAAAAGTTCTGCAGGGCGAAATCAAAAGCCCTTGTAATCACGGCAGGAATACTGGTCGTGGTATTACATATATAAATAAATTAGCGGTACCCGACAGATGATGTTCTGGTCACCCTGGTCCACATTTTGGTCGATATCTGGAAAAGGCGTCCAGCTATAGAACTACGGCCCACCCCCTTTTAAAATACCCATTAACACCTTTCGTTTGATACCCATATCGTACAAACAAATTCTAGAGTCACCCCTGGGACACCTTTATGGCGATATCTCGAATAGGCGTCCACCTATAGGACTAAGGCGACATTCCAGGGTTACCCTAGGTTCATTTTCCTACATGGTGATTTTCTCTTATTTTGTCTCCATAGCTCTCAACTGAGTATATAATGTTCGGTTGCACCCGAACTTAGCCTTCCTTATTTGTTTAATGTTGATGTTTACGACAACATAAAAGTTTGAGTTGTTTTGGAATCGTTTCAACTTAAAGTGCTACGAAAATTAAACTTGCCGAATTACATAATTACATGTAAAGTTACTCCAGTGGTGAATTACCTTCTAGCGATTTGATTCTTTACTTTTCTATAACTTACAAGTTCTCTATTTAAAATGTTATGTCAAACATTTATACAAGTTTTGTTCGAAACAATCAAACGTGGCAACTACATGCGAGAGAAGAAATTGAGAATGAGCTGAGGTGCAACTGAAAGAATCGAGAATCAGTTTTGTGACTACTATTTTCATTTCTATTTGCAAAGCGAAGTTCATAACTATAAATTAAATAAATTATAAAATATAAAATTTGGTGAAAGTGCGTTTAATAAAACAAAATAATAAAGTGATTAATGTTTAATGTGTGCCAGCATATTGACGTTCGGTTAGTAAGTGCCACCGTGGCGTGATGGTAGCGTGCTCTGCCTGCACACCGTATGCCCTGGGTTCGCACCCCGGGCAAAGCAACATCAAAATTTTAGAAATAAGGTTTTTGAATTAGAAGAAAATTTTTCTAAGGGGGGTCGCCCCTCGGCAGTGTTTGGCAAGCGCTCCGAGTGTATTTCTGCCATGAAAAACTCTCAGTGAAAACTCACTCGCAGATGCCGTTCGGAGTCGGCATAAAACATGTAGGTCCCGTCCGGCCAATTTGTAGGGAAAACCAAGAGGAGCACGACGCAAATTGGTGGAGAAGCTCGGCCTTAGATCTCTTCGGAGGTTATAGCGCCTTACATTAGTTTATTTATTTATGTATATGGCAACATAGGTACTTTCGTACAAAGCTGTCTCAACAACAACAACAACTTTTTTTGTTCATTTGACTACGAAAACTGTCAATTACGAATCAACGATTTGTGCGCAGTTGATTCAACATCTTTTTGGAATGGATAAAAATTAACAGACATTTTGGTTGAATTGACACGTATTTCGGTTGATTTTACCAGTCTTTTTCTTCCAATGTATAGGTCTACATTTAAAGCGAGCGCAACAAGAGTTAGTGCGAGTAGCTTGAGCTGTTAGTCACCAGGAATAATTCGCCACAATTTGGCGAGAGGCGGAAAGTTTTTAGTCCCGGGTAAACTCCTGTTAGGGCGAAATCGGCGACCTTGTAACCAATGTCCAGAGAATCCTTCGATTATATAGGAACACTTCTCTGCTCTCCTAAATGAAGTAAGTGGAGACAGCGGCGCACAGTTCAGGAATGATGAACCTGATCCCACAACCGATCAAGATGGAATTAATGTCAGCGACTCAATTACAACGAAATCAGAATAGCAATATCCAATACCAATACGGCGTCAGACCTCGTAAATCTACGATCGACTTCACACTTAGTTATCATTCACAATGAGTTTTACTACATTGAACTTATCCTTCCAACATAATACAAATTCTTAATTATTTTATTCTTTCTGTATTGAATGCCTACTGGGTTGAAAAATCTACTCTTTCGATTGGTGTTTCATATTTTATTGTCATAGTAAAAGACAATCAAAAATAACACACAAAAAAATTGAAAATCTTAATTTCGTTGCATTTGCTGCAAAAGTTAATGTGGCTTTTTTCCAAAATAGGCGTATATTTGGAGAGGTGCAACATCTGTGAGTAGTTGCGCATGCATTTTATATTTATGGAAATGGCTACTATCTATTTTAGCTATTTTTTGTAAAAGCGTAACATTATTTGAGGTTACTGGCAGATATTAATGAAGTAAGGGGCCCTGTGTGAAAAGGAAAATTTAATTATTTCATTAAATAAAATGATTCGACTAATACTATGTTCAAACAGACAAATAAGTTGAGGCGATTTCGATTTAAATTGAGTGGTGTTCATACAACTGAATTTAGATTACACAATAGTAATTTGATAACTGATTTGCTCATCTTTACAGCAACAGCATACTGTGAAAATGTGCGTGTTGGTATTAGGCGAATGGAATGGAAAGAAAACATAAAACTTTGAAATTTTTGTGTGTTGTAAAAAAATGTGTTCAATGTTTTGGTTTCGTTTTGAGATTGCCATCTTCTTTTGACAATCCCTACACCAGTGAAATGAAATAAAATCAGCTGATGAGATGAGCCAACATATAGTTCAGCCATGCGTAAATGACGTTTAAGTCTACTCAATAAACACACTTTACAAGGTTGCATTTGCAGTTTGAAACAATTTATTACGCATTTTTTTTTTTAAATTGGCAGTTTATATAAATTGCCAATTTGGTGTGTGTTTGTACATAGTATAAGTTTCTTTGTGAAATTGGTATAAAATTTATTGCGGTAGAAAACTGCAAAAAAACTCAAAGAACTCCAAATAAAAAGTTCGAAATTTTCGACAGATTTTCTAACTATTATAAAAGTTTTTTCTCAAAATATCAAAAATAAGAAATAAATTATAGAAATTTTATAAAGGTTGTCACCGCTATATTTCGGTTCGCTGCTATACATAGTAAGTATATATAGTAAGTAAATATAGGACATCGACTGGCAACATTAATGGAAGTCATAAAGCTTTAATAGAAATTTTATGCCGCCAGTCCAATAGATTTAATGTTATACATTTTAATGCAAGAAGTCTCAACAGTGAAAAGTTGGACTATGTTAGGGATATTTTTGGAAACTCTAGAGTTGATGCCATTTGTGTGTCGGAAACGTGGTTTAACCCTGCTATTTCTGACTTCCATTACAGTATTCCCCACTTTAATTTAATACGGCATGACCGCTCACACAGAAGAGGCGGAGGTGTGGCAATTTATTGCAGGTCTAACCTGTCAATTAAAACCTTGGTAGTTTTAAATCCCAATGAAACGGAATTTATTATTGCAGAAATTTCTAACAACGGAACTAAAGCATTAGTATCATGTGTGTATAACCCTCATAAGTGTTGCATGTTAGATTCGTTTTTTGTTGTTTTATCTACGTATATAATTGATTATGAGCGTTATGTTATATGTGGTGATTTTAATGTAAACCTTCTTTTAAGTGACTCTTACACAGCTAAACTACTTCACCATGTATCTACTGCAGGTCTCACTGTAGTAAACAGATTCATTCCAACGAGATATGCCAACAACTCTAGTTCTAGCCTATTAGATCTTGTTATTACATCCAGTTCTGACCATGTTTTAAAATTTGACCAAATGTTTTTTATATCGGACCATGACTTGCTTTTTTGTGCACTTGATGTGTCATTTAATTGTCCTAATTGTAGTACTTTCGTGTATCGTGACTTGAAGTCGGTGAACGTCAGTGATTTGCACGCTAGTCTGTCTTACGTTAATTGGTCTGAATGTTGGTTATATGAGACTGTAGACGAAAAACTTGATTTTTTAAATACAAATTTAACCCAATTATTTAATAAGCATGTACCCCTTAGAAATATTAAAGCTTTAAATACATCTTGCCCCTGGTACAACAATGTAGTTAGGTCAGCAATAAAAACTAAAAGTAGATTATATGCCAGATGGAGAAGAACTAGAACAACATATGATTGGGTACAGTATAAGATTGGCCGTAACAAAGCAAACGTAATTATAAAAAATGCAAAGAGAGTGTATTGCGATGCCAAACTTAGTCCGTCGTTACCGACAAGGGAATTATGGAGCAATTTGAAAAGGCTGAATGTTCATGGTGAAGCACAGGGGGAATGTAAAATAGACCCCAATGTACTGAACAATTACTTCGCAAGTGCCACTAGAGATATGCCCATTTCCCCTCCACAGATATTTGTAGATAATCTTAGCACAAATGAAAATTTTCAATTTGAAGGAGTAACCGAGTCTAAGGTGTTAAAATCCCTCACTATGGTGGTTAATTTTGGAGCACTCGGTTGGTCCATAGCGAGTACTCCATACATGCATGCATGGAGTACTCGCGATTTTTGCAGGGTTGTGGTTAATTTTGGAGCACTCGCTTGGTCCATAGCGAGTACTCCATACATGCATGCATGAAGTACTCGCGATTTTGCAGGGTTTGAGCACTCTGCTTTTTATAAGCTTTTATTTAGTTTCACTTTTGTTGTCTGTAATGGAATCTTGCAAGTTAAATTTGATACACTTCCCGTTGTCCGATTGAGCTGAAATTTTGCACACATGTATAACTCCGATGACAATGCAATACTACTTTGTTAGAATTCGATAAATTAATCGATAACACAGTTATCGGTAAAGATATGTATTTACTTTGGCATAACAGCCTAAGTCCCATACAAACCCGCCGGTACCTATCCGTGGATTGTGATATTTGGACGTGGTGAATCACGCGTGTCACGCGTGGTGAATCTCAACGCTTGCGAAAAGCCGAGACACAACCCTCTGTTGTATTTCTGTGTATAACCAACAAGGTTGTTTAACTCTGTAATCTTTTCTGTAATTTATTTTGCTTTTGGAAAAATTACGTATTTGAAAAAAACTGGCAGAAAAATATTGGCATAACAGCTTAAGTTAAATCAAGAATGGAAAAACTTGGAATATTTGAGCAGATGTGGCAATTACGCGTGCCCGTTGAACGAAATATTGAAAATCTATTGATAATTGCTAGGAAATTAGCGACATTCCATCAACTTAGCAGCACTTTAGCAATACTACTGTTATTATTTGGCCGCTCAAACACACCCATATTAATTGTGCATTAAATTTAAAATATACAACTCAAAAGCTGAACTACCAGCGCTACCGCCATCAGCTCTTTGTCATCATTGTCAGTAGCGCCAATAACACCAAACTCGTGCCTGACACACAAAAGTCGTTTCACTCAATAGCGCAAGTGAAATGTACTACGCACTCACTACTAAGTAACGTCAAATATTCGATTGGAGTCATTTCGTCAATGAGCTACCATTGAGCTGGCACCGCATTGGCGCTGGCGCCATGCAATTTACATCACTAAAATTGCACGAATGTCCAGGCTCATGACTTTGTTAATCCAGATGGTGAAAACGAAGACTCAAAGGAATGCAACCTTGCAAACAACAGCCGTCATTTTCAAAGTGTAAAAATTCTGTGATACAACGAACGCTAACGCCGTTAGGCTGTTATCGGTAAGTGTTGCATACTTTTCTGCGCACTTGATTTTGTTTTACAGATTTTTGGCGATGGAATTTTAACTAAGCGAAAGTAGAATTTTATTTTAAAACAGATTTAACCCACAGATGAGAGATCTGCAATAAGTAGTTGTAAACTGAACGCGCCATAGGCAAAGTTAAGTTATTTAACACTGTTTGACATAATTTTATATGTGCTCTCTGTCAAAAATGCTTCAACTAACTTAGTCACATTTTATTTCGATTATGAATATGCCCCAATATATTCGGATTATGATATAATAAAATTAAAGAAAAAAAACTTTTTTAAAAATAAGCTTTTATTATTGGCTAATAAAATTAACTAAAAAGTAAGTTGATGCATTAAAAGAAATGGAAAGAATGAGAAACGTTACAAATAACTAAGTAAAGATTACGTAACTAATTTAAACAATATTTTACCCTACTAAACATTTAAAAAAATTCCTATTTAAATTAAATTTAAGAAAAAGGCTTTTCTAAGAACAAGCTTCTATTACTTGTTAATAAAACGAACTAAAAAGTAAAAAATAAAATTAAAGAAAAAAAAAACTTTTTTAAAAATAAGCTTTTATTATTGGTTAATAAAATTAACTAAAAAGTAAACAATAAATTGACTCTAAAGAAATATAACACTTTATAAGTTCATTGTAAGCTTAAACGATAATTAGGCTTTTTCGTCTGCGACAAAAGAATTCTATATTGTACATAAATATATATTTTTAACATTAAAACTTTACACCTAAATTATTAAACCTTAGAGTTTATATCACAGTCCTAATTGTTCTAATAAAAGCGTCTTACATTGCGATAGCAAGAAAAGGAGATCCTAAATGTTCTTAATTATACCATCAAAATTCAACACGTTTTTTATTAGAACAATTAGGACTGTGATATAAACTGTAAGATTTAATAATTTAGGTGTAAAGTTTTAATGTTAAAAATATATATTTATGTACAATATAGAATTCTTTTGTCGCAGACGAAAAAGCCTAATTATCGTAAAAGCTTACAATGAACTTATAAAGTGTTATATTTCTTTAGTCAATTTATTGTTTACTTTTTAGTTAATTTTATTAACCAATAATAAAAGCTTATTTTTAAAAAAGTTTTTTTTTTCTTTAATTTTTTTCCTTGTTGTTTATCGTCATCACTTTTGCATGCCACTTCGCCAACGTAAGCGGTGCGATCTAATTTCAAGTCTGTCGCGCATAAATCCTCAGTCGCCACAAAGGTAAGCGCCTCAGCGCCTTATTGTAAGTCTCAATGCTATCTTTTTGAATTCAAACAACTTTGTGTGTGTGCATATATGCATGCATATGTATTTGCGACTTACCATGGATAACCATTTCTTGGATCGGTATGTATGTTTTCTCAAATTTATTGTGTATATTCGCATATGTCTTTCGTGTTTGTATCCAGAAATGGTGTAAGCGGTTATTAGATGGCCAAAATTTTATAATACGGCTGGATCGAAGTTGGTATATTGAGAAATTAACATCTCCTTGTTATACTCAGTTGAGCAGAGCTCACAGAGTATATTAACTTTGATTGGATAACGGTTGGTTGTACAGGTATAAAGGAATCGAAATAGATATAGACTTCCATATATCAAAATCATCAGTATCGAAAAAAAATTTGATTGAGCCATGTCCGTCCGTCCGTCCGTCTGCCCGATAACACGATAACTTGAGTAAATTTTGAGGTATCTTGATGAAATTTGGTATGTAGGTTCCTGGGCACTCATCTCAGATCGCTATTTAAAATGAACGATATCGGACTATAACCACGCCCACTTTTTCGATATCGAATATTTCGTAAGATGGATAAAGCGATGAAACTTGGTAGGTGAGTTGAACTTATGGCGCAGAATAGAAAATTAGTAAAGTTTTGGATAATGGGCGTGGCACCGCCCACTTTTACAAGAAGGTAATTTAAAAGTTTTGCAAGCTGTAATTTGGCAGTCGTTGAAGATATCATGATGAAATTTGGCAGGAGCGTTACTACTATTACTATATATGTGCTAAATAAAAATTAGCAAATTTGAATGAAGAACACGCCCACTTTTTAAAAAAAAATTTTTTTTAATTCAAATTTTAACAAAAAATTTAATATCTTTACTGTATATAAGTAAATTAAGTCAAAATTCAACTCCAGTAATGATATGATGCAACAAAATACAAAAATAAAAGAAAATTTCAAAAAGGGCGTGGCTCCGCCCATTTCATTTAGTTTGTCTAGAATACTTTTAATGCCATAATTCGAACAAAAATTGACCAATCCTTCTCGAATTTGGTAGGGGCATAGATTCTATGACGGTAACTGTTCTCTGTGAAAATGGGCGAAATCGGTGGAAGCCGCCCAGTTTTTATACACAGTCCACCGTCTGTCCTTCCGCTCGGCCGTTAACACAATAACTTGAGCAAAAACCAATATATCTTTACTAAACTTAGTCCACGTACTTATCTGAACTCACTTTATCTTGGTATAAAAAATGGCTGAAATCCGACCATAACCACGCCCGCTTTATCAATATCGAAAATTACGAAAAATGAAAAAAATGCCATAATTCTATACCAAATACGAAAAAAGGGATGAAACATGGTAATTGGATTGGTTTATTGAAGAAAAATATAACTTTGGAAAAAACTTTGTAAAATGGGTGTGGCACCTACCATATTAAGTAGAAGAAAATGAAAAAGTTCTACAAGGCGAAATCAACAGCGTTTGGAATATTGGCAGGAATACTGTTAGTGGTATTGCATATATAAATAAATTAGCAGTACCCGACAGATGATTTTCTGGATCACCTGGTCCACATTTTGGTCGATATCGCGAAAACGCCTTCACATATACATCTAAGGGCCACTCGCTTTTAAAACCCTCATTAATACCTTTAATTTGATATCCATATCGTACAAACACATTCTAGAGTCACCCCTGGCCCACCCTAATGGCGATATCTCGAAAAGGCGTCCACCTATAGACCTAATGCCCACTCCCTCCTAAAATGCTCAGTAACACCTTTCGTTTGATACCCATATCGTACAAACATTCTAGAGTCACCCCGGCCCACCCTAATGACGATATCTCGAAAAGGTGTCCACCTATAGACCTAATGCCCACTCCCTCTTAAAATGCTCAGTAACACCTTTCGTTTGATACCCATATCGTACAAACATTCTAGAGTCACCCCCGGCCCACCCTAATGGCGATATATCAAAAAGGCGTCCACCTATAGACCTAATGCCCACTCCCTCTTAAAATGCTCAGTAATACCTTTCGTTTGATACCCATATCATACAAACATTCTGGAGTCACCCTTGGTCCACCTTTATGGCGATATCTCGAAAAGGCGTCCACCTATAGAACTAAGGATTACTCCCTTTTAAAATACTCATTACCACCTTTCATTTGATACCCATATCGCACAAACACATTCTAGAGTCACCCCTGCCCACCCTAATGGAAATATCTCGAAAAGGCGTCCACCTATAGACCTAATGCCCACTCCCTCCTAAAATGCTCAGTAACACCTTTCGTTTGATACCCATATCGTACAAACATTCTAGAGTCACCCCCGGCCCACCATAATGGCGATATCTCGAAAAGGTGTCCACCTATAGACCTAATGCCTACTCCCTCATAAAATGCTCAGTAACACCTTTCGTTTGATACCCATATCGTACAAAAATTCTAGAGTCACCCTTGGTCCACCTTTATAGCGATATCTCGAAAAGGCGTCCACCTATAGAACTAAGGATTACTCCCTTTTAAAATACTCATTACCACCTTTCATTTGATACCAGTATCGTACAAACACATTCTAGAGTCACCCCTGCCCACCCTAATGGCGATATCTCGAAAAGGCGTCCACCTATAGACCTAATGCCCACCCCCTCTTAAAATGCTCAGTAACACCTTACGTTTGATACCCATATCGTACAAACATTCTAGAGTCACCACTGGCCCACCCTAATACCGATATCTCGAAAAGGCGTCCACATATAGACCTAATGCCCACTCCCTCTTAAAATGCTCAGTAACACCTTTCGTTTGATACCCATATCGTACAAACCCATTCTAGAGTCACCCCTGGCCCACCCTAATGGCGATATCTCGAAAAGGTGTCCACCTATAGACCTAATGCCCATTCCCTCTTAAAATGCTCAGTAACACCTTTCATTTGATACCCATATCGTACAAACAAATTCTAGAGTCAGCCCTGGTCCACCTTTATGGCGATATCCCTAAATGGCGTCCATCCATAGAACTATGGCCTACTCTCTCTTAAAATACTCTTTAATACCTTCCATTTGATACACACGTCATACAACCACATTCCAGGGTTACCCTAGGTTCATTTTCCTACATGGTGATTTTCCTTATTTTGTCTCCATAGCTCTCAACTGAGTATGTAATGTTCGGTTACACCCGAACTTAGGCTTCCTTACTTGTTTTTACTAATATTCTCGAAAAACATATTTTTACTGTACTTGTACACAGGGTATTATAACTTTGATTGTACAGGTATAAAGAAATCGAGGCAGATATAGACTTCCATAAAATCATCAGTATCGAAAATAAATTTGATTGAGCCATGTCCGTCCGTCCGTCTGCCCGTTAACACGATAACTTGAGTAAATATTGAGATATCTTTACCAAATTTGGTACGCATGCTTATCTGGACCCAGGATATATTGGTATTGAAAACGAGCGAAATCGGATGATAAACACGGCCACTTTTTATATATATAACATTTTGGAAAACATAAAAAACCTGATTATTTAGTAAATAATACACCTAGAATGTTTAAATTTGACGTTTGGACTGATATTGAGACTCTTGATAAAAATTTGGAAATAATTTTTTAAAGTGGGCGTAGCACCGCCCACTTGTTATAAAATCAATTTACAAATATTATTAATCATAAATCAAAAATCGTTAAACCTATCGTAACAAAATTCGCAGAGGGGTTGCCTTTGGAGGAATGCTTTGAAGAAAAATTAACGAAATCGGTTAACGACCACGCCCACTTTTATATACAAGATTTTTAAAAGGGTCGTACGAATAAAATAAGCTATATCTATGCAAAGAAGAGCTTTAAATCAATGGTATTTCATTTCCAAAGTGGATTTATAAAAATGAATAGGAAAAACTTCAAATGTTTTTGTTTTTATCGGCCTATTGATAAATGATTCTAGGTTCGATTCGAGCTCAAGGCCAGAACAACAATTTTTTTCTAATGATAATTATTGTTATTTTTTAATTTTTCAATTGTTTTTGTTTTTATCGGCCTATTGATAAATCATTCAAGGTTCGAATCGAGCTCAAGGCCAGAACAATAATTTTTTTTTAATGATAATTATTGTTATTTTTGAATTTTTATAAATTTGAAAAATTGTATTTTGTTTTTGGAATAGTAAGTAGAAAATTTTTCAGACAACCTGCCATAGCTGCGCAGATAGATCCATTTCGAAGGGTGCTAAGTCTTCATCATCAGTACGCTTTAGGCATGCTGCGCTAACCATTTAGCTATACAGCGGTGGTTTGTTTGACTGGCAAATTTGCTACTTCTATTCCTTTTTACCAACTATATTTATTCAGTGTTGCTCCATCTGGTGCAAATCACTGATAATGCTGGATTTTTGTTTATTATTCTGCTTCAAAAAACTACAGCCGGCATAAAACAAGCAAAATGGCTTCACTCCAGAAGCAACACATAAAGATTATATGAATATAAATCCATGACAGGCTAATTTTTAGAACCGGGTACTTTTTTAAAATCCCAGTAGTTTTTTGAGCTAGATATTTTCTACAACCGGATACTCCTTCGAATCCAGAACTTTTTTGAACCAAATACTTTTTCAGAACCGACTATCTTATTGCACAGAATACTAAAATGGAATACTTTTTCAGAACCGAACACTTTTCAAAAATCGGCTCCCTTTTTGAACCACATTCTCGTTTTCACCTGTTACTTTTTTGGATCTAGGTACCATTTTAGAATTGGATACTTTTTTGAACAGGGTAGATTTTAAGGATCTAGTACTTTTTCAGAACCATTAGGTTTTTCGAGTCCTGAAACTCCTTCAAGAGTGGTACATTCTTAAGTACCGTGTACTTTTTTTTACCGAGAAGTTTTTGATGATCGGGTACTTTTTCAGAGCCGGGTACTTTTCACTAACGGGGTACTTTTTTAGAATCAGGTATTTTTGTGGGCCGAGGCTGAACATGGACATTAGAACACCTGTGATAAGAAAATTAAATTCTAAAAGAATTGCAAATTTTTACAAATGTAAGGTATATGAAAACAATTTCTTCACCATGAAATCAGAGGCGGCAAATTCCCTAGAAAAAACTTGCGCTTTTAGTTTTCACGTACATACACACTTTCAGGCTTCCCACAGTGTTCTAAATATTATATTCCAGTGTTATAACGGGGCAAGTGGTATGAATTTTTACAGTTTTCAAACATTACTAAAGCAAAACATCATTAGAGATGCTTTCGGACAGGCTTATCGCCACAGTGAACTTAAAAATACAGGAAGAATACGAAATGAAATTTGCGCCTTGAAATATGCAAACAAATTATTTATCGTCTTCATACTAAGATTTTGTTTCCGGCATATACATATATTACTGATAAAATATCGAGTAAACCAAAAATATTATTGTTAACAAGTAAGAAAGTCTAAGATCGGGTGAAACCGAATATTACATGCCCAGCTTTGCACTTGAAACGCTGTTGGTGTTTGCTTTATGTGGTTAATAGTGTTATAAGGATACTGAGGCTACCACTAATGAACTTGGGCGGGTAAAAATGCAGTTTAACAATTGTAGGTATAATATTTCAAGAAACTCTTGATTATTTAGCAAATTTCTGTTATCGTTCAAACCGCTGATCTGTAGAATAAATAACTCAAATATTTAGTATAGCAAAATGTTCTTTATTGTGCAACACTACTAGGGTAGTAGTATTTCACAATTAATTAACTCGCGTACTTCACTTATAGCGAGCTAAAATCAAATTTATTCACCATTTCCAAGCTTGCGCTGATTTTATACTCTCAGTCGCTTCGTTCGCCTAAAATAGGTGCTTATTTATTTTTTGTGTCTGCATTTAAAGTTGGTCATTTAGCTATATACATATGTACGCGTGGATAATGTCACCTTCGCTCTTAGTTGTTGATTAGTATTTCTCTTTCTGTTGTGAATATTTCCCTTTCTTCTTCTTTTCTACTGACTGCATGTATGTTTCTTTCTTCTTCTTGCTACTGACTGCATATATGTGTTTATCTTCGCGGTTAGCTTTGTTGTTTAAATGTGTATATGGCTACTTGCTTTCGTGATAACATGTATATGTGCTTGATTGCTTAGCGTTTGTTGTATATTTATTCACTAGCAGCATAGTGAAGAATCGAACTGCTTATATGTGCAACAATATGAAAATAAATGTTTTCTCTCCCTCGGCAAGATCTAATTTCATGCATTCCAAATGAAAGGCGTCTGCGGTTGGCTTTTAATTGGTTTTGGGTGATCGCTGATTGGATATATTTTAGTATAACAGTTAAATACAGCTGTTGACTAAAATTAGTTGACAAGTACTGCAGATATTATCACTGTTGAGGTTTTCACTTTTAGCAATCTAATTGTCTTTTACAATGTGTCAACTACATTTCGTTTCTTGTATGTCATAATTAAAAACATGACGGATTTTGTAATTATTCTTCCGTCTTTTGTTATCTCTCTCCCTAAAAGATCTCACTAAGTTGAACACGTTTCTTTTGATACGTATTGTATATTTCATAAATTGTAATCAATACTCATCTAAAAATTACTTGGATTAAATCATTTATCACATTGCATAAACCTTCGTTGTTATTACTTTTGGTCTTTTCTGCGTTTTTATTTCGGGTGATCCTGGAGAAATCTCCATTATATTAACAATCACCTCTGAATATTTTGCGGTCATTTGCATGCAGAATTCGTCAGCTTTCTTCAAATAACATAAACATATAATATTGCCTGTTGGTTCTTTGGAAACCCACATGTAGTTGGTTTCTTTTTGTACCGGGTATAAACCAGTACAAATTTCACACCTTATAATAATAGCAATTTGTTCAAACGAAAAAAAGCTTGATACTAGGCATCAACTTTTTGGTGGGTATTTGGTCTGTGTATTTGTGCATTTGTGCATTCTAGCTTAAGTACCGCAATGGGACATTCAGCCTCATAAGCGCTTGTACTCGTATGTTTGTAAGTATGGATGTGTGTACTTGAGTGCACTCTTCGTTGGGTTGCAAATGACACTTGAGCCAATAGTGATGAAAGCATACGGCTGCCGTTGTGCGGTAAATGAAAAAAGAACAAGTAAGGACGGGTCTGTCTTCGGCTTAGCCGAAGAATTCATACCTTTCATGAATGGGGCTGAACAATAATCTTATCCCACTCGTAATCTCCAAATAATGCGCTGTATAAGATAAGAAATATATAGTGAACAGATATACATACCTAAACGAGTTTAAGGTAAATATTAAAAAAATAATTAAAAAAAATTTTTAAGTTAAACGGTTTTATTGAAAACAATACTTACATGAAATAATAATAATACGAAAAGCTAGAAAATAATTAGGTAGGTCCTAGGTACTAGTCATCACACTCCTTATCAATCTAGGGCGTTGATCAGACAATTAAAAAAAGCGTTGGGCGCGTGAAATGTGAGCCGTAGCATAATCTGATTAAGGTTCACTTGGTTTTGTTTATGACTATCAATAGAAATATGACGCGTCCAATGCTTTTATTTAATTGCCTGATCAACGCCCTAGATTGATAAGGAGTGTGATGACTAGTACCTAGGACCTACCTAATTATTTTCTAGATTTTCGTATTATTATTATTTCATGTAAGTATTGTTTTCAATAAAACCCTTTAACTTAAACATTTTTTTTTAATTATTTTATTTTCAAGTTTTTAGTCTTTATTTAAGTAATTGCCTATTATTCCTCATTCTATTTAGTTCATTTAGTGACTCATTATTACAAGGAGTCTCCTGACAATTTGTTACAATCTAGGTCCTCAATACACAATCCTTCCAAAGAATTTACTCGACTCTGCGCCACGTATGCTTTTATCCCTCCTCCAACTCCAAAATATTTTGATGTCACTTCTGTCGGACTGTATGCAATATTTGTTGCAAATATGAGGCAAATCGGGCAACATAGGTCGCTTTCTATTCATGTATGTATTATGTGTTTCAAATATGGACCAAATCAAATCGGACCACAAATACGATTTTTGTGAATATCTCGATCCTTGCGCCACCTAGCGACGATTTTTTTAATAGGTCGCCTTCTATTCTTGTATGTATTATGCGTTCCAAGCATGAGCCAAGTCGGACCACAAATACGATTTTTGTGAATATCTCGATCCTTGCGCCACCTAGCGGCGATTTTTTTTTTCATAAGTCGCTTTTTAATCTTGCATGTATTATGTGTTCCAAATATGAGCCAAATCGGACCACGAATGCGAATTTTGCGAATATCTCGATCCATGCGCCACCTAGCGGCGATTTTTTTCACAGGTCGATTTCTATTCCTGCATGTATTACGTGTTCCAAATATGAGCCAAATCGGACAACAAATGCGAATTTTGCGAATATCTCGATCCTTGCGCCACCTAGCGGCGATTTTTTTCTTATTATTGCATTGTCATCGGGTTCTGAACTATATTCCAAGTTTCAAGCTTGTAGCTTATCGGGAAGTTACTTAAATTTCAATTACAAGATTCGTTCACAACGGCCGTGCGGCCGTGCATGCGGCCTGCCTGTCAACTCAAGCTAAATAAAACCGATTAAAAATGGCAAAAAATCCCCTTATCTGAACGATCGGTTCTATGGGATATATATTATATATAGCACAGATCGAAATGAGTTTTTCATGAAATCTTCTATGATATATTAGAATAAATATCACCAAGTTTAACGTTTTTTATATTGGAAATTAAGGGAGAAATGGCTAAAAACCTTTCTATCTGAACGATCGGTTGTATGGAATATATATTATATATAGCTCCGATCAAAGTGATTTTTTCACAAAATCTTCTATGAGATATTGAAATATATATCACCGAGTTTCACGTTTATACTTTCTAAATTAAGGGAGAAATAGCCAAAAATCTTTCTATCTGAACGATCGGTTGTATGGGATATAACTATATATAGCTCCGATAAAAGTGATCAGGATATCTTATATGATATATTAGAATACATATCACCGACTTTCACGTTTGTACTTTCTAAGTTGCGGCAGGAATGACCAAAATCGTCGTATCTGAACAATCGGTTGTATGGGAGATATATGTTATAGTGGTTCGATCCTACCGGATCCGACAAATATCTAATATAATACAAAAATACATGCTTGTGCCAAATTTCATTGAGATATCTCAAAATTTGTGGGACTAGTTTGCGTTCAAACAGACGGACGGACAGACGGACATGGCTATATAAACTCAGTTCGTCGCCCTGATCAATTCGGTATACTTAATGGTCAGTCTATCTTCTGTATTTCTCAACGTTACAAATATCGGACCAAAGTTAATATACCATTTCATGTTCATGAAAGGTATAACAAGAGCTGTGCGGCTAAGAATCAAAACAGTGAACGTGAGCAATAGGCGTTTTATCGTATGCGAGTGCTTGAAGAAGCAACGAGGAAGCAACTGCAACTTGGCAATAAAACCTGTTAAAATTATTGTTATTACACAAGCATGTCATTCGCTGCTGCTTCTGCTGTTTAATCCCCTTTATACAAAACACACACATACTCACTAAAAGTCACTTACACATACATACTTGTACACACTTGCTGTTTACATATGCTTTGAATTTGTAATTAAATGGCTAAAAGCATATGTCAACTCCACTTCTACTTAATTTGCAAAATTTATATATATATATATATATGTATATACCTACATACATACATAGTACATATTTCATATACATACTTACGTATTAAGGAACACCTTAGACATAACCCTTGTAGCATATTCTCATGCCAGTAATTTCTTTGCTTTTGTCACTCAATATTTATCGGTCATTGATGGCACCTGCGTGTTTGTACTCATTAACTCATTTCACTTTGCTTGAAATTTATACGTATTCTGTTCATGAATGGCCATTTCTTTGACCTTAATTTTCTACATTGAATTTTCATTTGTCTTAATAATTGGCGTTTGTTTCCTTGACATTTGACTTGCTAACAGTTCATTTATGCCACTTTATTGCTCTTAATTAGTCGAACTTTTGTATTTTATTGTATACTGGGTAAATTAATATCCTTGTACTATTTATAGAACACAAACATCGCTACATGGAGCGTGATCATGAGGCGAAGAAGGAAGACACATATATTTAGAAGGTAGAAACATGAGGTAGAACGGCGAGAGTGCGAAGAGTTTCAGATGATGGCTAATAGGAATAATGCCCAAAAATTCTATCGAAAAATTCGACAAATGATGGAGGGTTTCAAGAACGCAGCAGATTTCTGCAGGAACGATATCGGTGACCTGGTAACTGACGTACAGAGTGTGCTTAAGTTGTGAAGGAAACACTTCTCTTTATTGCTAGATAGCGAGGGAGAAGACGACTCCGATACCCCAATCACCGATGATGGAAAACATGTTCAGGCACCCGACTATGATGAAGTGACACGGGCAATATTCCGGCTTAAACATTACAAGGCGCCAGGTAACGACGGAATACCCTCCGGCAAAGAGTTGGTAAAGAGTATGCAAAATATGGTCGAATGAGCGCAAGCCTCTAGATTGGGACTTAACTGTACTATGCCCATAGTCAAAAACAAATTGGAGCTTATCAGAGCGGCTGTAGACCTGGTTAATCTACCATGGACTAGATCTTTACGACGCCCCAGATCCTGGGAACACATCTTTTCATCGACTTCAAAGCCGCATTTGACACCGCAAAAAGAAGCTGCTTGCAAGCTGCTAAGTCTGAATTTAAGTTCCCTGCAAAGCTAATAAGGCTCTGCCAAAGGATGCTGTGCAACACCCACACTCTTGCCAACATGTGCTACTTTTGACTGAGAAGGCAATAGAAAAGTAAAGTCAGGAAGGATTCCAATGGCGAGTATCGGAAAGTTTATAATGGTTTTAAGCACATATGAAAATTGTGCAGCGAAAAAAGCCGAAAAAGCTTTGCTAACAAAGTCATGTTATGCAAATGGACTTAAAAGCTCCGAGCAAGAAAGTTTTTTAGTCGGCACCGCAGTTTGGAAGCAGAGGAACGGGTGGTTTCCTTCCATTGACTTGGGAGAGGCAGGTGGAGGAAGACTTGACCTTCTTTGGTGCAACAGTTATCGCGAAAAAGGGATAGCTAGCGTGACTTGTAATGGCCAAAGTCGCTTAGGCGGTTAATCCCCAAATAATGATGATAATAGCTATCCAATAGCTATGATCGACAATTTCTCGCTGTGTTCTGTGGCATTCGTACCTAAGACTGTTATTTTAGCTTGTTTTCTTTTATTATTCCTGCCAAATTTTATTTTTTTTTGCCGAATATTTATGACGCATTTTTTATCATTTTCAATTCCTTGTTGGCTTCTTAATTCCGCTTAGTTGTTTATAGCTGCAAGAAGTGACCTTTTGACTATTTCGACGACCTGGCGTTAATTTATTGCACATAAATAAGCGGAAACATTTTACAGCTAACGCTTAAAAGCACCGACCGTTTTGAATAGGCGAAAGACTTCAGCTGATGTTGCAATTAAGGGGAGGTCATGGCTGCCAGAGTATCTTCTGTAGAGTTATAAATAATGTATTTAATGCACACTTAAATGGTTGTTAAATATGTCGCAGTTAAGGTTGTTGTTTTTATTTGTTGTTCCATTCTTGCTTCTTGTGAGGATTTTAAAGGTATTTTATGCGGCAGCTACTAAGTTAATTTGTATTTTTTGTCCACAATTACCATGTTTTTATAATAATTTTTATGGAAAAATTTTGCCATAACGGTTTATATTCCCAGTTAACAGTTCCAAAAATAAATTCGAGTAAATTTGAAATCGTTGCTAAAAATTGAGATAACATCCCCCAAAATGAGCCAATAGTTAGAAGTACTGTTGCGCAATATAAGTTGTATCTATCTACAAGTGCATCTGTGAAGCAATTCATGGCATTTCAATCACAACCACGTTTCATGGCAAACAAATTTAAACTCAAACAAATGTTTTCATATATACTACATACGCACATACATATATATACATTTATAAATATGTGTGTAAATAATCAATGTAAAATCAGACAGCACAAAGATGCATGAGTAATGCATAGCATGGGGGTAATGCCACAAATGTCCCAGCATATCCAGCAATCCCTGTTGAGAAAATGTTTGGCTATAAATAACTGCGTTTTCGTAACTCTTACTCTTTCGACATAACCCTGCAGGGAAATTAATAACCAAAGTCAGAAATTTCTGATTTAAACCTACCCTGAAGCGAAGTCAGTAACTGGTGATCAAAATTTTTCGTTGAGAACTAGACCTAAAATATCAAAAAAGTACTGGTTCGATTGAAATTAAATTTACTCTAATTCAAACATGTACAGTTTGGGCTTTTATATTTCATATTAAGCATCTATTTTAAAAATAGATAGCCTATAAAAAACGTATATCAGCTTTAAGGAGGTTCGGCTATGCGTATGGCTACATTAGAAGGGGGAAAAAGGGAGCGGCATGTACAATTTCGTTCCGGTTCGGAAACAACGAAAACGATTCAGAAAAAGAAAAAGATCTTAACTGCAAATTGTTTCACAATTGAATTAGTTCCAATAAACTAACTAGGCTGAAGTGGAAACATGTATCTAGTTCGGCACTATAGAAAAGTTAATGCAACGTGAACAATTTCTACCTCCCCATATCAAGTTCGCCAGTTGAAAGCATGTAAAAGAGTCAGAGAGCAGTAGACGTGCACCAGTTTTGAACTAAAGAATTTACCTTCAGGGTAGACCTACGGTGCCAGAAAAAATTTTTCGAAATTCTCCTCCGGCACTTGAGAAAAGGAAAGGAGGGGAGAAGAGCGATAAGTAGTCAAAACCAAAGCCGGATCCAAAGCCGGACGGTGCGGTACCAATTGGTTATCGATGTGCTAACGGTTATTTATCGAGCAGTTATTTGTTTGTTATCGAAGGGTCATTGAAGTATTATCAATATCTTATCGGCAAGTTATGGGCGTGTTACAGGAGTTTTATAGACGAGGTGTAGACTTCTTTCCGATTTGTTATAACACCGATTTTTTATCACAGTTTTCGAAACGTTACTGAATTACCAATAACGTTTTTTTTTTATCAAAAATCTTTTGATTTTTTATCAGAGTGTGACCATCTTGTTATCGGTAATACGCCAGACCGATTTATTTTTGAAATGTTATAGTTTTGCTATCGATAAGTTACTAACCTAATTCCAAAAAGTTATCGAAAAGTTGATAAGCTCGGAGATAACAAGCCGATAACAAATCGATAACTCGAATATAATAATTTACGATCGATAGTAAGCCTATAATAAGCAATAAGTTGTTAGCTTTATTCTTATCCTTATCCTTATCCTTATCCTTACCTTTATCCTTATCCTTATACTTATCCTTATCCTTATTCTTATCTTTGTCCTTATCCTTATCCTTATACTTATCCTTATCCTTATACATATCCTTATCCTTATCCTTACCCTTTTTCTAGCCTAATCCTTATCCTTATCCTTAGCCTTAGACCTATCTTTATCTTTATCCTTATCTTTATCCTTATCCTTATACTTATCCTTTTCTGTATCCTTATCATTATCCTTATCGCTATCACTATCATTATCCTTATACTTATCCTTATCATTATCCTTATCCATATCCTTATCCTTATCCTTATCGTTATACTTATCCTTATCCTAATTCTTATTCTTATCCTTATCATTGTCCTTATTCTTATTCCTATCCTTATCCTTATCGTTATCTCTCTCCGTATTCTTATTTTTATTTTGATCCCTATCCTTGTCGTTATCTTGAAAGAAAAAAATTGCAGGTCCAAAAAGATATTAGAAGAAAATACCAATATAAGTCATCATCACTTATTGTGCGTCTAAGCGATTTTGCCGTTTCGTAAAAAGTCACTCCAGTTATCCCATTCGCCATTGCTAACGCCAATTCCAATAACCAAACAAGGTCAAATTTTCCCCCATCTACCCTTTACAACTCAGTGGAAGTCTTCCCATTCCTCTCCTTCAAAACTGCGGCGTCGACTGATATACATTCTTCGCTGGAGCGTCTTCTTCCATTCGCATAACATGACCTTGCCAACAAAGCCTTTGGGTTTTTATTCGCTGCCTTTTGTCATATCTGCGTAAAGCTCATATAGTTCATCATTATACTTTCTTCGACACTCGCCGTTGGCATCACGGACAGGACAACAAATCTTCCAGAGAGCTTTTCTTTGGAACACTCCTAGATTATATAAGTACATACTAATTTGATGATATGGATAGTAGAATAAGGATAGTAAAATGTAAGACCCTCTCAACATAATGCTCAAATTAAACGGTAGTAGTTACCTCCTTTTATATGTCATATAGGAACCGACACCTTCCTTACATAGTATATCACATTCGCTTTAACAAGCTTCATTTAAGCACTTGCGCAAAATGTACAAAATGTATGAATTACTTACGTATATAAGTATGTATGTAGTTTTCCTTCATCTTATTTGATTTAAAATGCATTTTTTATTATTATTATTTTTTATTTTAACACTTTATTTAAACTGTTTGCGAAATTGTTGCTCGTAGCGCACTTACGGAGAAAATCTAAAATAAGTCAGTTGCATACAACAACACTACACTTCTTATGCATTAAACTTATTTTGATCGACCATTTTGCATTTATTTATTTACATATATTTTCGTGAGTATTTTTATTTACGCGTGCCGCAATCATTTGCTTATTGTTCATGCGATGCTGGTGCATTTAAACAGGGATGTATGTATGCACTTGTGGAGCATGCACGCAAACGCACTGACCTCAGGCCGTTTAATTCCAAAAATTAAGAATTTATGAGCGGTCGGTGAGAGCGTTCCAAGTGTTCATTTGTATATATGTACAACAAGTAAGGAAGGCTAAGTTCGGGTGTAACCGAACATTACATACTCAACTGAGAGCTTTGGAGACAAAATTTTCTTTTTCATGGATACATACAAATGGTAATACTAAAAAGTGGAGCAACTTGTCTTTGCTATATTTCTTTAGCTATCAATTCGTTTTATTTGAATATTTTTCATTAAATATGAAAATTTGGTTAAATTTTAACGCATTTCTTTTAATCACCCTGAAATATTTTTGAAGCGCTCTTAATTATGAGTCCGATAAGAGTCCGAAATTGTAGACGAAAGGTGACGTTGTTTGGAACAATTTTCCTTCATCCTTTGTCAAAAAACGGAAAATCAGCGTGTAGGAAAATGAACCAAAGGTAACCCTGGAATGTGTTTGTATGACATGGGTATCAAATGAAAGGTGTTAATGAGTATTTTAAAAGGGAGTGGGCCTTATATCTATACGTGGACGCCTTTTCGAGATATTGAAATGTGGACCAGGGGTGACCCAGAACATCATCTGTAGGATACCGCTAATTTATTTATATATATAATACCACTAACAGTATTACTGCCATGATTCCAAGGGATTTTGATTTCGCCCTACAGAACTTTTTCATTTTCGTCTACTTAATATGGTAGGTGTCTCAACCATTTTACAAAGTTTTTTCCAAAGTTATATTTCGTGCGTCAAAAAACCAATCCAATCACCATTTTTCATGCCTTTTTTCGTATTTGGTATAGAATTATGGCATTTTTTTCATTTTTCGAAATTTTCGATATCGAAAAAGTGGGCGTTGTCATAGTCGGATTTCTCCCATTTTTAACACCATGATAAAGTGAGTTCAGATAAGTACGTGAACTAAGTTTAGTAAAGATATATCGATTTTTGCTCAAGTTATTGTGTTAAGGGCCCAGCGGAAGGACAGACGATCGACTGTGTATAAAAACTGGGCGAGGCTTCAACCGATTTCGTCCATTTTCACAGAGAGTAGTTATCGTCATAACAGCTATGCCCTTCACAAGGATTGGTAAAGTTTTGTGGGACTTATGGCATTAAAAGTATTTTAGACAAATTAAATGAAATAGTGCGGAGCCACGCCCATTTTGAAATTTTCTTTTATTTTTGTATTTTGTTGCACCATATCATTATTGGCGGCCACCGTGGTGTGATGGCAGCGTGCTCCGCCTATCACACCGTATGCCCTGGGTTCAACTCCCGGGCAAAAGCAACATCAAAATTTTAGAAATAAGGTTTTTCAATTAAAAGACAATTTTTCTAAGCGGGGTCCCCTCGGCAGTGTTTGGCAAGCGCTCCGGGTGTATTTCTGCCATGAAAAGTTCTCAGTGAAAACTCATCTGCCTTGCAGATGCCGTTCGGAGACGGCATAAAACATGTAGGTCCCGTCCGGCCAATTTGAAGGGAAAATCAAGAGGAGCACGACGCAAATTGGAAGAGAAGCTCGGCCTTAGATCTCTTCGGAGGTTATCGCGCCTTACATTTATTTTTTTTTATATCATTATTGGAGTTGAAGGTTGACATAATTTACAAATATACTGTAAAGATATTCAATTTTTTGTTAAAATTTTACTTTTAACATTTTTTTAAAAAGTGGGAGTGTTCGTCATCCGGTTTTGCTAATTTTTATTAAGAATAGGTGTAACGTTCCTGCCAAATTTCATCATTTCATCAACAACTGCCAAATTACAGCTTGCAAAACTTTTAAATTACCTTTTTTTCTATTCTGCGTCATAAGGTCAACCCAGGTAGGTACCAATCATCGCTTTATCCGTCTCTGGTAATGAACTATCGCACTTTTTCGGTTTTTCGAAATTTTCGATATCGAAAAAGTGGGCGTGGTTATAGTCCGATTTCGTTAATTTTAAATAGCAATCTGAGATGAGTGCCCGGGAACTTACGTACCAACTTTCATTAAGATACCTCAAAATTTACTCAAGTTATCGTGTTTAGGGACGGACGGACGGACATGGCTAAATGAATTTGTTTTTTCGCCCAGATCATTTTGATCTATATCTAGTCGAGAGTTTATGCCGTTACGGGGTACCGTTCGCGAACAAAATTAATATACTCTGTGAGCTCTGCTCAGCTGAGTATACAAATGTATGTTAACGTGAACACATAATAATTATGAAAGTACGCAATTCATTCCAAACCACTCACACACACAAACGCCCACAAAACTTCTATGCCTTGCGGAATGTAACCAAAAAATATATTAAATAGTGAAAAAGAAAATTTATTGTTTACGAGATTGAAAGCAATAATAATTACAATTTCATTTCGTGGTTGCAACGTTTTATGTCGTAATTGAAAATCACTGGTCTCACTACGGGCAGCACACAGAGAACACTCATACCTACATACATACATATGGAAGCCATCGATATATCTGCATTGCACAAATTGTGCGCAGTGTTTGTCAGGTCCTTTGGCAATCAATAATGTCAGATTACCAAAGGCAGTAGTTTAAATAGGTTATTAATTTTGCATTGCATTTTTATACTCAGTTGAGCAGAGCTCACAGAGTATATTAAGTTTGATTGGATAACGGTTGGTTGTACATATATAAAGGAATCGAGATAGATATAGACCTCCATATATCAAAATAATCAGGATCCAAAAAAAATTTGATTGAGCCATGTCCGTCCGTCCGTCCGTCCGTCCGTCCGTCCGTCCGTCCGTTAACACGATAACTTGAGTAAATTTTGAGGTATCTTGATGAAATTTGGTATGTAGGTTCCTGAGTACTCATCTCAGATCGCTATTTAAAATGAACGATATCGGCCTATAACCACGCCCACTTTTTCGATATCGAAAATTTCGAAAAACAGAAAAAATGCGATAATTCATTGCCAAAGGCGGTTAAAGCGATGAAACTTGGTAGATGGGTTGACGTTATGACGCAGAATAGAAAATTAGTAAGATTTTGGACAATGGGCGTGGCACCGCCCACTTTTACAAGAAGGTAATTTAAAAGTTTTGCAAGCTGTAATTTGGCAGTCGTTGAAGATATCATGATGAAATTTGGCAGAAACGTTACTACTATTACTATATATGTGCTAAAAAAAAATTAGCAAAATTGGATGAAGAACACGCCCACTTTTTAAAAAAATTTTTTTTAAATTCAAATTTTAACAAAAAATTTAATATCTTTACTGTATATAAGTAAATTAAGTCAAAATTCAACTCCAGTAATTATATGATGCAACAAAATACAAAAATAAAAGAAAATTTCAAAATGGGCGTGGCTCCGCCCATTTTCATTTAGTGTGTCTAGAATACTTTTAATGCCATAAGTCGAACAAAAATTTACCAATCCTTTTGAAATTTGGTAGGAGCATAGATTCTATGACGTTAACTGTTCTCTGTGAAAATGGGCGAAATCGGTGGAAGCCACGCCCAGTTTTTATACACAGTCCACCGTCTGTCCTTCCGCTCGGCCGTTAACACAATAACTTGAGCAAAAACCGATATATCTTTACCAAGCTTAGCCCACGTACTTATCTGAACTCACTTTATCTTGGTATAAAAAATGGCCGAAATCCGACCATAACCACGCCCACTTTATCGATATCGAAAATTACGAAAAATTAAAAAAATGCCATAATTCTATACCAAATACGAAAAAAGGGATGAAACATGGTAACTGGATTGGTTTATTGACGCAAAATATAACTTTGGAAAAAACTTTGTAAAATGGGTGTGACACCTACCATATTAAGTAGAAGAAAATGAAAAAGTTCTACAAGGCGAAATCAACAGCCCTTGGAATCTTGGCAGGAATACTGTTAGTGTTATTGAATATATAAATAAATTAGCAGTACCCGACAGATGATTTTCTGGATCACCTGATCCACATTTGGTCGATATCGCGAGAACGCCTTCACATATACATCTAAGGGCCATTCGCTTTTAAAACCCTCATTAATACCTTTAAATTGATATCCATATCGTACAAACACATTCTAGAGTCAACCCTGGCCCACCCTAATGGCGATATCTCGAAAAGGGGTGCACCTATAGACCTAATGCCCACTCCCTCTTAAAATGCTCAGTAACACCTTTCGTTTGATACCCGTATCGTAAAAACATTCTAGAGTCACCCCTGGCCCACCCTAATGGCCATATCTCGAAAAGGCGTCCACCTATAGACCTAATGTCCACTCCCTCTTAAAATGCTCAGTAACACCTTTCTTTTGATACCCATATCGTACAAACATTCTAGAGTCACCCCTGGCCCACCCTAATGGCGATATCTCGAAAAGGCGTCCACCTATAGACCTAATGCCCACTCCCTCTTAAAATTCTCAGTAACACCTTTCGTTTGATACCCATATCGTACAAACATTCTAGAGTCACCCCTGGCCCACCCTAATGGCGATATCTTGAAAAGGCGTCCACCTATAGACCTAATGCCCACTCCCTCTTAAAATGCTCAGTAACACCTTTCGTTTGATACCCATATCGTACAAACATTCTAGAGTCACCCTTGGTCAACCTTTATGGCGATATCTCGAAAAGGCGTCCACCTATAGAACTGAGGATTACTCCCTTTTAAAATACTCATTACCACCTTTCATTTGATACCCATATCGTACAAACACATTCTAGAGTCACCCTGGCCCATCCTAATGGCGATATCTCGAAAAGGCGCCCACGTATAGACCTAATGCCCACTTTCTCTTAAAATGCTCAGTAACACCTTTCGTTTGATACCCATATCGTACAAACATTCTAGAGTCACCCCTGGCCCACCCTAATGGCGATATCTCGAAAAGGCGTCCACCTATAGACCTAGTGCCCACTCCCTCTTAAAATGCTCAGTAACACCTTTCGTTTGATACCCATATCGTACAAACATTCTAGAGTCACCCTTGGTCCACCTTTATGGCGATATCTCGAAAAGGCGTCCACCTATAGAACTAAGGATTGCTCCCTTTTAAAATACTCATTACCACCTTTCATTTGATACCCATATCGTACAAACACATTCCAGAGTCACCCTGGCCCACCCTAATGGCGATATCTCGAAAAGGCGTCCACCTATGGACCTAATGCCCACTCCCTCTTAAAATGCTCAGTAACACCTTTCGTTTGATTCCCATATCGTACAACTAGAGACACCCCTGGTCCACCTTTATGGCGATATCTCGAAACGGCGTCCACCTAGGGAATTAAGGATCACTCCTTTTCAAAATACTCATTAACAGCTTTCATTTGATACCCATATCGTACAAACATATTCTAGAGTCACCCCTGGTCCACCTTTATGGGGATTTCTCGAAAAGGCGTTCACCTATAGAACTAAAGCCCATTCCCTTTTAAAATACTCATTATCACCTTTCATTTGATACCCATATCGTACAAACACATTCTAGAGTCAGCCCTGGTCCACCTTTATGGCGATATCCCTAAATGGCGTCCATCCATAGAACTATGGCCTACTCTCTCTTAAAATACTCTCTAATACCTTCCATTTGATACACATGTCATACAACCACATTCCAGGGTTACCATAGGTTCATTTTCCTACATGGTGATTTTCCTTATTTTGTCTCTATAGCTCTCAACTGAGTATGTAATGTTCGGTTACACCCGAACTTAGCCTTCCTTACTTGTTTCTTTTCATATTTTCCCTCCTTTTTTATTGATGCATATTAATTGCGTATTTCTTTTCCATAATCGTGTTGTTGCTTTATGAAATTACATACATGTATATATGTATGTATGTATGTACATACGTAGATTCTGCGTTTTGTTTGTGGCAATTAAAATGTCACAATCCTTGATAACTTATTGTAATTGTATGATTGAAAACAGGAATCAGCATTACAAGGTGTTATCCGAACACATTAATATACGCATTAGGGTCTTTCTTTTTGTTCATCTCCAAAATAACTGAAATATGGTAAACAAATTTTATGAAGTTATTTATTGTTGAGGTGACTAATAGAGACAAAAGAGTGATTTGCTCGTAAAAGATAACACATTAAATTCTTGAACTCCTTTTATAGCAGTAATTTCTTGAATCTATTTTTATTGCCTTAAGATAAGGCAACTTTCTTTGCTTCTCAAAAAAGGGGTTCTTTGAATTGATTTCGAAGTAGTTACAAACTACTCTAGAGACTTGACACTTGCAAATAAGTAGCTTAGAGCCTGGGGATAGTACAAGGTATGGGAATAAGAATATTTGATCCATCAATCTTACTCGGAGCTATAAAACTACAATCAAAATTGTTATAAATTCCGCTCAGACGTGCGCGGATTACAAAAACGCGTTAAAAATTGATCGCAGGACTACATATTAGCGCTCTGATAAAATAGATATTGTGACGAATATTAGCAACACTAAGGGATACTATCATCTGTAAGCCGATACTAAGCAGTGACTTGTATGCCCATTACCAAATCAATCATTATGTCTACACATATTTCAATACAAGAATCGGAGAGAAACGCACAAACACATGCATATATTTTATCTGAGATGCTCTCAAAAGTAGGCAATCATTTGTGCAAGTATCACTCACATCTACACGCGCATATGAGAAGCTATAAACGTAGTGTATAGCTGGTAATTTTATAGCTGGTAACTTAGTAGTAAATTCTAGAAAGGCCTCAAAGTATACGAAAGAGGGAATGGAAGAGTATAAAAGAGCGCAAGCTGAGCAATCATGGAATCAGTTTGATTTAAGCAAGCTATTGGTTGTGAAGTATCAGTGTTATTTTGAAGTACTTTAATAAAGGCCACTTTGCATTATTGAATATTGGAGTTATTTATTCAACCGTTTAGCGATACGAACATTAGCAGAAGATTTGGAATAAGTGGAATTGCACTTAATTCGTTACAATTGGTGTAAGAAGAGGAATTGTTGAATAAATTCCCAAGATTGCGAATACAACTTGGACATGGAAAAGTTAAGTGAATTGAGGATCCAGCAACTGAAGAAGGAGTTGGAGAGCCGTGAATTGAATACAACCGGTAATAAACTCGGACCTCAGGCACGAATACGAGACGATATGGAGTCGGAAGGAATTAATGTGGACGATGTTGTCTTTCATCCTGATGGGGACGAGGCAACAACAAAAATTCAAGAGAAAAACGAAACATCGCAGGCAGTTACCAGCACAGACTTGAACATGATATTGGCTGCAATAACTGCTCAAACATCGACAGTGGCGTCTCAGCTGGAATCGCATGAGACACGTTTAACATCCAAGATGGAAGCACAGGAGGCACGCATTTCAGAAATGTCTTCACAAATGTCACCTCAACTGGAAGAACAAAAGACAAATATATCATCTCAACTGGCAGAATAGAAGACAAGTATAGCATCCCAACTGGAATCGCAGAAGAACCGTATAACAGCCAAGATTGAAGCACAGGAAACACAAATTTCATCACAGCTGGAAGAACAAAAGACATATATGGCAACTCAACTGAAAGAACAAGAGACACGCGTAACAGTACAACAAGAAGCACAAGAGGAGCGTATATCATCAAAACTCGAAGCTCGCATGGACGAAAAAATTTTGAAGAAAAATTTGAGGCAGAGGTGGATGTTTTGAGAGTTCGTATAGAGGAGTTGTAACGGAATAGCCGAGCTGCTTCAGCAAGCAATCCGAAGGTAAAAACTCCATCTTTTGACGGCTCTGTTCCTTTCCAGGCACTTAAGCTTCAATATGAGAAGACGTCAGCAGTGAACGACTGGAATGCGGAAGATATGTACGTTTATGATTGCCATAAAGCAGTTATCCACAGCCTACATTCTCGTTTGCGTGATAACGATCGCCTAGTGGTTCTTGGGGACTTTAATTTACCATACGTTAGTTGTATTGGCAACGATGATTCAAACTTTTTGACTCCTGTTACTCAGCATGATTTCATTGGTTCGCTTATGGAATTGCCGCTAGTTCAGATTAATAACGTGGTGAACTCTAAAAATAAGTTGTTAGATTTAGTTTTTGGTGATAGTTCAATAGGTATTGGTCTCAGTCGAATCCCTGCCTTATCCCTGCCTGAAGATCCCTTGCACCCTACACTTGAGGTTACAATGGACAATTTACTGCCTACGATTAATTTCATGGAAGTGTTATGTCGTTCTCGTTCGAGATGTTTTAAAAAGGCTAACTTTGATTTGCTTAATCAACTGTTAGCTTCCCACGATTGGTCTGACCTTTATGCTTGTACTGATGTTGAGGCTGCCACGTCTATTTTTTATAGTTACCTAAGCGACTTTATTAATCGTTGCGTTCCGGTTCATTTTGTTAAGGCTAAGAGTAGTAAACCACCTTGGTTCTCGAGGCAACTTGCTAACCTGAACAATATTAAATCGAGGCTCTATAAGTGTTTTAAAAGATCTGGTTCTTCTGAAGATTTTTCTAAATATTTAGTTGCCCTTTCCAATTTCCAACGCCTGAATCAAAACTGCTACAAGTCGTATTTAACAAGATGCAGAATTGAGTTTTTTAACAATCCTAAAAAATTTTACGGGTTTGTTAATTCAAAGCGCAGATCTTCGGGATTTCCATCACCTTTGTCTTTGGGTGGCGAGAATGCTAGCCTTGACCATGATATTGCCGACTTATTCGCAGACTTTTTCAAATCGACCTATTCGTCAACCTGTACCCAAACCGGTAGTTATCCGTTCGAGATAGTTAGTTCTAACTGTATTCTCAATCCAGTCATTGATAGTGCCACTGTACTTCAGAGTTTTTTAGCTCTGAAACCGATTTTTTCTCCAGGGCCCGATGGTATTCCTGGCTGTATGCTTAAGTTCTGTGCTGTGAACTTAACAGAACCGATCGTAAAATTGTTCAATTTATTTTGCAATCGGCGTCATTTCCATCAATTTGGAAACAGTCATTTATCATACCTCTGCACAAGAAAGGTAGTAGATCTAATATTGAGAATTATAGGGGAATTGCTAAGCTTTCAGCTATTCCTAAAACCTTTGAACAAATAATTACCTGTCAGCTTCAACATTCGTGTACTTCCATATTATCACCCTTTCAGCATGGGTTTGTGAGATGTAGGTCAACCAGCACAAACCTACTTGAGTTTACCTCTTTAGTTCAGGATGGTTTTTTGGCTTGCAAGCAAACTGATGTGATTTATACGGATTTTAGTAAAGCTTTTGATTCAGTGAATTACGAACTTCTGATTCTGAAGCTTGATTTACTGGGCTTTCCGAAGAGTCTGACTTCATGGCTCTCAAGCTATCTTTCTAATAGAACCCAAAAGGTGCTTTATAAAAATATTATTTCAAAATCAATTCATGTTACCTCTGGTGTACCTCAGATTTTGAATCATTCACGAGCTCTAATGTATGTCGATGATGTAAAAATTTGCTATACATGCTTGCCTTCGGAGTTAACTCGCTCAAATCTACTTCAGGTTGATTTGGACTCATTTCAACGTTGGTGTACAATAAATGCATTAGTTCTAAACTGTTCCAAATGTAAGTTCATGACATTTCATCGCGTGAAGCCTGTCCTGTCGTCTTATGCAATTTATGGCACTCTTATGGAGCGTATATCTTCGATTAACGATTTAGGGGTTCTGTTTGACTCGAAACTGAGCTTCAACTCACATATTTCAGCTATTACTAATAAAGCAATGGGTACCCTTGGTTTTGTGAAACGCTGGGCTAAGGAGTTCAAGGATCCGTATCTGACCAAAGTCCTCTACACTTCGCTGGTCCGCCCAATACTTGAGTATTGCTCGTGTGTTTGGTGTCCATTATATATTACTCATATAAAGCGTATTGAGTCTGTGCAGAAACAATTTTTAATTTTTGCTCTACGGGCCTTTAACTGGGACTCAAATCTTCATCTTCCGTCTTATAGAAGTAGACTTCTTCTCATTAATTTGCCAACTCTGGAAAATCGTAGAATATTACTCGGGGTAATGTTCCTGCATAAGCTAATTCTAGGTGAGGTTGACTCCTCTGAGCTTCTAAGTCGATTGAGCTTTGCAGTTCCTGCTAGGACGTCCAGACACTACGTGCCCTTCCATTTACCCCTGCGTCGTGGACATTTTGGCAAAAATGATCCTTTACGTGTTTGGTGCTCGTACTATAACGACTTGTATAATTGAATTAGTATCGAATGTTCGTTTGTTGCCTTACGCAATGGTATACTTTTCAGTCTCAACTGATATCTTAAAGTTTATTTGTTTAATTTGTAATGATAGTTTAATTTTAGTTCTTGTTCAATGTTAAAAGAAATTGTAAATTTTTAATTTATTCCATTTTTAATTCTATACTTGTATATATTTTTACGCTATCTTTTTTTCATGTTACTTTCCTTTGTATTTTGTTAGTCGACCACTCTTGTTAGTTGACTTTAAATAATTAAATAAATAAATAAATAAATAAATAAAAATAAAGTTGCTGCACTGTTCATGGCATTGAAAGGGCCTGCTGCTGAGATTTTACAAACCATTCCAAAGGGCGAACGGAACAGTTATGACGCATTGATGGCCTCTGTCGGGAGACGTTATGGAAGCGAGCATAGGAAACAGATATACCAAATTGAGTTACTGAACCACTTCCAGAGGCCTGCTGAATCATTGCAAGAGTTATGAAGCATTGGTGGCCTCTGTCGGGAGACGTTATGGAAGCGAGCACAGGATACAGATATACCAAATTGAGTTACTGAACCGCTTCCAGAGTCTTGCTGAAACATTGCAAGAGTTTGCGTCGGATGTTGAAAGGCTGGCACAGTTAGCGAATGCGGACGCACCCGTGGAATACACCAAAAGGGTAAAAATCCAAAGCTTTATTAATGGAACCCAAATCATACATTTGCAAAACAATGCAAACCCAAAACTTACATTTGCAGAAACGGTAGCAAATGCTCTGATTCAGGAAACAGCGTCGCTTCTGTGTAAGCCAGTTTTCAAAGCACGCCGTGTGGAAGTGGAAAGGCCAGACTGGGTGAACACAATATTGGAGGCACTGAAAGGATCACAATATAAAAATGACGGAGTTATGAAGTGTTTAAAGTGCGGTAACCCAGGTCACATTGCACGTCATTGCAGCACAGGTCCCGGTAGTTCCAACTTGAATGGCCATAAACGCAAAGCAGGAGGAGATGAGCAAGAGCGTGCCAGATGTAAAGATCGAGAGCTAGCTCCAACTGTTGAATGTTTTGTGATATCTATCTCGCACATTGGAAGAAAATAGAGCAGTCTTACAGCACAGGAAATGTGGATAGCAAAGAACGTGTACTGACTGTAGATACTGGCGCATCTCATTCCTTGATCCGATCTGATATGGTCAACAGGATAGTAAAGCCATTACCTGGAGCAAGGTTGCGTACGGTCACTGGCGAGTATAACCAAGTCCGGGGAGAAGTGATCTGTGAAGTTTTAATTGGGAAGGTCATGGTTCTACACAAATTCGTTGTGGCGGAGATTATTGATGAAGTCATATTGGGAGTGGACTTCTTAGTTGACCATGACATCAGGATCTATATGCAGAGAAGGATTATGCGTAATAAGAACCAGGATAATTCAATTAACTTCAGTTTGGAGAAAGGGTTCAGTAGTAATCGAGTACTGGTGGAGAAGACTCGACAAAGACCACGAGAGTCAAAGACAAAGATTGATGGATCGAATGGGCCAAATAAAACAAAATCAAAGTTACCTGCGAGAGAAACACTTACATTGCCAAAACCTAATGGACGCACTAAACTGAGCGAAAGAATTTCCCAGAAAGAATGCACGGGTGGTTTCAAGACAGGGGCAAAGCCAATCCGTCAAGCGCAAGATCTACGAAGTAGTTCTTTGGCCAAACAACAGAGTGTGTGGGAACAAACCAGGGTAATGAGTAGTACGACAAAACACAGGTACGACGAGAACAAAAATTCGGAAGGTTTCTTGGAGGAAGGTTTGGTACTGTTATACAACCCTCACCGGCGGAAAGGTGTTCCATCCAAATTTCGGTGCAATTGGGAAGGCTCATACAAAGTTGTGAAGAGGATCAGTGATACCATCTACCGCATACAAACCATTGTGAAACCGCGAGATAGAAGGGTGGTTTATTTGGAGAGGCTAGCAGCGGTTAGATCGAGAAATTTGTCTGATTTGGGCGATCAGACTTAGGTAGAGGGCAGTGTGACAAATATATGTAACACTAAGGGATACTATCTTCTCTAACTCGATATTAAGCAGGGACTTGTATGCACATTACTAAATCTATCATTATGTCTACAAATATGTCCATACAAGCAGCGGAGAGAAACGCACAAACACCTGCATATATTTTATCCGAGATGCTCACAAAAGTAGGCAATCATCTGTGCAAGTATCACTCACATATACACGCGCTATAGCTGGTAACTAAGTAGTAAATTCTAGAAACGCCTAGAAGAACGCGAACGAGGATAAAAGAGCGCAAGCTGACCAATCATGGAATCAGTTTGATTTAAGCAAGCTATTGGTTGTGAAGTATCAGTGTTATTGTGAAGTACTTTAATAAAGGCCATTTTGCATTATTGAATATTGGAGTTATTTATTTAACAGTTTAGGGATACGAGTGTTAGCAGAAGATTTGGAATAAGTGGAATTGCACTAAATTCGTTACAATATTTTAAGCTCAGTTCTCAAGTTGGATACAAGTTACTATGAGATAAAAAAAAAATCTCTAAGGTGGCGCTTGGATCGACATATTTAGAAATTTCAAACCAAATTTCGAATATTGTATACTATTTCGAAACAACTTCCTGCTATGATAGAAATGTCCAAACATATCCATAGTTCAGAGATAGATCACAATGCTAAAGGCGTGAAAAAATACGCTAGGTGGCGCAATGATCGCATATTTTTTCGATAACAAACCCGTATCTTATTTGATAAAAAATGGATAACTATTCGATGTTAAATCGATACCCTTTCGATAAAAAATCAAAAAACAAATACATAACTTTTCCATAAAATATCGAAAGCTTTGGATAAAAAAAAACTATATTTTATAGACAACCATCATAAAAACTCGATAGTTTATCGATGACCTGCGTTATACCTCGTCGATAGCACGCCGAAAAAAAATGTTTGCCTAGCCGATAGCGAATGTATCACACGCCTATAACCCGTCAACACAAAAGCGATAACTTATCGATAACAAACCCTTTAGACAACGATATTAAATTGATAGCACACAATCTGTTTTCGGTTCCGGCTTCGGTTTTGACTACTATTTAAAACTAGCGTAAAACTAAACTCCTTCTGAAACATTTTTAAATTTTAATGGGTTATAGACACATTTCACATTAACTTGTTTAGCTTATGCCCGTATGCTTTTCCTCACGTTTCTATAAAATATCTAAAATAAATTAAACAAATTTTGCACGTCTTTTAAGGTATTTGCAAGTCTAGGAATTGCTGAAAACTATAAGATATACGATATTTTTTTCGTTATATTTATCGTACGAAAAATCAAAAGAATTATCGATGAGCCAACTCTGAACCAGGCTACGTTTAATTGGCCTTGGGGGAAACATAAGTTGGTAAGTTTGACTAATTAGCTATAGCTAATGACTGTCCTTGAGCTTTATTGATAGGAATAGGAAATTGGAGGCGTTCAAAACAGAAACCCATATCAGTCGGTATAAATAGAATCCTAGGTATTTAACTCTGTTGATTCCGAAATTTCACGGCAAAATTGATTGCCTCGATGACATTAAGTAAAAGTTTTTGATTATAAGCCTTGCCCACTATATAAGCGTGGAGGATTCAAAATACGAAGCAAAACTCTTACGGACCCTATTTTAGGGATGAATCGGGAATCTCCTGTGGCTCCAAAGAACTAAGAAACAACCGAATAGTGCACAGCTTGGGATTCTTCCACGCCTGTATCAATGGATTGATAAGTCGTCTTTGTTTGGAATTTTTTTCTTTGATAGGTGCTAAAATTGCCCATTCTCGAAGCCATTTGTAGGTCGTATAATTAGATTGGAATTACATTAGCTATTAAAACTTCAGGTAGGGACATAAGTTCGTAAAAATTTGGAAGAAAAGAAATGGTATAGAAATAGGTATTTCGCCATTACAGATTTCAAAAATTTGTTTAGCTTCTGCAGAAGTATATAAATAAGTAATAAATGAATGTAAGGCACGATAGCCCCCGAAAATAATTTAGGCCGAGCTTCTCTTCCCGTTTGCGTCATGTTCGTTTTAATTTTACCCAAAAATAGAAATAGGCGGGATAGGACCACTTGTTTTTTACCGACTCCGAACGACATCTGCAAATCACTGATAATGCTGGATTTCTTTATAGTTGGTAAAAAGGAATAGAAGTAGCAAATTTGCCAGTCAAACAAACCACCGCTGTATAGCTAAATGGTTAACGCAGCATGCCTAAAGCGTACTGATGATGAAGGCGTAGCACCCTTCGAAATTGATCTATCTGCGCAGCTATGGCAGATTGTCTGAAAAATTTTCTACTTACTATTCCAAAAACCAAATACAATTTTTCAATTTAGAAAAATAAAAAAGTTACAATAATTATCATTAGAAAAAAATTATTGTTCTGGCCTTGAGCTCGAATCGAACCTTGAAAAATTAGCAAAATCGGATGACGAACACGCCCACTTTAAAAAAAAAACTTGTTTAAGTCAAATTTTAACAAAAAATTTAATATCTTGATAGTATATATGTAAATTATGTCAACATTCAACTCCAATAATGATATGGTGCAACAAAATACAAAAATAAAATTTCAAAATGGGCGTGGCTCCGCCCTTTTTCATTTAATTTGTCTAGAATACTTTTAATGCCATAAGTCGAACAAAAATTTGCCAATCCTTGTGAAATTTAGTAGAGGCATAGATTCTATGACGACAACTGTTTTCTGTGAAAATGGACAAACTCGGTTGAAGCCGCGCCCAGTTTTATACACAGTCGACCGTCTGTCCTACCGCTCGGCCGTTAACAACGTAACTTGAGCAAAAATCGATATATCTTCACTAAACTTAGTTCACGTACTTAACTGAAATCACTTTATATTGGCATAAAAAATGGCCGAAATCCGACTATGACCACGCCCACTTTTTCGATATCGAAATTTCGAAAAAGGAAAAAATGCCATAATAATTCTTTACCAAATATGAAAAAAAGGGATGAAATAATGTAATTGGATTGGCTTACCCTGAAAAAATCGCGAGTACTCCATGCATGCGTGTATGGAGTACTCGCATTGGACCAACCGAGTGCTCCACAATTACCACAATTCACACAAAAAATATGGTCCAATTAACATTGCGATGTCCTAGGACTGGACCGTATACTCCAGCTCCGCATTACATCAGAGTAATCCATGGAGTACCCACAGTCCAATAAACATCGTGTAGTGATTACAATCGTTAAAAACGAGCAATGATCGGCTTACAATATGTTCATGTAGAAACATGAGTTGGTCCATTGCTGCATTAGAGTGGAGTATAATGGTAAGTACTCCAGTGGACCACATGATCCTACGATTTTTGCAGGGTATTGACGCAAAATATAACTTTAGAAAAAACTTTGTACAATGGGTGTCGCACCTACCATATTAAGTAGAAGAAAATGAAAAAGTTTTGCAGGGCGAAATCAAAAGCCCTTGGAATCTTGTCAGGAATACTGTTCGTGGTATTACATATATAAATAAATTAGCGGTACCCGACATATGATGTTCGGGGTCACCATGGTCCACATTCTGGTCGATATCTCGAAAACGCCTTCACATATTCAACTAAGGGACACTCCCTTTTAAAACCCGTATTAATATCTTTAATTTGATACCCATACCGTACAAACACATTATAGAGGCACCCCTGGTCCACCTTTATGGCGATATCCAGAAATGGCGCCCACATATAGACCTATGGCCCACTCCCTTTTAAAATACTCTTTAATACCTTCCATTTGATACCCATGACATACAAACACATTCCAGGGTTACCCTAGGTTCATTTTCCTACATGGTGATTTTCCCTTGTTTTGTCTCCAAAGCTCTCAGCTGAGTATGTAATGTTCGGTAATACCCGAACTTAGCCTTCCTTACTTGTTTTTATGTTATGTTATTTGCTCGATGCAGTAGAGCTGAGCTGAGATCTGGTTCATACGTGGCGTATGAGCAATATTTTATGGGTTTTTCTTTCATTAGTCACGGGAAGCGCAAATAAATTTTTTATTTGATGCAACAGATTTAATCCAACACCCTACTATACACGAATTAGTAAGTATTGAAAATACTGCTCTTCAAGCGCCGCTTTAACTCAGACGTTTGTCATTTCACAAATGAAAAATTTATTATTTTTTAATGCTTTATTTTTCATTCGTATTTTTACAATCGTTATTGACTTTATGTCCAACTCTTATCGTGACATTTAAATTTTAATTACTGTTATTACTATTCGCCGCTCTTATCAACTTAAGTCAATCCTGAATGGTTGTAAAAAATGTAGAAACGTTAAAATGAGAGTTCAAAAATTAAATTATCGAATCTTGTGGAAACTAATGCATCATTAATATATTTATTTTAATAGATAATATAAATATACAGAAAACTAAAAAAATAATACATGTAAAGCGTGTTAACCTCCGAAGAGATTTAAGGTCAAGCTTCCCTTCCAAGTTGCATCGTGTTCCTTTTATTTTACCTACAAATTGGCGGGACGGGACCCACTTGTTTTATGCCTACTCCGCACGGCATCTGCAAGGCAGATGAAGTTTCACTGAGAACTTTTCAAGGCAGAAATACACTTGGAATGCTTACCAAACACTGCCGAGGGGCAACCTCGCTCAGAAAATATTTCTCCTAATTCAAAGAACATGTTTATAAAATTTTGGAGTTGCTTTTCCCGGCGGCGCACGCTACCATCACACCACTGCGGCCGCATAAAACTTACTTACATACTTACTTACTTAATTGGCGCTTAACCGTCGAAACGGTTATGGCCGTTCAACAAGGCGCGCCAGTCGCTCCTTCGCTCCGCCAACCAGCGCCAATTCGTCACACCAAGGGAGTTTAAATGGTTTTCCATCTGGTCCTTCCAACAGAGTGGGGGCCGCCCTCTACCTCTGCTTCCATAGGCGGGTTCCGATAGAAACACTTTCTTGGCCGGAGCATCATCTTTCATTCCCATAACATGGCCTACCCAGCGCAGCCGCTGCGTTTTAATTCGCTGGACTATGTGGATGTCTGCGTATAGCTCGTACAGCTTATCATTAAATCTTCTTCGGTACTCGCCAACGCGTAGAGGTCCATAAATCTTTCGAAGAACTTTTCTCTCGAACACTCCGCCGCATAAAGATATTCTAAACTAAATCCTTCATCCTTTCGAATTAACGTTAATAAATTTTCTTTCTCAAACTTTTATTCAAATATCACCTTTTCGAAAGTGGCAATGCAGACACGTCCAAATAAATTCACGCTACAACAAGTACCACATTTTGAGCGATAACGAAAAGTGACGTACACCAACACTCATCATTCTTACCACATTTGCTTCAAATACTTTTCATACCTTTCATAAAAATTTTACTAAACGTGTATTCAAAACTTTGAAATCGTTTAGCGGTGGCATCAAAAGCTCTTTTAGAATTCTGCAATATCGTTACTTGCAAACGGGTATGTTGTAGCTGTGTTTGTTACTTATGTATGTTTGTATTAAGCAAGTGACCGCAAACACCGAACACACACGATTCATGGTAATAGCGGCTTTGTGTTCGGCTTAAGTGTTGTTTAAGCTTTCATATGCCACAAAGGATAGTTAATAGTGTATAGTTGTAAATGAAATGGAATGAAAAAGGCAAGAGGGAAAGTTATAATAAAAAAGGCGTGAGTTCCAAGTACTCGTAAAGTTCAAGGTGAAAACATATAGGTGTACATCTAGGAAACTAATGTTATTGAAGCTAAGTAGAGCTCGCCCAGAAGTTGAAGCTGAACCGCAATAGTGGCAACTTTACCAGGAACAAATATCCAATTTCGGACGTTTTGAAATGAGTTTCATCAGCCTCTTATCGGCAACATCCAAACTGACAATTTATAGTTTTATTTTCGGGTTATTATCGATAACTAGTAATTATCGCCGCGTCAACGCCTAATAGGCTTCTCATGAGTACAGGTAGCGTGCTCCGCCTACCACACTTACAAAAATTACTCACCTCGCAGATGCCGTTAGAGGTCAACTAAAAACATTCAGATCCTGTCCCGCCAATTTCACTAGCGCTGCCGTGATTTGAAATGGTAAGTAATGCGTCTTTTCAGAACGAAAAAGTAGAGTCACGAAGAATTAAGTCCAAAAAACTTATACTTGGCGACGTACATGACTGACACATCGACATAATTTTTGATCAATAAGCGAATAAATTGGTGCACATAATCCTTCCGCAACAATGACTTTGGATTAACTAAGCAATGTACATATATACAATTATTCGTAGAATTTTTTTCTGTTTCACTCCCAGCGCTGCCTTATGTGATATTGTCAGCCTCCATGTTCCACATGATATATCAAGACGTTATTGCCAGCTTTCATACTTAAGTTTCATATAACAAGACTGGTATGATGGCCTCCTATATCTATAGCTTCTCTTTCGTTTGTCGAGAGAAAACTCGCTTAGGTTAAGTAATGCAAAGAAGTGACTAACGCGAATTGTCCTATGCCCAAACTGTTTAAACTGTTAAGCACCAGTTAAGTAAGTTGATATTTGAACATAACTTTTATTCTCTACAATATCTTTCTTAAGCATAAAACGTCTCTGCAAAATAAAAAAAAACGGGTTTAAAGAGGAAGCAAATTTTGTTTCACTTCAACTCTTCGCCCTAATCCTCGCTCTCCTCTACTCCGTTCCGAACAACATATATGCATATATCAATACTATTTTTTGAAAATGTTGGTTTTTGGTCCACTTCCAAGAAGCATTCTGTATAAAGGCCAAGGAATAAGTAAACCACTTTGCCCCTTCTCGTCCCTCCCCTTATACTTCCTTCGCAACCTTTCATCTACGTATGTATATACAATATCTGTGTCTCCATTCGCCCCATCTCTATTTCATTTAAACTCTATATCCGCCAAACAACCGACTTTTCATAAAAGAGGATTTATGTCATATCTTCCTAAATTTATCAGATAGAAGCTTCAACTTTCACCGTATGCTTTCGTATGTAGCACATATTGTTGTCGGAAACAATCGAAGAGATTGGTCGCAATATAGCATATATCCCCTACAACTAATTGTTCAATAAGAAGCTTTTCGTACTTTTTGCTCCACTTTAGCAGACAACGGCCAGATTTTGTGAATTCTACAAACATGATTAAATGAATACTACAGCTCCATTAATGAAAGCTGAGGGATTCGGCTCAGTCGAGGCCAGTACCGTTCTTTCTTATTTTCTGGTAGCGATACACTCTTCGAAGATTTTGGGAGTGTCATCGATGTTGATAGTCCTTTGCAGGATATAAATCCGTTACATTCCGGCAACAAGCAACGGCCATCTCGGAAACGATTTAATATGACCAAGTGAATGCTTTTAGTTTGGCTAAGGATTTAATACAAGTTTCGATTTAAGTAGATGCCTGAAGCAATACCCTTGAAAATAATGAAGCAACCGTGCTTGCAATAATCATTTAATTGCATACGAGACTTATAAATATGCATATATAAAAAATAATAAAATACTTTTTGCCTCAGTTAAACATACATAATGCCCCCTGCCATTCTTTCACATACGGAAATAAGCACCTAGAAAATGATTGGTAATATTTTCATAGGAAACACATCAGCTCACAAATGCCTGCGATCTTTCAACAGATCGTCTATAATGCGCATTTGTGTTCTAATATCTTAGTTCGTGTGAAAATGATGATTGCAGAGCATCGGATCGTAGCCTGTACTATAATGCTCGGCCAAATGTGATAGCCAACCATACATTTGATTTTCCGTAAGAGGTGCAACTCGTACGTCGCGTATATCAAAGTTCTGTCGTTTGCTAATCGCGTCTGCATACAAATTGAACGCTGGTCTGTATTTTTCATCAGGAATTAGACTATCGTGGCGTGCGTAAAACTTTTCTGTAACTGGCTTTTCACGAATATTCCTTCGAAACTTATCTTTGTTCTTTGAATCACAACAGGACATAGTGTCTAAAAATTATAAAATATATGGTTTTTGTTCAGGCCAACAGCCCAAACTCTAAAACATATTAGGTCGCCCTCGCATTTGCTTTATATTTGTCAACAGAGCCAGTCGAACCGTTAGCCATGCAAATAAACATCGCAGGAATAAATACACAGTTCTACTGGCAAGCGGTTTTAACAACTTATGTTACTGTTTGCTTTCTTGGATTTTTTACCTCAACGTGAAAGGACGTATCCCACCGGCGATTCCAGAATCATCTAAATGGTAACTTACAAATATATATTACTGTAATTAATCTTTAATTCAAATAAAGATATTTATATTTAAATTAAAATACGAATATAATATAAACGTCTGCAAAATTAAAAAATAAGAAAATTCAGCGATGTGGGTCACCCTGCGTTGTTTCTTTTCAAGAAAACTGCAGTGAAAAGCCAAAAAGTATGCAATAAAATTGTAAATAGTAACAGTTATGGCAGAAAAAAAGTTAATTAAAAACAAGTAGGAACGGGGCTGTCTTCGGCTGTGACGAAGACTTCATACCTTTCATGAATGGGGCTGAACAATAATCTTATCCCGTTCGTAATCTCCGAATAATCGGATGTATAAGATAAGAAATATATAGTGAACAGATCTACATACCTTAACGATTTTTAAGATAAATATAAAATAAAAACAGGTAGGTACTTTGTGTGAGGATGCAAAGTTTCAAGTTTTTTGTGGTCTGCGTGTAAAAACTATGACTACGAATCACGTATTTCAACAATATATGACGTAAACGTAACTATTTGATGAAATTTGATGAATTTTGAAGCTTCTAGCCGTAAAAAGGGGGCAAAAATTAGAGTTTATATGGCGTATATAATATATATACCACCGATCTCTATGATTTTTTCAGACAACAATATATGCTATATACGTAAGCAATCAGTGAAATTTGAAGCTTATAGCTGTTAAAATGGGGTAGAAATTGCGAAAAGTTTCTTATCTGAACAATCGGTTGTATGAGATATATACTATATATACAACCGATCTCTATGATTTTTGCAGACAACAATATATGCTATAAACGTAAGCAATCGGTGAAATTTGAAGCTTATAGCTGTCAAAATGGGGTAGAAATTACGAAAAGTTTCTTATCTGAACAATCGGTTGTATGAGATATATACTATATATACAACCGATCGCTATGATTTTTTCAGACAACAATATATGCTATATACGTAAGCAATCGGTGAAATTTGAAGCTTCTAGCTTTTAAAATGGGGCTAAAATTTGCGAAAATATATATATACATATACTATATATATATACTATATATACCACCATATATAAACTATATATACCACCGATCTTTATGATTTTTTCAGAAAACAATATATGCTATATACGTAAGCATTCGTTGAAATTTGAAGCCTCTAGCTCTTAAAATAGGGTAGTAATTACGAAAAGTTCCTTATCTGAACAATCGGTTGTATGGGATATATACTATATATACGACCGATCTCATCAATTTTTTCAGGCAACAATACGTGCAATATACGAAAGTATATGGTGAAGTTTGAAGCTTCAATCTGTTAAATTGGGTAAGATATTACAAAAATCCTCTTTTTCTGAAAAATCGGTTGTATGGAGGATATATGCTATAGTGGTCCGATCCGGTCGGTTCCGACAAATGTCTAATCGGACACCCAAATACACCCGCTCACCAAATTTTATCAAGATATCTCAAAAATTGAGGGACTAGTTTGCATACAAACAGACAGACGGACAGACGGACAGACGGACATGGCTAAATCAACTCAGCTCTTCAACCTGATTATTTCGGTATACTTAATGGTGGGTCTATCTATTTTCCTTTAAGGACTTACAATTATCGGTTTCGTGACGAAATTAATATACCATTTCATTTTCATGAAAAGTATAAAAATAGGTAGGTAATCTGTGTGAGGATGCAAAGCTTCACGTTTTTTGTGGTCTGCATGTAAAAACTATGAGTACGAATCACGTCTTTCAAAAATATATGACGTAAACGTAACTATTTGATGAAATGTGATGAATTTTGAGCTTCTAGCCGTAAAAAAGGGGCAAAAATGACAGTTTATATGAAGTATATAATATATATACCACCGTAAGATTTTGGTGAAATTTGAAGCTTATAGCTGTTAAAATGAGGCCGAAATCGCAAAAAAAAAAAATATATATACTATATATATATACTATATATACCATCATATATATATTATATATATCACCGATCTCTATGATTTTTTGACAAAACAATACATACTATATACGTAAGCATTTTGTGAAATTTTAAGCTTCTAGCTGTTAAATTGGGGTAGAAATTGCGAAAAGTTTCTTATCTGAACAATCGGTTGTATGAGATATATACTATATATACAACCGATCTCTATGATTTTTCCAGACAACAATATATGCTATATACGTAAGCAATCGGTGAAATTTGAAGCTTCTAGCTGTTAAAATGAGGCCGAAATCGCAAAAAAAAAAAATATATATACTATATATATATACTATATATACCATCATATATATATTATATATATCACCGATCTCTATGATTTTTTGACAAAACAATACATACTATATACGTAAGCATTTTGTGAAATTTTAAGCTTCTAGCTGTTAAATTGGGGTAGAAATTGCGAAAAGTTTCTTATCTGAACAATCGGTTGTATGAGATATATACTATATATACAACCGATCTCTATGATTTTTCCAGACAACAATATATGCTATATACGTAAGCAATCGGTGAAATTTGAAGCTTATAGCTGTTAAAATGAGGCCGAAATCGCAAAAAAAAAAAATATATATACTATATATATATACTATATATACCATCATATATATATTATATATATCACCGATCTCTATGATTTTTTGACAAAACAATACATACTATATACGTAAGCATTTTGTGAAATTTTAAGCTTCTAGCTGTTAAATTGGGGTAGAAATTGCGAAAAGTTTCTTATCTGAACAATCGGTTGTATGAGATATATACTATATATACAACCGATCTCTATGATTTTTCCAGACAACAATATATGCTATATACGTAAGCAATCGGTGAAATTTGAAGCTTCTAGCTGTTAAATTGGGGTAGAAATTGCGAAAAATTTCTTATCTGAACAATCGGTTGTATGAGATATATACTATATATACAACCGATCTCTATAATTTTTTCAGACAACAATATATGCTATATACGTAAGCAATCGGTGAAGTTTGAAGCTTATAGCTGTTAAAATGGGGTAGAAATTGCGAAAAGTTTCTTATCTGAACAATCGGTTGTATGAGATATATACTATATATACAACCGATCTCTATGATTTTTTCAGACAACAATATACGCTATATACGTAAGCAATCGGTGAAATTTGAAGCGTATAGCTGTTAAAATGGGGTAGAAATTGGGAAAGTTTCTTATCTGAACAATCGGTTGTATGAGATATATACTATATATACAACCGACCTCTATGATTTTTTCAGACAACAATACATACTATATACGTAAGCAATCGGTGAAATTTGAAGATTACTGCTGTTAAAATGGGGTAGAAATTGCGAAAAGTTTCTTATCTGAACAATCGGTTGTATGAGATATATACTATATATACAACCGACCTCTATGATTTTTTCAGACAACAATATATGCTATATACGTAAGCAATCGGTGAAATTTGAAGCTTATAGCTGTTAAAATGGGGTAGAAATTGCGAAAAGTTTCTTATCTGAACAATCTGTTGTATGAGATATATACTATATATACAACCGATCTCTATGATTTTTTCAGACAACAATATATGCTGTATACGTAAGCATTCGTTGAAATTTGAAGCCTCTAGCTCTTAAAATAGGGCAGTAATTACGAAAAGTTCCTTATCTGAACAATCGGTTGTGGGGGATATATACTATATATACGACCGATCACATCAATTTTTTCAGGCAACAATATGTGGAATACACGAAAGTATATGGTGAAGTGTGAAGCTTCAATCTGTTAAATTGGGTAAGATATTACAAAAATCCTCTTTTTCTGAAAAATCGGTTGTATGGAGGATATATGCTATAGTGGTCCGATCCGGTCGGTTCCGACAAATGTCTAATCTGACACCCAAATACACCCGCTCACCAAATTTTATCAAGATATCTCAAAAATTGAGGGACTAGTTTGCATACAAACAGACAGACGGACAGACGGACAGACGGACATGGCTAAATCAACTCAGCTCTTCAACCTGATTATTTCGGTATACTTAATGGTGGGTCTATCTATTTTCCTTTAAGGACTTACAATTATCGGTTTCGTGACGAAATTAATATACCATTTCATTTTCATGAAAAGTATAAAAATAGGTAGGTAATCTGTGTGAGGATGCAAAGCTTCACGTTTTTTGTGGTCTGCATGTAAAAACTATGAGTACGAATCACGTCTTTCAAAAATATATGACGTAAACGTAACTATTTGATGAAATGTGATGAATTTTGAGCTTCTAGCCGTAAAAAAGGGGCAAAAATGACAGTTTATATGAAGTATATAATATATATACCACCGTAAGATTTTGGTGAAATTTGAAGCTTATAGCTGTTAAAATGAGGCCGAAATCGCAAAAAAAAAATATATATACTATATATATATACTATATATACCATCATATATATATTATATATATCACCGATCTCTATGATTTTTTGACAAAACAATACATACTATATACGTAAGCATTTTGTGAAATTTTAAGCTTCTAGCTGTTAAATTGGGGTAGAAATTGCGAAAAGTTTCTTATCTGAACAATCGGTTGTATGAGATATATACTATATATACAACCGATCTCTATGATTTTTCCAGACAACAATATATGCTATATACGTAAGCAATCGGTGAAATTTGAAGCTTCTAGCTGTTAAATTGGGGTAGAAATTGCGAAAAATTTCTTATCTGAACAATCGGTTGTATGAGATATATACTATATATACAACCGATCTCTATAATTTTTTCAGACAACAATATATGCTATATACGTAAGCAATCGGTGAAGTTTGAAGCTTATAGCTGTTAAAATGGGGTAGAAATTGCGAAAAGTTTCTTATCTGAACAATCGGTTGTATGAGATATATACTATATATACAACCGATCTCTATGATTTTTTCAGACAACAATATACGCTATATACGTAAGCAATCGGTGAAATTTGAAGCGTATAGCTGTTAAAATGGGGTAGAAATTGGGAAAGTTTCTTATCTGAACAATCGGTTGTATGAGATATATACTATATATACAACCGACCTCTATGATTTTTTCAGACAACAATACATACTATATACGTAAGCAATCGGTGAAATTTGAAGATTACTGCTGTTAAAATGGGGTAGAAATTGCGAAAAGTTTCTTATCTGAACAATCGGTTGTATGAGATATATACTATATATACAACCGACCTCTATGATTTTTTCAGACAACAATATATGCTATATACGTAAGCAATCGGTGAAATTTGAAGCTTATAGCTGTTAAAATGGGGTAGAAATTGCGAAAAGTTTCTTATCTGAACAATCTGTTGTATGAGATATATACTATATATACAACCGATCTCTATGATTTTTTCAGACAACAATATATGCTGTATACGTAAGCATTCGTTGAAATTTGAAGCCTCTAGCTCTTAAAATAGGGCAGTAATTACGAAAAGTTCCTTATCTGAACAATCGGTTGTGGGGGATATATACTATATATACGACCGATCACATCAATTTTTTCAGGCAACAATATGTGGAATACACGAAAGTATATGGTGAAGTGTGAAGCTTCAATCTGTTAAATTGGGTAAGATATTACAAAAATCCTCTTTTTCTGAAAAATCGGTTGTATGGAGGATATATGCTATAGTGGTCCGATCCGGTCGGTTCCGACAAATGTCTAATCGGACACCCAAATACACCCGCTCACCAAATTTTATCAAGATATCTCAAAAATTGAGGGACTAGTTTGCATACAAACAGACAGACGGACAGACGGACAGACGGACATGGCTAAATCAACTCAGCTCTTCAACCTGATTATTTCGGTATACTTAATGGTGGGTCTATCTATTTTCCTTTAAGGACTTACAATTATCGGTTTCGTGACGAAATTAATATACCATTTCATTTTCATGAAAAGTATAAAAATAGGTAGGTAATCTGTGTGAGGATGCAAAGCTTCACGTTTTTTGTGGTCTGCATGTAAAAACTATGAGTACGAATCACGTCTTTCAAAAATATATGACGTAAACGTAACTATTTGATGAAATTTGATGAATTTTGAGCTTCTAGCCGTAAAAAAGGGGCAAAAATGACAGTTTATATGAAGTATATAATATATATACCACCGTAAGATTTTGGTGAAATTTGAAGCTTATAGCTGTTAAAATGAGGCCGAAATCGCAAAAAAAAAAAATATATATACTATATATATATACTATATATACCATCATATATATATTATATATATCACCGATCTCTATGATTTTTTGACAAAACAATACATACTATATACGTAAGCATTTTGTGAAATTTTAAGCTTCTAGCTGTTAAATTGGGGTAGAAATTGCGAAAAGTTTCTTATCTGAACAATCGGTTGTATGAGATATATACTATATATACAACCGATCTCTATGATTTTTCCAGACAACAATATATGCTATATACGTAAGCAATCGGTGAAATTTGAAGCTTCTAGCTGTTAAATTGGGGTAGAAATTGCGAAAAATTTCTTATCTGAACAATCGGTTGTATGAGATATATACTATATATACAACCGATCTCTATAATTTTTTCAGACAACAATATATGCTATATACGTAAGCAATCGGTGAAGTTTGAAGCTTATAGCTGTTAAAATGGGGTAGAAATTGCGAAAAGTTTCTTATCTGAACAATCGGTTGTATGAGATATATACTATATATACAACCGATCTCTATGATTTTTTCAGACAACAATATACGCTATATACGTAAGCAATCGGTGAAATTTGAAGCGTATAGCTGTTAAAATGGGGTAGAAATTGCGAAAAGTTTCTTATCTGAACAATCTGTTGTATGAGATATATACTATATATACAACCGATCTCTATGATTTTTTCAGACAACAATACATACTATATACGTAAGCAATCGGTGAAATTTGAAGATTACTGCTGTTAAAATGGGGTAGAAATTGCGAAAAGTTTCTTATCTGAACAATCGGTTGTATGAGATATATACTATATATACAACCGACCTCTATGATTTTTTCAGACAACAATATATGCTATATACGTAAGCAATCGGTGAAATTTGAAGCTTATAGCTGTTAAAATGGGGTAGAAATTGCGAAAAGTTTCTTATCTGAACAATCTGTTGTATGAAATATATACTATATATACAACCGATCTCTATGATTTTTTCAGACAACAATATATGCTGTATACGTAAGCATTCGTTGAAATTTGAAGCCTCTAGCTCTTAAAATAGGGCAGTAATTACGAAAAGTTCCTTATCTGAACAATCGGTTGTGGGGGATATATACTATATATACGACCGATCACATCAATTTTTTCAGGCAACAATATGTGGAATACACGAAAGTATATGGTGAAGTGTGAAACTTCAATCTGTTAAATTGGGTAAGATATTACAAAAATCCTCTTTTTCTGAAAAATCGGTTGTATGGAGGATATATGCTATAGTGGTCCGATCCGGTCGGTTCCGACAAATGTCTAATCGGACACCCAAATACACCCGCTCACCAAATTTTATCAAGATATCTCAAAAATTGAGGGACTAGTTTGCATACAAACAGACAGACGGACAGACGGACAGACGGACATGGCTAAATCAACTCAGCTCTTCAACCTGATTATTTCGGTATACTTAATGGTGGGTCTATCTATTTTCCTTTAAGGACTTACAATTATCGGTTTCGTGACGAAATTAATATACCATTTCATTTTCATGAAAAGTATAAAAATAGGTAGGTAATCTGTGTGAGGATGCAAAGCTTCACGTTTTTTGTGGTCTGCATGTAAAAACTATGAGTACGAATCACGTCTTTCAAAAATATATGACGTAAACGTAACTATTTGATGAAATTTGATGAATTTTGAGCTTCTAGCCGTAAAAAAGGGGCAAAAATGACAGTTTATATGAAGTATATAATATATATACCACCGTAAGATTTTGGTGAAATTTGAAGCTTATAGCTGTTAAAATGAGGCCGAAATCGCAAAAAAAAAAATATATATACTATATATATACTATATATACCATCATATATATATTATATATATCACCGATCTCTATGATTTTTTGACAAAACAATACATACTATATACGTAAGCATTTTGTGAAATTTTAAGCTTCTAGCTGTTAAATTGGGGTAGAAATTGCGAAAAGTTTCTTATCTGAACAATCGGTTGTATGAGATATATACTATATATACAACCGATCTCTATGATTTTTCCAGACAACAATATATGCTATATACGTAAGCAATCGGTGAAATTTGAAGCTTCTAGCTGTTAAATTGGGGTAGAAATTGCGAAAAATTTCTTATCTGAACAATCGGTTGTATGAGATATATACTATATATACAACCGATCTCTATAATTTTTTCAGACAACAATATATGCTATATACGTAAGCAATCGGTGAAGTTTGAAGCTTATAGCTGTTAAAATGGGGTAGAAATTGCGAAAAGTTTCTTATCTGAACAATCGGTTGTATGAGATATATACTATATATACAACCGATCTCTATGATTTTTTCAGACAACAATATACGCTATATACGTAAGCAATCGGTGAAATTTGAAGCGTATAGCTGTTAAAATGGGGTAGAAATTGGGAAAGTTTCTTATCTGAACAATCGGTTGTATGAGATATATACTATATATACAACCGACCTCTATGATTTTTTCAGACAACAATACATACTATATACGTAAGCAATCGGTGAAATTTGAAGATTACTGCTGTTAAAATGGGGTAGAAATTGCGAAAAGTTTCTTATCTGAACAATCGGTTGTATGAGATATATACTATATATACAACCGACCTCTATGATTTTTTCAGACAACAATATATGCTATATACGTAAGCAATCGGTGAAATTTGAAGCTTATAGCTGTTAAAATGGGGTAGAAATTGCGAAAAGTTTCTTATCTGAACAATCTGTTGTATGAGATATATACTATATATACAACCGATCTCTATGATTTTTTCAGACAACAATATATGCTGTATACGTAAGCATTCGTTGAAATTTGAAGCCTCTAGCTCTTAAAATAGGGCAGTAATTACGAAAAGTTCCTTATCTGAACAATCGGTTGTGGGGGATATATACTATATATACGACCGATCACATCAATTTTTTCAGGCAACAATATGTGGAATACACGAAAGTATATGGTGAAGTGTGAAGCTTCAATCTGTTAAATTGGGTAAGATATTACAAAAATCCTCTTTTTCTGAAAAATCGGTTGTATGGAGGATATATGCTATAGTGGTCCGATCCGGTCGGTTCCGACAAATGTCTAATCGGAAACCCAAATACACCCGCTCACCAAATTTTATCAAGATATCTCAAAAATTGAGGGACTAGTTTGCATACAAACAGACAGACGGACAGACGGACATGGCTAAATCAACTCAGCTCTTCAACCTGATTATTTCGGTATACTTAATGGTGGGTCTATCTATCTTCCTTTAAGGACTTACAATTTTCGGTTTCGTGACGAAATTAATATACCATTTCATTTTCATGAAAGGTATAAAAACAGGTAGGTACTTTGTGTGAGGATCCAAAGTTTCAGGTTTTTTGTGGTCTGCGTGTAAAAACTATGACTACGAATCACGTATTTCAACAATATATGACGTAAACGTAACTATTTGATGAAATTTGATGAATTTTGAAGCTTCTAGCCGTAAAAAGGGGGCAAAAATTAGAGTTTATATGGTATATATAATATATATACCACCGATCTCTATGATTTTTTCAGACAACAATATATGCTATATACGTAAGCATATGGGGAAATTTGAAGCGTCTAGCTGTTAAAAAGGGGCAGAAATTGCGCACAGTTTCTTATCTGAACAATCGGTTGTATGAGATATATACTATATATACCACCGATCTCAATGATTTTTTCAGACAACAATATATGCTATACACGTAAGCATTTGGTGAAATTTGAAGCTTATAGCTGTCAAAATGGGGTAGAAATTGCGAAAAGTTTCTTATCTGAACAATCGGTTGTATGAGATATATACTATATATACAACCGATCTCTATGATTTTTTCAGACAAAAATATATGCTATATACGTAAGCAATCGGTGAAATTTGAAGCTTCTAGCTGTTAAAATGGGGCTAAAATCTGCGAAAATATATATATATATATACTATTTATATATACTATATATACCACCATATATAAACTATATATACCACCGATCTTTATGATTTTTTCAGACAACAATATATGCTATATACGTAAGCATTCGTGGAAATTTGAAGCCTCTAGCTCTTAAAAAAAAAGTCCTCTTTTTCTGAAAAATCGGTTGTATGGAGGATATATGCTATTGTGGTCCGATCCGGTCGGTTCCGACAAATGTCTAATCGGACCCCCAAATACACCCGCTCACCAAATTTTATCAAGATATCTCAAAAATTGAGGGACTAGTTTGCATACAAACATACAGACGGACAGACGGACAGACGGACATGGCTAAATCAACTCAGCTCTTCAACCTGATTATTTCGGTATACTTAATGGTGGGTCTATCTATTTTCCTTTAAGGACTTACAATTTTCGGTTTCGTGACGAAATTAATATACCATTTCATTTTCATGAAAGGTATAAAAAGGTGTCAAAGTTCGGGGTAACCGAACATAATATTGTCAGCTTGGGCTTCAATTGTACATTTCATTTCAGATAAATTACTTTTCTACATAACACGTGGCACCGCCCATTTAAAAATAAAATGTCCCCCATTTCCTCTTACAATAAAGCTTGATAAGTGAAATATCATTGATTCAAAACTATTTTTTGCTAAGGTATAGCTTATTATTGTAGTTTACGACCCTTTTAAATTCGTTTCATATCTAAGTTGCCGTGGTCTTTAACCGATCCCGTCCATTTTTACTAGAAATATTTTCTACTATAGGGAAAATGTGTGTACCCAATTTTATTACGATCCGGTAATTTTTCTTCGAGTTATGGCTCCCGAAACATAGAAAATTGCTTAGTCGTAGAAGGAGCGGTGCCACACCCATTTAAAAAATTTTAGTTTTTTCCAATTTAATGTTATATTTCAATTTAGAAAGCAAAATTCTATTGATACAAATCTCTTTTTCGCTAAGATATAGCCTACTATTTTCGTCTACGACCCTTTTAAACTCGTTTTGTATCTAAGTTGCCGTGGTCTTTAACCGATCCCGCCCATTTTTACTAGGAATATTTTCTACTATATGGAAAACTTGTGTACCCAATTTTATTACGATACGGTAATCTTTCTTCGAGTTATGGGTCCCGAAACATAGAAAATTGCTTAGTCCTAAAGGGGGCGGTGCCACGCCCATTTTTTTAACGTCCACGACCCTTTTAAAAATATTTTATATAAAAGTGGGCGTGGTCCTTAACCGATTTCGTTAATTTTTCTTCAAAGTACTCCTTATAGTAAAGGTCACCTTTCTGCCGAATTTTGTTACGATAGGTTTAACGATTTGTGATTAATGATTAATAATATTTGTAAAATTGATTTTATCACAAGTGGGCGGTGCCACGCCCATTTTAAAAATCTTCTTAAAATTTTTATTAAGAGGCTCAATATCATTCCACACGTCAAATTTCAACATTTTAGGTGTATTATTTACTAAATAAACAAGTTTTTTGTGTTTTCCAAAATGTTATATATGTATATAAAAAGTGGGCGTGGATATCATCCTATTTCGCTCATTTTCAATACCAATCTATTCTAGGTCCAAATAAGGTCGTATGGTGAAGATATCTCAATATTTACTCAAGTTATCATGTTAACGGGCGGACGGACATGGCTCAATCAAATTTTTTTTCTACCCTGATGATTTTGATATATGGAAGTCTATATCCATCTCGATTCCTTTAAACCAACCGTTATCCAATCAAAGATTGAGTATAATAAATCAATTCATCTTTGGCTATTGTCAGTGGCAATCATGCAAAGCTGAGGATGACAAGCGGACTCAGTTAATCAGTTTTCGTCATTCTCGTCCGTAAGCAATAGAACTTTAGTAGAATTTTAACATCACAGTAACATAAAACACTTCAAATCGGCGCAACCGATCATTTTGTCAGAACGGACCGGAGCTCATCACTATAGCATACATCCGCCAAACACCCGACTTTTCAAAAACAGGATTTTTGTAATATCTTCCTAAATTTATTAGATTGAAACTTCAACTTTCACCATATGCTTTCGTATATAGCAGATATTGTTGTCTGAAACAATCGAAGAGATCGGTCGCAATATAGCATATATCCCCTTCAACTGACTGTTCAATAAGAAGCTTTTGGTACTTTTTCCTCCAGTTTAACAGACAGAGGCTTATGCATAGAGCATTTACTTTATAAATAACATGTAAGGAAGGCCAAATTCGGGTGTAACCGAATATTACATACTCAGCTGAGAGCTTTGGAGACAAAATAAGGGAAAATCACCATGTAGGAAAATGAACCTAGGGTAATCCTGGAATGTGTTTGTATGACATGGGTATCAAATGGAAAGAGTATTTTAAAATGGAGTGGGCCATAGTTTTATAGGTGGACGCCATTTCGGGATATCGCCATAAAGGTGGATTAGGGGTGACTCTAGAACTTGTTTGTACGATATGGGTATCAAATGAAAGGTGTTAATGAGTATATTTAAAGGGAGTGGGCCTTAGTTCTATAGGTGGACGCCTTGTCGAGATATCGCAATAAGGGTGGACCAGGGGTGACTCTAGAATGTGTTTGTACGATATGGGTATCAAATTAAAAGTGTTAATGAGGGTTTTAAAAGGGAGTATCCCTTAGTTGTATATGTGAAGGCGTTTTCGAGATATCGACCAAAATGTGGACTAGGGTGACCCAGAACATCATCTGTCGGGCACCGCTAATTTATTTATATTTGCAATACCACGAACAGTATTCCTGCCGAGATTCCAAGGGCTTTTGATTTCGCCCTGCAGAACTTTTTCATTTTCTTTCACTTAATATGGTAGGTGTCACACCCATTTTACAATTTTTTTTCTAAAGTTATATTTTGCGTCAATAAACAAATCCAATTACAATGTTTCATCCCTTTTTTCTTATTTGGTATGGAATTATGGAATTTTTTTAATTTTTCGTAATTGTCGATATCAAAAAAGTGAGCGTGGTCATAGTCGGATTTCGACAATTTTTATACCAATACAAAGTGAGTTCAGAGAAGTACGTGAACTAAGTTTAGTAAAGATATATCGATTTTTGTTCAAGTTATCGTGTTAACGGCCGAGCGGAAGGACAGACGGTAGACTG